>NC_046293.1:83037886-83722886 GCF_004115265.2 Rhinolophus ferrumequinum
GTCAGCCTTGATAAGTGAAATTGTCTTTCACTTAGCAAAACATAAGTGGTAGGTAAATCTTTCACTATCCTGGAACGTATTAAAAAAAAACAAATTGCTGTAGTTTTGCTTCCTGTAATAAGTATCATGCCTTGATGTGTACTTCAAAGAGATGTGACACAGATAAGACAAGACAAAAAAGAAAGGAAAAAATCAATATGGGGAAATATCATTTTCGATTGCTGTGAACAATTTCAATGTTCCCTATTTGTTTTATCACTCAAAGAAAAACTCTGATGACATACAAGGCTTATTTAGCACCATACAAAATGTGTTGATGATACTGAAAGAAGATAATCTGCCCTGGCCAGTCACCATAGTAACCTCTAAAAGTAAAGATTATGTCTGATTAGATGGCACTTCTCAGGAAGAACCGACTAGAAAGAAATCTTTTGAAAAGTTTAAAATGGAAGGTAGGAAGATACTAATTTTGCACAGCTGCTCTCCTCCCTGACTCTCCTAATAGGAGTGACTCACTATTTTCTAGAACCTTTTTCCAGTCCACAAAGTGCTTCCAAGGACATCCTCCCCTTGTTGAAAATGTACCTCAGTTCAGTTCTTTGTGGGTATTGTCTCCACAGCCCGTAATCAGAATTCCATATACCTTTGTGATGGCTTGTAAAGATATTAATGAATGTTCCTAAAGAGAAAAAATAAATAGAAGTGAAACATAACCTGCTCTAAAGAAGTTGTAAAAGGAAGCAAGAACTGAATTCTGTCTGTCCTGCAATGATATGGGAGGCAGGCAGGCCGCAGTAAGGCAGAAATATTGAGGAAGCCAGAAGACTACTTTATGTTAGAATATTTTTGTAGAAATTCTTAATGCTCTTTGTCTTAAAATAAATTCCTTTTATAATATATATATATTATATATACATATAATATACACATATATTTAATTTCTATTATCAGTACTAGTACCTATAAAGCACAGTATGTATCAATTATTCTGCTCTTCCTATTTTATTTCCTAAATAATATAATAATCAAGAGACTTTACTGGAGGCTGACTAGTATAAAAAGGAGCATCAACTATTTAACTGAGAGGGCAAAATCTTATTGGGCTGGTACAGTATTCTATGGTGGTGAGCTTAGAGAGGATTCATATAAAGTCTGCAAAATATTTGTAACCCTTTTGGGGCTTTGTAAACCCAAACCATTTGGTGGCATGACATGTCATTCTAATTACTTGAATGGACATAGTAAACAATGAAGGGGTTACTCATTCAGCTTAATGTAGGAAAAGCATTACCTTTGCATTTGAGCAAAAGTTAACAACTAAGAGTCATTCTTTTCTTTCTCTTTATTGAAAAGTAGCTTCCCCCACCACTCGGTTATACATGATTATTATAGTAAATCCTACAGAGAAATGTAATATATACATCAAAATGAAAAATGCACCTTTTTTTTTTTTTTTTTTTTTTTTTTTTTTGCCTAGAGGTACATTTCCACATGTGCACATGGAAGTGTATTCCAAGATTCTTATTGGAGCAAAAGATACCAAGTTATCTAAATGTATTCCACGGGCATGAGGTTTAAAAATGTTGTTGGAGCCATATACTGTAATACGATTTTGTTATTAGAAAGAATGAGAACAGACTATATGGGTCGTTAAGAAATAATGCCAAAATTCACTCTATAATGATGATATAGCAAATAGATGTGTCCTAAGTGCTTTTCGCATATTAACTTATTTGATCCTCACCCCCTCAAGTAGAACTCTTATAATTATCATATTACGGATGAGTAAACGGAGCACAGAAACGTTAGGTAATCTGCTCAAGGTCACACAGCTAGTCAAGACTAATGTCAGGATTTGATCCTAGTCTAACTACAGAGTCTACACTATGAAACACAGAGTAATGCTGTAGAACAGTGTTCAGAATATGTATATAACATATTGCTAGTGTGTGAGAAAGGATCAAACAGGGCGGTGCTCTGCCTTCCTTTTTCTGCTCCCATACTATAAACCAGGATCCTTTCTGCGGTCCACTTAGTACCTGCTTTTTCTTATTTCTGTGCCTCTTTTTGGTGACTTTGCTGTTTAAAATGACCCCAGGCATAGTGCCGAAGTGCTGTCTAGTGTTACGAAGCACAAGAATGTCGCAATGTGCCTTAGAAATATGTGTGTTAGATGAGCTTTGTTCAGGCTGAGGTATAGTGCTGTTGGCTGTGAGTTCGATGTCAATGAATCGTGAATAAGATGTCTTTAAGCTGAAGTACACATAAGACAAAGGTATGTATTGATCGGTTGGAGACAATGCTGTGACCCCAGGAATAATGATACAGTAGTTACTAATACAGTGTTTGTGGAGACTCTCTGGAACAGAACTACTGTGAATAATAAGTACACATATATATTATTATACACATATATACATACGAGGTCTGACAATTAAGTTTGTGAACTCGTCCTAGAAAAAGTGCTACCCACCTCATTGCTGATATCACTATGGTCACCTTTGAAGTACTCCCCTTGGGAAGCTGTGCACCTACACCAGCGCCCTTCAAAGCAATTTTGGAACTCCTTCTGGAATGGCCATCAGAGCTGTCATTGTATTACCCTTCATGTCCAAAACATCTTCCTTTCAATATTTTCTTTATCTTTGGGAAAAGAAAGAAGTCATTGGGGGCCAGATCAGGTGAGTAGGGAGGGTGTTCCAATACAGTTATTTGTTTACTGGCTAAAAACTCCCTCACAGACAGTGCCGTGTGAGCTGGTGCATTGTTATGATGCAAGAGCATGAATTGTTGGAGAAAAGTTCAGGTCGTTTTCATCTAACTTTTTCACGTAGCCTTTTCAGCACTTCCAAATAATAAACTTCGTTAACTGTTTGTCAGGTTGGTACAAATTCATAATGAATAATCCCTCTGATATCAAAAAAGCTTAGCAATATCGTTGCAACAAGTTCACGAACTTAATTTTCAGACCTCATACATGATCATATTCTATTGTATCTTATTTTTAAATTTTTTTATGCTGAACCTCTTTCTAGGTCAAAACATTTCCTTCTACATTCCACCACAAACACAGTCCCTACTGAGGTACAGATATCACAGATCTCTGTCTTTTCAGACCACCCTCCCACAATTGGCATTTCTGCAAGAGTAGAGCAGTAACAGTTTGAAGACAAAATCATGCCATGACTCTGAAATTTAAAGTAAGGGCATATAAAAGGGCATATCAAGAAATGAGGGGAATCTCCTGAAAAGTTTTGCAAAGTTTTATGTTTTAATTTCTCAGCCTGATCCAGAGAATTTTTATTACCAAAAAAAAAAAAAAAAAAAAAAAAAAAACCCACGGGAAAGAAAAGGAATTTACTCTGAGTCAGTCACATACTAGGCAACACATATATATTTTTTGATCCTCAATGTAGATGTAATTATTCCCATTTCACAGATAGAGAAAATAGGCCTTCCCAAATCAAATCGTTCATGTCTCTAGAAAGCAGAGAAGAGAGCCCTTTTCTGTACTCACCTTTAGTTGAAAGATGAATATTTATGGATATTTTTGTCCAAATCTTAATATTTGACTGTTATATCTGCAGGGTATTGGGCGACTTTTTATTGATATAGCCAATTTATACAGCATGAAATGGCAGGCAGTGCCCCCCCAAAGACTACATGACAGATACAATGTGAATCCCAGAACATAATAATCAGATTGTTGGAATCACAAATTCACACCATCATTGCATCAGACACTGAAATTCAAACCTTTTCAGCACATTCACCTTTTCTAACGAAACTACTCCTCACCAGGGTTAAGATTTTGGTTTTGCTATCGAAAAGAAAAAGAAAAAGGACCCCTTAGGATACTGACATTCCAGCTTAAAGAAAAGATGCGAAAACAGAGAACTTCTTAAGATAATGGTTTCTAGGACTGAGTTAAGTTGAATATAAATGAAGCCAAGAAATTATTCTCAGGATTGTAGTATTTCAGTTAGACCTGCTGGTATATTAGATTTTTAAAGTTTGCGTTGTAATATCCACTAATTTCCTCTAGAGGGAGAATAAAACAAGACTAGGAAAATAGAATATTCAAAAGTGAATAAAGTAGAATGAGCGTTCAGATTGCCCCTTAACCGAGAGAAAACGTTTTGCCAAAGCTGTCATAAACAAAACCAAAGGGGTTAGTTTTATGTTTATGTATTTTCTAAATATAGGTAAATCAACCTCTAAAGAAATAATGTTTTCAGTTTCCTTTTAATTTTGAATTAATAAAAAATTGAATACACACACTACTTCATCTTTATAAATTGCAATCATATCTATATTATAAAAGACTTTTTAAAACCATACATTTAATTCTTAGTAGTCATACAATAAATACGATGTGCATCTACTTAAACATGCAAGCAAAGCAGTCTAAGGAAAGGAGGCATTCTGCAAAGCAAATTACCCGATGCGATGTAAAATATTGCATAAAATTCAATATTAAGGTGATTATCCCTCCTGCCCCCGTAATTCCCTTAGGATGGACAATGTTCTGCCAAAATGATCCAATCTTTTCAAATTTGGAGACAGAGAAATACTGAACTAAGTGTTTAGATGCATTTACAAGAACTGAAATCCAGGTAGCTTCAATGGTATCACAGAATATGAAGAAATAAACATCAAAGGGAGATAAGATCACTATCTCCTGAAATAAAGGTTCCCACAAGAGAAACAATCCTGGAAGAGAATTATCCTCCTTCGTAACAATACGGTGATTAGCCTTTCCTGCTTTCTCCTGATGATGAGGTGATGTAACTGCTCAGAGTGCTGGCCTGTTTTCTGTTCTGCCTATGGTGGGTTGGGTTGGATGAAAATAAACATCTTACATAATATGCCGGCTGTGCACTCTGTCCTTTTTTTTTTTTCCCAAAGAGATTTTCCCAGCATGAATTCTGCATGTACAATTAACATTGGAGAAATTTCAGCTAAAAAATCTGTTAGCTTTATAAACAGATCAACAAATACAGTCTATGTATGCTTCCTCCCATTTCCCTCACCCACCCGACCTCCTTTACACACACACACACACACACACACACACACTCACACACACACACACCATCACCATCACCACCACCACCATCATCATCTCTGTAATAAAAAAAGCTCTATACTGAGAGGGAAGGGAGAACAGGTAAGTTAAAATTGGAATTGGTCTACAGTTGTAACAAAATAGAAGATTGCAGATTAGAGTCATTGTCTTATTGCAGTGATGTAACCAGTACTCCTTCAGGGATTGCTTTCTCAAAATTGAAGATGATGAGTCAGAGATTACGAGCCTAAACAAAAAGATGCATCCCTACCTTGGTGGCCTTTATAGTCTGAAAGAGCAAACCCAGCAGAAGGAATTTTCCATTGTAATTGGTAATAATGGACAAAAATTTGGAGTTTTCTGTCATAAATTCTGATTTATATAAAAGGGTTTATCAATCTATAAGCTCTGGCATTTATTGTGGAGGCTACTTATGGAGTGAATATATTAAGCTGAGCTTTCCACTTGATTTTCTTAATTCTTAAGGATACCAGAATTACCAAAAGGCCAAAGGAAGCATGAACTTGAACAGTCTGGATAAAAACTCATTTGAAATCAGCCATATAATTCACAGTGGTTTGGATGGAGCCCTAGGAGCCTTAGTTTCAGAGAAAATAATCACACAGTCTTTACTCAGTAAAGTAAATATTTGAATGTCTATCATATGCCTAGCACACAACAAATATTGAGTAACTTAAATAATATAGAGTTGAACTGACGCTATGAGATACTTTTTCGTATTGCTTAGCAATAAATGTAACTGTTACTATTCTGTAGTTCAAGACAGGAAAAGCATCAAAAATAAATGCAAAGGAGTAGATGATCAGTTTAGATTATCTGATCCTTCCTGTCATAAAAATAATCACCATTTTTTCTGTCCCAAGTAAAAGCCACTTTGGAAAGGGCCAAAATGCAACTCTTTTCTACAAGGTGAATATGCATAATGTAAAGTCGAGAAAGCTGGTCATGTACTTATGTGTGCATTACTGTGCATCCATTGGAGGTGTTTACCTATGTTTAACTATATTATAATATATATATAATATGCACTAGCATGCCACATACACACAGTATACACAGTAATACCTATTTGTTTGAATGGAGAATATGTACTCGTATGTCGTTAGTCAGCTGTGTTGCTTTGGGAAGATAATTGAATTTGTATTCTAAAGATTTGCATTTAAATATCAACTTTGATTTTTACTGCCAGTTAGATCTTAGGCAATTAATTATACTTCTCTAAGCATCAGCTTTCTCATCTATAATGCAAAGACAATGATGCTTTTAAGAGGTGTTGTAAAGAATAAAAATGAAAACATGTGCGAAAGATTCTAACACCGTGCATAGCAAATAATTGCATATGAATATGTATATGTATGCATGTATGTATGTGTATATATATGAATTAATTATCAAAGTCATAGATATTTATTCAGTAGTTTAACAAAAAAGCAAGATAGAATTATTTAATATTTACCAAAAAATAAAAAATAAAAATTGAGTTTTTAGAGCAGTTATTATTTTTACTTGGCTTGAAGAATGATAATGACTCATATGTTGTATAAGGATGAATAGCTATCTGCATTGGATAGTTAGTATTCAAATTAATTTTCAATTGTTGAATCCAATATATTTTAATGTCTATTTTATAATAATAGAAGAGAGTAAGAATAAATTATTTCAGTACTTTATTGTCTTCTAGGAGATTTCAGCATTCTTGGGGAGATGATAAATTAAAGAAACAATTATAAGATATTAACATTATTATTATTACATTATGTAAGATATAGTCTAAGTATCTTAGGATACTTACGTATAAGTTTCTAGGAGCTAAATGTATATTTTAGTTAATAAGTTATTGTTTTCATATGCATTTCTAAGATTGAAAAATCTATGTATATATGGAAGAAATTATTTATTAGAGTTTAATATAGAATTATGATTGCTTCAAATATTTCCATGAGTTTTTGGAGAAAATATTTCTTGAGGTAGTATCTTTTTATGTTAAAGAACTCAAGTCTGGGAAGGTTTAAAGCTGATAATACTTTAAAAAATAAAACAAAAGGATGAAAATCTCAGATAAATATCCCTGTAACAAATTCATTTCTTTAAAAAAAAATACATGTATAAAACAAGAACTTAGAGATTTATTGAAATATTTTTATGTTGTAGTTATATGAGAAAATGAAAAACTGCTATGGAATCATGGTCCTTATTTATGAGCTTTGAATCACCAATGTAAAAATTTGTGGTGAAGCCTTATTGACTTTACAGTTTAGGGTTTTATTTTACTATTTCTGAGGAAATTCTAACTGAAGGAAATTTAGATTTCATGGGCTCTGGAAAGGAGGAAGAAACCCAGCTTTCTCTTTGTGTAGAATCTCAAGTCCAGATGCTGGCTTTTTTCTTCATGAAAATTCATAATGTATCTATTATAGCTTCCTAATTAAATTCACACATGTATGAATAATGTTTTGAAAATTAGTCACTATCTACTTTACATATGTTAACATATATTATGTTTTAGAACCTTTTTCTGTCAAATAGCTCAGCGTGCTCCATAACTTAAAATAAAATGGTACTTCTATTAACTTTTTACTTATCTATTGGGTGCAGGGATTTTATAATATTGACACATGAAAAAAGCTAGAGTTACTTGTTTTCTAAAATGCAATTAAAATTTGTGACTAAAAAGTGTGTTTTGTTTTATTTTCTTACGCCTCCAAAGAGTTGTAACTTTTCATTCATTCAGCAAATAATTTTCAAATGTCTACTTCATGCCAGTAACCCTTGAAAGTGTCTGGAACATATTGGTAAACAAAGCAGAAAAATCTATCTTTTCTCCCATTCTGAAGCAACAGTAAACTGAAAATACAACAAATAAGTTAATTCTATAACATATTAGAAGGTAGTCAGTGTTGTGGAGAACAAGATGAATGGTCAGAGAAAGAAGTATGGTTTTGAGTGGAGTGGTCAGGTTTGGCCTAAGAGAAATTGACATTTAAACAAAGGTCTGAAAGATGTGGGAGAGCTGAGACGAGTGTTTTACTGCCAGTGAACACTGCACAGTTCCAGTTATCAGGAGTCTGGCTCTGCCATTAACTTAACTTGGTGATCCTGGCCAAATATTTTGCTCTTTTAGCTATGAAATAGGAACAGGGAAAATACTCAAGATTGTGGTGAGGCAAAATAAAACCCTTTATTACACAAATACATTGTTCAATGCCAACTGGGCCAAAAGCATTCAAAATGAACAGCACACAGTCTTGAGCTCTTGAGGAACTTGCATTCTAATAATGATTACATTCTAGCAACGAACAAGAACGACAGTGGATTCCAAGGCTTTTGAGAGATTGCCATGTATTTTGTAAACGGATAGATATGTAAAACCAGAATTGCCTTTCTCATTTGTCATCCGTTTAGATTTCTGTATCATCATACCTGCTGAAGATTGGCCAGCTCAATCTTCCTGAAGCTTCTACTTTTGCTGTCTCTAACTTTCTATCCTTGTGTAGCTTCTCCAAACTCTCAGTCACTCATTCTCCATTTAATCCACTGACTCTTTTCCTTCTTTCAGAACATTTATAAATATAATATATTTCAAGAGTTCTTTCTCAGTCCTTCTTTTTTCTCTGTGCATTCATTCCATGGACAATTTAAATATTGCATATTTTAAATATCACCTCTAAAGAAACATCCACCCCTTCACCTTACCCAAACTCTGAGCTGACATATAAGATAAAAGGCTACAGATGAAAAAACTTAACTTGTTTATCGCTAAGGCTATGACAGAGAATACAGCTTTACACAGTAACCCAATGAGCTGGCTAACTGAACCTCCTAATTCCTTGCCCATTTAGGAAGGCAAAACTTTACCTCTGCTCTCCTAGGATCTCTGGCTGGGTCTGAGAACTAAATTGACATACGAAAAGTTAGTACCTAGGAGAAAGACATACAGGTTTTACATGGACGTGGGAGCCCACCTAGGGAAAGGAAGGCCCCAAATTATGTCCAGCCATATTGTCCAGCACAGCATTGCCGAGTTTCATCAATAAAATTAGAAGACAATATTAGCATACTCATATAATAAAAAGCATCAAGATTTTTCCAAGAAAACAAAACAAAATAAGACAAAAAACCAATCACGATAATCTACAGATATCCCAAATGTAAATATAAGGTCTCCAAAATTATCAAATTCCCAGACAGATGTTAAATGAATTTTCAAGTTGAATTCTAAGAATTAATGACATTAAATTCAAAATAAAATTCCATGGGAGAATTTTATTATATCAAAATAAAATTCCAACTTCTCAGAAAGAAGAATTAAAAATGCATCCTTAGCGCTTCCTAATCTCAGACTTGGCTGGAGAATTTCTTCATGTTGGGCAGTTCAGGCTCTTTGGCCGTTCAAGCCGAGGCCCCTGTTTGCTAGTTCTCCTAAACATCGGGATTTTATACCTCGTATTTTTGCAATTGGAGGTTTTTAACTTATTATTTATGTTTTCATTGAAGCATAATTTACAGATAGTAAACTGCACGAATCTTAAGTGTACAGTTCAATTAAACTGGGGAAATGTATACCACACACCTCTAGTAAGAAGCGAAATATTTCTTGTTCCTTCTGGAAGTTCCATTGTATCCATTCCTGTCCCTCCAGAAGCAGTCGCTCTGATTTAGCTGACATCAATTTTGCCTGATCTAGAAATGCATATACATAGAATCATAAAGTATATGCACGTTAGTGTCCTGTTTTGGTCAATCAAGATGTTTTTTGAAATTCACCTGTGTGGTTATGTGTACACTCGTTTTTATTACTGAGTGGTATTCTAGTGTAGGAATAGGCCACATATTTATTTTAAAATTCATTCTTCTCTTGATGAACACCTGCATTATTTCCAGCTTTTTGATGTTATGAATAAAGCCACTATGGACATTATTGTACAAAAGGTTTTAAGGATATATTATCATTTTCCCCAAACAAATACCTAGGAATAGAATTCCTAGACCTTAGGATTGAAGAATATTTAATTTTATAAGAAACTACCAAAAATTTTTCCAAAGTATATAATTTTATACTCCTACGGCAATATTTGAGAGGTCAGGTTGCTCTGCATCCCTGCCAACATTTAACAGTCTTTTTTATTCTATCCATTTTTAGGTGTGCAGTGGTAACTTACTGTGGTTTTAGTTTTTTTTTCTTCACAGTAATGGAGTCCAGACGTCCAAAATTATTACAGCACTGGCCTCACACCAGTTTTTTTTCCAGACAATACAGCCCCTAGCTCCTAGAGCAGTTTTGCTCCCAGGCAAAATTATAAATCTAGTACTCAGCAATATAAAAAAACAAACCACTAAAAAAATAGCACAAACTCTTTGGAATTTGAGTGAAGAAAAGAGTAGATGGAAAAATTCTGCTTGTTTTCAACCATATTAGAGTGCCAGTTAGACTACTCTACCTACAATCCTTAACCAATCTCAACTGGAAGAAATCAACCAGCAAGAGGTTAAATTACATCCTAAGCCTTTACTATTTCTGGGACGGGAAGAGTCATATATGCGTTACCTCTTAACGGTAATTTCCCTCTTTAATCCCATCACCTTCGTTAGGTGGTTTCCCAGGTCACCTTGTTCATCAGACTAAGCTGGTGGATGAGGATAAAGCAGAAAGGATGATGTGGGAAATGTTTATATGAGGCAGGCCTGAAAACAGTACACCATTTCCACTCATAGTCTACTGACTAAAACTCAATCACACGGACATAGCTAACTGCAAGGGAGATTGGAAAAGGAGATCTCATACTTTGGAAGAAGAAAAAAATGCGTTGAGATGAGATAGCACCTCTGCATTCTATAATCTATCAACCTGCAATACCAGGTCATACTTTGCCTGCACAGTCATTGCCTGTGACTGCTAAAACAGCCAATAGTTTGCCAGCATCTGCTTGGATATTCCTCTGATACTCTCTAAAAAGTCCTTGGACCTTTACTGAGCCTCCTATATACACCTATCCGACCTTCACCACCTGACAGAGCCCAAGTGCCTTTCCCTTTGTCTGCATGTCTTTGATTAAGACCCATGTTTTCTTAGGTCCCTGCCTCTATAAAAATATCCCCTTTGCTTGTGGACAAGGCCACCACAGTCAGAGGACACTCACTAAAGTCAAAACACTTTGACCCAAAGTTTTAAGCTTTTGTTCAAGCCATAGCTGTTCAAATCTGGCCAATATAAGCTTCCAAGAGTCATGGAGGTTAAAATATCTTGCCCACATGTAAGTTAATGGCTGTGTATCTTTCAGGTCATAGCTGAAATTTAACTTCCTTAGAGAAGCTTTCTTTGACTCCTTAGAAGGTGACACAGTTCTGTTATACACTTCTTATTTTCCTAAGGCAAATTACCACAATTAAAACTAATTATTTGCATAATTTTTTGTTTACTTCTTCTTTTCCACTAAGATATAAGCTTTATGGTGGTAGAGAACTTGTCCATCTTATACAGTCATCACCGTTTCCCTCATTACTAAAGAGAATACCCAGGATTTAGTAGATATTCAATAATTATTTTTGAATTAATATATTTAACCTTCAAGACAGTCCACAGTATGCCTTCCAACATACATCACCAGCTTAGATTTTCAAAAAAGAGTAAGTTTCCTCAAAGCCACATTATAGTCCCACTGCAATAATGTAGCTCACAAGTAACCTAGTACCGTGTTTCCCTGAAAACAAGACCTAGCCAGACCATCAGCTCTAATGCGTCTTTTGGAACAAAAATCAATATAAGACCTGATATTATATTATATTAATATTGTATTGTATTATATAATATTAATAGTGTATTGTATTATATAATATTAATATTATATTATACTATATTATACCCAGTCTTACATTATATTAAAATAAGACTGCGTCATATTAATTTTTGCTCCAAAAGGCGCATTAGAGCTGGTGGTCCGGCTAGGACTTATTTGCGGGGAAGCACGGTAGTTGGAATATCCTTGATGTCCTGTCTCAGTCTGAAGGTGCGCTAACTATCTTTCTATGCCCCCTTCTAAAATGGTCAGATTCTCCAAAAACCCATTCTTGACACCCTTCATGAATTGTCATCTCTCCCTTCCTCCTTTAAATTCAAACAGAATGACACACCTCACCACATTCTTTATTGCAGTACAATGATTTGTATTCTTGCCTCGATCCTCAATAAGACTAGATTTCTTTAGGGCAGAGAATCATTCTCTGTAGTTGTACCAGTTCCTGCTACAGTGCCTGGTACAAACCTTTTTTCTTCCAATGGTAATGGAATTTAATACCACAGGAAATAGGCTAAATATCACTCAGTCACAGACCTAAAAACTCATTGATATAGACCGTATTATAAAAGCCACAGTCTCAAGATTTGACTTATATCAGTCTGATGATTGTTAGCCGAGCACCCTGCTCTTGGAAGGTCTCCTCTTTTTCTTCCCTTTTTTTTCTTCCCTTCCTTCCTTCCTTTCTTCATTATTTTTTTCTTTCTCATGTTCTTTAGCATGTAAACAACAATGGTGCAATTAAACAAGCACTCTACTTGAAATGAGGAAAGTCTGCATTGAAATGTCTCTTCTCCTTACCAACTTTTACCAAGAACCATTTCCTAGACAGTTCCAACCAGATACTTTAAATTCAGTATCTCTTGAATTTGTAAAGCACTCT
This sequence comes from Rhinolophus ferrumequinum, assembly GCF_004115265.2. Taxonomy (NCBI): domain Eukaryota; kingdom Metazoa; phylum Chordata; class Mammalia; order Chiroptera; family Rhinolophidae; genus Rhinolophus; species Rhinolophus ferrumequinum. The sequence continues at coordinate 83,050,650 of NC_046293.1, forward strand.
AGAATTCATACACTGTTTTCATTGACATTTAATGAATTCTCCCCTACATCCTATGAGGATGCTTTAAAAAGATCAAATTGTCTTCATCTCAAAACCAGTTTCCTGTACTTATTAACTTATTTTCTTTTTCAATTATTTCATTGTCTCTCAGGCACTGAAGGTGGAAAACTGGTGTATCTAGTAAGTATTCAATTCCTAGAAATTCCTTCTTCATAATTTCTCCTATTTCTTTCCTTTTTTTATTTTTTTTAGCAAAATAAAATAACCAAATTTAATACATACATATGTATGGGAATTCCACATACATGAGAGAGTCAAAGAGCTCACATGCAGGAGAGGTTACGTAATTTCTCCTATTTCCACTTTTACTGCCACCCCTCTTATTTGTGGCCTTAGTTCATTTAAATCTGTATGGATATAAATAATTTCAACTGTTTTCCATGTCTCTTGGGAAAAAATTTCTATCACAGTCACTTTAATATCCTAAAATAAAATTATCATTTGACCACGCCCAGTTGAAAGATATTGTAACACTGCTCTCAGAATGATGGAAGCCATTAGTCACATGTTATTTAAATTTAAATTAATTAAAATTAAATAAAATTGAATAAATTAAATAAATAAAATGTAAAAGTTCCTTAGCTGCACTAGTCATATTTCAAGTGTTCAGTAGTCACCTGTGTCTAGTGGCTACCATACTCGTACTGTACAGTGCAGAGATAGAATATTTCCATCATGGTTTAAGGCTCTGTTGCACAGAGCTAAATCCATCTCCTAGCCTTAAAGTAGTTCAGGACAGGCTAAGCACAAATATGCTGCTTTGGTGTATTGATTACTTTGAGCTAAAGTCACCTGCAAAACAATAAATACAGGGGAGGCCTTCTCTGAACTCCCCTTATCTATAATACCTAAAGACAATTCCTCCAAAAGGAACTCAATTGCTATAAATCCCTTCCGCTGGAGTTCCGCCCACCAGGGAAGATTGACTCCTATCAAAAGAGAGATTAGAAGTCGGCACCACATCCAGACAAACCTTGTCACAAACTATCACATAGCCCATCTATTCTTCCATGGACCCATTTATCTTTTTCCAAATATTCACTCTCCACTAAGTTGCCTATATCACCAGTTCCCTTCTCTTGTTAAGATGGTACATAAGCTCTCAAATTTCATCATTTTGAGGGGGGTTATTCACTTTTTTTCCTGTGATGCCCCCATGCACATAATATTAAAAATTAATAAATTTGTATGCCTGTTCTCCTGTTACTTTGTTTATTGTCAGTTCATTTCATAGACACAGCCATTGTAACTAGGAGAATAGAAGGAAAGTTTTTATTCCCCTACAGCCTGTATTCAAGACCTGCTACAATCTGGCCTGATTGTTTGTTTTCAACCTTATCTTCCACTATCTGAACATTTATCTTCCCTATTTGAGTCCTCCATTCCATTTAAGCTGGTTTACCTGCTCTCCACAAATTTCCATGCTTTGTGTATGCTTTCCCCCTAGGATATGTATTCTCTTCTTACTTTTTCCAAATCTGCCACTCATATTGGTCCAGTGACACTCAATGTCAGGGTCACGCAAATGCAGGGCCAGCATTTGAGTGTAGGGACCTCCTTAAATCTTACATCCCTCTTCAACCCATTTAGCCCACAGTGATTTTTTTCTTACCTCTAAACAGCTATAATACCTATTAGTGTCTTTTAGAGAACTTGACGACCTTGACCTCACACTGTTATTTGACCAGTTGTGTGGTCTCATGGAAAAAATCATAGGGTTTGTATTCAGAAAATATGGTTTTGCATCATGGCTCTACCACTTCCTAACCACAAGTTCTTGGGCAAATCACTCTAGTTTCCACATCTGTAAAATGGCGTTAAAAATAGCACCAAACCTATTTCTTTCACTGAGTTTTTCTAAAGGTTAAGTGCATGTTTCTGTGAATGTTGTAGTACCTGATACAAACAGTCGTGATAATAGAAGTCATAAATGTTGCTGTTGTTCTCAGTATGATATTGTTTGCTTGAAAATGGTAAGATTATGTTGGAATTTGCATTGTACCTCCAACAGTGCCATAAAGAAAGCAAGTTCTTAATATCATTATTTGTTGAATTTGAACATTAAAGTTATTTCTATAGAGAATAGATTAAATACACATATTTATGTGTATAAATATATTAGTATATATTACATATATATTGAACATTTTTTTTCAACTAGAATTAAGAATGTAATATTTTAAGCATAAACTATTGAGAAGCAAATCCTGTATTAGAGTAATGGATTTTTAATAAAAATGTGATTTTTTTGGGTCTCTTTGGTAAGAAAATGTAAAAATAAACTTATCCAAATAATTTTATCAATACTCCCCCATGCTGTTCTTATTGTAAAATTTCTAAATTAAGCAGAATTCAGGAAAAACTAAATCCAAAGTAGTTTTAGATAGAGTTAGCCAAATATTCAATTTGAGGTATCTTTCTGTTCATTTATACTCACTCTATTCAGTATTTTGAAATGATCAGGATTAGTGCAATTTTTCTTTCCTTTTCTGCATTTTGAAAGGTTAGACTTATTGCTGATGGTTAAAAATCCCCAGCAGCTTTCTTAGCAGCTGTTCTTTTTCAGTTGCAAGGATGTGGCTGAGGCAGAATGAGGAAAGTGTTAAAACTTACTGCCCTACAGTCAGGGCAGAGGGCACTCTGTGTGCACGCAGGTACTCAAGGAAATGTGTGTCTACTTTGGCTACATGACTTGGCTTTATGGGACTTTCCTGGCTAGCAGCAGAGCCCACAGACATACTACATGCAGGGGTGAAGGCTTGCAATTGAAAGTAATATTCAGATTCAGTAAAACTCATCTCCTGGAAAAGGTAAAGATTGAAATCAACTCTGAGCGAGCCCTCATGGGACTCCACAAAAGTTTGCCTTACACTCTTTTTGTTTTTTTTTTTCCTCATAGGGCTAGGAAAAGCAAAAGGGGAAAGATATGTTTCTATGCTGGGCAGTGGGAGGAATCTATGGAGTTGGCATTCTTAACCTTCAAAGTACTGTACTTGGCTCAGCATCAAGGATTGGGTCAGGGTCCTTTTCCTTAGCAGAAAACAAAATTTTGAGGATAGCATATTGAATAAGGATTCAAGGGTAATTTAGTTGGCTCAAAAAGACCTGAAGGGAAGTCAGATTACAAAACCTCACCTTTTGGTCTCTTGACTTAAAATCCTTTTTCGTGAATATTTATTGAGCCACAATTTCATGATTGTGAAGTAATTATTGACCAGAAGAAAAAGAAGAGTTAGGCCTTCAAGAAATTCCTTACCTATTGCCTTTTAGGCAGTCAACTGAGCTCACGGAGTGCTATAAAGGGCTGCCTCTGTGAAGTGACTAATGTCTGGTTGTGTCTAGGACCACAAATTCTCCTCAAAGAAAGCTTCCTGTAAAAACTGGGATTTGGAAATCAGCTTTAAAGGTGGGGGAATGCAGCTCAGTGGTTCTATATCTTTATGAGAAGAAAGAAGAGGCAAATATAATCCTTCCCAGCACAGGAGGAAAGAAATGAAACCAACTTTCTTTGTCTCTGGGGAAAATATGTGTTTTGTTTTATTTTTTAATTCCTGGGAATAAGTTACACAAATGCTGAAATAAAGTTTGGTTTGTCAGACGTGGCGATTCCAAGAATTTCTCAGGATTGCTTGACATGTTAGTAAATGAATGATTGTGAAGTAAATTAACTAGAGCATATACGTATGTCTGGTAGATTCTTAGCAATCTGTTTAGCTCCAGGTAAACAAAATGTTCAGTGTTGGAATTGAGAGGGTGATTTAGCCAAGCAATAGTTTACAAATGCTTCCCATATGGAAAGCAAACCAAATATTCTCTCCAGCAAATGTCCTAAAATTTGATTTCTTCAGTTACACACACACACACACACACACACACACACACAAAAGACATATACACATATGACTATATGTGGAAGAGATTAAAAAGTACAAATTTGTCGTTATGAAATAGTCATGGGAATGTAAACTATAGCATAAGAAATATAGTCAATAATGTAATAACTATGTATGGTATCAGATAGGTACTAGATTTATTGGGGTGATCACTTCATAAGTTATATAAATGTCTAATCACTATGTTGTATTCCTGAAACTAAGATAATAGTGTATGTCAATTGCAATTGAAAAATTAAAAAAATATATTTTAAAAACTTAGTGGATGTATTATTCTAAATGTATTTAATTGCAAGTAATTAAAATAAACGATGACTAACTTAAACCACAGACAGTGTTATAACGGAGGTAAGCTTGGCTAGCTCACTCATGGAATTAAAGTAAATATAGAACTAAATCTCTGGAAGAGTACAAACAAAGAATTCAGGAGGTTTCAGCAATGGAAGTTTGTAAAACTTTTCTCTAGAGAGCTGGCATTAAGGTGAATTAGGTGTCGTCTTTCCATTCAAGATTCCAAGTTCTTGGGAGAAAGAATTTGATTAGCTCTGCAGCTATGGAAGAAGGTGTTAGTCACATTGGACCTCCCTTGGGGCATCAGGGATGGTCACATACGTGAGAAATTGCAAGCAGGGCAAAAATGGCATGGATTACAAGGGAGAAGTTTTGATTTTTAAAAAGTGCACATATGGCCAGAACAATCCTATGTTATATCTAGGGAACCTGTGAAACAGTAAATAGCCAGATGGATTGCAAACTTGATAAGAAAGGAACAACCCACCCCCTCCCCACTGAAACTAAAAATCAAAATACCCATGTGCTAGTCTTCAAGGACCAAATGTATGGGAGATCCTGGGTTGATCACAACTTAACTCCTAGACATTTTTGAGTGCAGAAAGCGTACAAGAATAGAAAAGTGTTTAAAAAGGAAGAGCAAGACTTAATTCTGGAGTATAGCAGAAGTAAGGGGGGAAACGGCATAATATATGTTACGGGCTGTGTGTTAACCTGGAACTTAATAAATAAATTTAAAGTTCCTGATTTAATTATAATCATGTTCATTACAACAGTTTGAGACATAAAGCAAGCCATTGGGATTATATAGACATCACTCAAGCTCATTCAGATAACTTTGCTCTATTCCTATGTTGACCTCAAACCTTCAAATGACTAGTTCTATTTTTCTTGAGACAATAGTAGAGTAGAGACAACATGGACTTTTTTTTTTTAATTTATTGGGGTGACAATTGTTAGTAAAATTACATAGATTTCAGGTGTACAATTCTGTATCACATCATCTATAAATTACACTGTGTGTTCACCACCCAGAGTCAGTTCTCCTTCCATCACCATATATTTGATCCCCCTTATCCTCATCTCCCACCCCCCAACCCCCTTACCCTCTGGTAACCACTAAATTACGTTCCCCAGATTAATTTTCAAAACCCCGTGGCCATCTTGTGGTTACTGATTGTTTTCTAATCCCCTCACCTTCCCCCTTACCCCCACCCCCCCCGCCCATCTAGCAATCCTCAGTTTTTCCTCTTTGTCTCCAAAACTGTTTCTGATTAGTACATTCACTTATTCTTTTCTTTAGATTCCGCATATAAGTGAGATCATATGGTACTTATCTTTCCCTGTCTGACTTACTTCACTTAACATAATGTTCTCTAGGTCCATCCATGTTGTTGCAAATGGTAAGATTTCTTTCTTCTTTATGGCTGCGTAGTACTCCATTGTATAAATGTACCACAATTTCTTAATCCAGTCATCTACCGATGGGCATTTCGGTTGTTTCCATGTCTTAGCTATTGTGTATAGTGCTGCAATAAACATAGGGGTGCATAAAGATTTTTGAATTAGAGTTTTGATTTCTCCGGATAAATACCTAGGAGTGGAATTACTGGATCATAGGGTAGTTCCATTTTCAGATTTTTGAGATACCTCCATACTGTTTTCCATAGTGGCTGCACCAATCTGCAATCCCACCAACAGTGCACAAGCGTTCCCTTTTCTCCACATCCGCGCCAGCACTTGTTGTTTGTTGATTTATTGATGATAGCCATTTTAACTGGGGTGAGGTGGTATCTCATTGTGGTTTTTATTTGCATTTCTCTGATGGTTAGTGAGGTTGACCATTTCTTCATATGTCTGTTTGCCATCTGTATGTCCTTTTTAGAAAAATTCTCTTCAAGTCCTCTGCCCATTTTTTAATTGGGTTGTTTGTTTTTTTGGAGTTGAGTTGAGTGAGTTTTTTATAGATTTGTGATAGTAATCCCTTATCAGATATATCATTGGCAAATATTTTTTCCCATTCAGTAGGATCCCTTTTTGTTTTATTGATGGTTTCCTTTGCTGTGAAAAAACTTTTTAGTTTGATATAATCCCACATGTTTATTTTTTCTCTTAGTTCCCTCGCGCGAGGGTGTATAGCAGTAAAAATCTTACTCCGGGTAATGTCTGAGAAGTTTCTTCCTATATTTTCTTCTAGGTATTTTATGGTTTCAGACCTTACATTTAAGTCTTTAAGCCATTTTGAATTTATTCTTGTATATGGTGTAAGGAGGTGGTCCAGCTTCATTTTTTTGCATGTGTCTGTCCAGGTTTCCCAGCACCATTTATTGAATAGACTGTCTTTACCCCATCGTACATTCTTGCTTCCATTGTCGTAGATTAAATGGCCATATAGGCATGATTTATTTCTGGAATCTCTATTGTGTTCCATTGATCTATGTGTCTGTTTTTATGCCAGTACCATGCTGTTTTGATTACTGTAGCCTTGTAGTATAATTTGAAGTCAGGTATTGTTATACCTCCCACTTTGTTCTTATTTCTCAAGATTGCTGAGGCTATCCGGGGTCTTTTATGGTCCCATATAAATTTTAGGATTATATGTTCTATTTCTGTGAAAAACGTCATTGGTAGTTTGATAGGAATTGCGTTGAATATGTATATTGCCTTAGGCAGTATGGACATTTTAACTATATTAATTCTTCCTATCCATGAACATGATATGTGTTTCCATCTATTTATATCTTCTTTCATTCCTTTCTTCAGTGTCTTATAATTTTCTGAGTACAGATCTTTTACTTCTTTGGTTAAATTTATTCCCAGGTATTTTATAGTCTTTGGAGCAATTGTAAATGGGATTGTTTCTTTAATTTCTCCTTCTGATGTTTTATTATTGGTATATATAAATGCAACTGATTTCTGAATATTAATTTTGTATCCTGCTACTTTACTAAATTCATCTATCAGCTCTAATAGCTTCTTGGTGGAGTCTTTAGGGTTCTCTATATATAGTATCATATCATCTGCATTAATGAAATTTTACTTCCTCCTTACCAATTTGGATGCCTTTTATTTCTTTTTCTTGTCTGATTGCTGTGGCTAGAACTTCCAGCACTATGTTGAATAGAAGCGGAGATAGTGGGCAACCTTGCCTTGTTCCTGATCTTAGGGGGAATGGTTTTAGCTTTTCCCCATTGAGTATGATGTTAGCTGTGGGTTTGTCATATATGGCCTTTATTATGTTGAGATATGATCCCTCTATTCCCACTTTCTTAAGGGTTTTTATCATAAATGTCTGTTGGATTTTATCAAATGCTTTTTCTGCATCTATTGATATGATCATGTGATTTTTATTTTTCATTTTGTTAATGTGGTGTATCACATTAATTGATTTGCGGATGTTGAACCACCCTTGCATACCAGGGATGAATCCCACTTGATCATGGTGTATGATCTTTTTAATGTATTGCTGAATTCTGTTCGCTAATATTTTGTTGAGGATTTTTGCATCTATGTTCATTAGAGATATCGGCCTGTAGTTTTTTTTTGTGGTGTCTTTGTCTGATTTGGGGATCAGGGTGATAGTGGCTTCGTAAAAAGTGTTTGGGAGTCTTCCCTCCTTCTGGATATTTTGGAAGAGCTTGAGCAGAACAGGTGATAATTCTTTTTTGAACGTTTTGTAAAATTCACCTGTAAAGCCATCTGGTCCAGGGCTTTTGTTTGTTGGGAGACTGTTGATTACTGGTTCAATTTCCCTGGTGGTAATCAAACTATTCAGGTTTTCTGTTTCTTCTTGAGTTAGCTTTGGAAGGTTGTACGCCTCTAGAAAATTGTCCATTTCTTCCAGATTGTCAAATTTGTTGGCATATAGTTGCTCATAGTAATGTCTTAAAACTTTTTGTATTTCTGCGGTGTCCGTTGTCACTTCTCCTCTTTCATTTCTGATTTTATTAATTTGGGTCCTCTCTCTCTTTTTTTTAATGAGTCTGGTGTTAAGGTCCGGAATTGTCCCCCTCAGACAGAGAACCCGCACAATAATGAAAGTCACACAGCGAGGTTTATTTCCAGCCAGCTGGGGTCCGGGTCTCTGCCCGACTGGCTAAAGGTTTGTCAATTTTGTTTATCTTCTCTAAGAACCAACTCTTGGATTCATTGATCTTTTGTATTGTTTTTCTGGTTTCTATTTCATTTATTTCTGCTCTGATCTTTATTATCTCCTTCCTTGTGCTCCCTTTGGGCTTATTTTGCTGTTCTTTTTCCAGATCCCTTAAGTGTGAAAATAAACTGTTGATTAGTGATGTTTCTTGTTTCTTTAGGTAGGCCTGCAAAGCTATGAATTTCCCTCTTAGGACTGCTTTTGCGGCATCCCATAGATTTTGGGTCATTATGTTTTCATTTTCTTTTGTCTTGAGATATCTTTTGATTTCTTCCTTGATCTCCTGCTTGACCCATTCATTGTTTAGTAATAAGTTATTCAGCCTCCATGAATTGGTGTGTCTTCCAGTTTTTTTCCTGTAGTTCATTTCTAATTTCATAGCATTGTGATCAGAGAAGACAATTAGTATGATTTCAATTTTCTTAAATTTATCAAGACTTGTTTTGTGGCCTAACATATGGTCTATCTTGGAAAATGTTCCATGTGCACTTGAGAAGAACGTGTATTTTGCAGCATTGGGGTGAAATGTTCTGAAAATATCGATTAAATCCAAGAGGTCCAATGTGTCATTTAAGGCTGTTGTTTCCATATTGATTTTCTGTCTGGTAGACCTGTCCTTTGTTGTCAGAGGTGTGTTGAAGTCCCCTACTATAATAGTGTTACTGTTGATCTCTGTCTTTATGTCAGTCAGTACCTGTTTTATATATTTAGGTGCTCCTATGTTGGGTGCATAGATGTTTACTAGGGTTATGTCCTCTTGTCGGATCGATCCCTTTATTATTATATAGTGCCCATCTTTATCTTTTAATATGTTCTTCATTTTAAAGTCTATTTTGTCAGATATAAGTATTGCAACTCCAGCTTCTTTCTCATTTCCATTTGCATGAAATATCTTACTCCAACCCTTCACTTTCAGCCTGTGTGTGTCTTTTGTTCTGAGGTGAGTCTCTTGTATACAGCATATACAAGGGTCTTGCTTTCTTATCCAGTCAGCCACCCTATGTCTCTTGATTGGAGCATTTAATCTGTTTACATTTAAAGTGATTATTGATAGGTACATAGATATTGCCATTTTTAAATTTGTAGTTAGGTTGTTTTGATCTTTCTTCTATTTACAGAAGTCCTTTTAGTATTTCTTGCAATGCTGGCTTGGTGGCAATAAATTCCTTTAGCTTATTTTTTTCTGGAAAGCTCTTTATCTCTCCATCAACTTTAAATGATAGCCTTGCTGGATAAAGCAATCTAGGTTGTAGGCCTTTGTTTTCCATCACTTTGAGTATCTCCTGCCACTCCCTCCTGGCCTTCAATGTTTCTGTAGAAAAGTCATTTGATAGTCTTATGGGAGTTCCCTTGTATATAACCCTCTGTCTTTCTCTTGTTGCTTTTAGGATTCTCTCTTTGTCTTTAAGCTTTGCCATTTTAACTATAATGTGTCTTGGTGTGGACCTGTTTGGGTTTATCCTGGTTGGAACTCTCTGCACTTCCTGGGCTTCTATGTTGGTTTCCTTCATCAGGTTGGGGAAGTTTTCGGACATTATTACTTCAAATATGTTCTCAATCCCTTTCTTCCTCTCTTCACCTTCTGGTATTCCTATGATGCGCATGTTGTTGCGCTTGATGTTATCCCAGAGGTCTCTTAAGCCATCCTCATTGTTTTTTATTCTTTTTTCTTTCTGTTGTTCCGTTTGGGTGATCTCTGCTACCTTGTCTTCTAAGTCGCTGATTCGATCCTCTGCTTCATCTAACCTGCTGATAATTCCTTCAAGTGAGTTCTTAATTTCGGTAATTGTGTTCTTTAGTTCTAACTGGTTGTTCATTATGATTTCTACATCCTTCTTTATGTCTTCTCTAAGCTCCTTAAACATTCTTATCACGAGTGTTCTGAACTCTGTCTCTGAAAGGTTGGTTACCTCTGCTTCATTTGGTTCCAGTTGTGGAGATTTCTTCTGTTCTTTTATTTGGGACGTGTATCTTTGTTTCCCCATTCTGGTTGACTCTCTGTGTTTGCTTTGATGTATTAGGTAGATCCCCTAGAGTTCTTAGTTCTTGCTAGGTTATCTTATGTAGTATGTGTCCTTTATATTTGACTTGCACTACTTCGTTCTTCTCCTCTGCGTGTGCTCCAAAGGTGACTCTTGTGTTGTGTATATTGTCCTGTTCAAGAAGATCTTTAATTGCTTTTTGCTTGTGAGTATGTGGGGTTAACTCCTAGGCTGACTCGTTGTGAGACTTGGCTCTGCCCACCGCGGGGCGTTCTGCTGCGTGAGGGTTGACCACTTAAATGTGGTTTGGCCTCTGTGGGCTCTAGTTCCTGTAGAGAATTCCCTCTGCGTGTGTGACTTGTAGGTCAAACCCAGTAGTATTCTGGTTTGGTCTGGAGTTGGCCCCTGGATATGTTGAATCTTGTGTCTCTTAAGCTGGGCCCTGGTAGGGCAGTTTCAGAACAAAGCAAATCACCAAGCACAACAACAACAACAACAAAGAAAAAAATCAAATACATTCACATGTAAAAACACCTGATAACCCCCACTCGACACAGGCAAAGATATCAAAGATATAAATAAAACAAAACTAAACAAAACAAAGCAAAACAAAAAGCAGTGCCAGTCTTGGCTTAAGCCCACCAAGTAATGTCCATGTTGTCCTCTGCTGTACCAAAGAGCCCCCTGCTTATTGCGCAGGCAGAGCCGGTCACCTGGTGCCCAGAGTGACTTTGGGACAGTAGCTTTAAATGCGTGGGCCTGAGGGGTCTGGATGATAGTTTTTACAAAGTCAGCGCAGTTTCTGCCCTTGCCTGCACATATGCACACTGAGAGTAGCACCACCAGCCCCGTGTACAGTACTCCTGAGTCTTAGGGCACTTCTTCAGTGTGTGTGTGTGTATGGGGGGGTGCGAGCGGGAGACTTCTGATCTGCTGAAAGCCCAGAGCTGCGCCTGCCTTACTACTGATCCCTGGGAGTGTCTCTGCAGTTGCACTTGCCCCGCCCTAGGCAGGCCAGAAAAGGTGGGGGCTGGGGATGGAGGGGTCTTCTCTCTCCCAGCCCAGCCGCGAGTCACCCTCTTCCTGCAGGCCACAAAAGGTGGTGGCTGAGGGTGGAGGAGTCTCTTCTCTCCTAGCCCAGCCAAAATCACACTCTTCCCAGCCTCCTCCCTGGGTCAGGGCTGCCCGTCAGGCTTCCCAGAGCCTGAGCACTACGGCTCCTCTGTAATCTGACACTACTCCTCAGTTCAGGGGCCGATTTAAGTCTCTGGAAGGGCGGGGTAGGATTGGAAGAGAGGGGAGGGGGAGGGGCCCAGGTATGGAGGCTGTGTTCTTTGTCCGCCCCAGGGCCCACTGGCTGCCCTCCCGGTGGGAGAAATCAGCCGTGGGACGCAGGGAAAGAGCCCACCTCCTGGTCTCTGTGCTCTCCGTTCCGCCCTGGGATCCCGTGCGTGCCCGGGACTGCGGGTGCCACCGCGGTTTTCGCCGCCGCCGCTGCCGCCGCCGGCAGGGACCCCGCCGCCGGCCGCGCGTTTTCACTCCGCTCCCTTCCTTCCTTCCCGTGCTCGCCCAATTAGCACACCTTCAAGTAATCCTCCCACAAGTCTCTTAACTGTTCTGTGTGATGAGCAAAGAGTTCTTTGATGGGTTATAGGTCCCGTTTGTAATAAGATCCGGAGGAGAACTCAGAAAGTGCGCCCCGCTGCTGCCATTCCTATGACCGAGATCCCAACATGGACTTTTTAAAACATACTAACAGAATTCTGCTCTGCACTGTACTAATTGCTTGAGGATTCAATGTGGTTAACCCATGCAAAAGTTCTGGGAACAGAGTATGTTTTTAACAAATAAAACTGCATTTCCTTTGACTTTCCCAACACTGTGAAATAGATGCCCAGGAGAACAGATAGTATTCTGGTATGTGGAAAGGTACATTGCCTATTGTATTACTATCAAATTTTTGGACAAGTTTATAGAGAAATCCTTTCAGAATTTTCTTACCATCGGTCAGTCTTGCAGAATATCTGAGTATCAGATGAAATAAGGAAATAAGAGCATCCTAGTTTCTGGATGCTTAGCAAAACTAAGATTGCCCCTCATCTTTCATGGTTGCAGAAAGGTGTTGCTGATAAAACAAGTAGGAAGGCACCATCCTTCCTTAAATAATTTTTACTACCACACTGTCCAACTATCAAGAGCCATGCATACTCCTCCTGGATCATGTATTCGCTGCAGTCATTGATGAGACTATTTGAAAGATAAGGAAGGGACCTCTTTAGTACATGTTCTGATTATTCTCCTTAGCTCAAGTCAGAACTGACTTGGCTTCTATCAAACAGTTAGTTGTAGGTTAGTTGTTAATGATACTGCAGGGATTCCTAGGTATATTAGAAGTACCCAAATATGTGTATGTGTGTACCACAGAGTTCTCAGTTGATATGTACTGAAATTTTTGCTAGTAAAATTTTGAGAGAAGATAAATCAACTGGTTTAAAATGTTGTGGGGAAGTTTGTCATTTGAGGCTACCCACAAATAAAAATCCATTTGTCAAATGTTTGCTTTTCAGCAGACTGGATTTGCTGAAATACATAACTCATGCTTTATGTGAATCCACAAATTCTAATATCAAAGGGAGAGTGGCTCCCTAGTGACCATCAGTACATACACACACACACACACACACACACACACACACACACACACACTCATCCACTCTCCCCCAAATAGCCATACATAATTAACTGATGAATGAATTGAAAGGTCCTGCAGTATGTGTGGCCACTGGTGAAGAAGCTCTATTCTGCTACTTCAAATAAATACAACTAAACTCCTGCCAGGGATTGTATCAGACAAACAATAGCAACACTGTCTCTTGACTATAGATTCTGCCAGGCCTTTGAGCCTTTGGGAACCAAGCAGATGGAATTCTTCACCAAGCTATGGCTCTGCCCCCAGAAAGCATCTTTGTTATGACAAATGGCAGCTTGTATTCATCCATCTCCACTACTGGTGGGAAGGGAAAGAGTCCCCACCACAGAAAAAATTAAAACTGGAAAGAATCCCATAGAATATCCCAGCCAATATTTTCAGACTTCTGAATTTCATGAACTAGCAACATTTGAAAATATAACTAAAATTTTTAGAAAATAAAATAACTAGGGAAAAAATGGCAGATATTGACAGGATTTGTTTAAGGTGAAAAAAAAAGAGTATTAAAAAATACCACTGCTAGTTTAAAGATGACAGTTTAGATTTAGCACCTCTGTTTTATTTCTTAGAGATCAGCATAGGCAGAAAGGAGACCAGCAGTACCAGCAGCAGTACAAAATACAGCTTCAACAAAACAGGAAACAATAGGACCCCCAAATTTTGGAATAGGTGAGAGGTTTCGAAGAACAGTGGCAATGGAAAAGGAGTGTGGCAGAGAACACGAAAGCTACACATTTCAGAATATCAGAGTACTTTTCTGGAGACATATGCTGAAGAGGGAAAAGAGGTCAAATATATGGTGATGGAAGGAGAACTGACACTGGGTGGTGAACACACAATATGATCTATAGATGGTGTGTCACAGAATTGTACACCTGAAACCTATGTAAATTTACTAACCAATGTCACTCCAATACATTTAATAAATAAAGAAAAAGAAAAGAACTTACTCTAAGGGGGGATATAAAAGAAAAGATACAAAAGTTTGAATCAAGAACAGTGATCCAGATAGGTATAGATATAGGTATAGGGATAGAGAGAGATGATATAGAGATAGATAGATGATATAGATATAGTTGTAGATATAGATACAGAAATAGAAATAGATATAGATTAGATATATAGATATCTTCATGAAAAGTGCCACAGCTACCATTCCCATTGACTCAAGAAAAGTGTGAAATAAACAAACTTTCACCCCAAATCCTTAGTGTTAAGAAAATGTAGGCAAACACAAAGTTCTTATCATGAAACTCTATTAAAAAAATGGTACAGAAAATATACAACTTCAAAATTAAGTACTCAAAATATAGCCCAAAAATAATTGATTAAAATATGCTACAAAAATCAAAAGAAAATAACAGAAAACAACAACAACAAAAACAGAGATTAAACTGTCACAAGAAAATTGTTTTCATGGAGTGTATTAAAAATGATATCAGGTGTCTTGCCATCATTAAAAATGATACCAAAATATTTCTTCTGGTGAACTAACAATACAAGAGGAGATATAATTGCTTAAGGAGGATATGCCCATAAAAGAAGAGGATATAAAATATGAGTTAGTAGAATTTTGGAAACAGGTAAAATAAAAAAGTAGAAACAGAAATAAGGATGAATTTGGAAGATCCAATCATTGGAACACTGAAGAAAAACTATAGTCATATATAGAACAAGTATATAAAACAATTTTTAATCTGGCACATTAAAAAGTGCTCAGAATGATTAGTTATCGGGAAAATGAAAGTTAAAATTCTCAGTCAGATCCCACTACACACACATTAGAGTGACTAAAATGAAAGACTGAAAAGTGCAATTATTGGGAGGTTGTGGAGTATCCCGACTATCACACGTTGCTAGTGAGAATGAAAATAATCCAACCATTTTGCGAAAGGTTTGGCACTTTCTTACAAAGATAAACATGTATGTACCTTAGACACAGAAATTCTACTTCTAGATATTTATCCACTAGAAATGAAAACAAATGTCTGTTAAAAGAACATTTTTTAAAATAGGAGCATATTTATATCAGCTTTATTCATAATAAGCCTGAACTGGAAATAATCCAAATATACATTCACAGAACAAAGGGCATATAATGAATATTTATTCTGTGGAATGATACTAAGTCATCAAAAGGAACAAATCACTAACATTTCCAATATCATAAATGAAATATCACAGACCATATGCTGAGTGAAAGAAGCTGTCTGTAAAATATCATATACTGTATGATTTGATTTATGTGAAATTCTAGAACAGGCAAACCTAACTATATTTTTTCAAAAACTCGGAAGCATGGCTGCCTCTCGGGGGGTAGGTGAGTGGAGAAATGAAAAAGATATAAGAGAACTTTCTGGAGTGATAGAAATATTTTATGTCTTGATGGATGTGAGTTAAAAAAGTGTATCCATTTGTCAAAATTATACTGTCAAGATTTGTGAATTTAATTGTATGCACATTTAACTAAAAGAAGACAACTAATAATAATGAATAATCAAGTGGGATTTGGTGAGTAAGTGGAAGTACAGATAAAATAAAAATGACAGTATTTTGATTATTCTTGAGGCTAAGAGATGGCCGCATGGGGATTCATTTAGTCATTCTGCTTTCTTTGTATAGATTTGAATTCTTCCCAAATAGTTAAAAATTCTGAAATAAGAAAAGACTTTATTCTACACATAGAATTGGCATAACACTTGAAAGAATACTGCTTTTTTTTTACCTGAATTCTATTTTATCTTTTATTAACATTGTGACTCATTTTTTTCTTTATACTTACATTTGCCTGTTATTTCTTTACCAACTATTTTCATTTTAACCATCTAAATTTCTTTAAATGTATCTCTTTACATAGCTTTGATTTGGATTTAGCTTTGTTAGCCAAACTGAAAAAAAAAAATTCTTTTAATATGTACAGTAAACTCACGTTATTGATATGATTGATAGATTGTCTTAATTCTACAATGTTGTTTCATGTTATTTTTTAAATGTTTTTACTTTGAAGTTTCATTTCTTTATGGTTTTGACATTTCTTTTGATATTTAGAAGGTACATAGTTTTGCTCTACTGGTTATTTTTATATTAATAATTCTATATACCTTTAGTCACCTCTTTCTTTGAAAACTTAGTTTTCACTATGAGTAATATTGAAACTAGGCAATACCTGCCTCTTTCCTCATTTCTCTTTCTTCTTTCCTCCTTCTGATTCTCCAGTTTTAATCACTTGTATAATTTTACTTGTAATTTTTTTTTATTCCTAAGTATATTTAACTGCTATTTGATTTATAAATTTCAAGTTATACTAGTATACTCCCTATTACTGTCTAGGAAAATATCAGGGAACTAATTCTACTTTCCATTAATTCTCTCTTTTCTCATATTTTTATTAGATGTGGAATATCTGCTTTCTTAGACTATATTACATTTACATACTATTCTGTCAAGATTTATCTTTAGCTTTTTGTCTTGTTTCTACAGTTAAATATATTCAATTCCCACTCCCCATAGACTCTAGGATGAAGCATGTTTGGTCATTTAGTAATGGCCGAAGCTCATTCTCTAGTAGATTTCTGAGGAAGTGTTCATGGGAATGATATTTCCAGATGTCTAGATTATTCATAACTTTATCTGATTGGTTGTCAATGGCCTTGCATTTGAAGGATATAAAAATCATGTCTCATGTTTATTTCCTTGAGTGTCATAAAAAAAAATCATATCACTTTCTAACTCAAAAATATATCTCATTGTTTCCCTGTTTTGTTTATATTGTGGTAAAATTTACATGCACTAAAATTCACCAAATTCACCCTTTTTTAAAGTATATGGCTCTGAAGCTTCCAAATGCATTCAGGTTGTTGTCAGAACGCAGCTTCACGTGGTGATAGGACAGAGGTCCAAATTTCCTTGCTGGCTATGAACTAGAGGTTAATCTCACTTCTAAAGACCGTGTTCCTTGGCCCATGTGCCCTTCCTCCATCTTCAAAGCCAGCAATTGTGGGTTGGATCCTTCTTACTCATCAACTCTCCCAGACCTCCCTTTCTGCCTCATTTGTCCTGCCCTCATCATTTGCTGTATCTTTTTGACAGGTTCTTCTGCCTCCCTCTTCTGTTTTTAAGGACTCATGTGACTAAATTGAGCCCTCCAGATAATCCAGGATAATCTCTCTTTTTGAAGGTCAGCTGATTAGTAACTTTAATTACATCTGCTATGTCCTTTCACAACAGTGCCTAAACTTGTGCATCTTTAGAATTCTGCCTACCTCATACAGACACAAAAAAACTCATTTGATTTCATTCATACGGGAAATATAAATTAAGCATGTATGAAGATAGTATTTTTCACTACTACATAGGCAAAGACCAAAGAGTATAGTAACATACTAATGAAGGAGAAGGGTAACAGGAACTTGATATGTTGCTGGTAGGATTTCTTTTATTAATTTTTATAAGAGTTTATTTGAGCCAAACTGATGACAATTGCTGAGAAGCAAGATCTCAAATTCTCTCTGCTGGTAGGATTTTTAATTGGTATGCTAGCTATAGAGGGTAACATGAAAAATCTATCAAAATTATAAATATCAATACCTGTTTATCCAGAAATTCTACTTCTAGGAAAATTTTCTGCAGATATCACATATGTACAAAATGACCTCTGTACAAGACTGATTACTGCACATTGGTTTTTGTAGCAAAATCCTGAGAGCAATCTAAAAGCCCAGGAGACTAGTTAATAAGCCAGTAAAACTTGATATCAATAGAATGCAATACACAGAATACATAAAAACAATGACGAACCTCTTCATATACAGTTATGAAATGATAAGAAAGGTATTATTTCAAAAAGAAGTTACAGAACAGTGGATATTTATGCAACCAGTTATATGGAGAAGAGAAGCAGAATATATACTAGAGGTACTCCCTTGCATTTGCATAAAATATCCTTGAAAGTATGTGAGAAAAACATGATAACAAAGGGTGCCTTCAGGGAAGAGAAACTGATGGTAGCTGCTGTCTGGGATGAGGCCTTTTGGAACTTTCTGAATCTTGGACCATATAAACGTATAACCTATTCAATAGTTAAATGAATAAACTGCTACTAACACTATCATCTCTTAAAAAAAAAAATATATATATATATATATATATGTATATGTATATTTGAAGAAGAAGGCATTTAATGAGCACTTCATGTGTACCAAATAGCCCACAGAGCACTTTGTGGGCATCATCTCTTTCCATCCTTAGAACAGCCTGTATGGTTGATACTGTTCTCCTCCTTTTACAGTTGAGAAGACTGAGGTGCAAAGAGATGTATCATTGCCCAAGATTGCACAGGTACTAGGACGTTTGGCTCAGGGTTTGACCAAGGGTAATTTTATATCACAATTTTAACCACCACATGACAATAACACTATACAACCAAAAAAGAAAGAAGAATACAATCTTAGAATAAAAAATATCCTCTTAAGTAAAATATATATCTTTCTATAAAATTAAATGCATTGCCTTTCTGTTTCCCATTTTGTATGTACAGTGGCACGAGTGCCATATTCGTTTTAGAAATATTGATAGAGTCCAGTCTGCAGCCAGATGCTGAAGTCTCTTATATAACACCTCCCAAAGAAGGACACAATGCTTCTCCTTGAGAAACTTCAGTGACACTGACCGTGTCCATGAAGTGACTTCCTCAGAAAGCAGTCCATTCCATGTATTAATGTAAGTTTCAGTGCTAGAAAGCTTGTGCAACATTGGTGTGAAATATGCTTCTCATGCACCCTCCATGCCGATGTCCTCAGTTTGCCCTGTGGAGCCACCATGGAAGTTCTAATTAATCCCTCTTACTAGGACAGCTCTTCAAACATTCAAAGTATTTCCTTTTCAATGTTAATCCCTCTAAGAGTCTCTGTTTCTTACACAACAAGAATTCAATTCTCTCAGCTGCATGAACAGATAATTCTCTTCTGCGGCACTCGAGTTTATCTGTGTTTTCAATAGAATATTTTACAGAGGAAGATTGACCAACAGAAAGGAAACAGAGGTTACCATGTCCAGTTGCTGAATATCATCCTAATAACAAAAATGAGTACAGATTATTTTAAAGATGAGAGGATCAGCCAGTTTACTTGTATCGAGCAGGCTGGCATATACAACCTTTAATTATTTTTCACATTTGCAACTCAGGATTCCCACCACCATGAATGAGAGAGAGAGAGAGAGTGAGAAAGAGAGAGAGAGAGAGAGAGAGAGAGAGAGAGAGAGAGAGAGAGAGAGAGAGAGAGAGAGGATGCCTTGCCTTTAAAATTATACTTATTCCATTTAATTTCTTTTAGATTCAGCTTGTTGAAAAAGGAAGAGGCCAGATTTAGAAGAAAAAGTGGAGAAAATTGTGAGAAGTTAAAAATAGGAAAAGGAAACATAAAAACAGCTAAAATACACACCAGTATAAATTAAGGTATTTTATTCATTAATGGTATATTTATTGAAACTGCAGGATTTTCACATTAAATATTTGAAATATTTCAGCATCTAATGTATGATGTTAGCTTTGGGTTTGCCACATATGGCCTTTATTATAATGAGCTATGTTCCCTTTATTCCCAGAGAGTTTTTTATCATAAATGGATGCAAGATTTTGTCAAACATCTATTGATATGATCATATGATTTTTATCTTTCATTTTGTTTATGAGGTGCATCACGTTAATTGATTTGCAGATGTTGAACCAAACTTGCATACCAGGAATAAATCCTACTTGATTGTGGTATGTGATCTTTTTAATGTATTGCTGAATTAGGTTTGCTAATTTTTATGGAGAATTTTTATGTTTATGTTCATCAGGGATATTGACCTACTTTTTTTAATTAAAGTTTATTGGGGTGAGAATTGTTAGCATATAATTTTTTTTTTTTTTTTTTTGTAGTACCTTTGCTTGGTTTTAGAATCAGGGTAATGGTGGCCTTGTAAAATGAGCTTGGAAACTTGCCCCTTTCTTAAATTTTTTGGAATAGTTTGAAAAGGACAGGTGTTAATTCTTCCTTGGAATGTTTGGTAAAATTCACCTTGAAACCATCTAGTCCAGGACTTTGGTTTGTTGGGAGTTTTTTGATTAATGATTCGATTTCAGTCAGTTGGTTCAGATTTTCTGTTTCTTCTTGATTCAGCCTTGGAAAATTGTAGGTTTCTAGAAATTAATCCATTTCTTCCAGATTGTCCCATTTATTGGCATATAACATTTTGCAATATTTTCTTATAATCATTTGTATTTCTCTAGCATCAGTTATCACTTCTCTTTTATTTCTAATTTTATTTGTTTGGGTACTCTCTCGATTAGTCTGGTTAAGGGTTCACCAGTTTTATTTATCTTTTCAAAGAACCAGCTCATGGTTTCATTGATCTTTTGTATTGTTTTTTCAGATTCTATTTTTATTTCCATTTTGATCTTTATTATTACTTTCTTTCTCCTCACTTTGGGCTTTGTTTGCTGTTCTTTTTCTAGTTTCTTTAAGTGTTAAGTTTAGATTGTTTATTTCTCTCGTAATGCTTATTTTCTAGTAGGGAAGTCAGACAATAAATTCATAAACATGTAAATAGTTTCAGATATTGATCTTTATAAATAATATATAGCAGAGTTTTTTCCAGTGTATGACTAGAGTGGGGCATTGAACTTAGATTGATGATCAAGGTAGCAATATCTGAGAAGAAGGCTTGAGTTGAGACTTCAATGATGAGAAGGACCATTCAAGTGAAGATATCGGGAGAGGTGGGACTTGCAGGAGAAGCTCTGGCAAAAGCAGAAAGGCAAGAAAGTTCAGTCATGAAAGCATGTCAGTGTGGCTGGAAGGGCATGTACAAACAGAATGCATAAGATACTTGGTCATAGAGCTAAGCAAGGACAAATCTACAGAGGGTTTTAAAGATTTTGCTACTAAGTATGGATTATAGTCTGAATGTGATAGGAATATAATCCATTTTAAGGCTGAAAAATCACAGCCATCTAGTTTCAATATATACTTCACCATTCAGTGAGATAGTCTTAACTGGTAAAAATTGTGTTGTATTATAACTTTAAAAATATTGAATATAATTTTATCAGTCTTCTACTTAAAGAGAAGTAAAACTGGCTGTGAATTGATAACTTCTAGAGATGTTGGTCATTTGTGCCTGTAGAGACTTTTCCTGGGAGAGATAAGTTCTTGGAAACCTGAATTTTTGCCTAAAAATGTTAACAATAAACAATGTTGCAAATAGTGTAAAATAGTGAGTACTAAAATCTAAGTAAATAATAATAATTCCACTTAAAACAAAATTATTTCCTTCCCATGTATGATTCTGCATTGATAAAAAGTTCTGTGACTGTCCCAGGCTCTCAACTACATTGTCTGTTGAATTTTTATTCTAAGCTATATTTGCTCTCCAGTCACAGAAACTGCCATTGTTAGAACACTTTTGATCCACTTTTATTTCCATTATAATGAAAGATAAATGTTCTACCATGGAAGAAAAAGTACACTTTAATTTAGAAATGGTAGAAAAAAGTATTCTTTAGATTTCTTATTTTACATTTTCTTTCAGTTAATGAAAAAAATGACAAATTCCTCATGAAATTATGAAACAGCTAAAAGTAGAAAGCAACATTAACTAATGCAATAAAATATAGTCTATGATTAATTATTGATTGAGCACACTTTTCTGAATTAGGCACTACCCGAGGTTAGGGACATGAGCAACTTCACTGAGGGAGAAAATTGAATTTACCAAGCATAAGCTCCCTCCAGTGTCATGACTCAAACTTGACTATAATAATAATATAATAGCCATAATTTATTAAGTGGACACCATGTGTCCGGCACTGTGAAGTGATTTACATATATTATCACATTTGTTCTTGGTGAGAGTCCTTTGAAGGAGATATTATTACCTCCATTTTTGTAGATGAAGAAACTAGAACTCACCGAGTGAGCACCATACGGGGCTAGGCTCTGTCACTCCTCCGGAGGTGGGGGTACCTCTGCAACCAAGTTATGCCTCCCCATATTCAGTTGCCACATGCAGGTATGGGACTGGCTCGTTTCATAGTTCCACCCCTCCTACCAGTCACAATGTGGCTTCTTCTTTATAACCTTAGTTATAGGACTTCTTCTCAGATAGACTTCAGATGGTTGTCCAGGTTGATTGTTCTATAGTTTAATTGTAATTTTAATGTGGTCACAGGAGGAGGCAAGCACGGCATTTATCTACTCTGCCATCCTGGATTCCCTCTACCCTTCACTTTTTTGTTTTATATAAAATTGCCTTTTCATTTTTTTCAGCCCCAAACTCTAGGATTTTGACTAACAGTTCATTAAATAATCAGCAAATACAAAAACTAACAAACAAACAAACAAACAACAACAACAACAACGTTTTTTGAGGGAAATGTCCTGCTTATTTGTTTTGCTAAAGTTCACTTCTTTTAGGAATTAACTCACTTTCTGCCTGGGAAAGAATTAAGTCAGACTTAAGCTTTCAGAAAACTTCCTCTCCCCCAGGTCTAGTATTTAATTCAATTCAATTGCAAAATTATTTCTTTATATCTACCATGTTTTGGGAACTCTGTTTATTGGGAAACAAAAATTAATAAAATGAGGCCTGCACTCAAATATTTTACAGTTTTGTTGGTGCGAAAGGGAAACAAACAACTATAATGCAGTATACTAAGAGGTATGATTCAGTAAAACAGGGATGCTGTGAAAACCTTGGAGTAGCATGTATCAGTCAGCTTGAGCTGCCATAACAAAATACCATAGACTAAGTGCATTAAGCTCTGAAGGCTGGAAAGTCCAAGATCAGGGTTCTGGCAGTTTTGTTTCTGGATAGAGTTTTCTCTTCCTGACTTGCGGAGGACTTCTCACTGTGCCCTCACATGGGGTGGACGGGGGGGGGAGGATAGAGAGAGAGAGAGATCTGGTCTTTCTTCCTCTTCTTATAAAGGCACCAGCCCTGACATATTGGGGCCGCATCCTATGACCTTTATGACCTTTATTACCTTCTTATAAGCCCTTTCTCTAAATATGGTAACATCTGGGGTTAGGGTTTTAACAACTGAATTTGTGGACATACAATTCAAGCCATAGCAAGGCAGATACATAGCATAGCATAATAAGGCAGAGAGAGACTGATAGACATCGTGGGAGAACAGCAACCTGAAAGTAGTTTTTTCACTGGTCAGGGAAATGGTTAGGACCTTCCAGGTAGAGGGGACAGTTAAGCACATATGGGAACAAAAAATTGAATGATGACTGTTGATGGCATACAAAATGTAAATCAGGGAGAGAGGCCACTGTTGGGGCCTGGAGATCTAAATTCAGGTGTCACCAACTGACTATAAGCAATAGGATGATAGTTCATGTCAGACTGAACGTGATCACCAAGGCAGTGAGTGTAGATAAACAAAAGTTCCAGTGATTAAGCCCTGGTTTGCTGAGAGGAGGAGGATCCAGCAGAGGAGACTGAGAAGGAGTGACCAGTGAGGCAGGGGAAAGGAAAGCCATAGAGTGTGAGTCCTGGATACCAAGTGAAACCTGTGTTTCAAGGAGGAGAAATTAATCAAGGGTCTTAAATACCACTGATAGGTCTAGGAAGATGTACACTGAAGACTTACTTTGTATTCACAAAGTAGAGGGTGTTATTAGTAACCTAGACCAGAATAGTTTATCTGTAGTTGTGAAATAAAGGCCTGTCTGAAGCAGGTTCAAGAAAGAAGGGTACAGCATGTATATAGATAAGACTTCAGGAATTTTGCTCTCAGTTTAAACAATGGAGGGCATATAATATGGGGACAGGTCCAGGTACAAATAGTGCCCCTTCAAGCTCCCCAAAGCATCTACCTGCTCTAAAATCCACACTCTGTTCTGAAAATGTAAGTTTTTATTTATGTCTAAAACCACCTGGAATGCATTTGACTATCATAAAAACAAAAAGTTTAACTGAAAATAACCGACAAGCCCACATTTTGAAATATGAACTATATGTAGTTTACCAAACAGCCTTCTAAAGCTTGATTATATATTTAGCTAATAGAAAATTACACATTTTTGGCTTTGGTTTTGACTTCCAATTACTCTTCTAGATAAAAATCAGTAAACTCTTTAGCCATGTTAAGTTAGGGGAAGTATCTCTGTTCTGGTTTTATTCAAATCTGCATTTTTATGTTTGGAGGCTCCAGTGTATTGTTATCTGTTATTATTTAGTTCTCTTACCTTATGAATTAGAATGGTCATTTTTTATAATAGTTACCTCCTTTTTTCTGTTTCGTGTTGTTTTGTTTTATTTGACTCTGGATACTTCTTATTACTTTGAGTGTTGTGCAAACATTTAACTAAATACTGTAACTCATCAAGTGTAATATATACCTATGATTTCTACTTCCATCCATACGCTCTTTGATATATTATGAGTTTCCCTGGGTATGGCTTCCTTTGATCCGCACATAATTCTTGTGGTTTTGTGAATTTTTATTTCATGTCCACGTGCAGCAGGGATATCCCAAGGTGACCCCAATCATTTGCAATTTTGTGTGATTCTCCCTTTGTGTGCAGGTGGAAATTGTAACTTACTTCTATCCAATGGAACATGACAAAGGTAACGAGATGTCACTCCTATGATTCTGTTATGTTATATAAGATTGAGACTGGACAGAGAATCTCCTGAAAACCTTGAATAATCCCACGGCTATTGTGAACTGCCTGTGGAGGGGTCCAATGGCAAGGAACTGTGGTGCCCTCTAGGGCGTGAGGGTGGCCTTCCGCCATAACCAATAAAAAGCCAGCACGCTCAGTTATACAGCCTCAAGAAAATTGATTTTTCTAACAATCTAAATGAGCTTGTAAGAGAATTCTTCCCTGACATGCTTCCAGGTAGGTTTGTGAGGCCCTAGTCATTAGACCCAATTAAAATATGCCCAGACTCTTGACACACAGAAACTTGACACACAGAAATAGATATATGTTGCTTTAAGCCACTAAGTTTGAGGTAATTTGTTATGAAGCAAATGAAAACCAATACACAAAGCTTTATGTGTTTTTTGGTTTTGTTTTTGTTTTTGTTTTTTTATTAAGAGCATGTCTCTTATATACACATCCATGGCTGTTTTTATTTTTTTTAATTGTTATTATTTTTTCTTTGCTGATTACTCTTTCTTTTGTATTAGTTTCAGGTATAGTTTTTAGACCCACTCTGTTGTTAAGGAGCTGTGGGTGTGTCAACAAATTTAAATTCATATCAATAGTTATATCGAATCATTTCTATTATCATATTTTGTATTATTTATTTATGGTTTTTTTTGTTTGTTTGTTTCCTCATTTCTGGTTTTTAATTGAAAAGCTTGAGTACTCTTCTTCTTGCTTAAAAATTACACATTCTTTTTTTGTTCCTTTAGCAGTTGCTGTTAATATTTATACTTATAATTATTTAAACTTATTTATTACTTACACCTACTAATATCCCTATTTTTCCCCTGACAAGACGAGTATTTTAGCATGCTGTCATATCAATTTGGTCTCTCCCATGCTATTGTACTGATATTATCTACCATTCTAGTTAGCAACTATTGTACCACCTCAATTTCCCTTGCTTCCGGAGCATCTCCCAGACTGTATTCTTAAAGAGAATTTCTTTTAAAAGTATTTTGATTTGAGTCTTTGGCAAAGCCTATGAGGTCTTATATGACTAAGTATATTTTTATTTTGCTTTCCCTTTGGAGTGACAATTTTATTGGTTGTAAATTTGGTTCATGGCTTCTTTTATTTCAAAATTTTTAAAAAATGTTGTTTCATGACTATATAGGTTTTATTGCTTCTATTAGTGTGATCAAATGTACTTGTTATTCTTCCATAGGTAATCAGCCTTTTATCTCTGAAAGCTGTTAGATTTTCTTTCGGACTTTGATATCCTTAAATGTCACTGTCATGTGTCTAGATGTAGGAGTTCCCCTTGTCCTTCCTACTTAAGCACTCCAGCAACTCTTTCAATCTAATGTCTTTAATCTCATCAATTCTGAATTTATCTCCATTATTTCTCCAAATATTTCCTTGTCTTTATTTTTATTTTTCTCTCCTTAAGTTCCTATTATGCTCATGTTGGCACTGCTTCTCCGACGCTCCACATCTCTTAGCTTTCACTTATCCTTTCCTGCACTCCTCTGGTCTTCCAACTCACCATTTCCTTCTCAAGTTAGATCCACCTTCTGTTCAAAAAATCTCATCCACCGGTTTCTCTACTTCAACTATTATAGTATTCGTACGAAACATTTGCACGTACTTCCTTTTTTATGATTTTTGTTCCCCTTGCTTGATGCTGTTAATATCATCCCTTATATTCTTTAATATATTTGTTATGACTGTTTTTAATTTTTGGTTCATCTGTTCTAATAGCTCTGCTTCAAAAGGTACTATGTTAATTCTATTTTAGGTAGTATAGATTGATATGCTGCTTAGTTGTTTACCTTTCTTTTACAGTAACATTATTCTTCAAGTCTCAATTTATTTTGTCTTGTGACTTCACATTTAGCTTTTTTTTTTTTAAATCCTGTGTGTTGGCGAGGGGCCTAAGGCAGGCTGTGGTCTGTGACAATAGTGGTAAATTTAGAAAGATGAGGGAGAATGAAGTGTGATACAGAGAGCTCCTAGCACCACAGGCCCACTTCCCCAGGGAAATCCTCGGGCCCCAACTTAATCTTTATAATCTGTAGGAGAAGCAGTACAGGGAGATGGAATTTCCCTAGGT
This sequence comes from Rhinolophus ferrumequinum, assembly GCF_004115265.2. Classification (NCBI taxonomy): domain Eukaryota; kingdom Metazoa; phylum Chordata; class Mammalia; order Chiroptera; family Rhinolophidae; genus Rhinolophus; species Rhinolophus ferrumequinum. Next base: position 83,077,503 of record NC_046293.1, read on the forward strand.
TATAACCCATCAGTCTGGGAGACATGGAAGGGAGAGAGACGAGGAGGCAATGCTCAGGGACATCACTATTCTGCAATTGTTTTTATCCACTCCTTGCCATAGAAAGGATTTGCGTGGCCTGTATACTACCCAATGGAAACCAGCAGCAGCAGAATGGTCCATGGGGGTCTAAAGTTATGGGGTAATCAATGATTGGGCCACACACCTTGTACCAGACACCAAGACGCAAGAGCAAATCCTCCAACTCAAGGTCAGCCTGCAATGCAGCAGCAGCCTTCTCCTCCACTCCCACCCCTGCTCCCTCCCCCACTCCTTCAAAATGCACCAACTCAAACAATTGTCATCTTGTCATCGTTAGATTTTAGGGAGGGCCAGCAGCTCATGCCAGCTCACTGTTTTCATGGCATTCGTTTTCTCTATGCAGTCAGGTCTGTCTCTACTTCGGCTCTGAGCTTCAGCAGAGAGACGACTTATTTTCTAGAAGAGAAAATCTTCTTCTAAGTCCAATAAAATTGAAAAGTACTACCAACCCCACAAGGCTCATGAACTCAAATATTTTGGGAATCAAACATCAAGTCCTTTTTTTGCAGCTGTAGCCACTTGGGATGTTATTGCTTAATCAGTTCAATTCATTTGTGTAATTATTTAATACAACTGAACATTCATATCCACTCCCAGTAATCTATATGAGAACCAGAAGTCCTAAAAAATGGTGACACAGCTCATTCACTGTTAGTCAAAATACATTCATTGAACAATTTCCATGGGCTAGTCTCTGGGCTATTGGCACAAAAATGTCCAAGATTAGGTACTTGTCTCCAAGGGGATCTTCACTGAACAATTTATAACTGGTATAACATTTTAAGTAATTACAATTAAGTGCATTCATAGAATTTGTACAAAGTCCTAGTGGAGCATAGAGAAAGGAATTCCTAACTTACCAGGCAATAGTACAAAGATGTCCCAGAGAAGTCACCTGATGATGTGGCACAATGTCAAGGTCACAGTGTTCTGGACTCTCAGCAAACTTCTTATTAACCAGCCTACCCTCAGCTACTGCAAAGTCTCTATGCAAGGACCCTGCCTGCCATTGCAGAAAAGAAAATCAAAAAAATCTGATCTGATTATCACTTCCTGAGCCTACAAGTTGTTTGCTAAACCAGTTTGGTTTATACCAGATCTGGACCCTTGGAAGTACGGTTTGTGGCAAGCCAGCACATACCTGTCCACGTGAGGGCTAGCATTTATACCAAGGGGTGAGCACCCATACTTTTGAAACCCTGACATTTGGTCATATACATATTCCAGATGAAGATATGAAAACCGTGAGAAGTTTATCACATGTTTTGTTACTATTTTATTTTTACGATTTGCTCTATCTGGGACCACTGAATAAATCAGTGCTGTGAGCAGAGTTAGAAGTGACAGCTGTTGAACCTCCAGCATGTACCTTAATATTCAATCTTCATGAGCCCTATAATGACGTAGTAAGATATACCTCACCTATCTCATCTCATATTCTGACTCTTTGTTTCAATTTGTTTCTAATTCAATTATGAAACAATTGTGCAACTAAAATGAATCAATTATTCATTTAACCAAAATGTATTGGTGTTACTATGTCTCAGATATTGGGGTAGCTGCTGGGAATATACAAGTAACCAACACAAAGAATCCCTACTTTACAGATTTTACAATCTTATGAGGCACACAAAGCATTGACCAAGTAATATAATGTGATATAGATATGATAAATGCTATAAAAAAGGAAGTACAGGGTTCTGTGAAAGCAGAGGAGAGGGGCTTAAAAAAGTGGTTTCTTCTGAAGAGCCACTGTGAGAAACTGAGATTTCACATTAAAATCCATAGGGCTGGAATTGCATGCTTCATTTTTTAGAGGTTGTTGTGAATGGCTGTGCTTCTGACATCAGAATACCCATGAGGGATCTCAAAGCCACAGGATAAACACAATGCATATTCCTAGAGCTTGAGTTTCACTTGAAGATTTGAGAAAACAAACATATTTTATATTAAAACAAATATAGATATATTATGGCGTATACTGTATGCATGTTAAAGATAAAAGATGAAACTTCAAAGAAATTTCATACTTGCTGTGATTCCCTTTGAACTGCACCCCCAGACTCCCTAGGGGTGTATATTCATTCTCCTCTGCCTTTAGGGGTACTTTATTAACAAAAAAATAATGTTTATCAAGCAGTAGAAAGAGCACGGATTCAAACATATTTGGATTTCAGGCCTGGCGCCACTAAAAATAGCTGGGTAAACTTCACCAAGCTAGGAAACCCCTGTGACTCAGTTTCCTTGCGTATAACATAGAGATAATGCCGACCTCTTAACATTGTTGTGAAGATTTAATAAGACAGCAGATGAAAAAAAAATCCAGGGTGGTGTTTGCTACAAAATAAGCACTCAATCAATATTAGTTACCTGTTCCCAATATCTGTGAAATCAATAGTTTTCTAACAATGCTTAAACCCAGCACAGCTAGGGCAACAGAAGGAACAACCAAAGAAAACAGGCTTTGGAAAGCCCTGTGTTATGTTCCCATCTGTTTATCCATTAGCATAATAGCTACTGTAATAACAGCTAACAAATGTGAGTGTGTGTGTGTGTGTGTGTGTGTGTGTGTTGAATCTGAAACACTTGTAAACTGTAATTTAAGGAAACCAAACAAACAAACCTACCCATTTCCCACATGTTGATGTATTTTTGCTCTGTGTTGTTATTTTTCACCATTTCATATTGATTATATCAAAAAAAAAACACAAAAAATTCTTTTGTGAATGGAGTATAGGATTAAAGAGTCTAAGAGCTCTTGGTAAACTCTGAATCAGTGTACAATTGTAAAGTAAAATTATGATTATGATTATAAGGATATTCTATAAAGGGCTCTGTGATTCTCAATACTAGGTACTCCCATATCCAGACAGCTGGCATATTCATTTTTTCTTAAACTCAATTTTGACTGAATTTTATTCTCACCTTCCATGTCCTAAACCCCTTGAATGAGACAAACTGAAAATTTTAGAATTAGATATGCATAAGAGAGAAAAGTTCTGATTATATCTTGCTATTTTTCAAATAAGATCAATAGATATAAGATTTATTTTAATTTGTCCCCAATGTTTTATATTTAAAATGGACTCGAATGTCTTAATATTAGAGCAGACTAATTAAATAGAGTTTCTACTTGTTTCATGTCATGTGATGAAGAGAAAAGAAAACATATCAAGGTTGTTTTTATTCTCAAATCTTTGTGACTTAAAATATGTGATTCTATAATTAAAGTGCGATGACATGAACCTGGTCTGTGGCACACAGGGCTGCTCATGAGGCTCTGCAGTGAAGCAAACAGGAGAAGGTTCGTTAGGAACATGGTGAGTCTGAGCCAATGGAGAAGGTCAAGTCTGGCTCACAGGTATTAATCACACCGGGATCATCACCTGCATCAGAGAAGGTCCAGGGAAGTCATGCCCAGAGCAGATGCACAGGACTGCCTGCCAAGTTCTACATGAAGCAGAGGGAGGCTTCAGTTACTCACAATCCTCCTGCTTGGAGTCATAGAATTATGGTCTTTCCAGTATGAAAAGAACCAAGAATTCTAGTTGCCTTAAGGCAAGACAATAAGCATCTGTCTTTGAACTGTTGTCAATAGATGGATGTCTGATGTTTCCTTAAGGTCTCTGATAGTGGCTACTCTGCATTATTGCTCACACGCGGGACTGAATTACCCTAACAGTTAGACATGGGCATAAATCATCACGTGCTTACTGCGTGGACAGTCGTACCAACACATTAACTTCTGTCCCTGACTTAGCCAGTGTAAACAGAACTTACTGCCAAGAGTTCCCTCATTTCAATGTCCTGTGGCCAGCCCTCTCTGATGAGGCTTTTCTTCGGTCTGGGCCTTGGGGAAAGGTGGCATCTCACCACATGTTCCACCACCTTCCATATTTGCTGTGGAAGCTGCTGATCCCTACAGCAGACAGACCTGAATCCTCCTCTAGAGAAAGGCAGACCTTCTTGTATTGAAGGAGAGGAGAAAGAAATGCTGTACCTCAAGCTTCCACGGCTGTTTTCTCTATCGATTATTTTTCGTGAATATGTAAAGAACCAAGTTTTTTTAGAGGATTTTTTTGGGGGTTTCTGGAAGCTCTTCAATTCATTTGCTAACTCCAAGAATCTAAAACGAAGACTAGATGTTACACAGTAAGTGCTTAATAGATATCTTTAGGAATGCTAACATTCTGGGTTAATTCACCTTTTTTTCCTGATTAAAAAAAAAAAAATCCCCAAAAGACCTTTTCATTATTCTGTACCTTTGTGTATTTCTTAAAGTAAAATTGGTCTCCATGGGTAAAAGATAAGCATTTTCTAATGCTGGAGCCTAAATACTAAATCGACATCTTTCCGGAACACTTAGTATAAAAGTCGGTTAGGGTCCTTTCGTTGTAAACAGACACTGACAGCAGGTAACTTAAGCTAAAAAGAACATCAGAGTTCTAACACAATCATAGAGAAAACTGAACAACAAACCTGAGAAGAAACAAGAGACAGGCAGCTAACTGAGATAGAAGGCACCCAGACATGTCATCTCACGAAGGGAACTTTCGTGATAGAAGTCACGGTGCTGTTAGAAAAAAAGAACGAATGATAGGTTTGTCATACGCATTTTGTTTATTGTTAAATATTCCTGAGAGATTGTAGTACAGACTTATGTGCACCCTCAATTATTCCACAAAAGCAGTGACGAATAAACAGTTATTGATATTAATGGTGATCAAAATTTCATCATCATTAACCTTTACATGCAGTTTTTCACCAGAATTGACCTCTTTGTGTCTAAGGTATGTCATCACCCTGTCTTTACTTGTAAAGTCCCTACTTTCTTTACCAGAATAATATTTCCAAGTAAAACTTATTGTGAAGAGAATCAAGAATTCTTCCTTTCTTATCCGTAATAATAAATGACTTAAAGCCCAAGATTTTGATCACAGATATTCATCGGTGTAGTGAATTAAATGGATGCCTATCTGTGATTTTAGTTCAGAGATTGGATACAAAGTTTCACAAAGAGTTTTGAAGTGAATAACCTTCAACACGTGTCAATCCAAAAGCTGCAGCAGTATCCTTCCGCTTCCTAATGTAGTTCTCTGTGCCTGTAGTAATGTCTAATGACTCCTTTCCTGAATGCCCACGGTCTCCAGGCTCTGAAATTCTCCAAAAAGGATTGGCACATGCCTACATTTTCGATTACTTGCTGTGTGACCCAGATGAAAGCCGATCCTTTTCACTTACATTTTCTCCTCATTTATTTTCTCACTCAGGGAAGGGCTCTGGGAAACAGCACAACTGAAATTATGTCTGGTTAATTTACTGTTCCTGTGTTGTTCTTATGCTGCATTGGCAGCAATAAATCTTCGAGTCTTTGTCCTCATACAGTTTGATCTTTAAGGCATGTGGAAAATTGACTTCTTTTTAAGGTGGACTGGATTGCATCGAGTGACATAGTTTAATTAGAACATCAATCCAACTGTCCATTCACTGTGGAGCAACTTGAGAGGAGCCATCATTGATTGGAATAAACCTAGAAATTGTGTCAAGATTCCTGGGTTTAATCAGATGTACTTTTATAAGGTAATTTTACAGCCCTGAAATTTCAGTGATGATGCCACTCATCTTATCAGGTGGTCGTGAAAATTATCTATTATGATCTATTCATTCACTGATTCCTTCATTCTACACATATTATTTGAGATCCTACTACACAGCGATCACCATGCTAGGCACTGGGAATCCAGAAGTAAATAAAACAGAATATGCCTTATGAACCTTACATTTTATTGGGAGAAGAATATTAAACACATCAATACATATGTAAACAGAATAATTTCAGATAATGATAGGTAGTTTGAATGAAATAAAGTAATGGAAAGGGGTTGATGCTAGCTAATTTAATTAGGATGATTGAAGATGTCTCTGAGTAGATAACATTTGAATAGAGACATGGATGATGAAAAGAAGCTGACCAGGCAAAAGGCGGGGGAAACAGCTTTCTAGGCAGAAGAAACAGCTCATGAAAGGTTTAGGAGAAAGAGCTTGGCATGTTGAAGGTTATCTACCTGGAACAGGATGGGCAATACATTGAGCAGTATGAAATAACCTTGGAGAGGTAAACAGGGACTGGACATTGGAGGATAATAAGAAATTTGGATTTTATTCTAATTACAATAGAAAACCATTGAAAGGTTTCAATCGGGAATAATAAGCTTTAAATATTAAGGTCCTATTTTCTGCTCTCTTAGAATTTGTTGTAGAAGGGAGAGGGTAAAAACTAACACTAACTAGGATGCATTTGACCAGGTATATATTGCCCAGAGATTTGAATAGATGTCCATGTGAGAATCTATTGAAAATAGTGAGAACTGGTAGGATTTGGTATATATTTTAGAGGGTGAGCTGACAGGATTTTCTGATAGGTTGGATATTGAGAAATTGTGTTGAAGGAAGGAATTCTGGGTGGGGTATCAGCTTTTGAACTGGAAAACGAATTGGATGAATAGTAATGAAAATAACTGTTATGTGGAATACTGGGGAAGAAGTAGGTTGGCAGGGTGGTGGGGGTGGAGGGGAATAGACAAATAGAGTAAAAAATTAAGATTTGGGGCATAAGTTTGAGATACTTTATAACCATCCAAATAGAAATACCTGTATGAATCTAGATCTCAGGGTAAAAAAAATGAGAGTAGGAGATATAGTAAACAGTAATTATTGTACATATATAAAACAGGTGCTAAATTATATATATATATATATATATATATATATGTGTGTATACACACACGCACACATATATACATATATATAGAGAGAGAGACAGACAGACAGAGAGAAACAGAGAGACAGAGACAGAGAAGAGACAGGGAGAGAGACAGAGAGAGAATAAGAAAATTTATGGTACCATGCAATAGACACTTTGCAATTTGCTTTGATACACCTTTTATTTCTGAGACAGAACTGTAGGCTGGGGAAGAACAAGTGTGAAATGACAGAAGTAACCAGAAGTCTGTGAGTACAAAAAGAATAATAGGGGTCTATACTGATAAGCTGGGAAGGTTTTTGTTAAGAAAATATGCAGTAGTTGGTGGAATTTTATTCATCTACAAAGTTGCAGTCTTCTTGGATTCAGAGAATATAGTTCTTACTAATCATTTGATCCATAAGATAACATTTTTAATGAGGATTATATGATTTCACTGAAAGGGAAAATGTTCTAAATCCTTCCACTCAAAATTGACGGCTTGTATTTAAAACTGTCTGACACATTCTAAAGTCTGAACATAGATTCAACATTAGGCAAGCAATGCCAGTTCCTGTTTTGTCAGAATTTTGTCTTCCAGAATAGTATTGTTTGATGTTAGAAATCTAGAGTTTGGGTGCAGTTCCCCCTTTTCACGCTAGGGCAAGAGAGTCTAAACCATTGGAAATAATGGAATCAGAAATCATCTTTCACGCTTTATTCTCAGCTTGAGCCCCATGGGCAAAGACTCATTCTGTGCTTCCTGCACAGCGTTTCCCAGGCTGCCTATCAGACTGTGAAAAAGTTTTTCCAGAAGAAAGAGCATGAGTGTAGACCATCCCAGGATGAGAATGCACAGGACAAGACACATCAAGGGCCAAAATGTAGACCAATATTCAGCTGCAGAAAGAAAGAAAGAAAGTGTGCACAGAAGTAGCCAGAGTCATTAGTAAGAAAGGGAATATGAAAAACAAAGGGATGCTCAGAGGCTGTAAAGGGCAAAGATAAGGGCTCAGGGCCTGGAACTAGACTGTCCTGCTCCCAGCCTGGGTCTGCCCAGAGGAGCTGTGTGACCTTGGGCAAGTGGTTGAACACCTCTGTGTTTTGTTTCTCCATCAATATAATGAAGATAATAATTGCATCTACCTCATAAGCTACTGTGAGGTTTAAATGAGTATGTATAAAGGAGTTAGAATAGTACCAGGGAAGTAATAAGGCCTTGGTAAGTATTGAGATTTTATTTTCAAATCTTAGGAGAGTTTAAGACTGAGTTTGAAAAAAATTATGTGAGGTGAAGTTTGGAGTAATATTCACAATGTCTTTATCCTTACCCAAGGACACTCCTAGTAGGAAGACACACACACACACACACACACACGCCAGCCAATCATGGGGCAGCATGAAGTGAATGAGAAACACACTTAAGGAGTAGCCTGGTGTGTTTTAACATAAAAATAATAACCCGAGATTAAGGAACTATGTGATGGCTCCAGAGGAAAAAAAAAAAGTAGAAAATTCTTCAGGGCATGTTATTGATATTTTATGAGAATTTGATAAGGCAGCACATCAGAGAGTGAGTGTTAAATTTGTGCAGAATAATAAAGACTTCAGAAGGTAATAAGAAATCGGACCCTACACACATAAGGGGCTCTAAGAGACTTAGTAATTACCTAAATGAAAGGACATTGCAATTTCCAAAGTCACAATTCAAATCTAGGGGCCATTTATGGTTGACAATGTTATTGATGCCATCCTATCTTCTGTAGCACAAGAAGCTTTTAGCATGAAGCAGTTTACAGCAGTTTCATATTCATTTTACCATCATTTTAATGAGATATTTTAACCTTATGTATAAAACATTTTAAGTACTATAGCCATGTCATGGAAGAGCTTTGTGGTGTGAACACAACATCAAAAATATGAATGTGAACAACAAAGACACTTCAAGGAAAACAAGTGTCAAAGGACTTATGATAGTGATACTTTTAGTTTCATATTACTGAAGACATTTACATGCAAAATTAGGATGTCTTAACTCTACTTCCATCTTCTTCTGACAAATTTAAGACATAGTAAGGGGATTCCTTTATATTTGAAACTGTTCTAAATTATTTCCATCAAAATTACATGACAAGATTACACTCATGAACTATTATATTGATAATCTATGCCTAATGCATCAACATAGGAATCAATTAGGTAATAGCAAGATAATATTCCCCAGTAATTTCCTGTGTCAGGGGCCCCCAAAACCACTCCAAGAGTGATGATTCTCTATAAGGACTCACAGGACTCAGCCTGTAGTCTTATGCATGGCAAAGATTTATTACAGTGAAAGGATACAAAGCAAAATCAGCAAAGTGAAAAAGGAGCATGAGGCAAAGTTCAGAGGAAAGCAGACACAAGTTATCAAGAGTTGTCTCCCACTGGAGTCACACCAAACATGCTTAATTCATCCAATGAGTTGTAAGAGTGTGTTTGAAATATTATCGACTAGGAAAGCTTGTTAGAGACTCAGTGCCTAGGATTTCATGGGGGACTGGTCACATAGACACCCTCTGAGTAACATGTAACAAAATTTCAGACTCCCAAAACGAAAGCAGGTGCTCCACATAAACCATATTGTTTATATAAACAGTTTAGGCACAGTGAGCCATTCGTACCATTTTGGGGAAATTTTTTATCACTGTAGGGAGCTATTTGCCAGTCAAGTGGATAGACACCAACCAAGGGACAACCTTGCAAGCTGACTTTTCTAAGGATAGCAGTCCCATGCTCTTATCCACACATGTACCAAGATAGACTTTCAGACCACTTTTCAAGACTGAGAAGAAGGAAGTTTCACTTTCCTGAACTTGACTTGCCTAATGAAACTGTCAGAAATGGTAGCATGGTTCCACGATGTAGGTCACTGCCAACTGACAAGTGTTTAAGTTCTGTTAATGCATGTTATCACTACCACCTAACCATTGCTTTTCTTTTTATTTTTTTTTTCTTTAAAGAACCATCATCCCCCAACCCATTTTTGAAGAAAAAAAAAATCTGATGTAGCCCTTAGAAAGATCAGAATCCCATTTACCAAAAGTATGTCTATCTAATTCTACTAAAAGACATCTTCACAAATATCAAAATGAAGGGGCAAATTTCTATGACATAGATTCAAGAAACTGCAGTCAATTCTTGTTTTTCTTCAAAATTGTAAATTCCAAAATGGGAGACAAGAAACATAGAAATCATTTTTGACACTCCCCCGTCTCACCATTTATATTGTTAATTATTAAGCTGAATATCTATAGGTAGATAGGTAGATAGATAGATGATAGATAAATAGATAAATAGGTGATAGATGATAGATAGATAGATACATAGATAGACAGATAAATAGATAGATAGATGATAGATAGATGGTAATAAAAAGATTTATTATGAGAAACTGGCGCATGCAATTATGGAGGCTTACACGTCCCACAATCAAGCGGGAGACCCAAGAGTGCTGGTCGTGAAGTTCCAGTTTGAGGTCAGGAGAAGACCTGTCCCAGCTCAAAGACAGTCGGGCTGAGAGAAAGAGTCGATTCTCCTTTCCTCTGTCTTTTTGTTCTATTCAGGCCTTCAATAAATTGGTTGATGCTTACCCACACTAGGGAAGGCAATCTGCTTTACTCAGTCTACCGATTCAAGTGCTAATCTCTTTCAAAGACATCCTCATGACATACCCAAAAATAATGTTTAGCCAACTCTCTGGGCACCAGTGGCCCAGGCAAGTTGATACATAAAATTAACCACCACATATAGCATCATTCTAGATGATCTATTTGCAAATACATAAAATTCACTCCCCCTTAACTAAGAAACACGTAATTTGTTTGTTTGTTTGTTTGTTTTTTTATTGGGTAATGCAGCATTGACTATAACCCTGAAAATCTGCCATACCTATTACCCACACCATACTTCCCAGGACTTTTCTTACCTGACTTATATGAAACCCAATCATAGTGTCAAATGTTTACATAGCATTTTGAAAGGTTTAACTCGGGGCTTTAATTTTCACTTCATGTATAAGACAGCCAGCCCAACACCATTGTCACTTGTTTTTCATGGATGGAAACCTTTTAATATGTTAAGGGCTATGACTGACCTATTTTCCAACTGTTATAACACTGCACTGAGATAACTAATATAAATTATTCATTGATGACTGCATAGCAATAGCAGGATACAAAGAATCTATACGTACTCTCCTCTCCTAATTATTCATTACTTTTCTGCCATGCTTAAGTCTGACAAAATACCTAGAGCGTGTACTGCATTGTTTTCTTGTCATTATTATAGAGCAGTTGCATTGGAAATGCTTCTAAATATCTGTCTAGTAAAGAATTTGACCTTATCCAAACTGGTCTAGCCTTTGTCCCCAGCTCTTGGGGTGTAATGTCTAAACCCTTGGAATTTCGTGAGTGATAGGAGTGTCTTTGTTATTCATGATCGTCCCCTTAGGCCACATCTGATAGTTTATGCTAATGAGGTGAGAGGCTAGGCCCTCTGGCCATGTGATATCAGTCTGACCTCTGGGGAAAGGGAGGGCTGGAGACTAAGCCGAATCACAGGGGCAATCACTCAATTATACCTGTGTAATAAAGCTTCAATAAAAGCTCTAAACACCACAGCATAGGTAAACTTAACCAGCTTGGCAAAAATAATCTTTGCATATTGTCATGTATTAATGCTACAAGATTAGAGTCCTAAAAACAATGGAACCTTAATTTGTGGAATCCTCCTAGAGTTTGCCCTATGCATGTTTTCCTTTGGCTGGTTCTAATTTGTATCTTTCCCTGTAATAACCTGTGATCATGAGTATAATAACTCTCAATGAGTTTAGTGAGTCCTTCTAATGACTTATCCAAATTGAGCGTGAGTTTTAAGAGTCCTGCCAAACTTGCTGACAGAAGAAAGGGCAGTCTTGGGGACTGTGCCCTCATATTTTGAAATGTGCCTAATGCCAGGTAATCTCTAAGAGCAAAAGAGAATAGAAACACACCAACCTAAATAGATAGTATAAATATGTGAATTTATACTATCTATCTATCTATCTATCTATATTTGGAGCTGCACAATGAAAAGAAATTCTCTGAAATGACAAATTACTAAGTTTAATAGCCCCAGAGTGCTTGATAGAAATCCATGCTATGTGGCCTTTTCTGATATGCATGTATACTTTAAATTGCCACCTATTAATGTGTTTCAGTTTGTCTCAATATTTCTTAAACATAATCCATTAATACAGGAGGCTGAGAAGTAAAGATTTATTTTCTGAAAGCCTGAAAAGTATATCCATATCTGTTAACAACTTTACCCCAACAGTTTGTTATATTCATCACCATTGTCTATTTCTTTTTTTCATTATTATTTTAATAAAAGTTTATTGGGGTGACATTTGTTAGTAAAGTTACATAGGTTTCAGGTGTAAGATTCTGTAACACATCATCTATATATCACATTGTGTATTCACCACCCAGGGTCAGTTCTTCCATCACCATTTATTCATCCATTGTCTATTTCTTAATGCACATTCCTGCTCTAACAATCTACATAGTGATTTCTGATTTCAGGGCTTGACACACGTTTTTTTTTCTTCCTGCAACGATTTTTTTTCCCACTCTTTGTCAGGTTAACAGCTACTCATCTTTAAGATTTAAGATAAATTAAATTTAAATCATTATATATTTATTTATTGTAATTAATAATTATATTTATATTTGTATGAATATATTTATATATATACATAGGTATGTGTATATACTGTGTATGTATATGTATGTGTGTGTGTATCTAATACATTTGACTACTTAATTGTAAACTCTGTTTTGTTCTCCATTATATCATATGTCTTATATGATTCATGGAAGATGGGAGACACTATTAAAAAAAAAAAGAAAACAGGAAAAAAAGAAAAAACTTGCCTACCATAACTGTGATCTTTACAAACAGGTTTTAGGGATGTAAGATATTTGGCTGACAGGAGATAAATAATAATGAGTTGAGAAGCTTAGCAATTGTTTATCTCCAGAGGTGAAGAGATGGGTGGAACAAGAAGAAAATGTCTGCAGAAGATGATGAAGAAAGGATTTGGAGCTCTATACATTCTTTTGTGGTAAGACTAGAAATTCAGGAGTAGGTCGAATTTTAGACAGACACAGTGTGCCTAAGGAGCTTCTGGACAAGAGATTCACAATAAAGCATCAAAAACTCACTGTGAGACAGTTGGTGGAATCAATCAGTCCATTTGGATCACAACTGTGGTGAGTAGCTTAGAGACTGTTCTTTCCCAAGGTCTGGGGCAGAGGGAAAGAATCTATCTTAGACACAAATCCAGATAAAACTATGAAATAATAAGACTTCTATGTTAAGCCAGAACGGGCTAAATTCTGTGATATAATGTGTACACTTATCCCGTAGCACCTATTTATAATTTGTGCCCCAAGATTAACCATGCAAAAGGCAATTAAAAAAAAAAAAAGACATGTCACTCAGACCACCTTTTAGTTTCCTGATGACAACACCAAGCTTGTTATTACCCAAGAACTTGCACATGCACCCCCTGTGTCTTGAGCATTTCCCCAACTCTGCCTGGTTGACTCTTATTCATACTTTAGCCCCCAAACTCAATGCGTTCCTTTTAAAAGACTTTCTCCATCCCACCCAATTTAAATCAGTGCACTGCTGACTTTATATTAGGTTGGTACAAAAGGTTTTTGCAATTATTTTTAACCTTTTAAACTGCAGTAACTTTTGCACCAACCTAGTAAGAGTCCTAATTAGAGATTTATATGAATTATTCTTATATACATTTATGGCAACTTATATACACTTTTGTGTTTGTATTTGTTGGACACCCTGTCTCTCTACTAACCTATTAAGGTTAGAATGATAAGAGTAAAGTTTCTATCTATTTCGTTTATAACTTTCTCTAACTCTTAGCGTATTGACCAACACAGTGATTAATAAATACTGATTGAATGAATGAACACCAGTTATGAAGGTGTACAAAATTAATAATCCCATAAATAGGAGCAATGGAGAATTCAGAGGCTCTGAGCACAAAGTCGCAAACCCCTTATGAAAAATTCCTACTAAATCTGAAGTGATAAAATAGAGAGTCAAGCGTGAATACCTTTTTGCTGTGGGCAAAATGGTTTTCATATAACTTATCCATGCTATGTTTTCTTTAAGATATAATCATACTTTTCAGGGCTGCAGACTATGGGTTCATGTTAATTCTCCTAGTTAGTTGCAAATTAGTAAATGCATTGCCTTTTTCACAGTGTATTATCCAAAAGAAGAGAGTCTGTCAGGTGGAAATAAATTGAATTAATCTCACTAAGCAAAATCAGATGATCCAGACAAAGCCATATTTTGAAAGAGGTTTCATTTATGCTGAATAAATAAATTGTCCTATCAATGTCCACTAATTTTAGAAATAGAACTTTAAAAGTAAAAGACCACATGAGTGCCTATTATAACAGATGATTTTTTAACCATGTTTTTCAAAAGAGATGAACTAAAGGTGTGGAATAAACTTGATCCTCTTATATTTTTTTCCTTGAATCACTATATACCAAATATCCACGTTAGTCAACTATTGTCCTAAAACCCACATTAATTTCTACCAACTTTGGTGAACAGCCAATACTGGGCGGGACTAACGGGACCCTACCTTCTGTAATTAGGAATGCCATCTAACTTTGTCATTGCCTTCAATTTGCTTTCTTAGCTGAAATCCCTTACATACGGCTGCTGCCGTTAATGGGAAAGAATATTAAATATGGATTATGTCTTTCATAGTCTAGCTAGCTGGCATCTTGGACTTAATACTCCCATCTGTGACCCTTTACAATACATTAAGCACACCTTTGCAGCAGCAGTCCTATTACAGTTAATCATGCTGAAGAAGAGATTGCACTAAATGTATTAGCAAGACACTGACATTAACCAAATGCTAGTCACATTTGTCAGGGAACAAAGAGCTAAATCTGTGTTTTCAGTAGACTTTGAGCTTTTAAATCAATGGTATCTGAGTCTTCCCATCCATCAATATGGGGATTGCTTGTCTCTCAGATTACAGTGACATGTGGCCATGCGTTTTGTTAATAAAATTAATATTCAAGTCATCTATTTGTGTAGGAAATTTAGATGTAAAGTTTTCTGTTTATTTATCCGCAATGTGTATATGCTTTCAATAAAAGGCAAAACACAATAAAATACATGGCATTGCAGGAAATAACAAGGTTTTCGAATTCTTCAGGAAAAAAATATAAGTCAAGCAGTAAGTACAATGATAATCTTAGCAGCATATAGAATACACTGTAATAACAGTTTTCATTTTTGTAAACTCCATTGCCTCCTGTAAAAATTAGGTAAATGGTACAGCTTTATAGTATGAAAAATGTAAATGTTAATGGCAAATATAAAATATCTGGGAAGAACATGCTTCTGAGAGCCGTGAAATACAGAGGAAAGGAGACAAAGTCATCATACAGGAACCAGAGAACTGGGACTTGCATGTACCAAGGATGATTATGAAGTTGTATTGTTCTTGTTCAGCCTAATAAGGTAAAATGAGGAAAGGTCTGAAGGGTGGGGCTGATGGGTGAGCGTGCCTTATAATGAGGTTAGCCTGAGATTCATAAGTAAGCTCTTTAACAAAGAACAGATATTCCTAGGATTCCCTGTGGGACATAGGCCAGAGTATAAAGGGGAAGTTGATAAAAGGAGATTGCAGATTCATTGCTATTTAGGAAGAAAATGTTGTTGAAAAGAGTCTAACCTATCTACATGTAGTTTCAGGCCTTCATTAATTCCCTACACTTTATTAACAAATTGTGCATAATTGACTCCATAAAATAGCTCTACTCCTCGGGAAAACTTTATTATATTTTTAAGGTCCAAAATTTCAAAAATACGTTTCAATTTTGCTTTGTGTATTTAAAGCCTTAATATTTACATAACATTTTATGTGAACATTCTACTCTTAGGAATGATTATTTTTTTATTCATAAATTATTAGCTAAGACATATATGGTATTTGCTGTGAGTCAGCCATGGTCTACATACTTTCCATACATCTACAACCTCAATTAATGCGCATAGCAATCTTATGAGATAGGTACAATTATATTTCATAGGTGAGGAAACTGAGACACACGAAGTTCAAGTAACTTACCTAAGGTCACATTACTATTGGCACTCAAGGCTGCGAACCCAAAGTGTTTGGTTTCTGGGGACTGTGCTCTTAACCAGTAGAGAATATTGCTTTCTCATTAGAATGTGAATACCAGCTAACTGAAATGATGAAACCACCTTAGGTGCAATAATTGGAAATTTGTTAAGGAAGCTATGGCATATCCACATAGCACATGATTTAAATATCATTTTATGGTAAGGAACATGATCATGCTATATTGATTAACCAGAAAAGTGACTATAGTCGTAGACAATGGATGCAGTGGAGCAGAATCGCCAGCTCATGAGAGAAGGACACGTAGTACAAAGAGTTAAATCTATGTTGCTCTATTCCATTGAAGTTGTGAACTGCTTGTTAGTGCAGCAAAACATAGCCCATCCTAACTAATGCAATTATTAATTGGCATACATTCTAAATACAAAAACAGGACTTGAAGGAAAAAAATTCCTAAGCATAGTGGTGGAGATAAATTCTAACCACCTAAATGGATTATACTGGAACAGAAAAGAGCACAGAAGCATTTTAATTTAGCTGTCATGACCTGCGGAATTAGATGCATTCATTTTTACACACTACCTTTTAACTGTTACTGATATTTAAACTGAGTCTCCTTGTCCAAAAAATATAAATAATTTGCTTTGAGAATTCAATAAAACAAAAATTAAGGCACTAGCAAAAAACTTAGGACACCATAACTTGAATCGTAGTAGCTCTTATTATTCATGGGGTGCCCATCTCAGCAACATGATAGAGCGACAAGTTGGAGCTAGAGTTGCCCTGAGAGAACACCTAATTTATATTGTTGGACACAGACTCACTTGTCTTTATCTTTTAGCTGCTTTTAGATTCTGAGCAGAAGAGGTGGAGGAGGGGCTTGAATCACACCCCATCCATTTATTTAAGGTAAAACGACAGTAGCCTTTCACATAATATACATTTCACAAATAAAGAAACCAAAGTTCTTTAGACCAACTCAAAAGCCATTAAACCTGACCTCCCAATTTTTCTTTGTTAAGTATTCAAATTATGGGACATTTTTATTCAATGCCTAATAGCAACAATTCAGAGAATGGCCTGGAAGAATTAGAGAACCAAAAATAAATGAATACATTTTTCCAGTCGACATGAAAGAGTAGGTAAAAGCTATGCTTGCTTCCTGTCATGAACACATCAAAATTACAACTAACCTATAGAAAAACTAGCATCGAGAATCACCTGAAGTCTAGCTGAACAGAATCCCTACAACTAAAGACATACAGAAGATGCCACCTCAAGCCTGGAAGTAGGGGCAGAAACACCAAAGGAGCTAGTCCCATATCTGCGTGAGACCATTGGAAATCAGGAGGGATATCTCAGTTGTAGAGGGACCCCTTGAGAAGTGAGGGGTCCCAGCCCCACACCAACCTCTCCAGCCCAGGGTTCCACTGCTGGGGAGAAGGGTTTCCATAACTTCTATTTGTGAAAACCAGCAGAGATGTGGCCGCAGTCCCAGGCATTCCTCTTAAAGGGCTTGTGCACAGACTTACTCACTGTCAGACTCATTTGCTCTGAGCTCCAGCACTGGGGCAGCAGAACCAAAGGTGCCAGGGACACACAAGGAGGAACTGAGTTGCCTGGCCTCAGAGCAAGGGATGGAGGCGCAGTGTTCTCCCAAAGGAGCTGGAGGAAGCCACTGCTTCTTTGTTGAGTCCTCCCCACTCCTGGTGTGCAGATGCAGGTAGTCACCATATTTGAGTCTCCATCAATTGCTCCACCATGGTTATTCACTGAGACCCTTCCCAACCCAAATTTCAGGCACACCCAAGCTGTTTCCAGTGGCTTTTCCATATAAACTGCCTGTCTTGGCTCATGCCGCAGACCTCTCCTAAAACCTTTCAAAGGTTCACAAAACCCAAACAAGCAGCATTCAGCTTTGGTGTGTCCCATACCTCTGGCTGAGCAGCCCTAACCCTGGCACTAGTGACAGACAGCCTTGGTTTGTCATTGGCCCTCTGAGGCACCTCCAAGCACAGTGCAGGTGGCAGGTATCTCTGGATTGCTTTGTGGCTCATGCCAGGTGGTCCCTGGAAGGGCACAGGCTATGGTTGAACTTGGCCTGTAGCAGGGTCTCTCCCAGGAGGCTCTGGGCTGGCATGTCCAGGGGCCTGCTTAGGATTTAGATGGAGCATCACCCAGCTGCGTCCACAAAGAAACACCCAAAAGGCAGACCTGGCAATCATCAGAGTCCTGCTGAGGTAGATCCTGCTCCATAGGGTCAGTCCCTGCATAACAGCTCCTCCAGTGTAGTCAGAGCCTGTCCTCACAACCAATGAGCTCAAGGGTCAATCCCTCTGATTGACATGCAGAGAGCAACCAAGGATCAACTACAACAGGAGGGCACAAACAACCCACACAATGGACACCCCTGGAGCACTCAGCTCTGGTGACCAGGGAGACTGCAGCTGGGCCCCACAGCACACCTAATACATAAGGCCACTCTACTAAGACTGTGAGACATAGCAGCCCTACCTAATTTGTAGAAACAAATACAGAGAGGCAGCCAAAATAGGAAGACATAGAAATATGTCCCAAATAAAATAACCAAACAAAGCTTCAGAAAAACAAAACAAAACAAAACAAAAAAACAACTAACTAAACTGGAGACAAGCAATCTACCAGATTCAGAATTCCAAACACTTGTTATAAGGATGCTCAATAATCTCAGCAAAGAGATAGGAAACATAAAAAAAGAGATAGAAAACATGAAAATGAACCTGTCAGAAATAATGAATACAATAACTGCAATAAAGAATACGTTAGAGGTAATCCACCATAGATTAGAAGAAGCAGAGGATCGAATCAGCAATTCAGGTGGTAAGATATCAGTAAAAACCCAATCAGAACAGCAAAAAGAAAAAAGAATGAGGATAGTTTCAGGGGCCTCTGGGATAACTCCAAGCACAACATTTACATCATAGGGATACCAGAAGGAGAAGAGAGACATCAAGGTACTAAAAACCTATTTGAAGACATAATGATGGAAAACTTCCCTAACCTGGTGAAGGAAATGGACATATTAGCCCAGGAAGCACAGAGTCCCAAACAAGATGAACCCAAAGAGGTCCACACTAAAACACATCATAATTAAAATGCCAACGGTTAGAGACAAAAGCAGCAAGAGAAAAGCAGTTAGTTACCTACAAGGGATCTCCCGTAAGACTGTCAGCAGATTTCTCAACAGAAACTTTGCATGCCAGAAGAGATTGGCAGAAAATATTCAAAGTTATGAAAAGCAAGACCTAATCAATATTACTCTACCCAGCAAAACTATCATTTAGAATCAAAGGACAAATAAAGAGCTTCCCAGATTAGGGAAAAAAAAAAAAAGCTAAAAGGAGTTCATCACAACAAAACTACTATTACAAGAAATCTTATTGGGACTACTTTAAGACAAAACAAAAAACAAAAAACAAACAAACAAAAAACAAACAAACAAACAAAAAAAACAAACCTAATTATGCATAATAAAATGGTAATAACTACATATCTATTAACCGTTACTTTAAATGTAAATGGCTTAAGTGCTCCAATCAAAAGATAGGGTGGCTGAATGGATAAGAAAACAAAACCTTTACATATGCTGCTTACAAGAGACTCACTTCAGTTTGAAAGACATACACAAACTGAAAGTAAAGGTATGAAAAAGATATTTCATAAAAATGAAAAATAAATTGGGGATAGCAATATTTATACCAGACAAAATAGACTTTAAATCAAAGTCTATAACAAGAGACAAAGAAGGACCCAGTAATCCCACTTCTGGGTAGTTAGCTGAAGAAACCCAAAACACTACTTCAAGGGGACATGTGCATCCATATGTTCATTGCAGCATTATTTACAATAGCCAGGATATGAAGGCAACCTGGGTGTCCATCAATGAGAGAATGGATAATGAGGAGGTGGTGCATATATACAATGGAATGTTGTTCAGCCATGGAAGGAAATGGGTTCTTGCTATCTGCGGTGGGTGGCATGGATGGATCTGGAGGGTGTTGTGCTGAGTGGAGTGTAAGACAGAGAAAGACAAATGCAATGTGATTTCACTTAAATGTGGAATCTAAAGAAAATAAACAGACAAATAAAACAGAAACAAACATAGATACAGAGAACATTTTGATGATTGCCAGAAGGGAGGGGGCTGGGAGAGTAGGTAAGAAAAGGGGAATAGACTAAGAAGTACAAATTGGTTGTTACAAAGTAGTCATGGGATGTAGGGTGTAGCACAAGGAATATAGTCAATAACTATGTACGGTGTCCAACGGATACTAGATTTATCAGGGTGATGGCAGGGTTTGGGGAAACAGGATTAAAGATGTGAAGGGATTAAGAAGTACAAATTGGTAGTTACAAAATAGTCGATATAAAGTGAAGCACACGGAATACGGTCAATAATATGGTAATAACTATGCATGAGATCTGATCAAAAGATATGGTGAATGTTTAAATTTAAAAAAATTATTACAGTAAAAGACGCATTGCCATTAATCTTCCTCAAAATACTCCCCCTCATTTCAAATACATTCATCCCACTGTCCTTGCCATTTTCTGAAGCAGTTCTGGAAGTCTTGTTTCGTTGAGTGTCTTTAGTTGTGCTGTCGTGGCTGCCTCAATGTCCTGAATCGATTCAAACATTTACCTTTCATAGTCATTTTGACTTTGGGGGAAGAGCCAGAAGTCGCAAGGTGCCAGATCCAATGAGGACACACTGTAATGTTTTTATTTGACAGAAATTGCCATACTGGAAGCAATGTGTGACATGGAGCATTGTTATGATGGAGGATGAAACCATTTGCCCATTTCACGTTAATGTATTGTTTGTGATCCATATTTTATGGCACACTTTAAAATACTCCTTTTCTCAACTGTAGCTCACAGCCGACTGCCTGCACCGAACATGTTGAAACTTGTCACACACTGCTACTAA
Organism: Rhinolophus ferrumequinum; assembly: GCF_004115265.2. Classification (NCBI taxonomy): domain Eukaryota; kingdom Metazoa; phylum Chordata; class Mammalia; order Chiroptera; family Rhinolophidae; genus Rhinolophus; species Rhinolophus ferrumequinum. Next base: position 83,098,524 of record NC_046293.1, read on the forward strand.
GTTTTGACGCACCACTTGCCATGTTGAATATCCCTGCCTTACCGTTGGATGGCAACTCGGCAGCAACATTCACCATAGTTTTTGATCACACCTCATACAGTGCTAGGGAGTACTAGACTAGTCAGGAGGATCATTTCTTAAATTATATTAATGTCTAACCATATGCTGTACACCTGAAATTAATATAAAATGATATTGAATGTCATCTGTAATTGGAAAATTTTAAAAGGGGTAAAAAAATGAAGGAGGATAAGAAGTTCAAATTTCCAGGTATAAAACAAATAATTCATGGGAATGTATTGTACAGATTGGGGAATATAGTCAATAATATTGTGATAGCATAGTATGATGTCACATGTTTGCTAAACTTATCATGGTGATTCCTACTTTAAGTATATAAATGTTGAATAACAATGGTGTACACCTGAAACTAATATAATATTGTATGTTAGCTATATTTTAATAAAAGCATTTTTGAGTGAAAAAAATGACTGAATAATAGAAACCTCTACCATGCCAACTCTTAGAGCTTCCTCAATAAATTTAAGCTTGAAAAAAAAAAAAAAAAAAAAAAACTAGTTCAGGGAGAGATTGTAGCAATAACCTGCCTGAGAAGATATTGCCCCTAAGATCTCACTGAAAAATCATAAAAATATCTCCAGTCTATGGAGTTTCACAAGGGTGGCCAATAGATGGTTTTAAACAACAGGAAAGAGCTCATGTTGGAGAATAACCTGTCTTCTTTGATTGAACTCTCCCATAATTTGTGTGTATATATAAAAAGAGATGAAGTTTAGTCTGAACAATAATAAATTTTTGGATTGATGTTGACTTCACTATCCCTTATAGCCAAAAAACAAACAGAACAAGATATGCTAACTAAAAGAACCAGGAAGCCTGAAGAGGGATAAATGTTGTATATGACAAAAAGCAAAGCGGTGACAAAGAGATGATAATGAGGTAAAATGAACACCATAATATCACTCCTTCAACAAAATTATCAAGTCTTATTATGAACTCTGAACAATCTGATAAAGATGTCTTTAAAGGATATATGGAAAGAAAAAAAATGTTGTTGGCAAATTCTGCTTTGACTGAGGTTTATATTACTGTCCTTCCTCATGAAAAATGTTTTATCTTGAGTGTTCATTTCTTACTAAATATTAATGAAGAGAACAATTTATGTCTTATAATTTTGCTCTAGAAGTAATTAGATCCCACGCATACTTAGGGGAAGAAATAAGAGATCAATATCAATTCATTTCCATCTACTAAAATACATGTTTTCTTCTCAAGGAATCCTTTATAGCTGCTATTTTAAATTTAGGAGTTAGAGTCCCTATAAAACACAATTAATGTTGCCACTGGAAATTTAAAGAGAGCCTGCCTTTACTTTGTTTATTTTTAAAGCAGAATCAATATTCCTTGTGTATATATTTTTTAAAGTTTCTATGCATAGAAAAGAATTTGTTAGCAAAATAAATAAATTTAAAACTTTGATATTAAAATTATTGTGCAAGGTGATGCAAATTACTTGCTTTCCCTGTATTTTTATACTGAAATTGAATCCAACTGTTACATATAATTCTGGTATTATTATGTCTAGTTTTTATTTATTGGAGAAAACAGACTGATCTCATGATCAGCATATTTAGATTTTTATGAGCACATTTAAGAACACGGATTCATCCGACTGTCTAGAATTTTGAATGATCCAATATTTTTTTATGTCTGGTGAATTATAAGTTTTGCTCATTGAAATCCTTGAGTTCCAAAGAAACACAAATTGCCCCAAGAAGGGATGTATTAAGGTATTGTGATACTTGACTTTTTTTGTCTGACTTATTTCACTTAGCATAATAATCTCAAGATCCATCAATGTTGTCAAAAACGACAATATTTCATATTTTCTCAAGGCAGAATAGTATTCCATTGTGTGTATATACCACAACTTCTTTATCCAATCATCTATTGAACAACACTTTGGTTGCTTCCATGTCTTGGCCACCGTAAATAAAGCTGCAATGAACATCAGAATACATATATCTTTATGGATAAATGTTTTCAGATTGAAATAAGCCAGACAGGAAAAGTCGATAACCATATGATTCCACTGATATGTGGGATATAAAACTGAAAGCAACAAAGGAACAAGACAAACAAATGAAGAAACAAAACTCATAGCCACAGACAATAGTTTAGTGGTTACCAGAGGGTAAGGGGGTAGGCAGGTAGTAGATGAGGGCAAAAGGGGTCAAATATATGGTGATGGAAGGAGACCTGACTCTGGGTGGTGAACACACAATGTGATATATAGATGATATACTGCAGAACTGTACACCTGAAACCTATGTAACTACACTAACCATTGTCACCCCAATAAACTTTAATAAAAAAAAAGATATTATGATGCTGCCTAATTATCATCACTTTTATCTCTTTTATGCTATAGGATTTAAGGGTAAATTCTATCCTATGGGATTCGATCCTTAAATTGATCAACCTAATAGGTAGGTTGATAGGTAGATGAGAGATCAAACATTCACTCACCTTTAGTTTTATATATTTCACTTTTATCTGATTATCTACTGAAATAATATTTTTATGAAGTAGAAAAAAAGCCAAGAAATCAGTCCCAGATATTACTCATTTCTTTATCCCATTATGTTCTAATCTCTGAGACTACCTCATCTTTAAGGGTCGAATTCCGTCAGGTTTATACGTTTTTGCAATATCACAATGACTTCTTTCTCATTCTATTTAATGCATATGTTAGTATTTTTTTAATTCTGTAATATGGGTTAAAAACATTTAGAACAAAGCAATAAAAGCCTACCATTTATTTTACTCATATCATTATGAAAAGGTTAAGAACGTAATTACTTAAGAGAACTTGCAAACTTTAGAGTTCATAGATTATATTATAAACCATTTATTTAAATAACAGTGTTTATTTTTTTCCTAATAGAATATCTTTTCTGGCATCGTGAGCATATTAATGCTTACTGTGTAGCCTTAAAAGTTTATTTGAAACAGAAAACTTGTGCACATGTGTACATAATATAGGCACAATCAAGATTTCTATGAAGTAATATGTGCATATCAACAATTATTTCCAGGGCTTTTTATACGCAGCTATATATTTTATTACAGAGAAATGGCGAAAGTACTAAAGATAACATGAAAATGGAAATACAATTACATAGTTAAGATATATAATTCTGGCCCAGAAAATTTCCCTTTTGGTCATGTATGTTGGAAAATAATAGTAAGACAAGTAAAACGATTTCCAAGATGGTCTCTGTATGACAAAAACACACTTCTGTGTTTCTCCTTTACTATCACACTGCTACCACACTCACTATACTTATAAAGCAGACATGTGTTTTTTTTCCCCAGCCAAGAAATTCTCTGTGACACCAGCCGGGTGCCCTACAATTTAATTCAATTCTGATACTGTTTGGAGATAACATCAGATCCCACAGGTTAAGGACTCAGTCCCACAAGACTGCTCCACTCCTGCTCCCCACTTGAAATGCCAAACCTAAGTCCCAGGTTGTCTCCTGTATTTCAGACCAACTAGCTCTAAAGCAGAGTTCACAGGATCCCTTCCTGGAGTTTAATGACTTGCTAGAATGGCTCAAAGAACTCAGGGAAATACTTATGTTTACCAGTTGATTATATAATAAAAGATAGGAAAGAGGATACAAATGAGCACGCTAATGGAGGAACTGCATAGGGCGTGGTATGGGGAGAGGGCTTGGAGCTTCCTTCGCCAGGCGTGCCACCCTCCTGGAACCTCCAAGTATTCAACAACCCAGAAGCTCTCCAAACCTCATAACACTTTTCTTTCTTTTTTTTTTTTTTAAATGGAAGCTTCATCATGTAATCATGATCAATAATTAACTTCATTGCCAGTCCCTCTCCACTTTCTGGAGAATGGAGGGTGGGGCTGAACCTTCTAAGCTTCTAATCATGGCTTGGTTTTTATTGTGACCAGCCCCCATCCAGGTGCTACTCAGGAGCCTACGGATAGTCCCCTCATTGGAACAAAAGGCACTCCTATCACCTAGGAAGTCCCAAGGGATTTAGGAGCTCTGTGTCAGGTACTGGGATCAAAGACCAAATATTAGAATAAAAAATGCTACTAGCGTTCTTATCCCTTAGGTAATTACAAGAGTTTAGAAGTTCTGTACCAGGAGCCAGAGGCAAAGACCAACATATTTTCTATTATTTCACAGCGTCCTTGCCAGTGATTTGTTGACACTTTTAGAGTAACAACCAATTGGTCTGAAAAAATTTTAAAGAAACAGTATTTATGTTGTTGTTTTCTCCTTCCCTTGTTCCAACAGAATACTATGTATATATCCCTATTTTACTGATATGATGCAGTATTGTTATTACTTATTCTTACGTCTATTTGACTTACTATATTGTAAACTCCTTAAGCCCAGAAATACATTTTAGTTGTACTTTTACTATATCTATATTTGACACCTGGAACAGATCATTGTTTAATACTCTCCCCCTACTTGACAAAATTATTTTGAATAATAATCAAAATGTAACAAATATATTTTATCTGTGAACTAAAATTTGCACTTGCCAACACAAAATATTACGCCTGACAGTTTGCACTCCATTGGTTTAAATTTTAAGCACAGATACAAAGTAGCCACATAAAATAATAAGATTTTAAGAATATAGTAACTCAAGTTCTGCTTCTTCATCTTTACAATGTGTTATCTTTGCCCTTTAGAAACAACTATTTAAATGAAGGAATACAGAGTAGCACAAGGGTTGGAGACACAAATGGATGGCTAACTGTATAACTTGGGTTTTTCCAAATTAACTTTCATATATATTATAAAAATGAAATAGTAGTTGCAACAATTGTTTATAATATTTACACCAACAAAATAATTTGGCTGTAGGAGAAGTGGAATATTTTATAACTGACTTTGTTTACAACAGCCTGTGTGTGGTGATAAAAAGACCAACTTTTAGTTGTCTTTATAACTGTTTTCAAATTCGCTATGGACAATGCACTGCCTAATTGCCTGCACCTGACACAGACAGCGTCCAACACCCTACCTTCAGTACATCGTTGGTGGCTCTTCGTCCCAGCATCTAGACAATGTGTGTGTGTGTGTGTGTATATATATATATATATATATATATATATATATATATATATATATATATATAGTATCATATATGATAAATAAATTTTTGATGAATGAGTCAGTATGTTATTAAGAAGTATACTTAAACCTACTATTATTTTATATTTTATTTTATTCAGGCTGGAGAAATACCATCAGGTACAAGAATAATAATCTACTGCTGGTATTTTAGCTAACAGTTCTCTGTTACCACTAAAAACCACTAAGCCACACACTTCACTTATAGTTTGAGAATCTAAAGGGCATATATATGACACTGAGTATGAATCCCTTCTTGCTGTATTTTGTATAGCAGCTTTTAGCATCTCAAATAATATATTTCAAAATGAAAATAAGTGGGATAATATTATTATACAATGAGCAGAATGTCTAAAACACAGTGCACATGGAATGCATATAAATTTATTCTTTTGTTTTTCTGCTTGATTGATGATGCCTGGCATTTGGAAAGTGGGGAAAGTGTAAAAGAAGTGAGAAACCAGCAAATTATTATTGCCAGACTTATAGTCTATTATTAAAATAGTTTTTAGTCACATTATTGAAATGGTGAAGACTCATAAAAATATTTTGTTATCTGTATTCTCGTTTAACTGTTGACAATAAATGTAAAAAAACATAAATATTTACTGTCAAATTGGTAACATATTATTTTACTGTTTATTCCTTCATACCTATTTTATAATATAAAAGCAAAACTGCTGTTTTGAACTTTCCCATATCAGTTTGGAATTTTTTTATTTCTTATATTTTAAAGTAGATATCAAGAAAAAGAAGTGGAGTCTTAAGTTGTCCAGGATTTATCAAGAAAATATTGAAAATATATATATGGATATTATTTTCTTTTTCTCACCCAGAATACCCTGCTTCAATTCAATTTACATATCATGAAGTATAGTAAGCAGGAAAAAGGAGAGTTACTGATAGTCAGTGCTGTAGGATTTTTAAAAATAATGTTAAGATGGCCATAATAATTTATCCTTTCAAGCAAATGTCTTAACTTGATGTTGTAAAGGAATGTTAAGATGTTGACTATCTCTAATAAGTACAGCATTACATTTGCATCCTATTTTTTGCAAAATAGGTGCAGCCATTCCCTTTGTTGTATCCAGGCCTCTGGGTGGGGAGTACCTGTCCACATGGACTCTGGGCTTAGCTGTGTGGCTAGCTTTGGTCAATGGGATAATAGCAAATGTGATATAAGTTAAGAATCGAATTTTTTGTGTGGGCATTGAGGATCACTTTCTCTTGCTGCTTTAGTGAGACTGCTGTCTGCACTATGTCAAAAAGCCCAAGAAAGCCTGCTGGATAATGAGATCAAGGGCCTGCCACTCCGTATACTTCTGCTGCCCTGATAGACAGCCTGCCATCTGCCAGCTGTACTGCCATCATCTGACTCGTTAGCTGGGTGCCGATACAGAAGAGATTGCAGTAGCGGTCAGCCCAGCCTGTTCAGACCAGACACACTGCCGAGACAACCCACAGAACAGTGGGCTAAATAAAGTAATTGTTCTATGCCACGACGTTTTGAAAGCATATATATAAAGCTAACAAAATATTTTTAGTAAAAGCTAACAAAATATTTTTAGAAAACTTCCAAACACCCAGCCAATACTAGTCAAGCAAGCAATCCCATACAAAGGGAAGTTTATTTGAAACTTGAAAACACTGACTGACCCTATGGACACAGGTTGTCCTTCTTGCGTCACCTCTAATTGCTGTCCTTTTTTCCTAATAAAACTGAGGAAATCTTACCCTGTTTGGCAATGTGATGGATGCAATGATAGTCAAATTCTACCAGGTATGCTGGGAAAATATGAAGCATAGCTAATGGATATATTAGGAAACACTGATTAAATTTTTAAGTGCTAGATATTGAGCTAAGTACTTCCCATGCATTGCCTCATTTACCCCTCAAAGAATGCTACGTTTTAAGTATCTGTTTTAAAGAGAAAAAATGAGACAAAGAGAGTCTTGTTACCAGCCCAAGATCGCCCATAGTAAGTGATGAATTAGGATCCAAATGCATGGGTGTCTGACTCAGAAAGTATTTAAATAACTCAACCTGCAAACCCTCTTACAATTTTCAGAAAGACTTAAAACTACCAGAGCTTAAAGAAATTTTAAAAATATGTAATTAACATCATTTTTAAAGATGAAGAAAGAATGATCTAGAGAAGATAAATTCAAGGTTTCACAGCTGGAGAGTGGCATAGTGGGAACTAGATGCTTTATTATAGGAAATTAGAGTCTCAACTCACGCATGGTTAGATATGATTCCTATATATAGTATACTTTGGGTAAGCAGTATGGTGGGTGACAGTGGGTGAATTGCAGGTGGGGGTGGCCAAGATATATAAAATATCCCATCAAAACTTGAGGTTGGCAACTGCCAGTTTCTGTACCAATATTCCAGCATCAGGTCATTCTTTATCTATGGAAATCTCAAATTTCTTTGTTTTCTAATTTAAGGAATTTTCAGAGACAATTATATGAGCAGCTCTCTATAGCTAGCAATATACTTTCTCTCCTTTCTTTTTTGAGATGAAAACACAATTGGTATTTTGACTCGTGAGGTTAAAGCATATTCAAACAAGAGTCTCTTTAATCAATTCAGTAAGAACTAGAGCTAGACTTGACTATTTTAAAGAAAACATTTGAGAAGACTCCTTTACTGTTAAGGAAAATGAAATGTTAGTAACAGTGTTTTGGCACCAGAATGTCTGTCTCCTATTAAAGAGCAAATGTAAGTTGTTTCGAATCGGACTTTCAATTGCCTATTCCAAATTTTTAAATTACCTCTAATATTATGGGTTTTTAATTTTTTTTGCTCATTGCATGGTCCCTATTTACAATATTATGTTTGGCTATATAGTTGAATTCAAGCAGGTGGAAGAATTGCATGATTTAGAAATTTCAATATTTAGAAGACAATCTTTTTTCTGATCTTACCTGCAACTTAAATTATTTTATATGCCCTGTTGAATATACCATGGCAGAGGCAGTGTAGTAAAAACGTTACATTGTCTTTGGAATCATAGATATGTAACAAATGGATGTTATCTCAGGCATTAGAGGATCAAGTGTCTTCCAGCCACATTTATTTAGACTTTGATTCAATAAGGTTATCAGTTCCTTTAACAGAATTTCCTTGATACAAAATAGCGGGGTTTATTTCACCCTGCTCGCCTCCATTCTCTGTTCCTCTGACTTTGTTCCATGTTTTTCTGTAGTAGCTATCATCATCATTTGATATGCCATATATTTACTTGTGTATTTGTTCATTGCTAGCCCATGTACATTTCATGAAGTCATCTTTATCTGTCACTACTGTATCCTTGGTGCCTAACACATAATAAGTGCTCAATAAATATTTTTGAATGGATAAGTTAATACCCTTTCTACTTTTTGTAGTTACATAAAATCTTGCAAAGTTCCTTAACCTTCTAAAATTCCAGGATCTAGAATAACAGTTTAGAAGTGCAAACTGTGTTCCCAAGCTAGTGTTGTATGATACCTAGCCATATTACCCAGTTCTCACCCTTTGGCCCTTCACAGTTATTTGCAGGGTTTCTTATGATATATCATAGGTGTAATATGAATAAGTCTACTGCATGTATCTTCTATTTTTTTCTTTCCCTTCCATGCCCTCTCCTTGCCCCTTCCTTCTTCTCCCCTTCTCATCTCTTCTTTGTCTCTCGCTCTAACTCAGCGATTGTCTTTAGTACTGTAGATGAACTGCTCCCACTAGGCATTTCTATCTCCCAACAGGTTCCTTCTATTCTCAGAACAGCCTCCAATTCCCAACACACACAACCAAGGTTTTGTCTGGGTTCTTGGAATGACTTCTATTCTAGAAGATACCTAGTGCACCAATTCAAATACAATCCTGGCAGCCTTGATCAATCTTCTTGTCAAATATCCTTGAATCTAAGTAAGAGATACAATGTAGACTATCTCTCGCTTCATTTTCCTGAAATTCTTGGGAGATGGTAGGCAACAAATGAATATTAGTTTCTGTCCAGAATCTAGAATGGAATTATAGTTACTTTGAAACTAAAAGGGATTTGATGACTCTTCATTCTAATTTAATATTTAAGGAAACTAAACCAAAAGAGGCCAAGGGATAAGCTTAATGTGAGTAGTGGAAACAATGATAGTTACGACTAAATAAGCAAAATAAGTGTGGAGGGATGGTGATTTTGAAATATCAGTCGGTGTGTGTGTGTGTGTGTGTGTGTGTGCACCTGTGTACTTTCTTGGAGTTTTCCTCTATCCTCTGATTCTTCCCTCTATTTAGTCAGCAGCACATTCATCCAGGGAGGAAACCCATCCAACACATCAAAAAAGGCATAAACTTGTAGTTTTTGTATTTTAGAAGTCTAAAGTTTAAGCCCACGAAATGGAAGACTTGGGTGCTTAAGCAACAAATTTGGGAGAATGTGTGATGAGTAAGAGAAGAGGTCACCTCACTTAAAACTGTCTTTGGTTGCACAGGAAAGTTGAGACACACAAGAGCATCAGCCTGGGGATAGAGGTCAGCGGGGCCCAGGATTAGGGAACAGGAGCTGGTTTCCGCATGAACAGGAGCAGAGTTAGCATCCAGAGATGGAGAGAATACCATCTGTTCCACATATGCCAGCAGCCGCATGGAGTACCCTATGTCCCATATATCCCAGTAGCCCCGTGGAGGAAATGCCACCAAACTCCCAATGGACACCAAAAGTGTTTGAACTGAGGACCCACCTTGGCCGTCCTTCCCATTGGCACCTAGATTCAACTATGGACTTTGACCACTGACCATTAGAAGTTATGGCCACCCTTGATTCTTTTCTTTTCCTGAATGACTACATGCAACCCTTCAGTAAAAGTACCAGATCTACCTCCCGACCTCATCCTCACTTGTGTTCACTTCCCTCCATCTTATAGTACAGTTACTTTGGTCCAGCCCACCCTCAGATCTCACCTGGAATCTTATAATAGCCTTCTAATGACTTTCCAGGGGTGCATTTTTCCTGTTTTCCTAAGAAAATCCATGTTTTACATAGTAGCCAGCATTGAAAAAGTCAATGACTAAATCAGAGCCCTTCACTCTCTCTGATGGCTTCTCATATCAGTCACATAAATACCTATCTACCCTGGCTTATCAAGCTCTCTTTAATTTGGCCCCACCTACTCTGAACTTTCCTACCTCTGTCCTCCTGTCTACTACCCCTCTGCCATGCTGACCTTCTTCTCACTACCTCAAAGAGTCCAAGCTCTCCCCACGTTTTCTCTAACTCTTCCCTCTTCCCAGAATAACTTTTCCTGTCATTTTTCTAGAGCTACTCCTTTTTTGGCATTTAAATCTCAGATGTTCAGAGGGGCCTTTCTTGACCACTAGATTCAAAGTAGCCACCCAGTTATCCACAAAGCCCAACTCTTCCCACTAACACATATGTATGGTTTACTTGTTTGCTTCATTGTTGCCTGTCTGCTCCATTCAGTTGTAAGCTCGATGAGAGCAGAGAAACTTCTTTGCATTTTTCAGTGCTGGCCTCTCATGTCTGTAACAATATCTGGTATGTAGTAAATACTCAATTTGATACTGATTAAATAAATAGATGAATGAATGATTGAATGAATAAATGTCTCTCTGTCATTGGACATTGTGTGGATACTATCTGGCTTATCATTTTCGGTGTCCTGGTATGCTCATAAGTACGTGTGAAGAATTCTGCTGGATGAGGTGGGGGAGAGTTGAAAGGAACCTTTCCTCCCTATTCCCCATTCACGTGTATTAAGGGATACTGAGGAAACCAGCTATATATCTGCCCAGTGGGACACACAGTCCCAATACAGGACAGAGATACCCTTAGTGCACGGACGAAGCTCAATAAATGCTAATTGCATTTAAAAATAGTTTTTTTTAATTATATGCTTATTCAGAGACAGAAATATGTAATGCTTCACACATTGAAGTTGGACAGATAACTTCTGCCTGGTGCTGCCAATTATTGGTCATATGATCTCAGGCAATTTATTTTCTTTTGGGGCTTTGCATGATCACGCATCTGTTTAAGGGGAAACTAGAATCAGAGTTAAGAAGATTTGTGTAAAATTAAAAGAGATAATGCTTTAAAAGTAATGAAAATTACTTATTTTGTTATATTAGTTAAATTAGTTATAACTAATTATAAGTTATCACTAATGATAAAAGTTATCACTAATAACAGTTAAAATAGTTATCAATTCTGGATCATTATTAATGATAATAGTTATACTAATGATAGTAATTATTAATAGTTACAGTTAACACTGATGATAATTGTTATTTTTTAAGTACTTAGACTGTGCTAAGCTATACTGTGAGCACTATATACATGCATTAACTCTTCACAACAACTTTAAGTAGTTAGTTTTATACCCATTATGTAGGTGAGAAAACTGAGGCCCAGAGAATTTAAGTAATGTCTGTAGAGTTCTATAACTAGCAATTTGCCAGAGTTGCAATTTAAACCCAGAAGTTCTTTATTCAAAGTCTGTGATCTTAGCAGTGAGCCTGACATAGAATAAATATCAAATTAGATTTGCATGCTTTACATTCTTTATTTATTAATTTGAATCTTTTTTGTTTATATATATATATATATATATATATATATATATATATATATATATGCTCTTTACATAACTTTTGTCATATTTGTTACCAGGCAAGATTATTTCTAACATCACAACAACATATTAAGTTTAAAATTGCAGCACTTAAACACACGTTTGAAGTCCTTTAGCCATTTAAAATTAAAAAGAAGCAATATTGCTTGGGGTGGGGGTGGGGGGCAACGGAGGGAGGCAGGTTAAGTCTAAACTCTCCACACTCATGAGAACAATGTAACCCTACATTTGTCGATCGCCTCCCTCAGTTCTTCTGCCATCCATGAAAAAAGCCACAATGCCGCTCGAAGTTCTAAAATGGGTGTTTTCCTTTTGAAATACTATTTTCAAAATAGTTTGTGCATTGGCCTTTCCTAAATCTGAGAGGCCCAGTGATCCAGGTCGCAGAAGTGAGGGAAACGAAACCACAGCTTTAGCCTCTGGCCAAATTAATTCTCCTCCACAAGCTTAGACTCAGTGGCCTCTGTCAGAAGCATGTTGTGTCCAGTATTTGTTTCATTATCTTCAAATTGTGCTTTAGAAACACATCTGGGGGTGATGCGGCTCCTCATCTGGAGAAAAGATATAATTTGCTGGGCTGATGAGACACAGTAGGAAGACAGGCCACATTCTCTACCAGTTTCAAAGGATGACGGCAATAAGCTTTTTACAAGCTTCAGTTATGCTGCACTGGGATGATCTGCTTCCAGCCCAGTAAAAACCGTCACTGTTTATGGCTCTAATCAAAAACAAGTTCAACGTCACTGTGGGGGTGGGGTTCGCAGATGAGAAGAGAGACGATGTTTTGAGTTTAACTGATAACAGCTGAAATGTGAAACCCTAAAAAAGAAAACTCTAAGAACCTCATCTTATTCTTTATTCAGGAGCATAATTAGGTGTATGGACACTTAGTGAACTTCAGGATTGTGGCTAATTTTCCTGGATACACTGATCTCAAATAGTCCAACATTCTCTCCAATTGTCTCCATGTGTTTTAACCACATCTTGATTTTATTGTTGTTGTTCCTAAACTGTGGTCACACAACAACTACACACATTTCTATAAGTACACACATTCCTATTCTTGGTTTGGCAACATCACTATTCTGTGTCTAATTGAAAGACCAAACATAAAAATATAGAAATAAGCTTTTCTTTATAATGTGACAATCAAAATGTGAATAGTATTTACCTTCTTGAATATTTTTTTTGTTTGTTTTTTAAAGAGAGATGAAACTCTAAGACTTCGAAGGTTAGGGGGAATGTAGTAATCTCAGTTTGTAACACATTGGGAGAAAAGGCAAAAATCGGATACTTAAATTATGCAATATTTATTTTATTGTAATACAATGTGAGCTGACATATACAGTACATAGAATTTAACAAAACAGGAAGTAAACTTGACATTTTGCATAATGATTACATCTTTATAGACATGAAAATATTTTTCAATAATTTAAATATATTAAAAATTTATTTTCTTTCTCTCTATTAATGAATTCTTTGTGTAATTCCCCATCTTTGGTTTTCAGACTTAGAACGCTAATGACAACTTAAGGTATGTATTAAAATGTAGATTCCTGGGTCCCTGTTCTAAAGTATCTGACCTAGTGGGTCTATGGAAGAGGATGGGAATCTGCTTTTTTAAGTATTTAGGGAAATACTGTCTGCACTTTCCACCTGAAAGGAATCTCACTTTCATTGAATGTCTACTGTGTGCCACTTTTATAAATGATTTATTTCTTTACCTTTTACTGTCTTTTGAGTTAAATGTTATTATCCATGTTTCATTGCTAGGCTAACTGAGGTGGGAGGAAGATACATTCCTCAAAGTCATACAACATTTAAAAAGTGGAGTCAAAATTCAGAGACACGATTTCAAAGGCCCTTCCTTATTTACAGACTATCATGCTAAAGTCATATTCATAATCGATACTAATAATAAAGATTATTTTTCTATTTTAGAGGGAAATATTAGATAAAGGATAAAATGAAATGTCAAGAGTGTGACCATCTTTGTAATGATATCTTCTAAATTCTCATCAGAAAATCATAAACCATTGGGGAAAAAAGATAAATTAAGCACCAGATTAAGAAAGCTGTTTACATTTTTCTCCTCAAGATGGTGGAGTAGGTAAACGCTATGCTTACCTCCTCTCATGATCACATCAAAATTACAACAATATTATAGAACAACCTGGAGAATCACCTGAAGGGTAGCTAAAACTAAATCCTACCTGTAAGTACATACAGAAGAAGTCACCTTGAGACTAGTAAGAGGGGCAGAGATACAGAATGCACCTATCCCCCACCTGCAAGTGACCATTAAAAATCAGGAGGAATCCCTCCACTGTGGTGGAGGGCCTCTGGGGGAGCAAGCAGTCCTAGCCCCACACCAGGCTCCCAAGCCTAGGGTTCCAGTGCCAGGGAGAGACGTCCCTATAATTCCTGGCTGTGGAAACCCAGCATAGATTGTTGTTGAGTGAGACCAAGGGCGGCTAGGATCCCAGGCGTTCCTCTTAAAGGGACGGCACCTGGACTTACTTGCTGACAGATTTACTCACTCTGAGCTCCAGTGCTGGGCAGCAGCTCAAAAAGCACCAGGGACATAGAAAGAAGAACTGAGCTGTCTGGCTTCAAGGTGAGGGCTGGAGGGGCAGCTATCTCCCTCACAGAAGAGCTGGCAGGACCCATTGTTTCTTTGTTGAACCTTCTCCCTTCCCAGCATGCAGACACAGGTGCCACCATATCTCAGTCTACATCAACCTGGCTAACACTGTTTGTCCACATTGCCCTGGTGATTTCCTGAGACCTGGCCTCACGCAATTTGCTGGCCAAGCCATTTCCAGTGGCTTTTCTGTACAAACAGCCTGTCTTGGTTCATGCTGCAGACTTTCCTGAAATCTCTAAAAAGTTCACAAAACCCAAATAAGCAGTATCTTGCTTCAACATGTCCCGAACTTTGTGCTGAACAACCCAAAGCCAGTGGCAGCCAGCCTTAATTTGCAGAATGGCCTATCGAGGCACCTCCAAGCCCAAAGTCATTGGTGGTCATCTGCAGATAGCTTTGTGGCTCATTCCAGGTGGTACCCAAAAGGGTACAGGCTATAGCTAAATTTTGCCTGTGGAGGGGCCCTTCCAGGAGGCCCAACGATAGCATGCTTGGTGGCTAGCTTAGGACGAAGACAAATCATCACACAGCTGCCTCCAAGTGTGACACACACAAAGGGCAGACTGGGCAGACCCCAGAGCCCTGCTAAAGTGAATCCTGTGCTGTGAGGTCACCTCTGGCACAACAGCGCCTCCACTGTAGTCACAGTCAGTCCTTACAACCAATCAGCCCAATGGGTAAAACCTGTCCATTGATGGATGTGCAAACAGCAACCAAGGCTAAACAATAGCAGGAGGGTACAAACAACTCACAAAATGGACATATCTGGAGTCCCCAGCTCAGGCGACCAGGGAGATGGCACCACTTTGCCCCACAGGACACCCACTGTATAAGGCAACTCTACTCAGACAGGAAGACATAGCAGCCCTACTTAATATATAGAAACAAATACAGGAAGGAAGACAAAATGGGGAGATAAAGTACCATGTCTCAAATAAAAACAACAAAGCAAAGCTCCAGAAAAAGAAGTAAACAAAATGGAGAAAAGCAATCTAACAGACAGAGTTCAAAACACTGGTTATAAGGATCTCAGGATCTCAGGGAGAACTTCAACAAAGAGATGAAAAACATAAGAATGGAGATAGGAAACAAAAGAAAGAACCAGTCAGAAATGAAGAACATAATAACTGAAATGAAGAATACATTAGCGGGAATCCACAGAAGATTAGATGAAGCAGAGGATCAAATCAGCAATTTGGAAGATAAGGTAGCAGGAAACACCCAATTAGAAGAGAAAAAAAAATCCAAAAAAATGAGGACAGTTTTAGGGGCCTCTGGGAAAGCATCAAGCATAAACAACATTCACATCATAGGAGTACCAGAAAGAGAAGAGAGAGCAGAAGGAATTGAAAACGTATTTGAAGAAATAATTATAGAAAAATTCCCTAACCTGGTGAAGGAAATAGATTTACAAGCTCAGAGAATCCAAAACAAGATGAACCCAAACAGGCCCATACTGAGACACATTATAATTAAAATGCCAAATTTTAAAGACAAAGAAAGAATCTTAAAAGCAGCAGGAGAAAAGCAGTTAGTTGACTACAAGGGAGCTCCCATAAGACTATCAGTTGATTTCTCAACAGAAACTTTGGAAGCCAGAAGGGATTGGCAGGAAATATTCAAAGTGATAAAAAGACAGGACCTACAACCAAGATTACTCTACCCAGCAAAGCTAGCGTTTAGAGTCGAAGGACAGATGAAGAACTTCCCAGACAAGATAAAACTAAAGGTGTTCATCACCACAATCTTAGAGTGACTTCTTTAGGATGAAAAAATAAAAACTATGAATAATCAAATGGCAATAACTACATATCTATCAACAATTACTTTAAAAGTAAATGGATGAAATGCTCCACTGAAAAGACAGAGGAGGGCCGAATTGATAAGAAAACAAAACCCTTACATATGCTGCCTACAAGAGAATCACTGCAGATTGAAACACACACAGAGACTGAAAGTAAAGGGATGGAAAAAGGTATTTCATGAAAATGGAAATGAAAAAAACAAAAAACACTAGGGTAATAATTTTTTTACCAGACAAAATAGACTTTAAAACAAAAGACAAAGAAGGAACCAATAATCCCAATTCTGAGTATTTATCTGAAAAGACCCAAAACTCCACTTCAAGGGGATGTGTGTGTCCATGTATTCATTTCAGCATTGTTTACAATGGCCAAGATATGGAGGCAGCCTGGGTGTCCATTGATAAGAATAGATAAAGAGGAGGTGGTGCATATATACAATGGAATATTGCTCAGCCAGAGAAGGGAATGGGTTCTTGCCATTTGCAGTGGCATGGATGGACCTGGAGGGTATTGTGCTGAGTGGAGTGTCAGACAAAGACAGAGGCAGTGTGATTTTGCTTGTATATGGACTCTAAAGAACAAAATAAAGGATCGAAACAGAAACAAACTCATAGGTACAGAAAACATTTTGATAGTTGCAGATGGGAGGTGATTTGGGGTTGTGGTTGAAAAAGAAGAATGGATTAAGAAGTACAAATTGATTATTACACAGTAGTTATGGGGATGTACAGTATAGCATAAGGAATATAGTCAACAATATTGTAATAACTATGTATGGTGTCAGATGGGTTCTAGATTTATCAGGGTGACACATGGAAGGGGGCTTGGGGGCAGAATGAAAAAGGTGAAGGCATTAAGAAGTACAAATTGGTAGTTACATAATAGTCATGGGGGTGTTAAGTAAAGCATAGGGAATACAGTCAATAATATTGTAATAACTATGTATAGTGCCAGGTGGGTACTAAACTAATCAGAGGGGATCACTTCTTAAATTATATAAATGTTTAACCACTATGCTATACACCTGAAAGTAATATAAATTAATGTTGAATGTCAACTCTATATGAAAATTTTTAAAAGGGGTGGAAAAAGTTGAAGGGGAATAAGAGGTTCAAATTTCCATGTATAAAACAAAAAAGTCATGGGGATGTAGTATACAACATAGGGAATATAGTCAATAATATTATGACAGTGTGGTAAGGTGTCAGATGCTGGATTTATCATGGTGATCACTTCTTTAGGTATATAAATATTGAATAACTATGGTGTACACATGAAACTGATGTAATATTGTATTTTAGCTATATTTTAATTAAAATCTTAAAAAAATAAAAAAGAAAGTAGTTGAAAGCGAGTAACCAATCTGCATTTTCTAATTGAAGATTAATCAGGTATGAACAAGCATGTGCATTAACTGATGACCAAATTCTGGTTAATCACATTGGTGAGTTTAACAATGCTAGCCACTCAGAATTTAGTTATGGGAAGGTGTATATTAGGTTGGTGCAAAAGTAATTGCAGTTTTTGCAGTTATTTTTAACTTTTTAAATTGCAATTACTTTTGCACCAACATAATAGCTTTACCTTAAAACAAGCAAAGGAATAGCTAAAATATGCTTTGTAATATTAAAAAATTACATAGTTCTTTATTGTCTTCATTTTTGCAACTTTAGAAATTTGTTGCAGAGGTGTAGTGGCACCACTACTTTATAAGTTCAAATTTTATTGAGCATGTGGTTGGCAGAATTCTAAATGGCTACCAAGGTACACATGCCCTGGGGTGCACACCCTATGTAATCCTTGCCCCTCGAGTGTGGGTGGACCTGGCCTAATCAGGTGATGGTGGTCAGTGACAGAGGAAATCACAGAGGTTCAATGCATGAGAGAGCCTATGGAGGGGACTATGTGGCAAGGAACTACAGGAGGCCTTTGGGAGTCACTGGCCTATGGGCAGCAGAAGAACAGGGGCCTCAGGGCTACAACTACATAGAATGAAATTCTGCCAACGGCCACATAAACTTGAAAAAAGATTTCGCCAAACAAGCTCCACAAAATAATGTACCCCAGGTGACAGCCTGATGAGAGTCTGAGGAGAGAACCTACTTTAGACAGCCCTGGACTGCTAACTTCTGAAACCATGACATATTTGAGTTGTTACAAGCCTCTATGTGTGTGTTATATAGGAATAAGAATAACAATAATAATAATAATAATAATAATAATAATAATAATAATAAACTAATATAAGTACCTTCTATATAATAGCACTGAACTAGGCATAGGGATCCACAAATGAACATGACAGACAAAAATTTCTGACCTAATGGACCTAATATACAAACTGGATAAAATTGATAATATAGATGTAAAATAATATAAATATATATGTAGACTTTCGAGAGTGGCAAATTCTATGAAGAAAGTAAAACTGGGCAGGAGCTAGAGATTGGCTTCATGGGAATTGGGGTGGTACTTTAACCAGGGTGGTCAGGGAACAACCATCGGATGAGATAAGAGTTGTGTCAAGGCCAAAATGATGAAAAGAAGGCATCACATAAAGACTGGGGTTTGGATCTTATTCTAAACACTGTGAAGATTTATAAGCATGAGGGAGGGAAACATTTATCTGAATTACTCTTTGAGAAGATGTTTCAGTGGAAAATTAACTGAAGCAAGTATGCGTGGAGGAGGAAGTGGGGAGGTGGGGGCAGAGGATAGGGAGGCAGTGGTGGAACCACCGCAGTTCAAGAGGGAACCTTGCCATTACAAAGATTTTGCCAACACCCAGGAAAGATTACGAAGGATCAGGCTGGAGAGATAAGCCCCAGGCTTGAAAGAGGGATTTTACATAATGTTGTCATGAATAACACATTATAGATATTCTCTTCCATAATTTGTAGTAAAGAAATACTTCTCTAGAGTATTTCCAAATCCAGATAACACAGACTTTTATCACAATAAGAGTGGGAGGAAGGCTAGATGGAGGAAGGAAAATGGAGGGGGAAATTTTGGGAAGCTAGTTAGAAAAAAAAAAAGACTTGATGTTTTCAGTATATTAATTAGTAAACCAGAGGAAACTGGACACTAAACTTTTATTAGGTTGGTGCAAAAGTAATTGTGGTTTTTGCAATTACTTTTAACCTTCTAAACCACAATTACTTTTGCACCTACCGAATAAATACTTAAAATATTTCTTAAGATTATCGAAAGTCACATTTGAAATCTGACAATCATTTTTTTCCTAGTTACACATGATAGGACTTCAGTTAATGTGTTTTGTTTGCCAAGGACAGAAATGTCAACACTGTGTAGTGAATTCTGCTTTGTTCAAAATTAAATTATTATGATCACAGTAAGTGTTACATACAATGGAAACTTCTTTACACACATTCTTCTTAATAACATGGATACTGTTTTGCAATGAAAAAATGTAGATATGGTACATATTTTCATGTGAAAATTTCCTCTTCATATCTAACTCTCAGACTAATAGGAAAGAATAACACTATACACAGAAAGGTAAACCTAAAGAATGTTGTTCAGAATTAATTAACTACAACATGCAAAATAGAAAACATGCTTTCCAAAACAATTCCCAGATCTAATTAGTCCAAGAGTGAGATAGAGAGAGAGAGAGACAGACTACAATGGAGTAGAATACAGTTTTCTTCTCTCACTCCCTGCTTTCATCCATCTTTCTATTTTCATTCCTTGAACAAGCTGTAATGGATGGAATTGTGTCCGCCAAAAAATTCACGTTAAAGCCCTAACTCTTAATGTGACTTTACTTGGAGACAGGGCCTCTAAGGAGGCAACTAAGGTTAAATGAGGTCATAACGGTGAGGCCCTAATCTGATAGGATTTGTGTCATTATAGGAAGAGACAACAGACATCTCTCCCTCAGAGGAAAGGCCATATGAGGACACAGTGAGGAGCCGGGAAGAGAGTTCTCATCAGAAACCAACCCTGATGACACTTTGATCCTGGACTTCTGGACTCCAGAACTGTGACAAATCAATTTCTGCTGTTTAAGCCATTCGGTCTGTAGAATTTTGTTATGGCAGCTAGAGCAGCCATATGTACAAACGGAATTCAACCATTATAAAAATGTCATGTAGTCACATAATTAGAACATCAGTGAAAGCAATCATTTCGAAACAGGTAGGTTTAACACAAACAAATCAATACCCTTAATCTATCACCTTTGCCTTTGACTGGAGCTACACATATGGGGTCCCCACCCTTGGGAACCTTAATGTTGAATTGGCCATTAAATATCAGCTTTAATATTTAAGATTCTGGCCAGTTTTTGTTATATTCCTAACAAAGTTAACTTTTCCCTGTTCTGAATTGAATTGCCCCCTTCTCGTTCTGGAAAGAACACTGGTTTTAAAGAAAGCATGACTAGAATTCAGGTTTTGTATTTTGCAACTCACTCTCCATGTGGAAAAGAATTAACATCCTAGAGTCTTAGACTCCTTATCTTTAAAATAGGGAAAATAATACTGGTCTCATGAGATTTGTTGTCTAACCTCTCAAAAAAGCTGGATTCCTTCTCTAATGGAGTATTATTTTTCTAACATTCTCAAAAGGGAGAAACCTCCCCTTTTCCTTATAAAGATATTCTAAAGCCTTTGGGACTGCGGGTGGAGGAAAGCCACTTTTTTTCTTATTGTGTTGATTACTCTTTCCCCAAATACTGTTTAAAAACAAAATCAAACTATAGTGTCAGTTGCTTTGAGCAAGGCTGTTCGTTATTCCGTTAGAAATGATTCTTGAGCATTTTCACAATGAACGAATTAGAGTGGGATTCATTAGGAATTTTCCAGATTGCCACTTTTCTTTGCATTCTTTCTTTCTGCCCTCTGCAAAGATGCCAACATACTTAGTGTCATAAAAAGTCAAGATGCTTGTGATTTCTTGAGCCCAATACTATGCAGAACACATGAAAAACAAACCATAAATAACTTTTGAAATGCCGCTTTTTGAGATAATGCAGTTGTGTGCTTTAACAAATCCAAGCTAGAATAATAAAGGTCTTTTCGGACATCCACGGCCAGCACTAAGCTGGCTCTGTGAGGTCCAGCTCTGACTGAGCTTGGAGACAGGAAAGACAGCATTCATTCATAACAATATTTTTAGAAACATTTTATTAAACTTTCAAAGCCTTCTAGGCACATTTGCTTCATCTCCCACTTGCTTGGTGTGGAAAGGCAATTACTCTGTGGTGACAGTGCAGGGAAATCTGTAAACAGTTATTACATTTCAATTAGAGCTGCAGGAAACTCTATATATTTGGTTTGCAGGGAATTAATGCAAATCTTTTTTGATGTTTCAATTCACAAGGGGTCCTACCCCACACATTTGGCTCTCAGCAACAGTCAGACCCATTCAAACATCAAAGACTCTTTTCCAGCATAAAACCTTTGGCCTGGGGTTAAATTCTCCTAAAGTATTGATCTGTATTCAAATTCTCAAGTCTTCTAGTTACACCAGAAGTTTTGCCAAGGGAAGTCTGCCTTTCTAGTATGGAAGAAAGATCTGGTAAACCTTTTGTCATAAAACATGTACTTGATCACACTTGGTCTTGGTTGAATGCTCATAAATCATTGACACAAGAATTTTTCATTATTGGGCGGCCGGGTGGCTCCGTTGATTAGAGCACTAGCTCTAAAAAACAGGGTTTCCGGTTCCATTCCCACATGGGGCAGTGAGCTGCACCCTCCACAACTAGATTGAAGACAAGGAGCTGCCGTTGAGCTGCTGGACAGGTGGCTGGATGGCTCAGTTGGTTAGAGTGTGAGCTTTTAACAACAAGGTTGCTGGGTCAATTCCCGCAAGGGATAGTGGGCTGTGCCCCCTGCAACTAAAGATTGAAAATGGTGACTGGACTTGGAGTTGAGCTGCATCCTCCACAACTAGACTGAAGGACAACGACTTGGAGCTGATGGGCCCTGGAGAAACACACTGTTCCCTAATATTACCCAATAAAAATTTTTAAAAAAAGAATTTTTTCATTATTGATTACAAGAATGGCAGTGAGATGGAAGGTAGGAGAAAGTAAATGCATATTTATTAAATACCTACAATGTTCCAGTCACTTTTCTTGGATTATCCCTTTAAATTCTTGCAACACTGCAAGGTAGGCATTAGCTACCACATTCCTCAGATGAGAAAATTAAGATTAAGAAACATGCCCAGATCCACTCGGTAGATGGCGGTGCTGGGAACAAACCCAGATCTCTGTTTCGAAAGTCTGTGAGGATTCTTCTGTCTCCCACTGAGCAGAGACGTGAAGAATATGCTTAATCTTTTTCTTTTCCTCATCATTTCTCAAAATTGTCTTTCAGAACAGCTTTGTTGTCATGTCCACTCTTCGTACTAGTATCCCTGATTCTCTTTAAAATTTCTATGTTAGTCAAAAGAAAAAAATGCAGGTAACAAAGCCAAATAATGAAGGAAATATTTCCCTCACTCCCAAAATGTGTTACATATGGTGGTGGGGGAAGGGAGAACAAAACAGACTGTGAGCAGAATTCATAAGGAGGATTTCGCACTTCCATCAGTTACAATGAAAAATAACATACGGACTGAACATTTATTCTAAGCAACAGATTTGTTTCTAGTTACTCTCCAGCAGTTGAATGAAAAAAAAAGAAAGAAAGAAAGAAAAAAAACACAAAAATTCTTCAAGAGTCATCTGAAAATATGTCCCAAATGCGAGAAGTAAGGTTGATCTTTTTTCAGACTGCAGAATTAACCTTTAAAAACTTGAGTCATGATGATTCAATTTACATGTATTTATTGAGCTACAGTCATGATGAATCTCTGTTGGGGATGACATGCTGTCTGTCCTCAAAAGCTTCAGTTTTATTTTTTGGAGGAAAGACATCTGTAATAGACTTATTGCACTTTTATTTATTTTTTTTTAATTTATTTTTAATTTATTGGGGTGACAATTGTTAGTAGAATTACATAGATTTCAGTTGTGCAATTCTGTATCACATCATCCATAAATCACACTGTGTGTTCACCACCCAGAGTCAGCTCCCCTTCCATCACCATACATTTGATCCCCCTTACCCTCATTTCCCACCCCCCAACCCCCTTACGCTCTGGTAACCACCAAATTACGTTCCCCAGATTAATTTTCAAACCCGTGGCCATCCTGTGGTCACCGACTGCCCTCCAATCCCCTCACCCTCCCCCTCACCCCCCCACCCCCCCCCCGCCCATCTAGCAACCCTCAGTTTTTCCTCATTGTCTCCCAAACTGTTTCTGATTAGTTCATTGACTTATTGCACTTTTATTCTGTACTGTTATCAAGTGATTACTTTTTATTTATTTTAATCATTACCTTAAATGAAATCATTCTTTTCAATATCACGACAAAGGTAAAAATTTGTATCAGTAAATTGGGAAACCTTCTTGTTCCCCATCATTATGTTTATAACCCTCGTCATTTGCCTCACGTCACCTAATCATTGATTTGAATCTGGAAACATAACTTTGGGCATTGCAAAATTTTTCAGGCTGAGAAAAAAGGCATTGTCAGGAACCAAAATTGAAAAGTTAAGTTTAAAATCGTTCCTACCCTCCAGGCTCCTGGCATATAAAAGTATTAACGACATGTGTCTCGGTTAGATTTTTAAACCACATGAGAGTTAAGCAGGATGAACCTCTTCAAAATACTGTGATGTTTTGAAAACGGAAAGCAAAAGAAAATGAAAGAGAAAGCCTATAATTGCCTTCAAAAAAAAATACTCATATGAACTTTTCTCCCGTGCTCAGGCAAACCAGTCTGATAAAAGGGCCCTATTCTGTTCCTGGACCTTTCTTTATGTTAGTTAGCCTCACTTCTTTTAAAGCTAAGTTGAACATTCTTCACCTTCGAGAAGCAAACTCATTCTCTGACAAACTCATCCTTCTTGCCATTTAGACTTTCTCCTTTTTCCAATTATTGTCAGTAAGTGTACATGAGGTTCTATCTTGCTTTGTAATTGCTCCTTTAAATAGCTATTTATCTGACCTTCTGGAAAAAGAAATTTCTTTTGGGAATTCATTTCACTGAAGGCTGATCAAAGGGGGGAAGATTATAAAAATTACGCTGCTACAGTCTGAGAAGACAAATGCTTATCAAAACATAAAGTGGGTTTAGGATGAATGTGAAATTATCATAAAATCCTGTCATTAAGAAAAATAAAAGAAGTCATATTTTGAATGGCAGTAATGGGGTTAGACTAAAATGACATTTTTTAAATAAATTTAAAGTTGGAGGATCCAGTGTGGATTTTCACGTGCTGGTGGATATGTTGAAAATATTCCCTTATCTTGAGATTGCTATTTTCCAGGCAGCACAGCCTTCCCATGCCATACCTTTCACCTCCCTGAAACTGGATCACGACTCTAATACTATGTGCTATGCTTAGTCTTTGAAGACATCTCAGTTTACAAGAGCCACGGATTTTAACCTACCTCATAGAGTTGCTGGAAGGACAAGATGAAATGAAGGATACAAAATGGCTTGTATGGTGCCTGACACACAGAAGGAACTCAAAAATGTAAGCTGTACCTGGTTCAATATACCTACTTACATTTCCTAGCTTTGTCTGCAGAGAAGGTCTAGAATCACTGAGACCCCAGGACCAACGAGCACAACCATCACTCAGGCTTTGTTTTCGAAATATTCTCCAATAAAAAGAACCAGGGCTCCTTGGAGGAGAAAAACAAACAAACAAACAAAAAAGAAACCCAGATGATTCTAAGGTTGTGACAGGGAAAATTCAAGATAAGCCTGGAGTATTTTGTGATGTCAAAAAATAAGAAAGTGAGAAAAAGGGGCAGTGGGGATCATGCCAAAAGGACATAGGCAGCAACCTTAAAGTTTCCAATAGTTAAACCTGGAACAATTTGAACATTAAAATAAATAATAATAGTATTAGATTATAACCCAGATATTAAAATAAATACCCATGAACCTATGTTGATATAACTGAGAGGAGAAGGGAGAAATTTTCTAACAGAAAAAAAAAATCCAATTAATTAATTTAGAAGTAATGAGGAGAATAGAAAGCCAGCATTATAATTCCACACTAAACTCCACTGATGGGTGTTAACGGATCATCCTTTAAGGAGAAACAGGATATTTGCATAGTCTCAAAGTATCTCACCCAAATTGTGTATTAATTACTGTGATGTTTTTAACTTATGTCCACAAATTCTTTGAAACTCTTCTCTCCAAGAGGTGGTGCTTAATTTCCCTGCCATTCAAGAAGAGCTGGACTAAGTAAAGCACTTTTTTAAGAAAACTTTATTGGGGAACACTGGGGAACAGTGTGTCTTTCCAGGACCCATCAGCTCCATGTCAAGTCATTGTTTTCAATCTAGTTGTGGAGGGCGCAGCTCACTGGACCATGTGGAGCTCGAACCAACGACCCTGGTGTTATGAGCACTGAGCTCTAACCACTTTGCAAACCGGCCGCCCAAATAATGCACTTTTTAAGAATAGAATTTGGAAAGGGATAAATAGCAACTTTACAATGGAAAAGCCTTCCAGAGAGAACCTTCACCAAGAAATCCTGGTCAACCTCACCAGTAATAATAAGGCACAATGACATCATGAAAAGGGAGCATCACCTCTTGTGGTATTGTTTTCCCAAACCATAACCTCAGTATAATTATGAGAAAACATCAGATGAACTCAAATTGAGGGACATTCTACAAAATACCTGATCAGTAGTCTTTGAAAGTGTCAAAGTCGAGAGAGACAAGGAAAGACTGAACAGTAGTCACAGATTAGAAAAAATTAAGAAGACAGTAACTAAATGCAATGTGATATCTGGACTGGATTCTAGAACAGAAAAAGGACATTGATGGAGACACTGGGGAAATCTGAATAAAGTCTAGAGTTTAGTGAATGGCCCTGTATCAACATGTCTTCATTTCGACAACTGCACTATAGTTATATAAGAAGTGAACATTAGGGAAAAGGCATTAAAGGCATTACGAGAATTTTCTTTACTATCTACACAGCTCTAAAGCTAAAGCCATTTAAAATAAAAATGTTTAATGAAAGTTGTATTTAAAAGAGGTAATCCTTATGAAAGTATTTGTAAATTGTATACGGTCATCATTATACAGAGGGTGCCAAAAAATGTATACACATTTTAAGAAAGGAAAAATCTGTATTAAAATTGTAATACAGTGGATGATGCTAGCATTCATTTAATTCCGTCTTTTGAGCGAACATCATACTACACATTGCTACCGCAATTCAATGCAACTTTGAAAAGTAATCCATAGATAACATCTCTTAAAATGTGTACATTTTTTTTGGCACCCCTGGTATTAGGCACCATTATGTACGAAGTGATAATGAAAAGCAGTGCTTTAGAAGGTAGTATGCTTAACGATTAATCATAAATCGACCCCGAGCTTTGCTTTAGAAGGTAGCATACTAACGATACGATAGTATGCTTAACGATTGGGTGGTTTAAATTGATCGGTCCATTTAGCCAAATCAACACAATATCTCCAATGTAGACACAGCATTAAGTTGAAGTGAAGATAGTTGTCAGACCACCTTGCAAAATCCTTCCCTCTATGATCCTTGCCTCTTGGTCTTTACACCCTTTTGGAGTCCCCTCCCACAACTGAATAGGACCAACTTGTATCAACAATAGAATAGGGAGAAAATAATTCTGTGTGATACAAGTCTAGGTCATTAAAAAAATGATGGCTTTCACCTTGCCATCCTGAAGTGATCGCCGGGGAGGAAGTCAGGCATGATATTTTGAGGACATACAGTCCACAGAGAGGCCCATGTGGGGAGAAACTGAAGTCTCTTGCCAACTTCCAGCCCCACATGAATGAGCCTGTTTGGAAGCAGGTCCTCCAGGCCCAGCCAAGTGTTCAGATGATGTAGCCCCTGTAGATAGCTTGTCTGCAACTGTGTGAGCGACCCCGAGCCAGAAACATCCAGCTAAGCCCCATCTGAATTCTTTACCCAAAGAAATAATAAACGCTTCTTGTCTTAAGTCATTAAGCTGGGGGGTACTTATTATGGGACAACAGACAACTAATATGGCAATCTTTAAAAAATAAGCTGTAAACATTTGTCTAGTAAATTGTGGCATAAAGCCAATAGTTTGAAAATAGACAAAACCAAATGGACTTTCTGGTAGTGGCTTAATGAGAAATGTATGTAGTGCATTCTTTCTTTTCTTTCACTCCTCTTCTCTCTTTGTTTTATTTTTATGATAATCCAGGATTGGGTTTATCTAGAAAGTAGGTTTTTGCTACTTTTCCATTACAGCGATTGCCACAGAACAGAAGGAAGTATAGCAAACTGGCAGCAAGAGGCTAGAGTTAATACCATCTGAATACACCAAGAATAACTTTCATAGGACAGACAGGTAGCAGAAAGGATTAGCGGTGGGAGGATTTGCTTCTTTCTGTTGCAGATCTTTTTTGCTGTTGTTTTGTTTTTTTATTGTTTGCAACCATTAAAATATCAGGTGTCCCTTTCTGGAAATATTATTCAGGAACCACAAACATGATGTTTCGACACTGAGACTTTGAGTGGAAAGGGGATAGCTTTGAGATTTAAGGTCTGGTTGCTGCTTTGCCGTTTCCAGACATATGGTTTGGGAGAGTTTCAAATTCTTCTATCATAAGTGCTTTCATTTGTAAAATGAGGAGGTAAAGCAGATACTGTCTAAGCTTCCCAAAGCTTCCTAAGGTCTCAGGACTATTTTAGAAATTTAAAGTGTCATAGATATTGCTTGTTACGAATGAAATAATTTAGCCTTGCTTAATTCAATTAAAAGCTGTACATGTCCCTAAAGAGTCAGTTCTCAATCACAGTTCTCAGTAAACAGGCATAACCACAGACTTAGCAAATATTTAAATTGAGTGAACCTATCTTTGGTGGCTGCAAGACCAAACCTTTGTCTCATGGAACAGCCTCTGTTTGGTGACACTGAGGTTCTACACTTTATCCTATATAATTCTTCCCGCAATTGGTATTTTAAAATTGAGAAGCAATTTAGTGTGTTGTATAGCCCTGCTATCTATTAGCACAGGCCAACACTAATGACACATTTTTAATAGAATAATGGGCAGTTGGGCATCTAAACTTTACCCTCCTATGCATCATTTTTGGCAGCTGGGCTTTTTATTCATCAGTCTGATTGAAACTGCTTTCCTGACAGAAGCAAAGACACTCTTCTTTGTTCAGGATTTCCATAAAAGGCAAAATGGAAGTCTTTGCAGACAGGCTGGCGTGCCTGAATAAATTTATTTTCCTAGGCTTCCAGCCACAACAGTGAGCAAACAAATGTGTCTTACCTACGTCTCTCTGTACACCATAGGATAGCAAATTTATTAAATAATGCTTATTTGCTTTGACTTCTTTCTACTCTGCTTTAAATCATTGCCCAAACTTGCAGTTTCCCTTGTAATTCTTCACCTGTAGCCGTAGGCTATTTGAGCAATGTATGGCTGTGTGTGTGTTTGTGTGTGTTATGTGTGTACACACACATTGTCTATGATGTTGGGAGAGGAGGAGTAGGCTTTCTTTTGAATCCTCTTTCTTTACAGAGAACAGACCTCAAAGGGTTTCCTTTGCTAGCTTCTTAACTTCTCTTCCAAGCATAATGATTCTAGACAGACCAAACAACTGACCAGTGATCCATCGTGTTTTAATCATTTACAGTTGGATTCCTACACAGTCGGTGGGGCCTGATATTTGGTTTTGAAGAATGCTTTTCTGGGGAACACATTCAACCCAGCACTTCTGAGCAATAAATTACCTGTATATGGAGGCCCTTGACAGCCTCTATTATTTTGCACGTTGAAAATAACGGATGATTTGGGACAGTGCTCTCTTTTGAATTAAAACATAAAAGGCTCACGTTTTAGAGTTCAAGATAATGAGGAGGCTTTCAACAAACAGACTAGGCCCAGATCTCCCCAAGAGAGGAAAGATTTGGGGGGTAAAGACTTGGGGGTGAGGAAGCATAAGCATGTGTACAGACACATTACTTATTTTTCTTCAGGGTTGGGAAACTCAGTTTGTATCTTGCACTGTCCCACATTTTCAGTCAACTGTATAGTTCCAGTTACACGAACATGAGGCAGAGCAGAGTTCTGTGCAAATATCATGATCCTCCTGCATCACTCAGGAGAAATCTGTGGTCTCCTGTCTAGCTGGAGGGCTAACCTCTACCTATCCCCAACTGGGAGATGGAAGGTGGAAGGTGGGGGTGCTGCAACTGTTGGCCCTGTGGCTAGATCACAAGGGACACTGATTAACATCTGTTTGCACATTGATGTAAATCAATCATCATATATCAAATTATAACACAATTGTTTAAAGGCTTGTAGAAGAAAGAAACAATTACTTTCATCTAAGCAAATATGTACACATAGGCAGCCCCAGAATGGAAAATAATCCCAAAGTAATGATGTGACTTAGAAATGGGAATATCTTTTGCCATATAAATAATGCTTTAAGTAGTGGTTAGGTTTTCAGGCTGTACAAAATTGATCTGAATTTCTAGTTATATAAAACTAGAGTTTTAAGATTTAAGTTTAAGATAAGAGTTAAGATTACTGTGCAAGAGGCAATATACTATATGGGTTAAGAATCAGAGATTCTCACTTTTGAGTCTGGGCTGCCCCACTCATTTCATTGGTAGTATCACTTTGGGAAAGTTTTGTGACCTCTCTAAACCCGTTTCCTAGTTGGTATATTACAGAGATCATAAAACTATGGCCTGTGGGCCAAATATGGCTTCTCAGCCGTTTTAGTATGACTTGCAAGGTAATTTTTAAAAATATTTTTGAGTGTTAAAATCAAAGGAAGAATAATGTTTTGTGATGTGAACATTGTATGAAATTTACATTTTAAATTTTGTGATCCATAAATATAGTTTCATTAGAACACAGACACCTCATTTGCATGCACATAGTCTGCTTTCTATGCTACAAGTAGAAAGTTGTGAGATGGATTGCATAGCTACCAGAGCCTAAGGTGTTTAATCTATGGCCTATTACAGAAAAAGCTTGTCTAACCCTGCTCTAATGTCTACTTTGCTGAGTTGTCATAGAATTGAATGTTATATGAAGTGTTTAGTGCAGGGAATTAGAGTGAGAAAATGCTGGGCTAACGGTGCTCCTGAAAATGAATACATAGCTATGTATGTAGACTTCACAAAGAAGAGAAAAAAAGGCAAAACTGGGAAATAATTCCAACATACTAGCATTTCCCTTCAATTTACATGCATGATAGTGTCTGAGGGGATTTATAGAAAAATGGAACTGTCCCAATTGTCAATCTAGTTTAACCTAACAGCAAATGATCTATAAATTTCCATCAGCTAATTCAGCATTCATTTTCATAAAAGGCAAAATATCACCATAGATAATACTTCTTTGTTGCTAGTTATTATTCTTGTTGTTATTCTTATATTCGAATATTTCATGATGGGAATCTCAATTTAAATAAATAGAAGCACATGAATGTGTCTAATAATGAAAAAATATGTTCTAAAGATACATTTTAGGCTCAAATTCTTCTTTCCTGAAGTAAGAATGATGAATGAAATGTAAGGATATAATCCAGGGTAGAGGTTATTTACCTCTCTTCTTAACAATATTAAAAGCTACACTATATTGACTCCTTCCTCTAAGTGCTACGTAGAAATTTATCTTTAATTTTTTCCAATAGCCCTGTGAGATTAGTAAGAAACAGGGAATGGGTATGGTTAATTCCACTGATGTGGAAATTGCATACAGATGGAAGCCAAGAAAGAGCATGATGGCACCTTTTGAAATGTATCCCTACTCTCTCCACTTTGGTGCAACCACAAGGGGCCTACAATTAAGCCAGGACTCATCTCTAATGGAAACATGTGGCTCTGCTTCTAAAGGAGTTTCTATTGTAATTGTAATTATTATTATTAACTAAATAACCATCATAGAAGTAGTACGAATGCCACTATTGGTAGTAATGTTCACTTCTTAGTTCATTCACAAATATTTATGGCCCACTATGTAGCATACACTGGATGAGGCCCTGGGTACACAATAGAAAACAGAATACTCCCCACCCTGTGGATCTTGCATCTTAATAAGAAGAGACAGAAAAAAAAATCAAATAAAAAAGACTTAACAATAAACTAGAAAATATCAAGAAACATTAAGTACTGTGGTGGACTACCATATTTTGTTGGGTATAATGCACACTTTTTGGCCTAAATTTGTGAGGGAAAAATAAGAATGCACATTATATCTGGGTAGTGCTAATTCCGTATCTATATAAATGTTTTCAATTCTTTTATTTATGTTTATGAGCTAAAAGTGTAACTCTAGAAATCAATAATGATTTCCGTATGCAAAATAATGTCCTGAAATATGAAAATCAGTCTTGTTGAACTTACAACAAATTTGCAATGACCAAGAGTTCTTGGCCTTCTGTGATGTATAAATATCGTGAATTTGTTACCGGAATATAAAATTTCTTGTACCTTGTATCTGTTCTTGTGTTTTGTAATTATTTGTTACATAAAATTTTTTGTATCATATGTTTAAAAATAAATGCTAAAATTCCTTTTTAATACAAAAAACAAGTACCTAAATGTAAACAAATACAAATTTGAATTCAAAAATTAAAACGGAAGATTATTTTCCCTGTAAGTTTGGGGCAAAAACGTGGGTGCTCATTATACACAACAAAATACGGTATGTGGTGAGGCTGACTGAAAATAATATTTTTGATTAGGTGGTCAGATTAAAATAGGGTATAAGATTTCTTGTTATGACCCCAGAGAGATTTAAGATTATATCTCAGAGATCCTCTCAGCTAGACAAAATGTTTGAACAATCTGAAAGGCCTTGTCCAAAGACCCTTATGCTCAACCCAAAGTAGAGTGAAGACTGTCTCAAGATATTTGTGGGTGTGGCTTTGTCTAATGGCATCAACTACAGTAAGATTTATAAGAAACCCAGAAATCCTTTAAATAGAATTATAACTGTAGAAGCACCTCTAGCTCTGACTGAATAGGACAGAAAGCATTTACATTGAAGAGTTCTCTGGGTCCTCAAACTTTCACTAGCAGAAAGCAGACTGAGAAACTACTCAGCTGCAAACACAGGCCATTTCTAAAGAAAAGAAAGATGACTCACCAAGAGCTACGGAGAGCTTTAAGTACTTGCAAAAAGGAGACTTAAGCCCTAATCAAAGACTGGAAACAGGTGCCCAGTTGTATTTCATAGTTGTTATTCATAGTAACTACTATGGGCCTCTGTTTTGCCCAGTTTTAAATTATAATTATCCAATGTCAGGGTGCGTACAAGGGGTGAAGTTGGGTGTGGATCTAATAACTTGTCTCTTAGCTCATAAGCCTTCAAATCAGGAGAAATCATTCTTGAAAAACTGTAACTGAAGAATTTCCCCTGAGAAGCTGCTTCCTATCCCATACCACTTCAAACTAATTTAGATGATGATACATTCTGGCCTTGACCCTGAACCTGGCCTCATAATGAGAAAAGACTTTTTGGGGTCTTAGGGAAGGGTAAGTTCATTCTGTACATGGGAGAATTATCAATCATTAGGGTCCAGAATTTTAAAAAATTCATACCCCATGAGTCCTCCCAATTCCTAGTAACCATTGATCTTTTTCCTATCTCTGTAGTTTTGCCTTTTCCAGAATGTGAGATAGTTAGAATCATACAGTCTGTCACCTTTTCAGACTGACTTCTTTCACTAAGCAATATGCTCTGAAGTTTCCTCCATGTCTTTTTATAATTTGATAACTCATTTTTTTTATTGCTGAATAATATTCTGTTGTATGGATGTACTACTTTATTTATCTACTTATCTTTTGAAAGACATCTTGGTTGTTTCCATTATTTTGGCAATTATGAATAAGCATTCATGTGCAGGTTTTTGTAAGGACAAAAGTTTTTAACTCTTTTGGGTAAATACCGAGCAGCACAGTTGCTGGATCATGTGGTAAGTTCAATTGTAGCTTTGTTAGAAACTGCCTAACTGCCTTCCAATGGGGTTGTGCCATTTTGCATCCCCACTGGTAATATATATGAGTTCCTATTTCTCCACACCCTCATCAGCATTTCGTATTGTCAGTATTGTTAATTTTGGGGATGTTTACACAGATGTCATCTGTGAACAAAAACAGTTTTATACTTTTTCTTCCTGATCTGTATACTTTTTTTCCCCTTTTTTTTATCTCATTGCACAAGCTAGAACTTTTGTGATGTTGACTATGAATGTTGAGAGGGGCATCCTTGCCTTGTTTTCTGTCTTAAAAGGAAAGCATATAGTTTCTCACCATTAAGTATACTGTTAGCTGAGTATGTTTTGTAAATGATCTATACAAATTTGAAGAAGTCCACCTCTATTCCCAGATTGCTGAGAGTGCATTTTTCTTAATCATAAATGGGTATTGGATATTGTCAAATTCATTTTCTCTATCTATTGATATGATCATATAATTTTTCTTCTTTAGCTTGTTGATGTGACGGATTATATTAATTGATTTTCAAATGTTGAAGCAGTCTTTCATATCTGGGAAAAAATCACACTTGGTTGTATTGTATGATTCTTTTTATATATTGTTTGATTCGATACACTAATATTTTATTGAGAATTTTTTGCATCTATTTTCATAAGATATTTGTCCATATTATCTCTAGTTTTTCTTTCTTATAATGTCCTTTTTTGGTTTTGGAGAATCCAGAATTTTGTCCCCATTTATTCCTTGATAATTTCTTTCTCGCTTTGAGTATTTCTCTTGTGAAGTCCTATTCGAGCCTAAATTATTTACTTTCATATGTTAACTTTTTAATTTTGTTTTTTGAAAAATTTTGCAACTGCTCCTTATTGCCATTATTTTTTAAGACTCACAGTGGTGGTCCTTGGTATGATCATTTTTATAAAAGTAATTGTGCTGGATAATTTTTAGGCTCTTTTTATTTGGAAACATAGATGCTTTAGCTTTGGAACTTTTTCTTGTATTATTTGTTTACTAATTGCCTCTTTTCTGTTATCATTTTTTGGGACTTTTTTGGTCAGCCTTTGGACCTCCTGGGCTGATCTGCTAATATTCTTACCTTTCTATGCCTATTGTAATTTCCATTTAATTTTGTTCTACTTTGTATGAGGATACATTGGTTTTATCATCATCTAGTTCTTAGATGAATCTTTAATTTCTATTTTCATATTTCTAATTTTCAAGAGCTCTTTCTAGATAACTGATAGTTCCATCTTTATAGTATTCTATTGGATGCAATGACTTCTCATTTATCTGAGAACATAACTTATAGTTTTAGCCATATTTTATGTCTCTGTATCCCCTCTTTTCTATGAGCTCTCTCTCTCTCTCTTTTTTTTTCCTCTTTGGTGTCTTTATTTTGGACTGGGACTTCCCTCAATAGCCAGGGATTTTTATTGTGTTCATTTTTAAAGATTAAGGCATTAGAAGCCTGAATACAAGCACTGTGTGAGGAGATGGAACTTTCCAGCTGACGGGCTTCTCCTTGAGAGTGATTTATCGGGAATCCTTTTATTTCATAATGGGAACCCCACCCCAAGACTTTCCATTTTCCTCAAAAAAGAACCATCCAATCTCTGATGGCAACGTATGCCAAGCAATAGCAAGAGGCTAGGGCAGTACAGTTCAACATGTAGACGTTTACTTAATCGTCTGCTTTCAGTATGGCTCCTCTCTTCTGCTTTCTACTCTACCTACTGTCCCTGAGCCCAGGGCTTCTTGTTCTACTTCAGAATAAACCTGCAGCCCATTGCCAGACCTGGGGTGGGTGAGACTTTTGTCTGTACACACCTAAGGAGATTTTACCTAGCTGTCTCTAGAGGCTTCCCACCATCTTCCTGG
This sequence comes from Rhinolophus ferrumequinum, assembly GCF_004115265.2. Classification (NCBI taxonomy): domain Eukaryota; kingdom Metazoa; phylum Chordata; class Mammalia; order Chiroptera; family Rhinolophidae; genus Rhinolophus; species Rhinolophus ferrumequinum. The sequence continues at coordinate 83,133,736 of NC_046293.1, forward strand.
TTGCAGCAACACATTTTTCACCTGCTCTGTGTGATATGGTTCAGGGTTCTGGAGAGGGAAGAACTAAGCACAGTTCCCATTGCCTTTCTCTCCAGCCAGCACTTTCCCTCTACTTTCTCAGCTCTACTAATGCTTCCATTCACTTTCCATTTACTGCAAATGGTTGCCATTGCAGTCTATTATTGTCCCCTTTTGCATCTTTTTCTATTGTTGTTACCATTTTTGATTACTTTCATTTTAATGAGGGTTTTGGGAGAGAGCAGAAATTAAAATCATGCATTTAATCTATGTTTAATCAGAAAGCTACAGGATCATTTCAAGTAGGTAAAATGACATTTTAGAGGTGTTATATTATTTTATCCAAAATATACCAAGAACATATGATTATTAATCTAGACATGCATGCAGTTAATTTAAACAAAACAAAAATTTGTCCTAAGCATTCAGGTTATTAAAGACCTCAATTTCTAAACTATTTAATTTGTATAATTCTCACTCCCTAAAAATGCTATAGTAAATAGAGGCAAAATTATTTCCTAGTTGTCTACTATTGACAATTGCTCTTTTCCCTATCATATCACTTATATGAGGTCTTATGAAAACATATGGAAGCTGAACTTAGGAATATTGGAGCCCATACAAATCATAAACTGGGAAAATCCCTTTTATCCTTGGTTCTACCCAGAGCCTCTAAAGTATTTTCATTCAAGGGAAAACTAGAAGTGCAAAAATGAAATAAAGGACATACTTAGATCTCTGGGTGCGCAATTGATTTTTCTCAGTATTTTTCCCATATTGAAACCCTCTTCAATCACTGCCTCTATTGTCTCTTTTGGGGAACTCCTCCTTCCCACTGAGAATACGCAATGATTCATGTCCTCCTCTCCTCCCCTTTCTGCTCCAGTCAGGTACAACCCAATTGCAGAGTCATGGGAAGGGTTATGCAGGTTGTGCCCTATTCCTAAGGGCAATAGGTCAAGAAGGTCAATGGGGACTGAAAATCAACAGGGGTCTGATTGCCAAACCTGGGACCGATATGGCTGCCTCTCCCCAGATGAGGTGCCATGCTCTAATTCACACGAAGACTCAGTTTGGACGAACAATAGTTGTTGTCATGCAGCTCTCATCTGCATCTTGGTTGTCTCAGCTTGTGATGGACAGATTCTGCAGCATCACCTTTGATATGGTTCCTACTGCCCAGCCCTCAGGTTTTCCTGGGTCTTGTCATTTTTCTACACTTGACTATCATTAAGCTTTTGAAACCCTATAACAGCTCAGTAAATTTTTACTTTAGCTGAAAAAGCCAGGGTTGGTGACTATTGCTTGAAACCAAGACTGATATGAAGGACGTATGAATGCATGGATGGAATAGTATTGCCTATAATTTTTTGTGGGGAGGTGGGGAGAGGAAGGGGAGAGATGTGGAGCAGAAAGAGAGTATGACAAATTGTTGAGGAATATAAGCTCTGGTTCTTTGTAATATTCTCTATCTAAACTCTCTTTCCCACTAGCTCCATACTTACCCGCCCACCCCCACCCCAACTTCCTGACTTGTAGGCTGGTGTGAGAGTACCTTGTGCTTTAGGCTTAGAACAATTGCTTTGGTTGGCTTTATCCTGGTGATGGTTCTGTCAATACCAATAAGAACAGACAATAGAAATAAGAGCATGCAAGACAGTGGGGATGTGAGCATCAAAGCAAAGAGCAATATTCAGCTTGAAACAAGGTCACTGGCTTTCGATGTGGGGGCTAGGTGGGAAAGTGGATCTCAGACCACATGTGTTTAAAGGATCAAGAAACCAAATAGCAGTACTTTTTGGAAAAACTGCTTTTTGTCAAAAGGCAGTAAAATGAGAGTTTACAAAATGAAATAAAAGAAAATAATCAAAGTTTTTCCCCCGAAGTCTGAGTTGCCACAAAGACACAAGAACCTGATCAAAATGAACCATTTTACACAAAAGAAAAAAAGGAAAGAAAGAAAGAAAGAAACGCAATTCAGATGAACACATTAAAAAATCAGTGGTATGGGTGTAGCTTCTTAAGTAGTGCTACCCATAAAGGGAAGAGCAGATAAGCAAATTCAGTTTGGAAAATAATGACCCATGCTATGAACTGGGACCCACAAGCTCTTGATACAAAATATAGCAAAAGTCTTTGTCATAAAGACTTATGCAGTTGGAACCTTTCAAAATCATAGAGCACCTACTGTTTTCTTCTGTTTCTTCTTCTTCTTCTTCTTCTTCTTCTTCTTCTTCTTCTTCTTCTTCTTCTTCTTCTTCTTCTTCTTTTTTTTTTTTTGCCCCTAGTCAGTAAGCCTCAGCGGACAATAATATACACCAAGGAATTTATTAAGGAAAAAATAATATTTCCAAGTAGATGTAACAGCCGCCTGTCTGTATTTGAGAAGATGAAAGCACAAAGGCCATGCAGGGAACATAGGATGAGCTATGTACTGATGTTGGATGTATAAGGAGTCTCCTGGTTGGCACTTCATTAGATGCAGTAGGAAGATGCTGTGATAATTCACCCAGAAGCTAGACTGATGTTTTATCTACATAATTCAGTTCACCTCTAAGTTATTTGTGGTCCTGTTCATGGATACATGTGAAGTTAGCTAAGTAAATCAATTCAGAAGACACTAGGAAACCACACAGGTGGACTATGTGAGAATGAAACCGATGACCTATAACATATTGTGATTTAGTTTGCTGAGGCACAGATTTGAATCATGAGCTTCATAATTGAAGAGCCCAGAGAGTCACTGGTACATTTTTTGTTGTTCACTGCACGTGTTGAAATAAACAGTACCTCTTACCTTTACATAAAATCAAGATTTTGTTTCACTCCAGGAAAACAGCTGGATGGTAATTGCCTATGTTTAGAGAATAAATTTGGAATGACGGAATTTCAATTGGGATCCTTTGGAGCTAGTTCCAAAAGACAAGTTTTTATCCTCCAGACCAGCTGAAGTTGAAGGTAGACTTTGCACTAAATGTTAAGAGTATGCCTATGTTGGTGTGACTTAAAATGTTGGCTTTCTAATAAACACAACATGCCTTTGATGGAGCAAGTGCACCAAAACACAGGCATCTGTCCTCCGGAGGAGCTGAAGTAGGAGTCCTGAAAGGGACCACCAGGGGGACATGGCACATCTACTGTGAGCCCCACATTGAGATTCAAAATGGCAGATGCTTCTATTTGCAGGTGCAATTTGCAGGACTGTGGCTTCTCACTTGAGAAGTGGTTTGATATTCAACAGGGATTCATAATTTCTAAGAGCAATTGCAGATACGTTATCTTCGAGAGTGATCAAAATGCTTGGTCCTTTATTAGAAATGGTCAAGACAATAAAAGACAACGGTTAGTTGAGCTGGTGTTTGTGACAGAAGTTGACATTAAAAAGTGTAATATTGAATGCAGTAGTAGTTCACCTCTGTGCTGTAATGAATTACATTAATGATGATATTAGAAATAAGAAAAAAGGGGGTTATTTATTTTTAGAGAATTTCCTCTAGTTTTAGGGTAAGATTAGGCAGCATGTCAAAGGGTAACCATAGTGTAAACAAGCCTTGAAAGGGAATTACTCAGCTATTTTGGGGATCAAATGAGTTTCAGGTACCTCAGGCATTAGAGTTCATAGACTTGAGCTTTGCCAGTCAGACCCTCAGCTAGCATTCCAGCCTGTAACCCTGAGCTAGTTCTGTATTTCTGAGCCTCAGTGCTTTATCAGTTATATTGGGTTCAAAATACATTCCCTGTCTACCTTACAAGTGTGCTCAGAGTATTGAGAAGAAAATAATATCCAAGAAATGTCTCTGCGATCTCCACATTACCATTAAAAACAATGAACTACTATTATTTCATGATGAATCTATATGCTAATTTCTAACCATTCCTAGCTGTTCCCTGAGACAAACTTATCAACAATGTCTACTAGGCTCATTTTCACTTAGACTCATTCTAGTTGTTCTTTGGTACTCAATGCCAAAATACTGCTTTTACAAACAAAATTCTGTACTTCACACTACTGTATGGCTTTTCCCTCAATAAGTCCTAATGGAATTAATTATGTCTGTTGAAGGATAGTGTCATGTTTGTTCATTGCCTGAGCTTGGTCTATTTCCTGCCATCCCAGCTAATTTCTGAAAATGAAACATGTTTCAGATTTCTTTTCATCTTCCTATGCTATTGTGGTAGGTGAAATAACAGCCTCTCTAAGATGTCCAAGGCCTAATCCCTGGGACCCAAGAATATGTTCCTTTCTATGACAAAAAGAACCTTGTCAATGTGATTAAGGATCTTGAGATGTGAGAATAGCTTCTGTTATCTGAGTCCATGATAATCACTTTACCATATGATAAAAGGCTTTACCATACGGAGACAGGAGCATCGGAATCAGAGAAAGCGATGTGACAACAGAAGCAGTGGTTGGAGTAATGTGGACCCATGAACCAAGGAATGTGGGAGGCCTCCAGAAGCCAGAAAAGACAAGGGGATGGATTCTTTTGTAGAGACTTCAGAAGGAACATGTGTCTGCTGACCCATTTTAGTTTTCTGACCTCCAGAACTGTAAGTGAAATGGTGTGCTTTAAGCCACTAAGTCTGTGGTAATTTGTTACAGCTGCAATAGGAAACTAATATAGCTATTTCCATGGGTTATTTTTTGTTGGTGGTGGAGGGGTGTTGGTGCTAGTGGCATAGGTTTCATAACTGAGTCAGGAAACGAAAGACAGAAAATATCAGGGTAGGACCAGTCCACCAAAATAAGAACAGCAATCACGGCTTCCCTGTTCCTTACAAAAGTTAACAACAATAAACAGGAACTCGGCAATTTTAGAGACTCAAAGAACCTGAGAAATAATAAAATAATATTTAAATGCTTACTAAGATATTTGCCAGCTGAGAAATTTGGGGAAGGATATAAATGTCGTCTAAATACTGTGAACTTCAAGTTATTCATAACTTTTTTCCTTTGCTATATAGAGCTTCTATCTACACAAAGCAGACATATCCCATTTTACTCTTCCAATAATTCTGGGTGTATATATGGTTAATATCACCCACATTAATAGGGAAATTAGGGCTGAGACAGAATTAGTTACTTATCTAGGCCACACAACTCATAAGTACTATATCCCCACCACTGCCCTGATTACAGAACGTGAAATTGTATTATACTTTTGAAATGTCAGTCATTTTCTTGTCTTCATGAATGCTATCTTTGTTATTTTGTGTGTGTGTGTGTGTGTGTGTGTGTGTGTGTGTGTGTGTGTGTGCCCCCTGGCACTTAGCACAGCATCTGCTACATAAAAGGCACTTAATTTGCTGGTGGAATAACTAGAGATACTGGTATTCTGTGGCTAATTCTTAGGTTGAGGAGTGAACAATTTATTTGGTTTGGGTTCCCTGCTATAGTATCTCATCTAATATGCATCAAACAACTCTTTGACCTGCACTCCATGATACCTTTGGAAATATAAACTACTTTTATTGACATTATTTTTTTAAACGAATCACATAATACATAATAAAACATGTAGCTATTTAGTTTAAAATGGGTTTCTGGATTAGCCAGAGGCTACTTTTAAGTTAAAGGATGCAATAACAATGACTCCAAAAAGAAAATAAACTAACATAAGTTCTGCAATAATGTGGTAAGAAATTCACAGGAGTTAAAAATTTAATCAAAAATGTTCAATAAAAGTGGAATTGCTCCTGAAAGCCAGCCTGCATTTTTGGTGGATTAACTGGACAGATTCCACAAACATTTGCCTAAGCCATTATCTGGAAAATCACTTTCAATCCTAATACAATGAAAATATATTATCCATGCTAATAACAATGTCCCATCTGCTTTAAGCACTTTACAGTTGAAAAGCCGTACCTGTGGAGAGTCTTATGGCTTTGAATTCAAAAACAGCTGCAAGTTCAATGCCTGTGGCAGTATTACCTGGCAGATAAGCCCTATCAACTTCCTTTTAATGGACTACTGTAGTACTGTGAACCAACCTTTGAAAATAAGTACCCTAAGTCAGCCAGAGACAAAGTTTTGGAGGCAATAGATTATCTCTGGCCAGTGACAAGTGATTGTTCAGGTTTGAAGATATTTAATGTAACTGCTTCTTCTTCAATATTGAAAGCTATCTGATATGAACATCCAAAGGATAAGCTAATAGTACAACTCAAAATTAACTCCATTTATAAGCCATGATGTTGGAATGCTCAACAAATTTGAACGTCTATCAACCCATTCAGTTAATCAAAGAATACAAAAGTTTGAAGGTAAAGATGAATGTTTCCTTATAATAAAGACCATCATTTCAGCTGTAAAGCACTTTAAGCAAGGCAGGTAGGCATTTCTTTCCTCATGTAGAGAGAATGGGACAGACATATTTCAATTTGGTAGCAAACAGAGAGTAAACCAACACAGATATATCAAAGGAATAAATTAACCAAATAAATGAGAATATTAATAAAATCAAAAACAGTGAATTACTCCCATAATATGAAAATATTATTGCCTTTCAGAGGGAAAATGACAGTCAATGTGTGAATACTGGATAACTAATAAATGTAGCTGGATTTTTTAAATACACTTCCAGTTTACAAAACATGTTGAATATGGTATGATTTTTTTTTACAACTGTGTGTGGTAGATAAGTTTAGAATCATCTTCATTCTACAGATAAGAAAGTAAAGGCTCACTCAGAATGACTTAGTCACTGCCCAAAGTCACACAAAATAGAGACTTTTGGTTCAAAACCTGCTGTACATTTCTCCATCCTTGCCTTTTCTTCACCATCTCCACCAATCCTGCTACATTTAGCATCAGAGATTTTAAAGGGATTGCCTACATATGCTATTTCATCAAAGAATAAAAGCCTTAATATTTCTTCTAACAGAATCAATCTGATGTCTGAGCAATTTTCCAAAATCAGCTGAAGAAAATAGTAGAAAGGTGATACACCAGATTGTTTAATCAGTGTTCAATTCACTAAATACACACACACAATGCAATAACTTTTGATAATGTAAGTATACAAACTCAACAAAAAATTTGGCAAATGTTTTCTCTTTTCAGAATACTGAAGAACAGAAAAAATGAAAATCAAATTTCACTATTGAGAATCACCTGAAGTCTAGGTAAACCAAAGTCCTGCAACTAAGGACATACAGAAGCCAACTCGAGACTGGTAGGAGGGGCAGAGACGGTGAATGGGCTAATCCCACACTAAAAATCAGGAGGGTTATCTCAAGTGTGGAGGCCCCCCCTGAAGGAGCAAGGGGTCATAGCCCCACACAATCTGAGGCTGAACTTAGCCTGTGGAGGGGCCATTCCCAGGAGGTCTCAGGGCTAGCACACCGGGAAGCTAGCTTCAGACTAAGTCAGAGCATCACCTGGCTACCTCCTAGGATGAAACACCCAAAGGGAAAACAGGGCAGTCACCAGAGCCCTGCTAAAGTGAATTCTGCTCTATTTTCTCAGTCCCTTCACAACAGCTCCTCCACTGTAGTCACAGCCAGTCCTAACAACCAGTCAGCCCGAGGGTCAATCCCTCACATTAATGTGCAAACAGTAACCAAGGCACAACTACAACAGGAGGACACACACAACTACACAAGGGAAACACCTGGAGCACCTGGCTCAGGTGACCAGGGAAACTGTGCCACTAGGGCTACTGCACACTTACTACATAAAGCCACCATACTAAGACCAGGAGGCATAGCACCCCTACCAAGGACATAGAAACAAACACAAGGAGGCAGCCAAAATGAGGAGACAAACAAATATGTCCCAAATAAGAAAACAGAAAAGAGCTCCAGAAAAAGAACTAAACAAAATGGACACAAGCAATCTACCAGACACAGAATTCAAAACACCGGTTATAAAGATGCTCAGAGATCTCAGGGAGAACTTCAACAAAAAGATAGGAAACATAAAAATGGAGAGAGAAAACATCAAAAAAAAAAAACAACACACACACACACACAAAAAAACTGTCAGAAATGAAGAATACAGTAATGAAAATGAAGAATACATTAGAGAGAATCAGCAGATTAGATGAAGCAGAGGATCCAATCAGTGATTAGAAAGGTAAGGTAGCTGAAAACACCCAATCAGAACAGGAAAAAAAAAAAGAATTCAAAAAAATGAGGAGAGTTTAAGGGGCCTCTGGGACAACATCAAGCATACCAACATTCACATTATAGGGGTACCAGAAGAAGAAGAGAGCAAGAAATTGAAAACCTATTTGAAGAAATAATGATGGAAAACTTCCTTAACCTGGTGAGGGAAATAGACATACAGGCTCAGGAAGCACAGAGAGTCCCAAACAAGATAAACCCAAAAAACCAATAGCAAGACACACTATAAGTAAAATTCGAAAAGTTAAAGACAAAGAGAGAATCTTAAAAGCAGCAGGACATAAGCAGTTAGTTACCGACAAGTGAGCTCCCATAAGACTAACAGGTGATTTCTCAACAGACACTTTGCAGACCAGAATGGATTGGCAGGAAATATTCAAAGTGATGAAAAGTAATGGACCTACAATCAAGATTACTCTACCCAGCAAAGCTATCCTTTAGAATTGAATGACAGATAAGAGCTTCCCAGACAAGAAAAAGCTAAAGGAGTTCATCACTACCAAACCAGTGTTACAAGGAATCTTAGAGGGACTTCTTTAAAACAAAAAGAAAAAAAAGATAAAAAATATGAATAATAAAATGGCAATAACTACATATCTATCAACAATTACTTTAAATGTAAATGTATTAAATGCTCCAATCCAAAGATAAGGTGACCGAATGGATAAGTAAACAAGACCCTTACTTATGCTGCCTACAAGAGACTTACATCAGCTCAAAAGATACACACAGACTGAAAGTAAAGAGGTGGAAAAAGACATTTCATTGAAATGGGAGTTAAAAAAAAAAAGGTATGGTAGCAATACTTGTATCAGACAAAATAGACTTTAAAACAAAGGCGATGACAAGACACAAAGAGGGACCCAGTAATCCCACTTCTGGGTATTTAACCAAAGAAACCCCAAATGCTACTTCAAGGGGACGAATGCATCCATAATTTCATTGCAACATTGTCTACAGTGGTCAAGATGTGGAGGCAGCCTGGGTATCCATTGATGTATCAGTGGGTAAAGAGGAGGTGGTACATATGTACAATGGAATATTGGTCGGCCATGACAGGGAATGGGTTCTTGCCATCTGCGGTGGCATACATGGACCTGGAAGATATTGCACTGAGTGGAGTATGTCAGACAGAGAAAGACAGATGCAATGTGATTTTGCTTATATATGGAATCTAAAGAATGAAATAAAAAAAATGAAATAGAAACAAACTCATAGGTACAGAGGTTATTTTCAGGGGGTTTAGGAGGGTGGGTGTAAAAGGGGAAGGGATTAAGAAGTACAAATTGGTAGTTACAAAAAAGTCATGGGGGAGTAAGGATAGCATAAGGAACACAGTGAATAAATTTTAATAACTATGTGTGGTGTCAGACGGGTATTAGATTTATTGGGGTGATAGATGGGAGGGGGTTTTGAGGAGGGTGAAAAAGGTGAAGTGATTAAGAAGTACAAATTGGTAGTTACAAAACAGTGATGGGGATGTAAAGTAAAACATAGGGAATATAGTCAACAATATTCTATAGTGTGGTACAGTGTCAGATGGTTGCTGGACTTATCATGGTGATCACTTGTTTTGGTATACAAATGTTGAATAACTATGGTGTACTGCTGAAACTAATATAATATTGTATGTTAGCTATATTTTAATAAAAATCTGAAAGAAGGAGGATCTTTCCAAGTGAGCAACAAGTAATTTGATTGTATCACGAGGAATACTAGTGCATTCCTACAGCTCAAGAGGAAACGCAAAATATTGACCCAAGACATTCCAGAAATCTGAACTTTTCTCCACAATATTTAAGGTTGATGAATCGAGCAGCAGAGAATTGTTCAAGAAAATCAAAGCCCTCTGTAAAGTATTTGGGATAGATGATAGTACCTTTAAATTCAGTTCTAAGTGTTTGGAGCCTTAAAAACTTTTGTGTTTACTCAAGGGATATACTGACCAAAATGTTATATTCAACCCAACTTTATTAGATTTATATTTTAAGAAACTGCCGCTGACCCATCTCAAGCAGAATGTTTCCCCAAAGAGAACATTAAAAACGTGATGTTCATATTGTTTAGTTTTATTTGATTAATCTTCTTCTGTATTTTTGTCGTCAATTGTTTGTATTTTTATGGTATAAAATATACTTTTAAGAATGGACAATCTAAAGTACAACATTTGTCAGTAGAAAATGTAGTTAGCATATGACAACATGGAAAAATTGGGTCATTAGTTGGAGGATACCCATATAACTAAGGCCACAGTAAACCTTTGTTTGGTAAGAATTATGACTAAGATAGCTTAGTCAGAGATTCCAAACAGGTTATAGAAGTACAGAAAAGGGTATAAAATGGTGTGATATGAGCCAAAATGATAAGAACACTTCTGTGGAAGAAGTGAGACTTGAAAAGGACTTTGAAGAATGAGTAGCATTTAGCTATGTTGAGAGGGGTCTAAAGGTTTGCCAGGTCAGGAGAAGCTGAGTGAAGGCTCTGAGTCAGAAATGAGCATGATCCAGAACTGTGAGGAAACAAGCCAGTCTGAAACAATGAGTTCTTTTCATTTATTCGATAAACATTTACTGAGTAACTACTAGTTTCTACTAACCTAGTAGGTGAGAGAGAAACATGATAAATAATGCATTGTTTTGTTCTCAAAAACCTCATTTGTCTAGTTAGAGAAACTCTGTTGGTAAGGAATTGTGTTCAACTTCCTGAAGAAGCAATATGACTGTTATGGGTGGAGTCAGAGATTCCAAACAGATGTACTGTATAGCACATTCCTATTTGGCCAATGGGTTATAGGTGTGACAAGATAATGCCCACCTCCCATTCCTCTACTGAAAGTGGAGAGAACATTTTGAATATTCAACTTTGTCTATGAGTTGCCTTTTCCTGAAAAGTGTCAAATATTATCATTTTTCTATATATTGTGATGTAAAACAAAAATCAGGAACACTGACTTTACCAAAAGTCTGATATTTTGTCATATTCAAAAAATTCATAGTACACAGCCAGCATGATACAGAAGTTTCATAATATCACAATAGCTTCCTTTTATTTTTTGTTTCATCATCCTTCATATAAGGCTTTATTTCCGTGGTTGCCACATGACTTCAAAATAGCCGCTCTGTGTCTAGCCTCTCATCTATATTCCTAAAATGCCCATATTAGGAAACCAAAATTTATTCAGAAATCACCAATGCTCCAAATTGTTCTCATTGATCAGAAATATGTCACGTGAGTAACCTTAGCTGCCAGAGATTCTGGAGAATATAGGTTTATAGCTGAATACAGGCTACTCAAAATATAATTATACTAATTTTAATAAGAACAAAGGGGAGATCACTTTTCTCCACATCCTCGCCAACATTTGTTTGTTGATTTATTGATGATAGTCATTCTGACATGTGTGAAGTGATATCTCATCACAGTTCTAATTGGCATTTCTCTGAAGATTAGGGATGTTTAGCATCTTTTCATATGTCAATTGGCTAGCTGTATTTCCTCTTTAGAGAAATGTCTATTCAGATTTTCAGCTCGTTTTTTAATCAGATTGACTTGTTTTTTGTGATGCTAAGCTGTATGAGGTCTTTATATCACTTGGATATTAACCCCTTGTAGGATGTATCATTGACAAATATCTTCTCCCATTCAGACAGAGAAAGATAAATACTATATGATCTCACTTATATGTGGAATCTAAAGAGCAAAATAAATGAACAACAACAACAACAAAAAAAACCAGAAACATACTCATAGATACAGACAACAAACTGATGTTTGCCACATGAGAGGGAGTTTGGGAGGGCTAGGTGACAAAGGTGAAAGGTACAGAGGTACAAACTGGCAGTTACAAAATAGTCTTGGGATGTAAAGTACAGCATAGGGAATATAGTCAATGATATTGTAATAACTATGTATGCCAAGTGGGTACTAGATTTATTGGAGAAATTACTTTGTAAGTTATGTAAATGCCTAACTACTATGCAATACATCTGAAACTAACACAATATTGAATGTCAATTGTAATTGAAAAATAAGAAAACATTACATTTTTTTAATAATTTTTTAAAAAGACAAATAAATAAATAAAATAAAAGATAAAATGTGGGAATGATAATTGGGTCTGTTGGGTCTGCTCCAGAGGCTAATAAATAAGCAAACGATTATAATAGCATATATTAACTTCGGTAATATACAGAATATCTTGGGGGAAAAGTGAAGGCATACACTAATTTTGCCTGAAGAGATAATAGATGTTTTATAAATGGCAGGGAAATTGAACAGAGTCTTGAATCTAAAGAATTAACTTAGTAGAAGACCAAACTAAGACAGGACATAAATCCTGAGGAAGTGAAATATATGGCTGGAAATTTGAGTTTCATAGCCAAAAAGTCGAAGACATCTGCTAATCTTTGTTTTTTTGAGGCCCAGAAGCTTATATCAGCACAAGGATGTTTCCTCTGTATTTCTGGATCTGTTCTTTGTGGCTCCAGAATCAATGTTTGGAGAAGAAACATTCTACAAGGAGAATCAATGGCAGACCTCAGTAAGAGTGGCGCAGCACATCACCAGGATGACTACCATCGACAACATAGAAAATAAGTCCTGGTAAGAACCTGGAGACATCGGCACCCTTGTTCACTGTTGGTAAGAATGTCAAATGGCACAGCTATTGTGGAAAACCATATGGTGGTTCCTCAGAAAAATTAAAAATCTGAGATAGCAATTCCACTACCGGTTATATACCCAAAAGAACTGAAAGCAGAGTCTCAAAGAGGTATTTGTACAGCCATGTTTATAGCAGCATATTCGCAATAGCCAAAAGATGGAAGCCACCTTAGTATCCATCAACAGATAAATGGATAAAAATAAACAAAATGTGGCATATACATATATGGAATATTATTCTGCTTTAAAAAGGGAGGAAATTCTGAAACATACAACAACATAGATAAGTCTTGAGGACAATATGCTAAGCAAAATAGGATAGTCACAAAAAGACAAATGCAATGTGATTCTACTTATATATGAGTACCTAGAGTAGTCAACATCATAGAGACAGAAAATAGAATGGTGGTTTCCAAGGGCTGGTGGAAGAGAGGAATCGGTAGTGATGGCTTAATATTTATAGAATCTTAGTTTTGCAAGGTGAAAGAGTACTGGAGATTAGCTAAGTACAGTATGCATGTGTTTAACTGCTACTGAGTTGTACACTTAAAAATAGTTAAGATGGTAAAATAAAGAAATTTAAGGTTGAATGCTTCACACTACAACCATTTTCCATTACCCCAGAGCTTTACATCTATAGAATTTTTGTAGTAGTGTATGTCTAGTCATGATTTTAAAATATTATTTTTTAAATATTGCTTATTATGTATTTTTCAAATATTAGTACTATAAAAGAAATGTCCTAGAAAGTAGGGAGAAAAAAAAAGAGTAGTGGCACATGTTGCATGATTTTCTACCTTGTCTACCATTTTAAAACCATGGTGAAAACATTGCTCACACAGTCAGGGGTTGCTTTGGAATGAAAGTTATTATTCTATAGATAAGTTCGAAATAGAAATCTAGTTCTTACCTACTTGTGTGGAGTTGGAAGTGACAAGTACCTGAAGGAGAAATGAATTGTCTTTACAGAGGTACCCATTTTTTTTTGTTTGTTTTTTTGTTTGTTTGTTTGTTTCTTTTTGCAAGAAGAATGTGGGCAGGACAGAGTATGAAAGGAACACTCTTTCAGGGAAAAGAAAGAGTATGTGCTGAAGCATGGAGGCATCAGAGAGGATGCATTCCAGAATGTGAACATGATGCAATATGACAGGTCCTCAAGGTGCATAAGAAAGAGTTACTAGAAATGAGATCAGAAAGGTAGGCAGAGATGTTGAGTGCTTACTATGTGTCAACCAGGTACATGTGTTCCTTTGATTCATCCTTACAACTCTCCCATGAGAGAGGTACTATTAACGTCCCCATACTACAGATGAATAAAGTAAAACACGGGGAGATAAAGTGACAGTTAATATTATAAGAATGATTTGCCTCAGGCAGCGTGGGATTAATCGGCTTCATCTATGAGGGGATTGTCTTTTATGAAAAAAACAATTCAATATAGCCAACAGCTAATACATATTTATTGCATGCAAGGTAGTCTAGATAATCCTTTATATGTGTGTATCAGTACTGTCCAAAAAGAACTTTCCAGCACCAAGAAATAGATAGTTAAGTGGAATTCTTCACAAGTTACAGGGTCCCATTTAGAGGGACTGAGTTATCAGAGAGCTATGAATGCTAGGGGTATAACTTGAATCTAGGTCTTCTGTATTTTTCTACTAAAACTCACAGCCTCATTTCTCTACAAGTTTGTTTGTTTGTTTGCTTGTTTTTTGTGTGTTTGCTTGTTTTCCTTTTCCACATCCATTACCTCTTTACATAGGTAAGAGGGTATGGCATATTGTTTGGTCTCCTTAGCAACCTTTCAAAGGATTTATAGTAGTAGTTCATATTTCTGAGATGACAATGAAAGCCACGGATGCTTCTCATGGTGCTTTCTATTACTGATCGCAATTCAGTCCACTAAATGCCCAACCAAAGCTAATATGTGACTTCCAATTCTACTTTATTTCAGAAACACCTTTAACTTTACCATATTTTTTTCTATGATTCCTGTTTTGTGTAATCATATTTATTTTTTTTTACAAGAAATTATCAAAAGGTTTTACTGGAACTCTGATGAAATATGTAGAGAGCTATTGACCCAAGTCATGATTTGTGTTTCCCCCAAAATAAGACCTAACCGGAAAATAAGCCCTAGCATGATTTTTCAGGATGACATCCCCTGAACATAAGCCCTAATGCATCTTTTGAAGGAAAAATTAATGTAAAACCCAGTCTTATTTTCGGGGAAACGGTATAGAGGAAAAAAGAACGAAGTGAAATAGGATAATTCATGGATAGTTTTAATTTGGATGTAAATTGAATCATTTTAAAGATGAGAAAGCCTTGTTGAGAATTAATAGCTAATGCAAATTATAGAAAATTTTAAAATATTTATATCAGATAATTTAAATCCATCCACAATTAGCAGATTTTAATCAAGCACTTGATTAATATACCAGGTACTGAGTAATAAATATTACCAGGTAATATACTAGGCAATCTTTATCCACAAGCCTGGCTAGAAAACTGGAAATCAAATGGTAACAGAGGGGATACACCAGGCATGACAGAAGGCAGAGCACAGGAGGCAGCATTAAGCGGGTGAGGGTGAGCCCTCCAGGTCCATGTGCTATGTGACTCCAGGAATACTTGCAGCCAAGCATAAGCCTCTCCTCACCTCTACCCTATGCAGGCACAGGCAAAAGAGTGTCTGGAGCGAACAGAAATGAAACAATCATAAGAGATGGGGCGGGAGGAGTTAAAACAAGAGGAAATGGGTTTTGGGATTAGAAGGAAAAAGGAAGAGAAGAGAAAGGAAGAATGAACAGTAATGTCAGATGCCAAGGTTGTCAAGTGGGACGAGACAGGGAAATGGGTTAATTTACCGGTTAGACAGTCATCACTGACTTTCACGGGGGCCTTTTTTAGTAGAACAGTTTGGCTAGGAGCTGGGTTGAAATGGGTGGAGAGCAAATAAGCAAAGGGCAGGAAGTGGAATGTAGTATGATTCCCTCTTCAAGATGTTTTTGTTAAGCGAGTGAGAGAGGCCAGGACGGGATTTGTGAGGATTTGGGCTTACTACGGCCTTCACCTTTTTCATACCTAATGGACGAGGTTATCCGGTGACAGGAAGGGTGATGCCGGCAGAGCATGGAAGTCAGAGAATGGTTGAAAACTGAAGGGAACATGGGAGCAGTGTGAGCTTTAAAAGGCAAGGAGTATGTATATCAAAATGACAGGAGAATTGCTTTGTGTTTATTTCCTAAAAACTGGATCTGTGGACGCAGAGTGCCTGTGCTACAGGGTATTTTGATGCACTATTTACTACTCTCTGCCTAGAAGCAGGGAGCTCTTTGTTCCATGTGCCACCAGATTCCTGTTCCATTAAAGCTGTATTATGTCCAATATTAATGCAAAAAAAATCTGCGATGCACAATTTCCAGACATGAAGAGCACATTTTGACAGACATATATGTAACAGAAGGCAGTATCCACTCAATATTATCAAAAATAAATGTGCACACCAGTTTCCCAAAGGCCAAAAGAACCTTTCAAAGTAAATTGATGGAGTTATAGACACTCTTTTTTAAATGAGGTGAAGAATCCATTTAAAACAATTTTATTAGACTTGTTTGATCTCTAGAACCTTCCTAGAATAAATGAATTCATTCTTTTGTACCAATTATCAAGTCCTTACTTGGGTAACTGTGATGCAGTCCACAGCCCATGAATTGTCTTTAATCTGCCCTTGGAACAGCACCAAAGCACTACAAAGACTTAAACTGAAATTAAATTGTCTTCAAGCTGCAGACCAGACCAAAGTATAAGCCGGGAAATGCCATGTTAATACAATCTATTCTTTTAAATACTAGCCTAGACTAGAATTGCGTATTGTGGGTTTTCTTACCATTTATAACATGATCTCCAGCTATTTAATGTAACTTTAGTTCACGAATAAATACTTTTCTTCCCATATGAGTATATCATGCCATCATTTGTGGGCTACAAACCTCTGTCAATCAGAGCATTGTACCAGACAGTCTGCACTTCTATTCTCCCTTGTAAAATTGCCACGGATTACGTCAAGTTGCAATTCCCCTCTGCGCACCAGATAATGAGCTGGCACATGTAGGAAAGATCGATGTCAAACAGAAGGGGGAGATAGTTTTGAAGCTATCACTTTCAGTTGCCATTTGATTCCGCTTGCAGAAATCAATCTCCTCCTCCTTGACAACTCTGAATGTGTTATCACTGCAGCTTTAGTTCATTGGATAACCAAGAGCTCCCTTTCACTCAGGAGAACATTTTCCATTAGAGTAAAATTGAAATGGAATATTTTTGCAGTGGTGGGAAAAGAAGGTGGAACAAACAAGTAATCTATTGTATGTGTGAAAATGACGTATGCATGAGTATGTATGTAGGTACACATGTGTGACTACAGAGTGGTTATGCATGAAAATAGCTACAAAGCTGATACCGTCAACATTTACTTCTGAAAAACTCTCTGTGCTTGGAGACTGAAAACAACTGCAACTGGGTCACAGCCTATTGTGTAAATGTTCAGTCATACCCATGTGGATAATGGATATTAGTCAACTTTTAATTCACTGTGCTAATCCAGGAATAGAAACAAAAAATCTAGTATCTATTTGCTTTCATTTATGGTTGAGTTTTTATATTTGGAGAGAGAAAGTTCCCTGGTAATCTAAAAATGGATAATACTCCAAGAGAAATAACGAGACCAAATATAAACATCTTAACTACTGAACTTGGCCCTAGTTGACAAGCAAAAATAGATTTCAATACAAACTTGAAGGGTCAAAGCTGTAGAAGCCAAAGACCAAGCGGAGAAGGGAAGGATCTGCTGTTGCAGAAAACCTGCTTTGGAACACCCATCACAGAACAGTGTGAGAAGGCGTTATGTGTATGTTGCAACGGCCAACAGAAAGGAAAGTATAATTAGCAAAGGGACTAACCCATGACAACTGAGAACTAAGACACTGATACAGGTAGAGGATCAAACCAAAGTGTGTAATTAAGGATAAAAGCAAGGATGCAGAAAGAAAGCATGAGCCATGGATATATAACATCAAGTTCTGAAAACACTTAGGGAAGGCTAGGATGGTAAAGAAGGCAAATTGTGTCTTGTGGTTTCATTGGAAATTGTCTGCCATCAACCCACACTTGTTGGAGTAAAGTCATACCCTCCCTGTTCTGAAAGTGCCCTGTTCCTGTCAGAACAAATAGCTGTGTTTGTCCTAGTACCAAATTGTTCTAATCAACTCGTCTCCCCATTCAAGGGGGAGAGATTCTGCCATGACCTGACATTCTGGGGATGGCCAAACACCTGACAGGGGACAGGTGAGATTGACTGCAGTTTGTTAGTCACATATACTCACAGCCCAGGTTGGAGAACTGCACGTGCAATGTAGGAATAGATGGGGGTTGCACTCGGGACCAGAGTGAACCACTGGGTCCTGTGGGAGGTTTGTAGTATCAAGAGGGTGGGAGGACCCTCAGTGCTGTGAGAGGATGAGATTGGCTTGTTTGAATAATCCCATGGACTGGCAGGGAACTAAAACCCACTACTCGGGCATAAGCGGACCCTTCACTTGGTCCCCTTGATAAGGAGAGTTGTTTAGCCAGGAGATCTTATCTGTGGGAGCAGAATTGGGTGGGGAATCTGTGATGAGGCCATTTGAGGTCCTCCTGGTTTCACCAGATGTCAAGGTAGCAAACAATATTGGGCTTTAATGTCAGGTCTTACGCCACACACCTAAAGGGGGACCAGAGTACTGGCCAACGTACCACTCCGGCTTTCTCCATTTAGAGCTTCCTTATTTCTTATCTCTGTGCTTGGAATATGTGACCTGTCTGACTGAGAAAAATGATGTATCTAATCTCCCGTCTTTCCCTCTACACTCAACTCACAGTTTGCAGGAGGCTATAAAATACAATGAAAATTTTGGTTTCTAGCAGCTTGCCTGCTGCTTTCATGGCTGTATGAGAAGCAGAAACAGATACAGGTAGGAAAATAAGACAACAAAGTTCTTAATGTGATAACAGCAGCAAGTATTTGAAAATAAGATTCGGTATGCATGTGTTGCTGTGAAACTGCCTGGAGGGTGTGGGCACTTATTGCTGTTTTTTTTTTTTTCAATACATCTTGAAAAATCCTCACTTAACTAGACAATATTAAAGGCGATGAAAAGGAAATTGATATCTATTGAATTACTCATTAGATAATATGTTATCCAAAAAAAGATGATACAACTAATTAGACAAAATGCTACATGTGCGAAATATTCTACTTTTGGTGCATACAGTGCATTAATTATTGTTTGTCTCTATTTGTACTTGGGGGTAATTCCCCACGTTGTCTCCCTGAAGATATTTAGCTTTCAACAATTGCATATACATTCAGATCTCCTACACATATACATTCAGAAATTTTACTCTAGTAACTTGACATCATTTTTGTACTAAACATAAAATATTGTCTACTTTAAAATTTTAGCAACTCCTTTACTGAGTCCCTTAAGCAGAAGTGCTTGCGCCGTTAGCTGATATTTAAAGTGCTCTGTTCCGTTCTTTCTTCCAGCACGACTCACACTGTAATGATGCGTTTATGTGTCTGTCTCCCTTCTAGAAGACGAACTCCTTAAAACCAGGGATGATCTTACTTCCTGCTCGTATTAACATCCTCATCATTAACAGTTGCCTAACGTACAATATAGTCTAGTCATAAGTTTTTGTGGAATGAGTGAATGAGTTAATAAATGTCATCCGTCTAAACTCTGAATTACATAAGCAAATGCCTATTTCACATTTCCACTGGAATATGAATTAGATACTTCAAACTTAAGCTATACAAAAGGCATCTTAATTTCCATTCCCTCACATATTATCAGCACTTCCTTTCTCCGGAAATGGCAGCACTCCACACAGTTGCCCAAGCCAAAAACTGTTCACCTCAACTAGAGGGACATGTTCCCCAAGTCCATAATCCCCCCAACAGCACGTGCTGCTTACGTCCAGCGTGTAACACATATCCACGCACGTATCTCCATTGCTGGTATCATCCCCCTAGTCCAAGACACCGCCATTTTCTTACCAGATCTCCTCATTCCCACTATTGCCCCAGTCTGGTGTCCACATAGCCTTGGGAGGGATCTTTTAAAAATATAAATCATATATCACTTTTCTTCTTGATGCCCTCCGTTAAATTTCCAGTATCTCCTGTATGAAAATACCTTGGCCTAAAGTGCCTTATATGTAGGTCCTGTCTACTTCGCTTCCTTCATGTTCCTCTGACTGAATTTCTCCCAGTCTGTTCCAAATCCACTGGCCTCAGAGATCCTCAGGTAGGTCCAGCTCATGTCATCATGTTGCTTTATTGATGATTTGTTTCCTTTTCATGAATTACTTGCCCTCTAAATGTGTTCATGACAAGTTGACTTTTGTCACTGAGGAGTCGGCTTAATTTCCATCTCCTAATTAATACCTTTCTGATGCCTCAATCTAAAGCAGCCCCTAGGTCATTCTCTTTAACATCATCTGGCTTTATTTTGACCACATTTATGATCATCTAAAATATTACTTGTTTACTTCTGCTGATCTTTATTGTTCACAGCTGAATTCCCATGGCTTTGAATAGTGCCTGGCACATAAAAGACTTCCAGTAATGATGTTTGGGAATGAATAAGTTCATGAATGCATTAAGAAACTGAATCGATGAATATGTAAATGAGCTTGTGAATAAATGCATGGATAAAGGAATTTTATTTCTTGACATTTATATTATTTTGATTATATCACTGCTAATATGAAATATTATGTATTACTAATTATGATTTTTTCATCTCTACGAACTTTATGTGACCTATATAAATGAATGAAATCTGATAAAAAGCAACCTTATAAACTCAGATGTATTGAGATTAAGAAAGACTCTTGACATACTTTTTTTCCACTGCCATAATTCATAAGTAAATTTTTTGAACTTCCTATTGCAAGTGGCTTTATTCTATTCTTCTTACCTTCTCTTTTCTTTATCCTTTATAACTTTCTAATGCTGAAGAATTCTCCTTTTTCCCCCTCAGTTTTCTTCAAGAGTAAGATTATCAGGTGGGCAGTATTATAGAGTATTTGAATCTTCTCAGGTAATTTGAATATTACTATATTTATTGAAGAAATTGAACTTGAAGTTAAAATCTTCTCCAAAAGAATACTCCAGGCTCAGGTAGCCTCACTGATTAAGTCTACCAAACATCTAAGAAGCAAATAATACAAATTCTATATGAATTCTGCCAGAAAATTGCAGAGGAGGAAAACTTTCCAACTCCTTATGAGGCAAGTATTATTCTAATATCAAAATCAGGCAGATATAAGAAAACTACAGATCAATATCTGTTGTGAACAAAGATAAAAAAAATTCCTAATAAAATGTTAACAAATTGAATTGAATATATATTAAAAGAATACATCATGAAAAAGTGGGTTTTATCTCAAAAACGCAAGAAGCTTAACGCTTGAAAACAAGTCAATGTAATTCACTCTATCAACAGATTAAAAAATAATATATATATATATATATATATATATATATATATATATATATGATCATCTCACTAGATACAGAAAAATCATTTGATGAAATCTAACACCCATTCTTTATTAAAAAATAAACAAAACTCCACTAACCAGGAATGAAAATTATTTTTAATTTAATAAAGGGGATCTATAATAAACTTACATCTAACATCATTCTTGATGGTGAAAGATTGAACTTACTTCCTAATATCACAAACAAGGCAAGGACATCCACTCTTCCTACTTCTATTCAACCTTGCACTGGAGATTTTAGCTAGAGCAGTAAGGTGAGGAAAGGAAATAAAAGCAACCAGGAAATTTAAAAACTGTATGACAATATGATATTGGCTTGAAAATAAACAAATGACTGAGTGTGAAAAAAATAGAACCCAGAAATAGACCCTCACATACATGATCATTTAATTTTCAATAAAAGAGAAGAATATTCAGTGGAAAAGGACTGTCCTTTCAACAGATAATATTGGAACAACTGGATTTCCATGTGCAAAAATAGTAATAATAAAGTTCGATCCATACATCACTCCATACTCAAAAATTAACTCAATGTGCATCATAGATCTAAATGTGAAATCAAAAACTAAAAACCTCTAGAAGAAAATACAGAAAAAGTCTTTGTGAATGTAGTAAGTGAACAATAGGGAAAACATCCCAGCAACCATGGCTCTTACTTTTTAGTTGGGAATTTAAAATGGCTTCAATAAGTTCTTTCTTAATAGAATTAATTTACAGATGTTAATAACTTACAAAAGTAAACATCGGAAATATTTAGGTTTAGCATAATAAAGATTCTGCTCTAAGGTTGACCAATAATAAGTTTCTAAATTTTTCAATTTTCTGCATATATTAAATTAGGCATATATTAAATACGGGAAAGAAAGACATAGAACTAATTTATTGAGCAGAATAATGTCTATAGTTTTTCAAATAATTTTACCAACATTATTTTGTTTTTCACCTCTTTGCATTCCCTGGAAATCTCTGGCTATTTCTCAACCTATATCTATGACAAGTTCCCTTCAGCTTACAGCTTTTCCCAGTGATAACCAGAACAGCCAGGAAACCAAACCATTCAACAATGTTCCATGAGAAAACTCAGAGACACTTGGTTTTCCAAAGCTCTAAGAGGCGCCAACATCACTGAGAAGCTTGCCATCTGGCGGTGGAAGATGCTGTTACAGAACTGATATCAATGGAATATGATAAGATCTCAAAATAATAAAGACCAGCTGGTGGTGTTTAACTGTGAGAAGGCAGGTGGCTGCAATTATAGAAATAAGCAACAAACTTTGAAAGGCAGCCAGAAAATGGGGGTAGTGCTGACCTACAGAGAGATATGGAAATGGTTATATAGAATGCAGTGCCCTAGAAGCAAGATGGACGGGCAATCCACAAGGGTTATTGCTCAATCTGTACAATAAAAATAATTCAAGGATGGATGATCAGGAAGCTAAGGGCATCCACTTCAATAAAAAATATGACCCCTTGCCACTTTCCAGAACTGAGCTGGATTTTAGACCCAGAACCAATTGGCTGAAGGAAAAGCCAGGTGCTCAGGAAGAGAACTCCATAACACCATTACGAGTGTATATTGTGATTATTCTCTTGGTCTTTCTCCAAAGAAAACTATAGTATTTGATATAGGTAACTACACTTGGAGAAGAAGAATATTCAGACTACTCAGACATTTGAAAATATCAGACACAGAATCTGAGTTGATACTGATATTTGGGAACTTGGAAGCCTCAATATGATGCCCATGTTAGAATGAGGATGTATAGGGACCAGCTAACAGAATTCTGATTTAGGTTCAGCTCACCAGTAGGTCCATTGAGCTCATGGATCCACCCAGTGGTCATTTCCCCAGCCACCAAATTAATAATTAGAATGGACATATTTTCTAGTTGGCAGAACTGATACATTGATTCCTTTGTCTGTGAGGTAAGAGCTATCAGAGTAGGGAAAGATAAGAAGAAGACTGAAAACTTCCCCCCTATTCAATCTGGCTAAGATACTAAACATAAAATAATATGGTATCCTGGGGATTGGCAAAGATTGGCTCCACCTTTAAAGAATTAAATGATGCAGAGGTGATGGTTCTGATTGTATCTCCAAAAATAGTCTGGTTCCTACAAATATTAGAATGATTTTGGTGGATTACAGTAGATTACTTCAAACTCTACTGAGTAGTAGCTGCTGTTAAAGATGCAGCGAAGGTTACAGAAGAGATTAAAACAGTCTCAGTACATGGTATATAGTCATCTATGTGGCAAATGCATTCATTTTCATCCTTATTGGGAATCAGAAGCAGAAGCAGGAGCAGAAGCAGACTGCCTTCGTATGGGACAGGAAACATTTTGCTAACTCTCCTACTCTTTGTCATAAGAGAGGCTGTATACACACACACACACACACACACACACACACACACACACACACGAATGAATGGCCTGGAAGCTTCATCAGGGGACTGAAATGGAAAGACAAAATTATATATACACACACATACACATAGCTAGGATAAGGAGGCCTTGAGAAGAGGCACATGGTTGGACATAAAGTAGTTGTCACAAAGCAGGAGGATTTTTGTTTGATATGTTAATGCCTACTAACGACTGTCCATCATTGAAAAGACACTAAATAACTAAACAATGTGACCGGTTGATGTCAATCTGTCCCTGCATCAACCACCCCAATGTTGGCAGAATGGTACCCATAGTGGATATGATGGAAACTATTTATGACCAAAAGTATAGGCTTCTCCTCACCAAATCTGATCAAGCTACTGCAGAATGCCAACTTTGTCAGCAACCGAGCTCCTGATATGGTACCTCAGTGAAACAAACCAGCACTTAGTGGCAAGTAGATTCATTATATGGGGCCCCTCTACCCTGAAAGGAGCAACATATCATCTAGATTATCGACACACATTTGTATGGGTTTGACTCTTCTATACACAGGGCCCCAGCTCACAAAATTTGTTCTACCAACAAGGAATTCCACATAGTATCACTACAGTCCAAGGACACTCCTTATAGCAAAGGAGGTGCAGCAGTGATGTTTTATCCTAGGACCCACGGGTCACACCACATACTGTACCAGTCAAACAGGCACAGATTCAGGGTGATGACCAAAAAGAATAGGGTCGCATTTTCCAGGTCACAAAAGACACTCTAATTTAACAATAATTGTATGGTGCTGTGGCCCAACAAATAGAGTACAGTATATGAACCCAAGAACCAAGGGATAGAAATAGGAGATTACCCTCATGTTTGGGGAATATACTTTTTTCCTTCCTGCGGCTCCACGCTCTGTGGACCTAGAGGTTCTGGTTCCCAAAGAGAAACACTTTCACCATGGGATGCCACAATGCTTCCATGAACTTTTAAGCCATGACTTCCCTCTACTCACTTCAGGCCCCTCAAGTAAAAAAAAAAAAAGAAAGAAAAAGAAAAAGAAGCAGTCCAGGAAAGGAGACACAATCTATAGTCTGGGGTAGCATCTCTTGGTCCTGCACTCATCAAACTCAATGGTAAATCAAAAAGTGTAGAATTCATATCCTGTACTATGGGTTCAGACCCCAAATGGATGTTAGTGTCACCAAGACCAGCAGACATGCTAGATGAACTTGAGGGGTGTCTAGAATTGGTAGTTGTATAGGAAGACGGAGACGATCAGTTGTGGTCCGAAGAATAACTGTAGCAAGGACTATAGTCTGTCCCACCAAATTTTCTGGAGATGCTGTTCCCAGATGAGTGAACATATTTCATGCATTAAGTGGAGTTGAGTAACTGAAGGTGCAGATTATAGTGTAAACCGTGTTGCACCCCTCCCTTTCCTCTTCAGGCCTGAGAAACTCATTCTCTCAGTTATTGGCAGTGGTCCCTGTCTGTGACTAACCATTGAGTCCCGGTCTAGAAATTATGCTTGGCCAAAGGGAAATGCTCACTCAAGGTTATGCCACCTCCTGGTGTTAGTCCGTGCCCAAAATCTGTCTAGTCAATGTGTTTGTATGAAGGTCCTACCCCATTGCTTCAATTTTGGACATGTCTGAAAGGCCATCCTAGCTTCAGAGATCCCTCTGGAATCAACAGAGGCTTTTGTTGAAACTGTATCACAGTTAAACTTCTCCCTCTGCTCAATCCTCCTTCCAACCTTCCCTAAAATTTTTCGAGAGCCCACCACAATAAACCTCCTGCACACAAATCATCATTTAAAAGCTTATTTCTTGGGGAAATGAAATTATGAGACTGACAGATAATTTTCATCCAATCTGAGATACCCTTTTGATCAGTAAATTTAACTTATTTACATTTATTGCAACTACAGTTGTATTATGACTGTCTTTAGCCACTTTATCTTATGTTTCATATTCAGCACATTTTCTATTTTCTTCTTTTTTCCTATTTTTTGTTAATTTGAAAGTTACACATTTATTTATACTTTTTTCAATTGGACTCAGTTCATTTAAGACTCATATTTATGTTTAATATTTCATATCAACTTTCTAAATGTATTATTATTTATATCTTCCTCATGAGAAAGATAAGTACTTAGTAGTGTATCCTACTCCTAC
The DNA here is from genome assembly GCF_004115265.2 of Rhinolophus ferrumequinum. Lineage (NCBI taxonomy): Eukaryota > Metazoa > Chordata > Mammalia > Chiroptera > Rhinolophidae > Rhinolophus > Rhinolophus ferrumequinum. The sequence goes on from NC_046293.1 coordinate 83,159,714, forward strand.
GTCATGTTTGTACCATAGCATTTTGGTTCTGGATTGTCATTTATACACATTTTAGAGCACACTTTTTTAAAGAAAATATTAAATTCCACTAAATTATTTACTCATCCTTCCTATATATTGTCACATCCTCCTGGAATACTTACTCTTGTTTTTAATGAGATACTTCCTCTGAGATTCTTTTTAAAATACTATATTTCTGTGGCAAAAATTCTGAGGTCTTATATGCCTCAGAATAAGTGTTATGTTACTCTCACATTTATATAAAATTAGTCAAGTACAAAAGTCTACGTTACAGATTCTTTTCTTTCCTTTGAAAATATTATTTCATTGTATCCTTATTTTAAAACTTTTTAAGAAGTTTTATGTCAATATAAATCTTGTACCTATGGAAGTAATCTATTTTTTTTTCTATATAAGATTTTAGAGCCTCCCCTTCCTCCTTCAAAGAATCAATATTCTTAAAATTCAGTTTAATGTTCTTAATGGGTTTTTTTTGTTGTTGTTAGTTTTACATTGTTCTGTGTATTCTTTTTTGTTTGGCATTTTATATGCTCAAAATAATGGTTTCTTCTTTTAATCTGAGAAATTAGGATAAATTATATTTTCCCATTTATTTCCTCCCATTTATTCATTGTTTATTTTTTCTCTGTCATGGAAAATCCGTTTTCTGAGACTTCTTCTAGCCTCCATATGTTTTAACTCTCCAGTTTTTATTTTGCATCTCTCTCTATCCCTTATTTATCCCTTTCTAAGAGTTATTAAGAGTTTCTAAACCTGATCTTTCAATCCACTAATTTATTATTTGGCTATTTTCTTTCTGCTGTTCAATCTATTCATAATGTTCAAATTATATATCTTATACCCAGTATTTTGAATTACTCCTTGTTTATAACTGCATACTCCCTGCCATACCAGTATTTTGCTTTATCTCTTTGAAAACATTTTTGCTTTAATTCTTCTTTCATCTGGTCAAGGAATTCAGTTTCTTCCCATACAAGCTGTCAAATGTGTTGTCCCTTTTCAGTACTGATCATCTTTCTTCAGATAAGTTGTTATGCTCCCTGTGGTCAGTTTTTCCCCCCGAACATATCAGCCATTGAGCTGATGATGAGTATGGTAGGAAGTAGCTAAAGCAGCTGAGACCCTACCTGGCAGCTTCCCATAAGTTTAGGACTTGGGAATGGAAGTGCCTTAAGGTAGACAGCCTTCACAAACTCGCCCACACCAGGAAATTCCTTGCATCTCCACCAATATTATCTTACTGGAATATAATTTTCTCACCTCAGGCTTAGAAAAAGAGGTAGAGTAGTAGTAAATGGCTGTGTGTCCCTAGTCTACTTTCACTTCTTGTTATCTGCACCTCACCTCAGCTAGGTATTACAATACAATTCCACCTTGAAGTTGAAATGACACTGCTATTTTTCATTCTTGCATTAATTACTGGCTAGGCAATGAAGTGATATCACCCAGGAAATACTGATTGCAGGAAGGGAGCAGGGAGATATTACAAGTAAAAATCTGCCTTTGTACCTCTGTCTCTCTCATTATACCGGTCCTCTTCCACCTTGGGGGAATGGCTATTTCCAACATTACACCGGAATATAACCAACTTCTGTTTCCCAAGAGAGTTTCATAGTAAATGAATACTAATATCAAGAAATGAAAAGTACTGAATATTTAATAAGTCTGTAATGCAAATATTCTACTTAGATTCATCAACCTCCCTCCTGCTTCTGTGCCTCTCTAGGTTTGGGCTCTGTGAGTGAGGCATAGCAGCTCATGTTAGTCTGTCACCCTGTTCATCATTATTTGATCTGTGTCATTTAGACATATTCTTTAAAAATAAGATTTTTGAAAGCTCTTTCAAATTCTGAAAGTATATAAATAACACCCATTTTTATATGTGAGTTTCTTATCTGAAAATGGCATACATTAATCTATATACTTTATTTGATAGAAATAGAGACAAAGAAAAAACCTGAGGCAAATTAAGCATAAAACACCTCAAGCTTTAATTTTGGCACTATTTCAATTTTCAGTTTTTGTTTATGATTCATATAATAATTTGCTTTAGACAAATTAATTAGTTGTATGTGTCAAGCTAGTTAAATGCATGCTAAATATTTTCCCAAGAGAACTAAGTTGAAACTGGGTGCTATTAAAACCTTCAAATGAACAAAACAAGTCACACATTATTAATTAGAACTGGATAGTGAGACATATTTTTGGATGCTTGCCAAAGATAATTATGGAACTTCTTTTTTTATTGGAATAAGATGCGTTAATCAAGAAAAGGTAACTTAGCTCACTGTGGCCAAAGCTTGAAAGCATGACCATAAACTATTCACCTTATCAGTATGGGTTAGAGTTGAAAAGCAAGTGAGGTCCAGAGATAATTCTTATGCTATACCTGATGCTAAGAGAGATCTTTGTCCAATTTCTTCATTTTAAGTAAGTAAAAAATTGGATATCCAGGAAAATGATGTATTGACCCAAAGTCACACTGCTAGTTGGTGGCAGAGCCAGAATTATGAAATAAATTTTATTCCAACCATGCCTAAAAACATTGCTTATTCCGTAAGTTTTATTATACATCATTCTACATTAAATCTAAATCATACTTTATTTTTGAAAAATTGTTAAAAAATTTGTATAAAACTTTTAATAAAAATATGTTTCCAAATAATTGAGTCATTGCCAGGAAGGACTCATTGTCTTTCATAATGGATTTTTTTTTTCTGATTTATGCTTACTTAGAATTCACCCCCTCTTCTCTTCTTCTTTTGGTAGTCTAAAGAATTATCTTGCCTCCATGATGCACAGCCATGGCAGGACTCTATTCAATATGTCCACTCCCTAATGTCTATTCCCTAACTCAACGAGTTCAATCAGATTCTCTCTTTCAAGGCTTTAAATCTTGAAAAGCATGATGTAATGGCGGGAAAAATTATCAGTTGGAGCATGTTTGTTCTGAGTAGTTATGGTTATCTAGACCCACAGAAATTCCCTGAGTCTTAACTTTCTGGGAGTTTGATTCTCTTGTCTTCTCATCAAACTTCTAATTAAACTTCTCATTGCTCTTCTCGTCATCCAGCTAACTGATGTCCTCTTTTCTCTGCATACATTAATTAGACTCAGATTCCATCTCTTGCAATCACTGGGTCTAACTGATGCAATTTCTATCTCTGTGCTTGAGGCAGGATGCAACCCTAATCACATCGTGTGTGGCCAAGAGTGATATTGCTCCCAACAAGAATTGAGATGGCACTCTTCATTTGTCCTACGGTTTCATTTGCTTTATTTTTTGTAAAAAGCACAAACAACATAGAATTGACAGAAAATCTTTACTTGTTCGCAAAACCTATCTATGACTACTGGAAATACCTAGCCATAATACTCACCTTAACTCAGTATCCAATTGAAAAGAAGTACTGTCTTAGTGCATGAGGCTCAAGAGAAATACATATGTCTTAAGGGGACTCTCCAAAGAAGACTCATAGAATGAAAGTCTTAGACCTAGAAGGATTTGGTAATTCTGCTTTTACTACTGAATTTTTAAATTTCCATGACAGCATATACATATTGGAAAGAAATGGCAAACTGAATACATTTCTTTCAAGCACATTCAAATAAGCCTAGACTGACCTGGGAACAGTCGAAAGATTATTCCAAGTCTACAACAAGCACTCAGTAATTATTTTAAATCAGGGAAGTAGTTGCTAAGGAGATGTGGGCAGAAGCATGCCAATATGGGAGAGTGAACAATGCTTTTGGAAACTGTAAGACATCCTGTTCTTTCCATTCTAACTGAAGAAATTGAATTACAAAGAGAAAAGAAGGAAGATGTAGAGGAGAATAAGAAGATAATGAAGAATAGGAAGAAACTAAAATTTATTATAGATATTAAGAACCTACTATGTGTCAGGTATATTCTAGGTGATAATATTAATTATCTCACTTATTCCTAACTACGCTGTGAAACATATTAATATGGTCATTTTATAGTTGAAGAAATCAGGGCTGGAAGAGATTAACTTTCCTAAGGTTACAAAACCTGTGAGTGAAAGATAGTTTTTAGAGTCTGATTAGAGTTTGTCTGATTCAAATTCCATGCTTATGCGACTGTTTCAGCTACTGCTCAACTAATATTGCCACCATTATTACCATTACTATTGAGGCATAACTAGAAAGACTTCATATAAAGTGAGTGAGGAGTTGGTTGGAAAAACTTTACTAAAAGAAATGTACCTTCCGTCAGTGTGTCTTATGTACTGTTATGTTTTATCTGCTAGAATCTGATGTGCTAGAATCTGTGTATTCTAGCTGAATTCTTGACCATTCTTCTTTCTCTTTCATTTTTTTAGCATTCTTTTATCAAGCTAAAAAAAATTTTTTTTAAATTTAAAATTAGTTCATTATAACCAATTTTGGCAAGGTGATTTTTGCTACCAAACCATAATAAGACCCAGTTGTATAGTCTATCTCTCCTTCTTCATTTTACTGAAACCAACACAGGCAGAACTGAATCTGAAGAGCAGCATAGGAGTGGTGTGGTAGAAAGGAGGCATAGCAAATATTCATGTCACTTAATTACACTTATCTCCTGAAAACAGTCAAAAGTGGACCCTGTGTTACGTAAACTTTCTTCTGTCTGCAATATAACATAATGGTTATAAGAGATGGATCAAAATACTTGATTCAAATCTGATTTTAAACTTAAAAAAAATTCTGTCTATGCCTCAGGTTTTTCATCTGCAAAGTAGGATGCATAGGTTAAAAGAAGTCAATACATGAAATATATTTGATGTTGTAGCTAGCAAATAGTACCTCTTAATAACTGTTACCTGTTATTTAAATTGGGATTGTGCTAGCAGCGTACATGTTGCTTTTGGAAAATATCAGGTATCCTGTTTATTCTATTCTAATTGAAGAATTGAATGACGAAGAGAAAAGGAGGAAGAGAGGGGCAGGGAGAGGAGGATTATCTTTTCCTTTGGGAAACCCTGAGTAGATCTCTAGGAGAGAGTACAAACAACTGGCCTCCACTTTTTGTACCTCTTCTGAGTGGTTATGTTGGACTGAGAACGAGACCTAATTCTTTATTTGAGGCAACATGTTTACTGTACATCAAAAGATGGTAAACAGAGTTAAAATATGAATGCATGGAATAGATTAGAATGCGAGATAAAGTTTGGACTAATCTAATAAAAAACACATTTGAGTGAAAGAAATAAAAATAAAATCTGCATCTTCATGGATGAAATTTTAAATGAGTCTTTAAAAATGGTTCCAAACTTTTATCCATTCATCACATCAGAAGATCTTAAAAGATAAAAGGACACACTAGCAATTTACAAGTATGCTTGGACTGGAAGTCCTTGATGATTCTATTAACACAGGCTTTGAAGTAGCTTAATACAAAGCACATACACTGTAGATTCAGCTTATGGTTGGCAAATATTCTAATAAAATTGATTTTGTTCATACCAAGGGAAATGGTCTAGCGAAGGATCAAAAGGCCTTTAAAAAAACGGTAAAATATTTTAGTATCTATATCTGCTCTCACAAATGTCAAAATATCATCCAAAAAAAGTCTAAGTCTTTGTATAACTAAATCTCTTTATCAAGTGTGCCAGTATGTTCCCTGGCAGAAAGAATAGGGCCTTGGGGAGAGAGAGGAAAACGGCAAGGAGGAGGTGAGGGGAGACAAAGAGGGAGGAGATGAGATCATCCTTAAGAAAAAGTGCAGCTACCAGACTAGCCAGAACTAGGTTTTGGTGGCAGAGAATGGACACAGGACTCCATTTTGTCACTTTAGAGGAAATCTAGTTAATTATAGTGGCTTATAATATTATTAGCATAGCAGCCAAGAAAAATCTCCACTCCCTCAGTCACCATGACAGTTCCAAGAAGAGCCAAATTACGACAAAAATCCCTCCTCCCAACAGGAAGGAGTGGTCAGTGAGAACCCGCCTAGGAAGGCCCAAAATGCCACCCCTAAATCTTGAATATTTCATGCCCTCACATAAGCCTTTTTGTCCTTAGGGACAATTGCTCTTCTCCAGACTTGCCCATTCTCCAATCTTGAGAGTCTACTGTCCTTTGTAAAATAAATCTACTGCTTGCTTGGCTCATTTGGTGGGTCCTGGAATTCTTTCCTGCGATGAACACCAAGAACCCGTTTTTCGGCAATAAGTGGAGTTATGATATTTTTGTATGTCAAATCAAGTTGTTCAGGCAAAACAAAATCAATGCCATCACAACATCAATTTTCCCAGATTTAAAAAATATCTACTTTTACTTTTAGGACAAAAAGTCAAATAACAGGAAAGTACGCATTACCATGATTGAGTAAAATAATAGCGATGACTCTGGTGTGTATATATATACATATTAAAAAAACTTTTTGCACTATCATAAAAAACCTAACAAGTATAAAAAGGAATAGCGGTATTCAAGATTACCCAGGGTGTGAGGAAAGAGCTGAAGAGCCACTCTAAGAAACTATTGGTGAAAAGCAAATAGGTAAAAATCTTTTGGGAAGAAACTCAACGTCTTCTATGTTTCCACTCTTTGTCTTACAATTATGCTCCTGGGAACATATGTCCACAGGAGGCATTGGTATAGTGATTCAGTGTAGGGTTCTCATGTGAGACTTCTTGAATTCAACCCTAGCTTGGTAACATACAAGTTAGAGGGACCTTCCAGACCCTCTGCTGTCCCATTAAATGCCTTGGTATATTCGAGAATGAGTTGTTCCCTCTGGATGAAAGCAGTCTACAGACACAGGTTTGATAACCAGAAAGTGCCTTTAGGTCTTTTAGAATAACTCTCCTGTTTTTTTTTTTTTTTTTTTTTTTTTTTTTTTTTCCTGCTAAAACAATTTGGGCCAAAGTTTGGTAAAAGAGGTTCAAGCTGGGTGACAGCCCCAACTTGCCACTTCGGACAGATGCCCCGTGCAAGGAACAACCTTGGGGAGAGTGGGCGGGGAGTATCAACTTGACAGGATTAGTGTGAGGATTAAATGAGATGATCCATATAAAGTGCTTAGCACGGTGTCTGGCACATAGTAAGCACTTAGTAAACAGTAGCTATTATTTTATTATACTCTATAGAAAATGGGTATTCAAAGAAAATTATTATTAGTCATTGCAGTATTGTTTATTAAGCTTAAGATTTTGAAATAATTTAAATATCCTTCAATGGGAGGTAGTTTAAACAAAATCTGGTACAGCCTTGAAATTCTATAAACTTTGTTTTTCTCCATTTCTCTGTTGTAAAATACACATAGCACAAACTTTACTAGTTAATCATTTTTGTGTGTACAGTTCGGTGTTATTAATTGTACCCGTACTGTTGAGCAACCATCACCACCATCCATGTCCAGAACTCTTCAACTTGTAAAAACTGAAACTCTATAAATTTAAAAAATGAGATGGAACTATAGGTAGTATCATAGAAACTTGTCTGTGATGTATTACTAGAAGGAAAGTTACGGTATAATCTGAGTACATTTTTCATGAGGAAGAGAGAATGAATTACGTATGGGATTATTCTGTCAGTACTATTATTCTGGAAATTTCTTTTCCTCCTATTCAGTGGTTAATATAGGAGCTTCTCTGTTAGTACAATGTGACACAGTATAATAATAATAGTTACTATCTCATCGTTATACTGATTAAAGGAATTAATACTTACATAGCAGTTAGATCACTGCTGGGCACTTATTAAGTGCCACAGAAATGTTTCTATTCTTGATACAATGCAAATTTGGGAAAGACCTTTTAAGATAGATAGGAGAATAACAGACACTAAGTTACCTTTCAATTACCTTGATTTTATAAAACTGCTGCTATTATTACTAAGAATAAGAATAAAAAAATGACAACAACAACAAAAGTAATAGCTAATATTTCTTGAACACCCCCTGTGTCAGGCACATAACCAGCATTATCTTATACAATGTTTACAAGGCTTTGGGATAGATACTAATATTTCTGTTCCACATGTGAAGAAATGAATGCTCAGGGAGGCTAAGTAACTTGTTATATTATCACACAGCTAACAATTGTTAGAGCCAGGTTATAAAGTCACGAATGTCCTTCTTCCAAAGGGTCTTTCTTAATTATCACTAAGCATCATGACACCATAATACACTGTATGAGTATCTAAATGTTAATACACACTTGTGTGTTTATTGTACGTGTGTGTGCACACACACATGTACTTTTATGTAACATAGAATCAGATCCAGGTACCCTGTTTCCCCGAAAATAAGACCTAGCTGGACAATCAGCTTTAATCCATCTTTTGGAGCAAAAATTAATATAAGACCTGGCATTATATTATATTATATTATATTATATTATTATATTTTATTATATTATGTGACCCGGTCTTACACTAGAAGACCGGGTCTTATATTAATTTTTGCTCTAAAAGACACATTAGAGCTGATTATCTGGCTAGGTCTTATTTTCGGGGAAACACGGTATATGCCAAGTTTTAGAATGTTAAATAATTGACATTTCTAACAATGTGGTCTGAAGATACAAAAGGTTCACTCCATACTTCTTATTGTACTATAGTTATTTATTTATGTGCAGTCTTTCCTGGACAGGTACAGATTTTTTCATCTTCTGTCTTAACGTGTATCCTTCTGGCTTAACAAGTAGTGAGCACATAATAAATTTCACTAAATTTTGTAATACTGAAATAAATTTGAAAAATTGGTTTAAAATAGCAAATCCTATAGTCTCCATTGTGCTTACATTTTTAGAGACCATTCTATTTGGGATGTGACTTTCAAACTGAACCTCCTCTGTCCGCAGCTTCCTCAGGGTCCCTTCCCTTGTATATTTTCTGCACTGGTCACTTATGAAGTTATCTATCTGCCCTGTCTAGTGACCAAGACCTGTCTGGACATTTCCTAAGAAATTTCCACTTACTCAATTCACTAATTTGCTTCCCCCAAACTAAGGTGCTAGGATTGACACTTTATGACTGAATATCTGTTTTTAATTTAAGACTTATCCTCCATTTCAGAATACCACTAGCCAAAACAGAACTTCTTCAAAATAACATTATAAACTCATTCCTCCATTCACGTCCCAAATTTTAGTCTTTAGTCTCAAAAGAAATTCTCCATGTTTTCAGATATTCAAGTCCATTTCCAAACCTTCACTACAACATAAGGTCAAACCCTTAGAGATAACTTCTTTGTATCTTTGCTCTTTGTCTGGAATGAGCAAAAGTTTCACAATCTGCTTCTGAAGCACAATCTGCTTCAGAAGAAATGCTTCATATTCTCTTGTAATTTCTCTGCTTCCTCTCTGCTACTCTGTCTACTCTAATATATAGTAGAAAAAAAAGAAAGAAAAAATCATATACATAGATATGTGGTAAGCTGGATTTCTGTAAATTTTTGAATTGCCATGTCCCATTTAGGGGGAATCTCACAATGACCTTTATAACTCAACACTTTGGCCATCCCTCTGCATAGGGGCTCTATTTATATTCTGTTGGTCCCCCAGAGAGCATATAAAATAAACTTTGTTCAGAACTTATCATTTTTTTAAGCTTATGATAAAAAAGATGCATTCTAAAGCAAGGAAGAAAGTGATTTTATTCAACAGCAGTAAGGGTGACAGTGGTAGTAACCTCCTCTTCCTCCTGCTCTTTCTCCTCCTCCTTCTCCTCCTTCTCCTCCTCCTCCTTCACCTCCTCCTTCTCCTTCACCTCTCCTCCTCTTCCTCCTCCTCCTTCTTCTCCTCCTCCTCCTCCATCTCCTCCTCCTCCTCCGCCTCCTCCTCTTCCACCTTCTCCTCCTTCTCTGCCTCCTCCTCCACCTCCTCCCTTCCTCCTTCTTCCTCTTCTTCTTCTTCTTTTCCTCCTTCTTCTTCTTCTTCTCCTGCTCCTGCTCCTTCTCCTTCGATTTATTGAGAGCAGAAGCCAAGCCAAGCACATTACATGTATCGTCTCAATTAATTTTTACAACTTGATTAAGTAAATATTATTATCCGCATTTTATTGCTGACAAACTGATGCTCAGAGAGATTAATTGCCAAAGGTGACACAATTAAATGCTTACCAATACGTGAGCCAAGGCCTCTTTGACTGTAATGCCTACATTAGTACTTACTATGATTCGATATTTTATTTTTTTAATAATATGGTAGTTCTGCAGAAGTGATAAGTAAATGAATCATCTCCAAGGTAAAGTCAATCGTAAACCTCATGGGGAATACGTTATTATGTAACACATCAGTCGGTTCTGAATTCTAAAGGGTAAAAAGAATGTGAAGAGGCAAGCACCAATACACGTAAGTGTTTGTTGCTATTTGCTCTACTTCCAAACTTAAATGCTAATAAACTGACCAAGATTTCAACGTCTTGCTTGCTTTTCAATCTCCCCTGGCTCCATTTTTCCCTTCACTTATCTCTCCCCTCTCCAACATAAATGTCTTAATCTTTCTCCAACACAAGTGTCTCAGGAATTTTACACAATGTTCTCTTCTCCAATATTAGATCATTCTCCTTTCTCCTTGAATATTTAAACAGCTGACTCTTCCTTTAATTCTTCAAGTTGTCATGTAATCGTCACTTTCTGAAATGCTATTCCTGATCAATATACCTAAGAAAGTCCCATCTTCCATTGCACACTGTTACACGGTTTGTTTCCCTCATACGTGATAATTTGTGCTTTTTGTTTTGTTTTGTTTTGCTTTTTCCCCCCTAACTTTTTGTCTGCCTGGAAGCCTATTGGTTGATTGAGTGTTTGCTACCCTCCGTAAGCTTATAACATAAAAAAGAACAAAGAAAGACGAGAACTCAGGACATAAGCATGGTACTGTAGAGTTAGATAGCAAATGGCAAGTCCTGCCTATATATGTTAAAAGAGTTTTTGAGCACTTTCCCACTTACTTTGGTGAGCTTCCTATTATTTAATTGTCTTAAATATATTTCTAGATCAATTAAATATTTCTTGTTTACATTTATGAGAATATTAATGACTTGTGATGGTACTGGCTTCTGAGTGAAAATGCAACTCTATTCATTTTGTTAACTTCATCTTGAAAATGCAGACCTTAATTGCTACGCAAAGACTATGCCATGTTTTTGCCAGAACTGCTATATTTTTTGGTCTACTTAGCATATTGCACTTAAAGCTACAACTGGATGATCTATGTTGATATTCTACTTCACATTGTGTCAGCAATAAAATTTTATGATGTTTTGTTTTGCCAACCAATTCAGGAGGGTAGTCTTGGTAAGACTTTTTTTAAAGTTAGTTAGGCCTGTGATGTGTCTGTGACACCTGCAAATATACCCAACTAGCTTTGTCTTCAGATTGTCCTATTTCTCTCTAACATTTCTAATAGTCCTTGGTTTAAGGAATGAATACACAACATTTTCTGATGCAAATTGTCTTCAGACTGTGCCTGTATAAATCAAGTAGAACTGATATTTGGGGTATTTATGTAGATAATTACTGAGATAATTTGTTTAGATAAAACTTATCCAGATAATTCAAGTTTAGGGCACATTTGCATGATTTGTTCTCATGGAAAAAAACATGTCTCAAACATATGTTATTTATATGTGTGTGTGTGTGTGTGTGTGTGTGTGTAACAAAATTCAATAATTAATCCATTAAGTAAATAGTTATTGAGCACCTATAATATACCAGGTAGTGTTATAAGTCCTTCGGATAGTGTGTGTGTGTGGGGGGGGGGGGGGCGGAAACAGACAAAAATACTCTTGGAACTTACTTTCTGTGAATGAAGAAGTTAGATAAAACATAAGTTAAATTAGTAAAATATAAAATATGTTAAATGGTGATAACTGCCAAGGAGAAAGCATAGAGCTGGAGAGAGGAATACAAAATTAGGTGTACTGTAATTTTAGGGAAAATGGAGAAAATTTCACAGCAAGGGTGCATTTTGGTAAACATACGAACAAAGTGAGCGTTCTGGGGTTTCAAATATCTGGGAAGACTCACTCTTGGAGGTGGAAACAGTGAGTTCAATGGTCCCAAAGGAATGTGTCTGGGATGTCAAGGAACAGGGCGAGTGGAGCAAACTGAGGTAAAAGAGGAGGTCAGAGAGATGGGGGAGGGGTCCTGCAAACAGAGGATAGGGAAATGACAAAAATTAGTTAAAGAGATTTGAGAAGTGTGTCTATAAAGGTAGGAAAATACAGCAAATATGTTTCCTGGCAAAGTCACCACTGTGGATAAGTAAAATGAAGGCCTGAGAAATGACCATTGAATGTAGCCATGTAGATCTTATCTTCTGCATAAAAACTGTTATTTCTCCATTGTACTCTACATAGTCGTATAAAAACGAATCTCAAAAAAATATTGTAACAAGAGGAATGTAATTATTTACTTAAATTTTTATTATGTCTACTGCTGCCTCAAATTGCTCTAGATTGAACTTTGAACATAGAGGTGAGTAGAACAATTTCATAAAAACCACCATCTTCAAAATAAACTACTAATATTTATAGAATATTTAATATCTATAATGGCTTATAAGTACATTATTGAATGTGTGATATTCTCCATGTGGGAATAGTAAATATTATCATTATTGTTTGTGTTGTACTACAAATAATATTATCTGTAGTGTCGTTGTACAGATACGGAACGAGAGCCTCTAAAGCGGGCAGTGGCCAGTTTCACTTTGCACGTTTTGGGAATGGAGTTAAATTCTTGTCATCTGACTCCAAAAGCTCATTTTTTTCCTCTGATACCATGCTGCTTTTGGTGTAAAGATGCATCCATTGACACAGAAAAGTAGAATATGTATGTGTATGTGTGTGTAAGTTTATACACATATGTGTGTATATATTTATGTATGTGTGTCTGCACATACACACTTGTATGTATATTCATATATAGTTGTCATTGTATCAGTCTTTTTATTCATCTGCTAACATTCTCTTAATCGTTTTCTCCATCACGATCAGCAAGCAAGCATCTTGGAAGGAGACAATCTCTGTTGCAGGAGATAGAGCAAGTGCTTTGGAACCAGGGGCTAAAATTCCAGCTGTTGCAATTTCTACCATTTGACCTTGGTCCAGTCGCTTATCATTTCTGGCTTCAATTTCTTTATCTGTATAATGAGGATTGTCATGTCTACTTTAAAATATTTTAAGCAGTCAAGACATACAATGTGTAAACCTGTCTACTTAACCCTTCTAAAGGCTCTTCTAGTTACCATCAGTGTGTTTTCCCATACTACCCTTTCTCAGCATTTAACCCACTTCATTATAACTGTGAGCCTCCTGCATTGGCATTTTGAAGACAATGACTGCCATTTTTCCCATTTCCTCCCAAGAATATGGTAAAATGAAGGTGACAGAATGAAAGAATGAAGCCCATGGCATATGCTAAGTGTACAATAAATGATGATCAGTGCCATTATTATATTATCTAGATTCACACAAAAAATCAAACCCCTATTTTAGTCGCAATGATAAAAGAGCTGATTTACAGAACTGCATTGCCACAGCAAGCATTTTGTATCCAATTTGAACCTTCTATCTGCCATATGGCCGTGTTACTGAATGACCTCGTAAAGATAATTGAGCGCTGCTGCTAGAACAAATCACTTCTAAACTAATCCTACAGAAGGCAAAACTCAAATTAAAGGTATCTAACTTTAGCTAGATATTCACTTATTCTTAATGTCTTCCAAGCTTCCTGGGCCACCATTCCTCTAAATATTCCACGAATCTATCCATCAGCTGCTCTTAAAGCAGAGCTGAATACATACTGCTGAACAAATGCTTCTTGAGAGAATTAAAGAATAGGGGAATGAATAAATAAATGTGACAGTGATAATTTTTAGCAAAATCAAAATTAAAAAAATAGAAATATTTGATATTTTTCTATCAAATTCCAGAAGAAGGACATTCCTGCTTTTTTCCTACAAAGAACATAATCTTTTTTTTCTAAAGCTGTGCATGCATGGTGTGAAATGTTTTTCTCTTATTAATTTCCTTTCTACACCCAGTTTTTAGACAGCTGAAAATTATGAGTTTACAGAACAAGATGTACTTTCCATTCTTATTTTATGGCCAAGTACTATGGCCTGCACTATTATAAAAACAATTCTAAACTGTGTCTTATTAGACTATATTGTGCAATTTATATTCAGAAGATACTATCAGCACCAGGAAACAGACAAATTTAATGAAAGACATAGTGTTCCTGTTGTCCTAATAGTTATTAAAATGAAACTCTTCCCAGAAGACATTTACAGTGTCTTTTCAAAGATATTCTGCATGTCCTTTGATGGATCAATTGGGGACTCTAGATATGAATAGCAACATCAGAGATCTTAGAAACATACTGCACTCAGCTGGAAGGAGCCCTTATATTCATCCAGGCTGACTCCTTCATTTTATAGGTGAGACACTGAGGCTGACAGAGAATAATTATACAACCTATTTCACGTCTAAACTGTGGCTGGAACGGAGGGCCGCTGACAGTTAATCAAGGGTTCCTTTCATTTGTATTGTCATTAATGATAATGGTCTGGTAGGGCACATAAGCATTGCCAGATATATCCACATCATCCCTAAAACAGCTCCAAAGGGCAGAGAGTAAAGACCTAATTTTCACCTTTTCTCAGATCAGAAACCACAGTCATAAGGGGAGAAGTAACTTAGTTACTATCTACGATTATATTCATGATTTATCTGTTTATGAATTTTTGTCTGTCCCTTGATAGACTGTAAGTTCCATGAGAGCAGGAAGCATGCTCATTTGGGGTACTGCTAGAACATGTCTAACACATAGAATTTATTCAATAAATATTTGTTAAATAAATGAATGTAAATTTACTAGATACGATAGGGGTTACAAAAATTTGTTAAAACTTAGGACTGACCTCTAAGACATACACACACACACACACACACACTCACAGCATAAGGCAGAATGTACTGAATGCCACAGAAATGGTATAAAAAAGTTGTAAGACAGTTAAAACAGTTACTGGGGCTCTTGCACTAGGGAGTGTGTGAAAATTGCTAAGTAGCTATGAAGCTTAAGTAACGCTACAAAGTAAGACAAATGTAGAAGATCCGTCAGAATTTGGTGACCCCTTGTCCCTGGGTGCTGGAGGGTAAGGATGGGCAGACTTGATGTAGGGAAACTGAGCCTGTGTGGAGCCTACAGAGAGAGTAAAAGTCATGATCAATTGTGGCAGTATTTGGAAGGCTAACCACATGCAGCCTAAGAATGATTAAAACATGTTTGATACATAAACCAACATATTTTCAGGGCTGTAGAGCAAAACTGGTAGGCAAATATTAAATAAGAGACTATTGATAATAAGAGTCTGGTTATGATTTATTGTCACGTCTTTGTGAAGAGAAGGTAGAAAGAAGGGAAAGGAAGGAAGGAAGGAAGGAAGGAAGGAAGGAAGGAAGGAAGGAAGGAAGGAAGGAAGGAAGGAAGGAAGGAAGGAAGGGAATAATGGAGGGAAAGAAAGAGAGGAGAAGGGAAGAAAAGAAGAAAAGAAGGAATAGAGGTGTAGAGGGGGAGAGGGAGGAAAGGAGGATGAGGAGAGCAAGAATAAAGGAAGAAGTCAACTATTTTGGGGACACCTACTCTATACCCAACACGTGTACACAGTGCTTTCACATATGGTTTTTATTTAATCCTCACTACAACTCTCCACATTTAGATAATAAAATTAATGCTCGAAGTAGTTACGTCAACCTTCCAAATATCCTTAGAGTGAAGTAGAAACAGGATTCAATGGGAGTCTGTCAGCTCCACAAGCATTTCACCACATGCGCTTTCCATCCACTTTGTACAGTTGCATTATACAGTTTTACATTAAAAAAAAAAAGCTTCAGCAATTACAGAGCCTCTTCACATAATAACCATATCCCGACTTTTTAATAACCCTAAGATGGTGTGTTCTTACCCTTATTTTATAGGTGAAGAAACTAAAGATCAAAGAGGTGGTTCAAGGGCACATGCTTACATATAGGCAAATGGGGATCAAAGCCATGGTTTGTGACTCTCAGTTGACGATCTTTCATACCATGATATGTATTGAAATCCATTACACATGTTCATAGCACATCCACACCCACAGAGCGCCTGCGATCCTACAGGGCCTTTCCAAGTCTGGTCCTCACAAAAAAACTCAAAAAGAAACCAGTTCATTTGCATTTCATAGATGACAACACTGGCACAGATCTCTCTATTCATAACTACTCTATAAAAACAGGAAAATGTAAAATAAATATTGAAATTCAAAGAAAGAAAGAGAGGAGGAGGAAGAAGAGGAGGAGAGAAATTCTCAGGACATAAAGGGCAATGTTTTGCTTATCAGGCCACATCGTGCCTCCTTGTCAAGTTAACTAAGGTAATACTTTAAACTTTTCTCCACCACTCATAATCATCCTTTAGCTACATTCAAAAAGTTATCAAATCTCGAGGAGTCCCTTTAGAACAGTAATAAACTCAGAGTCGGTGAGTCTTAGCCTAAGTCTTTTGTTAGCTCTGAGATAATTCCTTGACTTCCTTCTCCCTCATCAACCTCCTGCTACTTGCCAAGATGCTCAGGAAATATAAGGAAGAAGCAGAAAGATTGTGAGACTCTTCATTTACAAGATGTTCTTAGAAGATCTCTACGGAGTCTAACATCATCATGAAATCCTTTTAATAATTTGTTTTTAAAAGTTAAAAGCAGAACTAGATTCATTGTGCAAATTTAGAAGATAAGACTTTTGTGCAAACACAAACCAAACAAACATTTTACTGATGCTTCATTGGGAGTTCCCATAAATTCACAGACATAAATTTAAAATCTTCACCGACACTTGCCTGGAAGTGCCCTTTCTTCCCACTTGGGCTTCTCAACTTCTTTTTAGTAAAGTCTTGCCAAGCTCCCCAGAGTTAAACATTTCCCTCTTCAGCTTCCAGAGAACTGTAAATTCCCACCACGATAAAGTTTAAAGCGTATTCTGTATTTATGGGTTGATGCATTTCCCACGTAGATCACAAATTTCAGGTCAGGCTTCAAGTCCTTTCGCCTGTATAAAATGTTTAATAACTGTCTGTTTAACGAATAGATTAACTTCAGCATTATTTTCTATGGTGGAAAGCAGTAATGAATTCCAGAAAGAGCAGGAAGTAGCGTTGGTTAAGTTGAATTTTTTAAACTGGCTACCTGAGTACCAACCGGGGAGCTTCAGGTTCGCAGAAGCACACAACACAAATGTGAGAGTTTTGGTGACAGTAATAATAATACTTAACATTTAGTGCTTGGCAAAGGTCCGAACAGCTGATAAGCAGTAACATTTATTTGTTAGAACTCTATGATGGCATTATTAATGTATGATTTTAAATATTTTATTAATATATGCATGTATTAATTTTATATATTATATAATATAATTATATAATTAACATGTTAAATATCTAACATAAAATATGTTCTTCATATTATCATTCCCATTTTACAGATAGGGAAACTGAGGCACAGAGACGTTAATTTAAATACTTTTCCACAACATCCTAGCATATCTAGGATATGGTGCCACCTGCCTTGATAAAGGTTAAGTTTACAGACTACGAGGTTAACTCAGGTAGGCCTCACACTGTCCTGTCAGGGACCAGCACATGGGAAAGCACCTTCCAGTGCCTGACGCATATGCACCTCTTCTGGAAACAAGAGAGCAGCAGTCCAGTAAATCGACAAGTTCCTCCTTGTATGAGCTAGCAGGATTCTTTAGTGGTTGCTTTTCTTTACTTACGGCTTTAAAACCAAAATGCTGTCTGGAGACCACATCTTATGCAGAGTCTTGAGTACGCAGTGTCTGTTCCATCCAGAGATGAGGTGTGGAAAATGCAGCACTGAGGAAAGGTGAGAATACCTGTGCTCCATCCCAGCAGTCTGACTGCAGCCCGCTGATGGCTTCAAGCCTGCCTGCCCTCACTCCCCCCAGGCCTTGGACTTGACCTGTTTGTTTCTACTCTGACATTCGGATGGAGGGTTGAAATTGAATTTCATTATACAATTGCATCTCTGGTATAGGGGGACAGTATTCCATCATTTGTTCGTTCATTCATTCATTCATTCATTCATTCATTCATTCATACTTTCACTCTTTCACTCAGTGTTCTACGTCCATACAGTTAGTGAAGAGTGTTCATTTGTCACTCATTAAGAACATTTACACGTCCATATTCTGTCACCATTCAGTTGATTAAACGCATTCATTATTGTTGATTAAGAGCATTTGTTCACTTTGGTAAAAAGCATTTCTCACTTAGTATTCTGCCTCCATACAGCTGGTTAAAAGCACAGGGCTTGGCTATTAGACACTTTCTCATTATAAATACACAATTTCCTAGTTGTCTTACCTTGAACAAATTTCTTTCTGTCTGTTTCTAAAACTCATTGTCTCACTGTAAAACCAAGTAAAATAAGACTTTTTCATAAGATGGTTCAATAACTAAAGGAGGTGATATAAGTGAAGCTCTTAACACGGCAACCTAGGTAGTGCTCAATAAAGTGTAGCTGGGAATATTCATTATTATCTACTTTCATAAGAATGAAAACAGTAAAGACACTCTATAAAAAAGATTAAATAAAAGATAAATTGAGACATAGTACCTAACTATAAGGAATCTATGCCACCAGAAGCCTAGTGGTTTTCAAGACTGGAAAAAAACTGGATAGGAGATTAACTAATTAGAGACCGTAAGTATTAACCCAGCTTGCAAGTATTTGACAACAGAATACAAGATAAGAGAAAAATAGAAATAAAATATTTTTACATATAAAGAGATAAACATACAAACGGCAACACTGAAAATGTTAATAAAGACTATTTTTAAATTGGTTGATAATGGTAAAAACACAAAATATACATTAAATGTGATAACTCACTTGATTATGAAAGAACACATTCTTCATTAAAAATAAGTCATGTGTGTTATCTGTCCACTGATGTACAATGTCATTTAAGACATTCCATCATTCTCTGCTTGAGCACTCTTCTGTAATCTGATGCGGTGTCCAGGGAAGAGACAATGATAGCCAAGGCATTAAAATGTAATCAAGATATGCAAATTCATATCTAAATGTGATTTGCTGGGAAAAGAAATTAATCTAGGCATGGTCAAATAAACAATGTGTAATATGGATAATTAATCACCAAATTAGCAGCTGCAGTCCCTTGAGGAAATTATGCAAATCGAAAAGGCCCCCATCTACTGACACAATTAGACCTCGTAATGGCAAACTCTCAACAAAATAACCCTGGGGAACATCACAAAACAAATAGCCCAATCAACCTGAGTGTCCCAAACTCCAATGGAATATTCAATATTATTTAACATTGTTTCTTCCCAGTTTAAGCTTATCGGGAAAGACTCCATCCTATTTTGCTGGAAAATATTCTAAGATTTCACACTTATGGATGGCTCATTATGTGGTTCCCTCAAAGTTTAGCTTGCCTGTCTCCATCAAACATCTTATTAATGAAATCTGAAATCATGCAAATGAGAAGCCTTCATGAATGAGGAAAGGCCCATTATGTATCTCCTGTCAGTAATAGAAAATCAAGGGAATATTGATGCACCATGAAAATGTGTGCCCTCTGTGGCGTGATGTCATCCATTTATTATATCAGCAGCAAAGAAAGGATCTCTACACTTTCCAGATAATAAATATTGTTATCTCAAGTAAGAGTATTTTACTTGTATCTCCAAGAGTGCCGTCCCATGCCTGGCCCGAAAACATATAGCAAAGTAATTCTACCTTTGTTCCTTCTACTCCACCTACACAAAAACAGGTGACAAAGTTATTCCTACAGAATTCTTTGAGATTGGGCCTAACAGAATCCATGAGACTCTACTGTTAAATCCCCCCCGACCACCCCCGCCAATATGACTACCTTTAGAGAGATACCAAAGCTTTCCGAAAAGAAACAAAAGATGCCTCACCCCCAGAAAAGGGTTTCTTAGCCACTTTGTTATTACCATTTTTCTGCTTAAAAGACTAGTCACAGAGAAGGAATCGTATTAGTGCTAGGGTTGCTGATGGTTAATATTGCTTGGCAATATGTTTAGTGCTGCCACTTACCTCATTTACTCCTCCAACCACCCTAACATGTCCAAGGTCAAAAACCTAAGAATTAGCAAACCTTGGATGCAGATTCTTAGTCTCCTGAGTCTCCAGGCGGCATGCTAAATGCCACGCTCACTGCTATGTCAAATGATACCACCAAGATCCCGCAGTCAGGAAATAGCTAAGTGGGGAATAAAATGCAGCTGTCCTGTCCACCCTGCTCAGCTTCTCCATGTTCAGAAAACCACACCTGATGTGACAGCAGATGCCACTTCTGCTGCTCATGTCTGGTTCCTCAGGCTGTGTAGAGGACCGGATTGGACCTCCTGGAAGGCAATGAAGCCCCTGACCCTGTAGAGAGGAAATTATAGCTGTGACTTATATTTTTGCCTGTTTAACCCTCATTTCTCTTTTATATTTCCAAATTTAAGAGTCCAGTAAAAGCCAGATGGGGGCTGGCATCTTCTTCCCTGTAAGAGAGTTATGTAAGAAGCCATAGACAAGCCTCATAAACTACGGTAATGACATACCCCCCCCCCCACTCTCATTAGCACATGTAAAAGCCTGCATGTAGAATCACAGTCTCCTAGTATTTTTCACAGTGGAAGTATGATTAGAAGTCATCTCATCTAGTGATGTTCAAACGATGCTCTGTAGAATGTGAGGGATTCTGAAATGTGCCACAGGGGCCACGGTGGGGATGAGTGGGAGAAAGAGGGCAGAAGTCTGGGCCGCCCATCAAGCTTCAACCAAAGCAAGTCCACATCTTTCTCTCTTATAGACTGATAAATATGTGTGATATCCTTTGAAGAAAGGGCTTCAGAGCTCTTTATACTAATAAAGTATTTTATTAATGTCCTCCTTGTCCAATGTTGTCTAGTTATGTGAGAATCATCCGATGTAAGTGAACTCCCCAAGGCCACACCTGAGTGATCAGTGTCCTAGCACTGTCAGTACCTACTGCTATCTTGGTATTAAATCTTGTATATGATCCAGCAGTGTCTGTGACTCTCTCTACAAATCCCTTCCCTCGTCAGCATTATTACTCTTTTCCTAATTTTCATCTTTTAGAGTTTTAAGAGTCAGTCAAGGTCAAATACTGATTTGACAAGTGAATCTGATGACCAAGTTTTCCTTTCATAGTCAAGAATTTGTATATAGAGAAACAGCATTGTCTTTTCTAGCTCTGTACCTTTATATCAGCATGATCCATTGACTTAGCACACCCCCAATTCCTAGCCCCCTAACACTTTTCCATAATGACCCAGGATTTTCCTGCTTGTCTGAACCATTCTAACCTGACCACTGGCTCCACTGCCAATGTGTGATCTCACTCTAGTCCTTTGGATCTCATCTACATATCTGATTTCTCCTTCTGAATCTTAGTTCTACTCAAGAACTTTGGCTAAGAATATGAGAATCTTAGTTGTACCTCGCACCAGCTGTATAACCTTGATTAGCATTGTTGGAAATAAATTAGATTAGATGATTTGTAATCATAAATCCACTGCTAAAATACTAATTATTTAAATTTTTTGGATCCTGATTTTATAGTTGATAAAATTAGGATAATAATATCTGCTTCACCTTCCTTTAGAGTTGCTGCAAATATAACATGAGCTGATATATATGAATGTTCTTTGTAAACTGTATTTTATACCAAAGAAATATATCATGATTTCTGAACCCGGTCTCAGTTACAGCATCCCTATGTGATAACATAAAGCTGTGAGAACGCCTGACTATACGGACTTGCCTTACTCAAATGTTTCTTTTAAGTTTTCCTAAACTTCATAACCTTGAATTTGCTATACACTAAGATATGAAATCCTTGGACTTTGTGACATTTCTTTGATGAGGGAGAAGAAAATAACACAAGAAATCCTACCTAAGGAAGGAGTCAGAAATATCAAAGCAGGTAAGTATAGTTTGAGAAGAAATGTTCATATCCCAAATATATTGACTGAAAATTTGTGTTATCACAAAGTAGTGACATCAACCACGTTCTTTCAGAACAAAGTCTAAGGGTAAGCCTCTAAGTCAAGAAAAAACAAGTTGAACAGGAAAACTAGAAAACTAAATTGGAGATTTGATTGTGTCTAATCTCAAATTAATTTTAAATATTGCTTTGCATCAGACTCCATACACACAAACATATATATCAACACACACACACATACCCTGTACACTCTCCCACATGCCAAGTAAATCATTATCATAAAGTGTATAACCCTGGTTTTGCTATCTGAAAGATATGACATGAGTAAGAACCAGGCAGCTTACTTAATACCGCCTGTTGGACACATTCTTTTGGAATAAGTTGTGATGAAAAGAACCTCATTAATTGGGTCAAGCCATGTCCTTGATTCCAAGAAAACTTAGTACAAAACTGTCAAGCCAGAGTATGTTTGTTGTTTTAGCCACATGATGACAAACATACAGTTAATTTTTTCCATTAGCTGATTAAAGCTATTATTATTATTTTAATATCAAGTAAGGAGATCCAAACTAGAAGGTCAAGCTGCACTCAAGCTAGGAGAGAATGGAAAAGTAAAGAAAGACCTAGAAAACCACTTGAGTAATTGACAGTAAACTCCTCTCTTTAATTTTTGTTAATTTAGCAGCAGTTCCTTTGCCCTCATGCTTCCTAATTGTTCTCCTTTCTTTCTTCCTTTCTTCTGGGGTTTCCACCAATTCTCTATCAACTGTGGTTTTTCAGCAAAGTTCATTATTATTGTTATTATTATTAATATTAGGTTGGTGCAAAAGTAATTGCAGTTTTTGCAATTATTTTTAACCTTTTAAACCACAATTAGTTTTGCACCAACCTAATATTATTTAGTTGTATTTTATTTGGGAGAAAGATAAACAAGAAAATTTCAAGCATACCTGGTGTTTGGCTTAGACTTGGAAAGAGCACAAGACTCACGGAAAGACTCACAAGACTCCTCTTTAAGGATAGAAATACACCTATTTTCTACATTTCTACATACAGAAGTATGATGGATGCTTTGGATGGAAGGTGACATAGCAGCATCATACTCTGTGGGTAAACAATGGAATAAGTCCATGTAGTACAAGTTTTTTGTTTGTTTGTTTGTTTAATTCCAAAATGTGTTTTTATGGAAAAGGAATATTGATAAAGAGGCTTGACTAGGCCTCCAAAATGACTACATGATGGCTGAGTCTACTGTGGACTTTTAGCTTGCATAATAAATAGCTTGGATGGCTTCACAATTAATACAGACTCTATTGTAAAAATGCCTGAGAATCCCTAAGGAAACAGCCAATGTGTATAGGTCATCAGGGTAGGGGGCAAAAGTCAAAAGGGAGTCATCTAGAATTGAGGCATAAAAACAATAGCTTTTTTTTTTTTTTTTTTTTTTTTTTTTTTTTTTTTTTTCATTTAGGCAAAGAACATAGGATAAATCCCCAAATAAAAAACTTCCTCATATGGTCAAAAAGCACAAGCATCTGTTTGGTTTTCTAGCTCTGGTACAACTTATTTTCCTACCTTCTTTTCACTTTTCAAATGTCAGCTATCATATTGGAGATGTTTAGGGCTTGCCAAATATTGCTAGTGCTCCTCTCTATCCCCTGCCAACCCTTCAAGATGGAGAGTTTGAAATACCCTACCAGGAAAGAAACATGACCTGCTGAAGTGCTTGCTGAAGCCAAAGAGAATACAGAAAAAGTAGTGGAAGAAGGCAATAATAAATCCTAGCTACAACTATGTGACCAGTTACAGAAACAAGGACTATAATTGTCAAGAATATTTTTTCCTTGTTTTGTCATAAATATGTTTGTGTATGTATACAACTTTAAGAAAATATATATATTTTAAATTTTCTTCCCTTTTTAGTTCCTTATCATGCAACATAAGATGTTGATTGATTTTATATTATAGTATTTAATTTACAGGATATGAAGGAGAAGAGTAAATATCACTCAAGATCTTTACCTCCTCTTTTGAGGAAGGAGTTAGTGCATGTTTGGTTGTATGCAGGATGGTTGTATCATGTTAGGTGGAATGATAAGCTTGGTATTGTCTTTATTTGACAGTTAAGTATGTGTAAAGGAGACATGTATGGATGCCCGATTGACAAAGGGTAAACTTATGATGGTTAATTTTATGTGTCAACTTGACTGGGCCACAAGGTACCCAGATATTTGGTCAACTATCATTCTGGGTATTTCTGTAAGGGTGTTTCAGATGACTTTAACACTTAAATTGGTAGGTTGACTGAGTTCAACAGTTTTTTGTCCCTAATGTATGTGGACCTCATCCAACCAGTTAAGTAGAGGAAAAAGGGTGACTTTCCCCAGAGTAAGAGAATTCTTCCTGCTTGACTGCCTTCAAACTGGAACACTGCTTTTTTTTTGTAGTTTGTTCGTTCGTTTGTTTGTTTGTTTGGTTTTGAACTGGAATTGGCTCTCTTGGGCTCCAGCTTGCTGATTTAGTTTTCAGATTTGTGTACTACCTCATCTCCATAATCATATAAACCAATTCCTCATAATAAATCTCGATAGATGATAGATAAATAGATAGATAGATATTATAGATAGATAGATAGATATCTGTCTATCAATCAGTCTATCTATATCATATTGATTCTGTTTCTCTGGAGAACGTTGATTAGCATAGATTTTGAAAGAGAAGTAAGGCACCTCGTACATCCCTTTTCCCTTCTGCTGTAGTGAACATAGAAATCATGGCCTTCTTGTGGCATGACTCAACATGGAGGACACCTGACCTTTATCAGACTTCACCTAAGTGAGAAACAAACCTTCTTATGTCACATCACTGAGATAGGTGACACCAAGTATCCTAATACAATATTTTGAGATCTAGGCTTTATTCTGACTATGTCCAAGGAAATGAGATTAAAATTAAGATAGGCTAAGATGTACAACCCCAAAATCAGATCCTATCATCTGATGGGTACAAATAACTCTACAATGAAATCAATGAACATTCCAATCATTGTTCTCACTTATAAGTTGCAGAACCACTAGGCTCTTTATGATTCCTACAGGCATTCTAGGATATCCATAAGGAATGCTACAAGTGTATTTGCAACCCAAATTACCAACTATAATGCATGTGTGGTACCCATCATGTTCTGCTTCTGCTCTGGATCTCCCTTTTGAGGAATGATGCCCAACAAGTCACTTGAATAGCCTGTCCATTTATGCTATCCCTGATAACAACATTTGCAGCAAGAGGGCCGCCTCTCATTGTTATCAAAACCACATTTTTGGTTTTTCAGCAGAGGTGGGGACAACTCACATCTCCAAATGTTTGCTAATATTTGTCATCTGGATACCAACACAAAATGTGCTATATAAAAATTTTTGATCTCTTATCAAAATAGCTTCTTTAACACTAACTGATGAAAAACAATAACAAAGGCAAAGAGTTTGAAGGAAAAGAAATTATACCATTCCCCTCTATTCATTTCCCTCTCTATTCCAACAAAACTACTTCAATTTTCTTGACCTACAAAATAAATCCCACATATATTTCAATGAATGCTCACAGATAATGATGTATGTTACAAGTAAATACAAGAAAGAAAATAACTATTAAAAATGATCTTTTAGTGATGTTAGAAACATGGAACCATGAGAGGTCCCCTTGATCTCTCTCCTGAATTTACAACAAGTTAAACAGCTATAATTCAACACAAAAACATCTCTGAGAGATCCACACATCAAAACATCTAAAGGTGAGCAAATCAGGGCAAACAGTGGAGACGGGAAGGAAGAAGAGCAGATATGAATACCACGGACACAGCCCAGGAGATCACTGCAGGTCTTGGGAGAGAGGAGGACTTGGGCTGCAGGTGCACTCTCTATGGGCCTGAACGTTCCTGCCTGAGTGATCATTGTATAATATAGCTGAACCCGGTGATCAGGGCAGAGACCTTGGGCTAGAGACCCAATATAGAAGAGTGACACCTGTGTTCTAGCAGCCACCATTGCCAGGCAGAAAACAAAGCCACAGAGCTGGCCGCCTCCCCCCGAACCTCCCAGAGCTCCCCCGAACCCTCCCACAGGTAGCAGCAGGCACCAGAAGAAACTGTAGTAGTGAGTGTCAGGTTAAAGAGCAGAATATCTACAACCCTGAGAACTGAACAGACAGTTCCTGAGTGGCAGACGCACACTGCAGCCAATCCCAATGACAAGAGTGGAAATACAGAGGCAAGACTGATGAAGTCTGGCAGTAGCCATTACTGGGAGGAGAACAAAGCCATAAACACACCAGCCACCTCTCTCAGCCCACCCTGCCACCACCTTTCGTGGCTGATACCAAAGAGGGCACTGGGACACTTCAAGCAGTGCAGCACGCCATCAGGCTGCAATGGCAGCACTGGGATTTCAGGGGCTCAGAGCCCCATTGCCCACCACACTCTTCCATGGAGGTGGTGCCCTGAGAACAAACTGACCTGGTCAAAGAAGAGAAGTCTACCTTTCCGAGGAATATAAGGGATCTCCCACTACCCAGCAGAGATCTGAAAATCCAGCCAGAGGAGTGCAAGAGAAAATAAAACACTCCAGAGCTACCAACTTAAAAACAAAAGAAAGACCGCTTCTTAACACACTGCTGTGGAATTCATTCCTGTAGATGCTTAAGAAGATAAATAATCCATAAATTACCAAGAACAACCAAGGTAACAAGGCAGCTCAGAAAGAAAATAAAAAATCTCCAGATAATAAACTTAAAGACATGGAAATAAAATCAAAGAACAAAATGAATATTTTACCAAAGAGATTGAAATTTTAATTGAAATGACAGAGAATTCAAGACTGACGTTCTGAAAAAACTCAATGAGATGCAAGAAAACACAGATAGACAATTTAATGAACTCAGAAATAAAATCAAAGAACAAAATGAATACTTTACCAAAGAGATTGAAATTTTAAAAAAGAACCAAATCGAAATTCTGGAGCTGAACAACTCAATAAAAGCAGTGAAGAATGAAATAGCCAGCTTAGGAAACAGAGATGACCAGATGGAGGAAAGAATTAATGATATTGAAGATAGAAATCTGGAAATGATGCAGATGGAAGAAGAGAGAGACATGAGAGTTAAGAGAAATAAAAGAACTCTACAAGAACTAGCTGACTCAATCAGAAAGAACAATAGAAGAATAATGGGCATACAAGAAGAAGAAGAGAGGAAGAAGGGAACAGAGAGTCTATTCAAACAAATAGTTGACAAGAACTTCCCAAACCTATGAAAAGAACTGGATCGCTGAATCCAAGAAACAAAAAGAACACCTAGTTATCTCAATTCGACAAAGCCGTCTCCAAAGCACATTATATTAAAATTGTCAAAAATTAATGACAAAGAAAGAATTCTCAAGGCAGCCAAGGAAAAGAATATGGTAACCTATAAAGGAAAGCCCATTATACTATCATCACATTTTTCTGCATAAAATCTACAATCTACGAGAAAGTATAATCAAATATTCAAACTATTAAAGGAGATAATTATCAGCCAAGCATCAGATATCCAGCAGTTATCCTCTAGATAAGAAGGAGGAATAAAGTCCTTACCAGACAATCAAAAGCTGAGGAAATTTTCCACCACAAGGCCTTCATAACACGAAATACTGAAGGATGTTATTATATCTGAAACAAAAAGACAAAAGGATACAAAACTCTGAGTCAGGGATACAAAGACAAAGAAACAATGGAGATATGGAAATATCCAGAAAACAAAAGATAACAAAAGAAAACAAAAGATAAATTGGCTATAGGAAATCTTCATATATCAATAATCACCCTAAATGTAAACTGACTGAATTCCAAACAAGACACACAGTAGCAGATTGAATCAAAGGACAAACCCAACCATATGCTGCCCTCAAGAGACACATCTCAATTACAAAGACAAACCCAGACTCAAAGTGAAACAGTGGAAAATAATACTCCAAATAAATGTCATTCAGACAAAAGCAAGAGTATTCATACTTATATCTGTTGAAAGAGACTTCAAAATACTAAAGATAACAGAGACAAAGATGGACATTTCATAATGATAAAAGGGAAAATACATCAAGAAGACATAACACTGATTAATATGTATGCTCCCAGTCAGAGAGCACAAAAATATATAGAGCAACTACTGACAGAACTAAAAGGAGAAACTGACAAAAACACAATTATACTAGGGGACCTAAATACTCCATTGACAGCTATGAACAGATCGTACAAAAAAAGAAAATCAGTTAGGAAATATCAGCCTTAAATGACACAACAGACCAATGGATGTAATTGACATTTACAGAGCCTTTTATCCCAGAACACTCAATTATACTTTCTCTACTACACATGGACCATTCTCAAGTATAGATCATATGTTGGAAAACAAAACTAGCCTCAGCAAATTTAAGAAGATTAAAATCATACCAAGCATATTTTCTGACCACAATGCTTTGAAATTGGAGATCAACTGCAAAAAGAAAGCAGCAAAATGAACAAATATGTGGAGATTAGACAACAGGCTACTAAAGAACAATTGGGTCAAACAAGAAATAAAAGGAGAGAACAAATGATACATAGAAACAAATGTGAATGAAAATACATCAAATAAAAAATTATTGGAATGCAGTGATAGAAGTATTAAGAGGCAAATATATATTACAGGCCTATCTTGAATAACAAGAAAAATTCCAAATAAACAACCTAACATTACATCTTAAAGAACTCGAAAAAGAAGAACAAGTGAAACCCAAAGTCAGAAGTAAAAAGGAAATAATAAAAATTAGAGCAGAATTAAATGAAATAGAGAACAAAAAGACAAAAGAAAAAATTAATAAAACAAAGGGCTGGTTCTTTGAAAAGATTGATAAAATTGACAAACCCTGGCTAGACAAAATAAGGAAAAAAGAGAAAAGACATAAATAAACAAAATCAGAAATGAAAGAGGAGACGATACAACAGATACCACAGAAACACAAAGGATCATGAGAATACCATAAACGGCTATATGCTACCACATTCAATTATCTAGAAGACACGAACGAGTACTTAGAAATATATAACCTTCCTAGACTGAACATGAAGAATTGGAAAATCTAAATAGACTGATCAACAGTAAGGAAATTGAAACAATCATCCAAAACCTCCCAAAAACAAAAGGACCAGGTGACTTCACTAGTGAATTTTACCAAACATTCAAAGACGATTTGATACCTGTCCTCCTCAAACTCTTCCAAAAAATTGAAGAAGAGGCAATACTTCCTAAATCATTTTATGAGGCCAACATTACCCTGATACCAAAACCTGGTAAGGATAACACAAAAAAACAAAACTGCAGACCAATATCTCTGATGAATGCAGACACAAAAATCCTAAACAAAACACTAGCAAATGGAATACAATACATTAAAAGGGTTTTACATCACAATCAAGTGAGGTTGATTCCAGGGTTATGAAGATGATTCAACATATGCAAATCTGATACACCACATAAACAAAATAAAAGATAAAAATCATATGATCACATCAATAGATGCAGAAAAAGCATTTCACAAGAACAACATCCATTTATGATTAAAGCATTTAATAAAATGAGTGTAGAAGGAAAGTACCTCAACTTAATAAAGGCCATGTATGAAAAACCTTCAGGTAATGTACTTAATGGTGAAAAACTAAAAAATTTTCCTCTATGATCAGGAACAAGACATGATGCCCCCATCACCACTGTTATTCAACATAATATTGGAAGTCCTAGTCAGAGCAATCAGACTAGTGAAAGAAAAAAGCATCTAAACTGGGAATGAAGCAGTCAAATTATTACTTTTTGCAGACGACATGATTCTTTATGTAGACCACCCTAAAAACTCTACCAAAAAACTATTAGAAACAATAAGCAAGTTGCAGGATATAAAATCAATGTATAAAAATCTATTGAGCTCCTATACACTGTTAAAGTTAAAAAAGTTAAAGAAGTTAAAAAAAAAAAGAAAGAAAAAGAAAAAAATTCCTTTTGCAATTGCAACAAAATGAGTAAAATATGTAGAAATAAACTAAACAAAGGATGCGAAGGACCTATACACTGAAAACTATAAGACAGTATTAAAAGAATTTGAAGACACAAAGAAATGGAAAGATATTCTATATTGTTGGATTGGAAGAATCAACATAGTTAAAATGGCCATATCACCCAAAGCACTATACAATCAAAAGTAATCCCATCAAAATTCTAATGGCATGTTTCAAATAAATAGAACAAAATATCATCAGATTTTTATGGAATCACTAAAGACTCTGAATAGCCAAAGCAATCCTGTGAAAAAGAACAAGGCCAGAGGTATCACACTACCTGACTTCACCTTGTACTACAGAGCAACAATAATCAAAACAGCATGGTACTAGCAGAAAAACAGACAAACAGATCAATGAAATAGAACTGAGAACCCAGAAATAAACCAACATATGAGGCGTGATCAAACAATACGGTGAATGTTTAAATAAAATGAAAAAATTATTACAGTAAAAGACACATTACCATTAATCTCCTTCAAAATACTTCCCCTCACTTCCAACACACTTATTCCATCATTCTTGTCACTTTCTGAAGCAGTTCTGAAAGTTCTCTTTTGTGAGTGTCTTTAGTTGTGCTGTCCTGGCTGCTTCAATGTCCTCAATCACTTTGACTTTGGGGAAGAACCAGAAGTCACACTGTGCCAGATCCAGTGAATAAGGTGGAAGAAGACACATGCTAATGTTTTCATTTGACAGAAATTGTCATACCAGAAGCAATGTGTAACACAAGCAAGAGCGATGATTTATGACACACTTTAAAACTCACCTTTTCTCAACCGTAGCTCACACCTGACTAACTGCACCAAACAAGTTGAAACTTGTTACACACTGTTACTAAAGTTCGACATGCCGCTTCCCATATTGAAGATCCCTGCCTTTCTGTTGGATGTCACTCACAAGCAGCGTTCACCTTATTTTGTGATCACAATGGAAAGGCTCCCTGACACACATTGTTCTGGTACGGCAATTTGTGTCAAATAAAAACATTGTGGTGTGTCCTCATCCACCTTATTCACCAGATCTGGCACCTTGTGATTTCTGGGTCTTCCCCAAAGTCAAAATGACAATAAAATGTAAATGTTTTGAATTGATTTAGGACATCGAGGCAGCCGTGACAGTGCAACTAAAGACATTCATGAAAAAGGACTTCCAAAACTGCTTCAGAAAGTGGCAAGAATGATGGAATAAGTGTGTTTGAAGTGAGGGGGATTACTTTAAGGGGGATTAAAGACAACGTGTCTTTTACTGTAATAATTTTTTTTTAATTTAAACATTCACCTTATTTTCTGATCATACCATGGCCAGATAACTTTTGACAAAGGAGCCAAAAACATGGACAAAAACAAAACAAAACAAAAAAAACTCTTCAATAATTGATGTTGAGAACATTGGAAAGTCACATTCAAATAATGAAACTAGAATGCTGTCATCATACACCAAAATTAATTCAAAATGGATCAAAGACCTAAATATAAGACCCGAAACAATAAATTCTATTGAAAAAAGCACAGGTACTAAACTGTGAATTTTGGGTTTAGAGAGGATTTTATGAATTTGACCTCAAAAGCAAGGGAAGTTAAAGCTAAAATAAATGAATGGGACTACATCAAATAAGAAGGTTCTGCACAGCAAAAATAGCCACCAACCAAACAAAGAGGCAACCAATCAAAGGGGAGAAAATATTGTCAAGCACACCTTTGATAAGGGACTAATATCCAAAATATATGAAAAACTCATACAACTCAACAACAAAAAAATAAACAATCCAATTTAAAAATGGTCAGAGAACCTGAACAGACACTTCTCCCAAGAAGACATACACATGGCCAACAAATATATAAAAAGATGCTCAACTTCACTAGCTGTTAGGGAAATGCAAATCAAAACCACTATGAGACACCACCTCAAATCTGTTAGAATGGCTACTGTCAACAAGAGAAGTAATAAGTGTTGGAGAGGATGTGGAAAAAAACAAACCTTCATATACCGCTGGTGGGAATGTAAACTGATACAGCCACTATGGAAAACATTATGGAGGTTTCTCAAAAAATTTAAGAACAGAATTACCATATGACCCAGCAATCCCACTTCTCAGTATCTATTCAAAAAATCTGAAAACATTTGTCCCTAAAGATAAATGTTCCCCTATGTTCATTGAAGTATTATTCACAGTCACCAAGACATGGAAACCATTGAAGTATACATCAATAGCTGATTGGACAAGGAAAATGTGATACATATATACAATGGAATTCTACTCTGACATAAGAAAAGAAGAAATACTGCCCTTTATGAAAACATAGATGGATCTTGAGATTATCACACTAAGTGAAGTAAGTCAGACGGAAAAAGTTGAGAACTGTATGACTCCACTCACATGTGGAATATAAAACTGAAAGCAACAAAAGAAGAAAACAAACAAAAAGTCATGGAACCTATAGACATAGACAACAGTTTAGTGGTTACCAGAGGGTAAAGGGGGTGGGGCAGTGGTAGAAGAGGGTAAATGAGGTCAAATACATGGTGATGGAAGAATTGATTTTGGGTAGTGAACACAATGCAATATATATATATGATGCATTATAGAATTGCACACTAGAAACCTATATAATTTTACTAACAAATGTCACCCCAATAAATTTAATTAAAACATTTTTAAAGAGAAAAACAATTCTTTTACAATGTTAAAAAGTAAAGCTATTTTTTAAATTCATATGATTGCAAAAACTCATAATTATTTTCCCCAATTACTCTAAAGTTTATCTTCTTCATGCCTGAGTATCATCATGTACTTCTCACTTTTCTATCATTGTTCTATAACATATAAAAAGATGTACATTTTCACCTAGTCATGTTAATAAACTAACCTACTGAAGCATTAAAATAAACACCAATTACAAAAAGCATCAAAAGAACCAGTGATATTTAATAGCTCCAAACATCAGAAGACAACACAACTTGAATTATATCCTGCAATAGTTATTTATAATGGTTCAGATCAGAGTAATTGCAAAAGAAAGACAAAATCTGCAACAGAGGTAAGTGATTCTATAAGCATCCTATAATAAATGTTTCCATGATACGATTATAATGATTGCATTTTCATCTAATTGTTATTGAAAAGATATCAGCCAGCACTCAGAAGCATTGGATTACTTGAAAGTAAATCTCTTCAGAAAAATATTTTAATTAAGATAAACTTGCTATATTTTTCTCAAATTTCTGAATGATACCATTGTACACTGATATACAGAGGCTGCCAAAAAAAATGTATACACATTTTAAAAGAGGAAAAATCTATTAAAATTGCAGTACTCAATATATACCGATAACAAAAGATATACCGATATATACCGATAACAAAAGATGAATACAAGTCAAGGGGTATACATTTTTTTGGCACCCCCGGTTCATACCTTTTATTTTCCAAACCACATATTTATGTAAAAAACTACATTAATCCTTATTAGTTGCTATGAATATGAAACTCAGACTTAGAATATTGATGTTTTGTTTTATTTACTTAAAATGTGTTCCTGGGCCCAGTTCCAACTTGTATGTGAAGGCATCTCTGCACCAAGCTATTCTGAGACACCATCAGGGAGTTCAAAAATTCCACTCCGTTCTGACAGATCTACGTGGAGATAGCATCAGATTCCATAAGTAAAGTGCTCAGTCCCATAAGACCACTCTCCACTTCAGATGCCAATCACAAGCCCAGGCTGTTACCTGCGGCTCTGACCAGTCCACTACACGTTAGAGGTTCCAATGACCCCTCCAACTCAGGATGTCAATCACAAGTCCAGATCATTACCTGTACTTCTGACTGACTGGCTATACATCAGAGGTTTCCAAGACCACCTCCTCAGGTGGTTTACAGAACTCAGGAAACCAGTTTACTCAATAGATTACTTATTTATTATAAAAGAATATAATCCAGGAACAGCCAGATGGAAGAAATTGATAGGACAAGGTAGGGGGAAAGGGCGAGGAGCTTCCATGCCTTCTTCTGGGGTGCCGCTGTACCTACATCTCCACATGTTTACCAATCTGGAAGCTCTCTACACCCAATCCTTTTGGGTTTTTATGGAGGCTTCAGTTGCATAGGCATGATTGATTAACTCATTGACCATTGGAGATTGATTCAACCTCCAGCCCTCTCCCCTCCCAGGAGTTTAGGGTGAGACTGAAAGTTCCAACTCTCTAATCACATGGTTCCCCTGGCAACCAGCCTCCATCCCTAGGTGGGATACAAAAGTCACCTCATTAACATAGCAAAAGACATTTTTTATTACTTTCAACACTTAGGAAATCCCCGGGGGATTTGTGAGCTATTAGCCAGGATTGGACTAAGAGGAAATGTATATGAGAAATATCTTTTGATTATCTGAGTGACCAAATATATATTTTTCTTACAAATCACAATATCACAGTACTACTTGGCAGTTAACACATAATAGGGTACCAGAGGGTACAGCAATGTGGAGATAAACATTTCTCAAATGTGTGTCCTTCTTGAAGGATTTACCAGATGATTTAAAGCACAAAGAGCATTTTTTAATTGGTTTTCTCTCATTTACTCTCAAAAAGCATCAAGAACCAGCACCTGCAGAAAGAGATTGGAAATGATAGACTATCTAGAAGTTAATTTAACAGTAAAGTACACAGTGACAAGACAAGAATAATTTATTTTTAATGGTGGTTGCTTAAATAGTTGTGATTTCTTTAGATGAGCTCCCCATGCTATGATGTTGTCATCCTTCCAGCTCCTATCTGTTGCTTCTCGGGAGAGATGTGGGCATGAGGGCTGATGGCTGTGTTTAGATTTGACTATGCATTAATGTTGGCATCTGATAGCCTAAGAAAATCTTGTTCTGACTGGCTACAGTCACCTCCAAGATTCTGTAAGTCAGCAGTTGTTTCACTGAAGTACATCTTGAGTATTCAGATTTCTTTTTTGTTCCTATATGTGCTTTTGTGGAAGTTCTTTCACTTTTAGAAACTATAAGTTTTCAGAGTAGGCTTTCAGGTCACATTGAAAATATACTACTTATAATTCTTTTCACTTGATTTTGCTTGTGTTTTCCTCCTTGCACTCACCAACACTTAGGGCAACCTAGGGATCATTTCTATTTATGCTCTAAACTGATGATCTTGATTTTTATTCTGAGCTGTACTGAAAGGAATGATTATCTCCACTGGGAAAACTAGCTACTGTTTTGGGGTTAGCCATTCTATGGTTTCACTTAAAATAATTGCAGTGTGATTTGCTCGTGATGTGTTAAAATTTTCATGGCAGCAGAGTTTAGTATCTTTAAAAGTGAATGGCAGTTGTTTAAGCATGTTATGAAAAAGTTGATGACCATTTTTCAGAAGCAGAAAGTAAAAGCAGAAATTAACAAAATGGGTAAATACCTGGAACTTAGAGTTTTCTTAAATATGCCCCAAGAAAGGAGAATTGAGACACTAATTTCTTTTTCTCAATACACCTTAACAGAAAAGGACACAGAGATATTTGTTTTTGTTTCCCTTATCAAATGAAAATATCATGTCCTTTGGTCGTCAGTTGAAGGCTTAGTGGGAGAACTATGATCATAAAAACACTTACTACTTTTAACTCAATTCAGGGTTGAGTGTCTATATAAAAATCTGCCCAAAGTTGATATGCATTAATCTTTCCAATACCATCTAGCTCCTAAGCACAACTCTGAAAGATTTATAAACTTAAAGAGTAGAAGTCAGGATACGGAAATTAATTCTGCGAGAATATCAGAAGTTTGATTCTATATACATACATATACATATATGCTCACATTTATGTATACACATATATGCCTATACCATATACATATATATGGTTGAGAGTAAAGTAAATGCACTAATCTCTGCCTACCCGATTGTAATTGCTTAAATCTTACTCCACTTTATCTTTTTTCCTAGACTTTCCCTTTATAGCTGACTTTAGTCAATGTTTATATTGAATATTTTATTTATAAATTTTATGTTTCTAAATAATAAATAGAAAAAGCACACTTGATAATGAAAACGATGATTTATGTTTTACTTCCTA
This sequence comes from Rhinolophus ferrumequinum, assembly GCF_004115265.2. Lineage (NCBI taxonomy): Eukaryota > Metazoa > Chordata > Mammalia > Chiroptera > Rhinolophidae > Rhinolophus > Rhinolophus ferrumequinum. Next base: position 83,195,951 of record NC_046293.1, read on the forward strand.
ATCTACGACTAGGAAGATGAACAGTTGAAGTTAACACATTATCCCAAATGGTGATAACAATTTTTATTTCAGGCAGAGTTCCAGCAGGTCATGGCGCGTTTGAAAGACTTAACATATTTTCATACAGGTATGAAAATATTTTTTAAAAAGACCTACAAATGTATGTTGGAATAGCTTACAGATGCGGTGCACTAAATAGAGCCCAGCCGCACATCAGCGGGATGGTCAGTGCTAGGGAAGGAAGATATTGTAAATAAAATGGAAGATCCTCAAGAGAAACAGCCCTTCAATGAGGGTTCAGAGGCTGAGAAGAACAGCGACATAAGCTAACATCCTGGGTCAAGGTAAAACTAAGCCTTTAATATTGGAGAGATAAAATGAGGTAAGCTTGAGGCGGTGCATATATAAAGTTACAATCTGCGTAGGTATTATAGGAAGTTTTGCGCCCAATTTGGCAATACTGTGTTTCTCCCTTAATAATGATTAATGTAGAACACTTACAATTATAACAGCTATGTTACTGATAGTTTTGTTATACACTGATGCAGATGATTCTGTCTAGGGAAAGTGATTTAGGGGCTTCTGAGGTCATGCAAGCTCCATTCTGAGATTCTGTCCTCTTTGAGAGAGCCCGTTACCCATTTTGAGAGGAGCTTTGTTGGCAGGGTGGAGACAAAGAGTTTTTTGGCACGCAGTATTTGGCCCTGGAGGAACTGTGTGTTTGCCTGTGACGTTCTCACATGGGGTGCCGTTCCAGAACAGCTCCCCATCACCTCAAGTCTTGTTTCTCTAGAATCAGAGAGAGAGAATCAGGGTCAATTTCATGTTCTAGTTCCACCCTTCCCTCCATTCATCAAATGACTCCCCGATACTTAATATACACTCATCGTATTTCGGGACATATAAAACAGAAGTCTTCATCAAAACATAGCGTGTTTTGATGTGAGTTCTCTCTGTGCAGAGAACTATATGGAACCTGTTTCTCATAGACATGCAGCCTTTGAAATGAGAATAGGACAAAATATCAGCTATAAAAGATACACGTCCACCAGTCTTGAGATAACTCTAGCCTCCCTTCGAGTTTTCCCAAATATTTTGGGGAATTCCATCTGGGCTTATTCTTATTGCAGCACTTATTACAAATGAAGTAAAAGTGCATTTTTCTGTGATGCTTCCCCTTACACTCTAAGCTCTTCAATGGAGAGGTGTCATACTTCATTGATTTTTTTCATTCTATTCCATCCTCTCTGCTTCTAAAATATATCTCTTTTCTAACTCCTTTTCACCAGCTTCTCCACTACAACCCTATACCGAGTTCTCATCATCCTTTGTTTGGATTAATATAGTAGCCACCTAAGTGGTCTTCCTCATCCTGTTCTTATCCCTCTATAGTCGACCCTACAAAATGCAGCTGGAAGGATGTTCTAAAACTTATATTCAAATCATTGTCCTTAATAAATCCCTCAAGTAACTTCCAGTAGAAAGAATGATAAAAGCCAAGCCCTTCGCCCACTTTTGTCTCTAACACATTTCTTTTCATTTTTTCTTAGTTTGTACATGTTGGCAAACATGGCTTTCATTCTCTTTCTTAAACATTCTATGTGTATTGCCAATTAAAGGCTGTGCCCTTGCCTGCCCTGCTTCGATTCTCTGCTACAGGTTTTTTCATGATTGCTTCCTTCTAATCACTCAGGTCTTAACTCAAATGTCACCTTTCAAGGAGATCTTCCCTGACTCTAGATAAAGTTGCTCACCTGCCTCCATCACTCTTCCTCATATTTCCCTACTTTATTTTTTTCATAGCACATTTTGGTATCAGAAATGAACACATATTCTAATGTGTTTTTTGTCTATGTCATTACACTTAAAGATAAATTCCTTGAGAACAGAGACTTTATTCTGCTCATTACTGTATTCTCACTTCTTGGACCAGTGCTTGATACATAGTAGATGCTTAATGAATGTTTTGACTGACTGGTAAAGGGTTTGTCTTGTTAACTACTCTACCTCCAGAGGCCAGCACAACACTAGACACATCAGAAGTTTGCATTGATTGAATTAGTGTTTTCCCTGAGAATTGATTTTCTTGAAAATGATGTGGTATTGTGGGTTGAAGTGCATCCCCCCAAAAGCGTGTGTTGCGTTCCTAAGCCCTGGTATCTGTGAATGTGACCTTATTTGGAAATAAGGTGTTTGCAGATGTAATCAAGTTAAGATGAGGTCATTCTCTATTAAGGTGGCCCTTACTCCAGTATGACTAGTGTCCTTCTAAGAAGAGAAAAGACATAGAAACAGACACACAGAGGAAACATGGTGTGACAGTGCAAGTGGAGATGAGGATAATGTGTCTACAATCCAAGGATTGCTGGCACCACCAGAAGTTACAGGAAAGGCAGGAAACTGACTCTCCCGCAGTGCTCTCCAGAAAGAACGGAACTTGCTAACACCTTGATTTCAGACTTGTGGTCTTCAGAAGGGTGAAAGAATAAATTTCAGTTGTCTTAAGGCATCCAGTTTGTGATACTTTTTTTTTTTAGGGCAGTCCTAGGAAACTAACGCAAATGGCAAAAAGAAAAAGAAAAGGTTAGGAAGATAAATAAGGATTAAAATGAAAGGTGCCAATTTCCTTCACTATCGTTTCTGTTATGAGATGTAAGGTGTCCTGGTTTTTATTATGTACTAGTCATGTAATTTTAGGTACACATTTTAACCTCTCTGAGCCTGTTTCCTCATTTATAAAATATGGTTTATAATGTGGTTATAAAGCTCATTTTATAGGATTATTGATATCAAAATAGTTAATGTAGTGCACTTAGAACAGTGTCCAGTATGTGGTGGATGTTCAATAAATATTAGTCATCATTTTTACTCAGGGGCTGAAAACTGTGACTGTGAGTAAAGACTGGTACTATAGCCATTAGCTACGTATCAGCATTTTACTCAACAATTTATTCCTCCAGAAAACATTTATGACTGGCAAGCGTTGTACTTCTCACTTTGTTCCAATGCCAGGTTGAGTTCTTTGATCACCTTCTCTTTGCAAGGACTAAGGAATTTGGACTCAGATTTCAGCTTAATACCAAGGTTCAATATAGTATCATAAGAATTATTTCTGTCTAAACTTAGACAGAGATACATGAGGTAATGCCCGAGTCTGCATGATCAGGAGGTAGACGAGATTCATCAATATGTCTGGTGAGGCAGGTACATGACTATCAGTAGGAGATACTGTAATATGCTGTCCAGGTCCCCTGTTGGGGCTGAGGAACATAATTACCCCGTGGCTTCAAGTGCTTTTGGCCGTTAGTGCGTCCTGGAACTTGCTTGTCTAAAGAAAACCAACTCATCTAAAGCTGTGTCCTCTTCCATGGGCAGCCTGCATCCAAGATTGGCTGTTGTAGGGGTACAAAGACTCAGTCTCTCCTCCACCCTCAACACAACTCTGAAGGGTCATCCCACTTTAGAGTTCCTCACAGGATCAGCTGAGACCTTTCCTGAGTCTGATTAAGGACACCTTTCCCCTCTGCCCAATCCTACTTCTTTTTCTTCCCCACAAGTATTGAACCCAAGAGCAGCCCCGAATACACTTCTAATATTCAAATCTCTGTCTCAATGTCTTCTTCAAGGGGAACTTAACCTATAACACCATCTGAAACTAACCAACCAACCTAACACAAATCAATTAGCTCACATGAAATTTTAGAGCCTAAATACTTGCCAGAAAGAAATTTGAAACTTTGGTCTAAATATAAATAAGATGAGCTCATTTGCCACAAGGGGGGAAGAAACAAGTAAAAGGAGAAACAGTTGTCCATAATTTATGCACATAAAAATAAAATGTGAATGCATCCTCTTTTCATTATATCACTCAACTGTTGAGTCTAAACAGTAAAATTTGCAAGTCAAAAAAGCATTGCTTATTATGTTGATAGACGCATAAAAATGGATGAATAGAAAGGAAGCAGACAATGTTAGAACCTTCAGTTAATACCATCTTTACATCTCTGTGGCACATTGGCGGTTATAAAGCCTTTCATATGTGTGCTTTCATTTGGATTTTATTTTAGTGCTGACAGAAATTAAGAACAGGTATCATTATTCTCTGTTCAGAAATGAGAAAACTGAACTTCTGAGGTGTTTTCCTCAAAGTCCAGTGGAAGAGATAAGAATCTATTCTAAGCTTCTAACCAAGAGCCCATTGCTTCTTGAGTCTCCCTGTATAAAACAACCAAAACAGTAGAGAAAACATATTCATTCATGAGATAATTAGGAAACAATAGGTTTCGATCACATGGACAGATACTTGCTAGATGGTACTGACTCTGAATTCTTTAGTGTCCAAGGAAGGTGAGGGAAATGTTGGAAGGGGATTAATAAAAAAGTTACCTGGGGGGTGGGCTGTTTGGCTCTAGTTGGTTAGAGGGCAGTGCTCCTAACACCAACGTTGCCAGTTCAATTCCCACATGGACCAGGGAGCTGTGCCCTCCACAACTAGATTGAAAAACAGTGACTTGACTTGGAGCTGATGGGTCCTGGAAAAACACACTGTTCCCCAATATTCCCCAATAAAAATTAAAAAAAAAATGTTATCTAAGAAGACTTTGTTGTTCTTGTTGATGTATCCTGGTACTAAAGCTAGCATTTATTTTCAGGTATCAATGGTACATGTTTTGCATGCATTATATAAATTCATCCCGGGAACACTCCTGTGAGGTAGGTGCTAATTAGCATACTGGAGATAAGTGCTGTAATAAAGGTTAGGTATTAAGGAGGGCTTGCTTTCAAATCCCGCCTCCGTGCTCATGTGACCCCTGCTTATGTTTTTTTGAAATCTCTAAGCATCAGTTATCTCTTCTCTAAAGGAATGAGTGGGTGGATAATTATGCCTATTGCATAATGTTATTGTGAAGATTAAGAGAGGTAAACCATGAAAAAAAGTACATAGCACATAATATAACCTCAATAAATGATAATTGTATCCAATTTACTAATGAAAGAATATGAGCACAGAAAGATTAATAACTTGCCCTAGATCATACAGCTTACTAGTGGCCGTAGATTTTCCAGATTCCCTTAGCTTAATATTTCTTTTGTGACAGAATTTACCATTAGCCCATTTTTCTGACATCTTTAAATGAGACATTGTTGGGACACACAGGAGGTGGTCCCTGTGGCCATTATAATTGAAACTCCGCTCAGTGGGAAATAGCAGGTGGCCCCTTCTGCTGTGAATTTCTCCTCCAGTTTGGTGAAGTGCCAGTGTTCTCCAGGGCCTCCTCTCAATGATGCTCTAGATCTCTGGTTGGCAGCCACTGTCTTAAGCTATTGATGTCATAGGTACATGCAGAGGCATGGGAATGCTGGGAGACACAAGAGGGAAGGGTCCTTTGTGGATGGACAAGAGGGAAGGGTCTTTTGTGGATGGACAGATGGATTCAAATTCAGGAAATGGAAAAATCTAGTTCAGAAGATATTGCATGTTCAGTATATTCACTTTCCAAGCACTGAAGCTTTTCAGAATGGAAAGGTGGTGCTCGGATTAAACTTTTTTTTTTTTTTAATCCTCCCAAAACACCATTATTAAACTGATCTTAATACATTTTTCTATTAACTAGAATGATCTGAAATTCTGAATCCATCATGCAAGACATGAATAGAATTGGACTGCACATTAAAAATGTGCATACTACAATTTGCTATATACATTTGCCTAGATCACTTTTAAAACAATTAAATGGTGAGCAAGTGACCAAATTACCACACAGTGTTCTCCATTTAATTTCAAGGTTGAAGTGTCTTTCTATCATAAATGTGGGTAAAACCCTAGAATGCTTGGGACAGAATGGGAATTAATGGCTCTTTCTGTTGTTTTGATTTCCACATATTCGATGGCTTTGTGTCATTTGAATAATTGTAAGCTTCCAGCATATTGATAAGATTCACCTACTTTATCATTTGTGTTTGAATTGCTGATCAATTAAAGCTTTTCTAAGAAAAAAAAAAACAAAACAAAACAACAACAAAAATCATCCCACCCAGCATCAACAAAGCGTAGGTTACTAGTTGTCTTACTCTCTGTTGATTCCATGGATGTTGTTGGTTCTCTGATTTATCGGCAGCACTAAGAGTGCATATCTCCTAATTCACTTACAAAGAAATACAGATTTCTTAAAATGGGAAAATTTGATTTCTTTTTTTGTCATGTCCTATAAGAAAACTGTGATAGTCAATTTTATGTGTCAAGTTGGCTAGGCCTTGGTGCCCAGTCAAATGTTATTCTGGATATCTCTGTGAGGATGTTTTAGCTGAGATTAACATTAAAACCAGAGGACTTTGAGTAAAGCAGTTTGCCCTCCCTTGTGTGGGTGAGTCTCATCCAATCTGTTGAAGGCCTGAATAGAACAAAAAGATTAACCACCCCAGAACAAAAGGAAATTCTGCAACAGATGGACTTTGGACTTGAACTGCAACATTGGCTATTCTGTGGGTCTCCAGTCTGATAGGCAACCCTGGAGATTCTCGATAATAGCCTGAGCCAATTCTTTAAAATAAATCTCTTTCTATATATCTACACATCCTATCGGTTCTGTTTCTCTGGAGAACCCTAATACAAAAGGTAATTAACAGAGAATGATTGCATCTATTTTACAACTATAGAAAGAAGGACTAGGGTCACTTAAATGTCTAGAATGTTACCCTGAAGAAGATAATAGACATTTCATGTAAAAAGTCTATTGTCAAATATGTTTGCGAAGTATGGAATTAAACAAAATGAATCAAGTTTCTTTACAGTAGGAATCCAGAGTCAAAAACAAAGAAGAATAACGGCAAACTGGAGAGATAGGGAGAGAAATCCAGGCAGGGGACTATCACACATAAAGGCAACTGAGTGTACATGAAGTAAGAGCTTCTGCAGTTAGTTCAGTCTCCTCAGAACCTGGATGCAGGGGTTAGATCCGCGTCGCCCCCTTGGTACCCCCTCCAGAGGCTTCCTTCACATGTGGGGTGTACTTCATTCTCCCTGCTGTGGTCTATAAGAGCAACAGGCACTTTTCCATGTTTACCTCTCTGACCTCTCCCCCTACTTCATTCCTCTTTGGGGGCTTGTTTCCCCCAGGGCATCAAGCTCATTCCCATCTTAAGGTCTTTGCACACCTCTCCACTCTACACTGACACCACTGAAATGAGATCATCGCCTTACTGGCTCCTTCTCATTACTCAGGGGTTCCTCAGGGGTTCCTCTGTTAAAGAGATCTTTCCTGCCCATCCTACCTAGAGAACAAGAACCTTTTTATCGCTTCCTCTCTCGTACTTTCCTCTGTTTTGCTTTCTTTTATTTTTTGAATCAGTATCAGTATCATATTTATTTGTTCATTTTTAGTGCCTGTCATTTGAGCACTTAAAAGCCACCTAAAATATATTGCTTGGTCTGAAATCATTTATTAATGTATTTATCAATCAAGCATTTTCCTGACACCATGTCAACAAGAGGCATTATGATTGACGGTTATTCATAAGGTGGTCACATTCAGAAGTTGAAGAGAGAGGGGAGCTTGTTAGGACCAGAAAAGGTCCAAAGTTCATGGGTAAAATTCAGCTGGAAATGAGGAGAAGCTCAGCAGCAGAGTGGAAAGAGGGACAAGTAAAGTTACTAAAGAGAGAAGGTGACCCAGGCTACACCATAAGGAAAGCAGCGCTGACCAAGCCAATCCAGTAAACATGATGGCTTGAGATTATGCAGACAGGTCCTAGAAAATAGGGCACAGACAGCCAATAGTAACAGGCATCAGCCTGGAGCAGAAGACAAAACTGTTAAAAGTACTATATCCAAAGTTCAGTACATGTAGTACCATTGGCAGGATGATTCTAAGTAGCATACAGATAGATTTCTTAAGAAACTATTAGTTGAGTATTTGCTAATGTGTGCTAGAATACCTGAACACATGAAAATGATGATTTCATGATATAAGGAATTTTTTTTTAAATTCATCAATTTAACACACACAAAAAAATGTTGAGTGTGCAATTTTGCAGTGAATATGCAACTATAGAAGAAAATATTCGTGAAGAAAGCAAATAAAAGATGATTTTAGAATATGAGATTAAAGAAAATGGAACATATTTTGCCTTCCACACCATTTTCCTGAACAGTGTCTTTATGTCAACATATAACAAATTTAAAGCCTGGATCCCAAGCCACATAGCCTTCTAGCTATAATCTGCCATCTAGATTCTAGCACTTTCCTAACTCTATAGATTTAAGCATGGCACAAAGAAAATATCCTTGAACTTAGACGTGTAAACCATGGCTCTGCCACTTGTTAGATGCATAACATATAGGAAGAGACTGAACTCCAATTCACAGCTCCCATAATGTGTGTGCAGAACATGTGCCTGTTGAATCTGACCTCAGTCCACTCTCTCCCAGCCACCTTTCCTGGTCTGTCACTCCCTTTCTATTCCTTCTACTTTCCACTGACTCCTCCCCCATTCTCAAACTCTGTCTGCCAGAATCACCTTGGATCTTGGGAAAACGCAGCTTCCTGGGACCATGCCTAGACATTTTGATTTCTGTAGGTCTATGGTGGCCTCGGATAATCTGCATTCTAACAAGCACCCTGTGTTTATGAAGCAGAGGAGACATATTAGGAAATACCCCTCAGATTGCAGTATCACCATGAAAGCTATATGAAGTGATACATAGTTATCATTATTATTGTGAATCAGTGTCCCCTTCCTTCCCTCCTCTCCGTCTCCTAACTTTCTATTCCTTCCTGTCTATTGCCCACTTGCTTTTTTCTTTCCATGGTTGTTTAGCCCAGCTATACATCTTGGCTTCCCCAGCTCATCTATCACACTTTCAACCCTGTGGCTGTCTTTGCCATTCCCTCCAGATTAATAAACTCCCAAGAGAAAGACAGGTCATTACTATTGAAAAAGACACATAACTAGCTACACAGTACACATCTGACTTTGGATGGAAAAATAAAACATACCTCTGAAGTCAAGAGCTCCAGTCTACCGAATTCTATGTTCTCAGAGTCTGGAGAAGATCCAGCTAACAGATAGTAATTGTTCAGCTGCCCCTTGCAGCTGCTCTCAAAGCCTGTGAGTAGGTAATCAGTGATGCACTTCTCAAAAAAGCTAATAAGGTTAATATCTACTTTAGGGGGAAATCTAAGAAAAGGAAAGTGGAGAAGAGCCATAATTAGAGTATTGAGGGTTCCTCTTTTCTTTCCTGTGACAGAATCCAAAACTGATTAGGGACTCCTCTGCAAGTGCCAGCTGAGGTGGTGGCTTTTGAATAGTTGTTATAACACCACACATAAAGGAAGACAGAGCTAGCCTTCTCTTCCACGTCCCCTTTGCTGAAGCATGTTCTCCTCCCCCAAGTCCTCCCAGAAGATCTGAGCACAAGCTCTTTTATGCACACATATCCTGCTGAGGGCTGCAGAGTCACAAAACACCCCAGAAAAACAACACCCAGCACACAATATGCACATTGTTTTGATTGAGACATTGCTGTTTGAAATGCATTTATAACTGCCTCTTGTGAAGACTCTTCCACAGTAGAAGAAAAAAGTAACAAATATGTTATAAATAGAGGCCCAGACATCTTTACACTTAAATTACAGTCACGTCATCCCAGTACTATCCGATCTTTCAATTATAGTCATTAATTGAGGATGTAACCCAGAAACAATTACATCCATGAAATTCTAATGAGTCTCCTGTAGTTAATAAAAAAAAGAAAACAATAGGAAATGAATGCATGCTGATGCTGAAGTCTAATCCAATTCTGTCGATTAAAACAAAGAACAGCATTTTTGTAACATATAAATCTGATTCCTTTTCCTCTACCCAGTTTCATTTCTCAGAGAGTGACAGACTCTCTGCATAGATTTGCTTATCTAACAAGTTTATCGAGTTGCTCTCTCAATTATATCCAGAGCAAATCTTGAAAACTCACCAGTGGGGAATATATTTTGCTCAGGGATCCATTTTAGAGAGTATCATATTTCCACATGAAAAGTCCATTCTTTACTTACCTTACTTGAGTAAGGCAATATTTTTCATATTTTTAGTATGACAAAAATATTAATTATGATTCTGGAAGAACATGGTAGCAGCTGAATTATGAATCTTTCTCCTTCTCCTAGAAATAGAGCAATAAAATAATGAAAAGAAAAAGAACAACAAAAAAATCACAAACTCCATTTGTATTTCAAATAGGAAACAAAGAAAACCCACAAATTTCAAATTACTATGTGTACTTGGTGCCAAAAACAACTGAAACCCCAGAGCCAGGCAGGAAGGCCCCAGAGCAGTCATGATGCAGTAGTAGGGAAGATCGGGGAGTGCTGACATTGCAGAGGCCAATCCCAGAAACCAACAGCAAAATAAATATCTACTCTCCAAAAGGTGAGGGTCCCAAACTGTGGGCCAACTGCTTTGAACAGCATTGAAAGACAATAGAGCATGAGAACTGGGGATGGAAGACTTAAAAATTGCCCAGACAAGAGCAGAGGAGAATGTATTTAGAAAATGTTAGTAAGATTCTACTTTCTAAAAGTGAATGGATCACTCTGGAAAGCAACACCGCTCTTGCTGGGTAGCAGCAGCCAACAAATAAGCAGAGGAGATACAGGGCTAAAGAAGGAAATCCTCCAGGGCCAAGTTATGTTTCAAGAGGCAAAGGAAGGATGTCTACATATGTGTCACACTATAAGGGAGGATATTTGAACCTAGGGCTGATTTGCAAGAAAAACTCATTTCTGAATATTTTTTATTTTTTTCTCTAGATCTTTAATGGTTGGCTGAGACATCTGTTTTAAATTGGTCAGTGCCTATACAGGTGCCCATACCATCCTTCCTTGAGTTATGAATCAGGAAATCTACCCCTGCCCATCCTACTCCACCTTATACTTCCAAGAACACTTTCTCTCATTTATGAGTATATATGAGAACCAAAAAAAAAAAAAAAAGTAAAGACAAAGAAAATAAGCATGGTGTAAGAAAAAACTGAAAAAAAAATATAGAAAAAGTTTCCAACAGAAAGGAACACTCACCAAAGTTATCTTACTATATAGTAGATAAAAATTATAATCCAGTATTCCAATGAGAATTTTTTAAATAACAGTGGATTATTTACAGCTATAAAGGAAAATCACAAAGCAAAAATACAAGAGTTTTGGGATAACAAGGTCAGGCAGTAAGAGGTAATGGCCAGAAAAATGGGAAAAGAAAAAAAGGAATTGACGAAACTCAGGGGGGAAGAGTATAAAATTATTTCAAAAAATGGAAGAGAATGATGACAAGAAAACTACAGTAAAAGTTCTACAAATAGAAGTAAAAGAAACAAAGAGGGAGATTCAAGATGGCAGAGTAGATAAACACTGTGCCTGTGTGCTTCTGTGAACACATTAAAATTGCAACTAAATTATGGAACAATCAACCTGGAGAACCATCAGACTTCTAGCCAAGCAGAAGTGTCCTGTAATTAAAAAATATAAGAAGAAGCCATGTCAAGACTGGTAGGAGGCATGGAGATTTGACATGGGCCCTAAACCTCAGTGTGGTGGTTGAGAATCTGGAAGGATATCTCAGTTACAGAAGTTCCCCCTGAAAGAGCAAGGACTCCAACCTCATACCAGGCTCCCCAGCCCAGAATGCTGGTGCTGGGAAAAGGAGTCCCCATAAAATCAGTCTGTGAAACACAGTGGGGATTCTGGGTGGGATGGAAGGCTACAGGAAACCCAAACGTCCTCTTAAAGGGCCCATGCACAGACTCACTAGTTTGCAGGCACTTACCTTGAGTTCTGGTGGAGAGACAGTGACTCAGGGAGCTTAGGAGGCATATGGGGGACAGACTGAGGTGTATGGCTTCTCTGCAAGAGCTGGAGAAAAGTAATCATTTTCCCTGTGACAAGTCTTCCTCCATGCAGCCAGCAGTTGGGCACCATCTTTCCTGTGTTGGCTCCTCCCCTTTACAGCCAAATCTGAATCTGATTGGTATGGTGAGCTCCACTGCTCCACCCTGCTGACTCACTGGGACTCCACCCCACCCAACTCCCCAAATGTGGCAGGCACTTTCTCAGCCTGCAGGCAGCCCTGCCTGCATTGCATTTTTAGAAAACTATTGGGAGTCCAGCAGGACCTAGGTGCGTGGTGACTGGCCTCCGGTACTCTGAGATTTTTGTTTAATCACTCCAGGCTCAGCACTGGCACCAATCCAGAGTCTACGTTAACTTGATGACTGCAACTCTTCCCACTCTAGTGACTCCCTGACACGCTGATTCACCCAACTTGTATACCTCATGAGTCTCTATCAGTGACTGAACCTTAAGGGAGCAGGCAGATGGCAGCAGGCCTCCGGGTGTCCTGGTTTTTTGTGAAGCTACATCGTGCCCCGTGTTGGTGGCAGACATCCTCTGTTCCCAGCATGGACTCTCCCACATGCGACCAGGATTAGCACAGGCAGCAAACAACTCTGGATCACTTTACAGCTACCACCAGGTAGCCCTGGCTGATCACAGCAGTAGGTGACCTGGGCCTGCACTGTAGCCCCACCCAAGAGGACCCTGAATCAACATACTTGGAGTTTGCTTTAGGCCACAACAGAACACCACCTGATTGACCCCACAATTGGCTTACACAAAGGGCAGTCTCAACAGGCACAAGAGCCTGCTGGGGCTAATCCCACTCAATGGGATAATCTTCCTGCACAGCAGCCTGTAAGATATGAATGTGGCCAAACTCCATAGTCAATTGGCCTGAGGGTCAACCCCACCCACTGACATGCCAATAACAATCAAGTCTCAGTTATAACAGGAGGGCAAACACAACCCACACAAGGGACACCTCTGGAGCACCCAGAACAGGTGACCAAGGAGACTGTGTCAGGGTCTCACAGGGCACCCACTACTTAAAGCCACTGTGCCAAGAGTGGGAGACATTGCAGGTCTCCCAAATACATAGAAACAAACAGAGAGACAGCCAAAGTAAAGAAACAAAGAAGTACATCCCAAATGAAAGAGCAGGAAAAAAACTCCAAAAAAGAGCTAAATGAAACGGAGGCAAGCAACCTACCAGAGGCAGAGTTCAAAACAATGGTTAAAAGGATGCTCAAGGAACTTAGCTGGAACTTCGACAAAGAGATAACAAGCATAAAAAAGACATGGGAACCATTAAAAAAAAAAAGTCAGAAATGAAGAATATATTAACTGAAATGAAGAATGCACTAGAAGGTATCACCATCAGACTAGATGAAACAGAAGACTGAATCAGTGATTTTGAAGACAAGGAAAGAGAAAACATCTAATTGGAATAGAAAAAAAAATAGTTTAAGAGACCTCTGGTATAACATCAAGCATAACAACATTCACATCACAGGGTTACCAGAAGGACAAGAAAGAAAGCAGAGGATTAAGAAAGTATTTGAAGAAATAATGACTAAAAACTTTCCTAACCTCGTGAAGAAAATAGACATAGAAGTCCAGGAAGTGCAGAGTCCTAAACAGGATAAACCCAAACAGGTCCACACCGAGACACATTAAAATTAAAATGGCAAAAAGTTAAAAACAAAGAAAGAATCCTAAAAGCAGCAAGAAAAAGGACACAAGTAACTTATAAGGGAGCTCCCATAAGATTGTCAGCTGATTTCTTAACAAAAACTTTGCAGGCCAGAAGGGATTGGCAGGAAATATTCAAAGTGATGAACAGTGAAGACCTACAACCAAGACTACTCTAAACAGCAAGGCTATCATTTAAAATCAAAGAACAGATAAAGAGCTTCCCAGACAAGAAAACGCTAAAGCACGTCATCCTCACAAAACCACTCTTACAATAAATGTTAGAGGGACTTCTCTAAGATGGAAAAAAATATTGAAATTATGAATAATAAAACGGCAATAGCTACACATCTATCAACAATTACTTTCAATATAAATGAAGTAAGTGCTCCAATCAAAAGACATAGGAAGTCTGAATGGATAAGAAAACAAAACCCTTACATATGCTGCCTACAAGAAACTCACTTCAGATTAAAAGACACACAGAGACAGAAAGCAAAGGAATGGGGAAAAGATGTTTTATAAAAACAGAAATGGAAAAAAAAAACACATAAAAAGCTTTGGTGGCAATACTTATACCAGACAAAATAGACTTTTAATCAAAGGCTATAACAACAGACAAATAAGTGCCCATTAATCCCACTTCAGGGTATTTATCCAAAGAAACCCAGAACACTACTTCGAGGGGATGTGTACATTCATATGTACATTGCAGCATTGTTTACAGGGGCCAACATATGGAGACAGCCTGAGTGTCTGTCAATGGAAAATGGATAAAGAGAAGGTGGTGCATATATACAATGGAATATTGCTTGGTCATGGAAGGGAATGGGTCCTTGCCATCTGCAGTGGCATAGATGGACAAGGGGCAGGGGTTATTGTGCTAAGTGGAATATGTCAGACAGAGAAGGACAGATGCAATGTGATTTCACTTATATGTGGAATGTAAAGAACAAAATTAACAAACAAAACAGAATCAAATTGATAAATACAGAAAACATTTTGATGGTTGCCCAATGGGAGGGTGTTGGGAGTGTGGGTAGAAAAAGGGGAAGGGATTAAGAAATATAAATTTGTAATTACAAAATAATCATAGAGTTATAAAGTAAAGCACAAAGAATATAGTCAATGATATGGTAATAATTATGTATAGTGCTAGGTGGGTACTAGACTATTCACGGAGATCACTTCTTAAATTGTAGAAATGTCTAACCACTATGCTGTCTACCTGAAATTATTATCAAATAATATTAAATATCAACTTTAATTGAAAAATTCAAAAAGGGGGAAAAGGTGAAGGGAAATAAGAGTTCTAAATTTCCATGTATAAAACAAAGAATTCATAGGAATGTAATGTACAGCATTAGAAATATAGTCAGTAATATTGTCATAGCGTGGTACAGTGTCACATGGTTGTTCTTATGGTGATCACTTCTTTAGGTATATAAATGTTGAATAACATGGTGTACACCTGAAACTAATATAATATTATAAGTTAGCTATATTTTTAATAAAAATCTTTTAAAAAAATAAACAAAGAAATTAAAATAAATAAATTATTAAATGATGATATTGAAGACAGGTAATTTAGTACATGTGTAATTGAGGGTTCAAAGGAAGAAAATAAATGGAAATGTATTAATATTTTTAAATATCATTTAAAAAATTATTTGAACTAAAAGAAGTTGTGAATCTATATATTGAATCCATGTGCCAAGACAAATTGGCCCCAACACATATTTAATGAAATTACTGGGCTTTAAACATAAAGAAAAATTTCACTGGATAGGCATAAACATCAATACTATTTGGGGAAAACATATAAAGTTAGTATCTGCTATGACCTGAATGTCTGTGTCTTTCCAAAATTTGTAGGTTAAATCCTAATATCTAACCTAATAGTATTAGGAGATGGAAACTTTCAAAAGTGATTAGGTCGTGAGGGTGGAGCCTTTGTGAATTGAATCAATGCCCTCATAACAGTGGCTCCAGATAACTTTTAACCCTTTCCCCATGTAAGCATACAACAAGGAAGGTTGCAACCCAGAAGAGGGCCCTCACCCTACCATACTGGCACCCTGATCTTAGATTTCCAGTATCCAGAAGTGTGAAAAATACATTTCTCTTGATTATAAGTTACTTTGTCTCTGAAATTTTATTATAGAAGTCAGAACAGGCTAAGACAGTATCAGACTTTTCCTACAGTATCTTTGAGTGCCAGAAGACAGTGAAGAAACACCCACAAGATGTTTAAGGGAGGAATGTCTAAGCCATAAAAGAAAATCAGGTTTGGTAATCTTAACATCAGATTACATAGAAAGTAAATCAAAAATTGTTATAAGAAAGAAAGAGAGAGAGAGAGAAAGAGAGAGAGAGAGAGAGAGAGAGAGAGAGAGAGAGTGTTGATTCTAAAATACATATGAAAGTATAAAAAAGTAAAACTATTTTGAAATACTATGAAAAAATGACAGATAAATTATTGGTACTAACACAGTCAGATATTGAATCATATCACTAAGCTTTTATAATAAAACAATAGATTCACTAACAGGTAGAAAAACAAATAAAACAGAATATAAAACCCAGAACTAGATCCAAATATCTAGTCCAGAACTAGGAATGTAGCATGTATTAAAGGTGACATTTTCAAATAAAAGGATAAAA
This sequence comes from Rhinolophus ferrumequinum, assembly GCF_004115265.2. Classification (NCBI taxonomy): domain Eukaryota; kingdom Metazoa; phylum Chordata; class Mammalia; order Chiroptera; family Rhinolophidae; genus Rhinolophus; species Rhinolophus ferrumequinum. Next base: position 83,212,186 of record NC_046293.1, read on the forward strand.
ATACATGGTATGAGTCAAGTGGGCAGCCAGCAGGAAAAAAGACAAATTGGACCCATACCTCTAATCAAACACCAGAATACTCTCTAAATATATAAAAATGGAATATCAGAAGTAAAACCTAGAAGTACTAGACTAAAACAAGAATAAATTCCTTTATAACGTTGGGGGGTGGGGAGTGTGAAGTCTGTGAATAAAAAGACAGAAATCTTAATACAAAAAATAAATTTAAATATCTAAGAATAAGAAAATCTCATGACAAACATATCAATTCAAAGACAAAGATAAATAAAGTAGAAAAATATTTGCAATTTATACCAGAGACACAGGGTTAGTCTCTTTAATGAAAATAGTAGTTACAGACCCCAATCTGGTATTGCGGTACCTGTAGTAGTTGTTATCATTGCTTTCAGGACTTTTTAGTGGATGGACCTAATACCTATATAGATAACAAATATAAAAGTATATTAGAAAAATGAGAATTAATGATGATTTTATAATGTTTGGCAGTTCACATTTCAAATTACATGTTTTAAATTAATTTGATTTTATAATTTTTTCATGTTCTAAAAATATTGATTTCTACAAAACTAACAATATGTTCAAAATAACAATAATAATGCACCTAAAGACAAGTCTATTGAATTCAGTTAAATATTTTTTAAATATGTGTTTGTAGAATATATCTTATTAGGCTTATGCAATAAAAATGCTGCATTTTTCAATCACATGATTGTTTTTGTCTGTGTGGTTATTCTACACACTATATAAAATTAAGACTATTTATTTAATTTTTATTCAATGTTTAGTGATTTTCGTTTATTTTATTTTTTTTAATTTTGTGAAACATTAATTAATTTCAAAATAAAAACATAATGCAGTGCATATTCAGAGAAGTCTTCCTTCTACCCTAGTTCCTTTACCTTTTGTTCTCTCTCTCCCCTTATAAGGAAGAAAAAATTTTCCAAAATTTTTTTTTCCACTTAAACAAATACTCTGGAGTCACCTCATATCAGTTAATGAGATCTCCCTCATTGCATTTTACAGAAGATTGGTACTGTATTATGTAGACATAATGTGTTGAACCAGTTCACTATAAATGGACATGTAGGTTGTTTCTAGGCTTTTGCTATTTTAAATATTGTCAGAATCAATATCCTTATACACACATTATTGTGCATTTTTTGCAAGAGGATCTTCAGGTAGATTTCTAGAAAAAATTGCTAGATAAAATAATAAAGACATAGTTTGCTGGATATTTCCAGATTCCTTCAGAACGACATTTTGCATTCCCATCATCAATAAATGAAAGTGTCTGTTTCCCCAGAGCCTTGTCAAATTGTCTACGGTCAAAGTCCTCAATGTATTATTTCACTGTGGTTTTTTTCTCCTGCAAATCTGTCATTGTGAGTAAATTTAAGCATCTCTCTCATAGGTTTTGTGGCTGTTTGCAGTTTTTTTTAAGTTGTCCATTATTAGTATTTTTCTCCTCATTTTTAGGAAACTAATATGTATTAGGAATTTTTATCTTTATGTTATAAATTGAAGATGTTTTCCAATGTGCCATTAATAATTATACTTTGCTTATTGTTTTATTTTTTTACATAAGAAGGTTTGTCTAAAAAACTATTTTGTGGTACATTTTCAAGTTCTCAGTACAGTGATAACTTCCAGCTATGAATCTCCAATCTAGGCTTTGACCCTGAACTCCAGACATGTAGTTCTAGCTGCCTACTCAGCGTCCCCACTAGGATAAAACAGGACACGTGATTCTCTTTTACCTCCTTCCCAAATGGTTCAGCCTTCCCAAATGGTTCATGGCAACTCTATCTTTCCAGTAGTTCCAGATTTTTAAGAGTGGCTCCCTGTACTTTCCTTCCTCAGTCTAATTGGTCAACAACCCTTCTTGGCTTTTGCTTCAAAATAGCTTCAGAATTTGCCCACTTTTCAAAGTCTTCAGTGTAACATCTTGGTCCAAGAACAGACCATCTCTTAAATTGATTACTGCAAAAATCTCCTTACTCTGTTTCCACCTTTGCCCTCCCAATTGTATATTCTCCAGACAGTAACTAAAATAATCCCGTTAAAATACTGATCAGATAATTTCATCTTCCTGCTAAAAACCTTCAGGTGTACAAGTGAAAGCAAAATAATTCCATTGGCCTATAAGAGCCCACACAATCCAGTCTATTTCCACCTATCTCTCCGACTTCATCTCCTGCTTACCTCCCTCCCTCCCTGTGGAGCTTGCTTGCAAAACGACTGGCCTCCTCGGTGTTATTGGAATGTACTAGCTAGTGTTCCCCGTCAGTTTCTACAATTGCTTCCCATTCCCTCTGGTACCCTTTTCCGAAGATACCAGCACCATTCACTCCCTTGTCTCTGTGAGATATTTACTCTAAATGCACCATAGAAATGAGGATTCCCCTGTCCACTCTGGGAGAATCACACCACCCAACTCCAAATTCCTTCTCTCTGAGCTGTTCCCTCCTTAACATGAATTACCAAATGAATTTAATCAACTATAGATTTACTTACTTTGCTTCTCATTGTTTTCTATACACACACTCACAAACAGCACACAAAACATACAGGGTTCTAAGCCCTGCCAAAGGCTGTGATTTCTGTGTATTTACTACTAACTGCTGCCTATAGTTGCTGCACCTAAAGTAGTGCCTGTCAGAGAACCAGGGCTTAATACATATTGTTAAATAAATGAATGAATGAGTGAAGTAGATGGATAGATGGATAGAGGAAATCAGGTAATCTTTTCTCGATAAAGTCCTATTACATTGAAGGGTTATTTTTCCATCACCACTCCTAGCCCTAAAGCCCTTTTATTTCACATTTGCCACTTGACTTGACTGATGAATCCATATTTTACAACTCTTACACGGCAATTACTTATTTTCCTTTTCCTTTTAAACTAGTCACTGTGAGAAACAAAGAAAACCTCATTTGGTTCAAGAAAGAAAAAACAGTATTATGCAATGAAAATAATTGGCACTTTTTCTGAGAGTTTACTAAGCCCGAGGTGCTGTAACTTTATAAGTGTCAACTTAACAAATCCTCACAAAAACCTTGAGCAAAATCACATAACTATTCTGTGTAGCACATGGATTCAAATAAGAAAATCTATCCCCAGAACCCAAGTGCTTAGCACTATCACGAAACTGTCTCTATATTCTCATGCTGTGGAAAGTATTACTACTCCCATTTTAAAGATGAGGAAATTGAAGCACTAGATTTTTAAAAACTTCCACTTTTTTAAAGCCAAGAAGTATAATCAGAGCTAGAGCCAGACTTTTACCCATAATGTGTACTAACTTCCACTATGTTGTTCTTTAAGAAAAGCTGAATATCATAATATGCTTTAGCACTAGATAAATCCATCCATCCATTTATCCATTTATTTATTCATCCAGAGAATCACTATATATTTACCGTTACCTGTTATAGCAACAGATTCTATGCTCGTCAATGGGAATACAAAAGTGAACAGGACAGACAAAATCTTCACCTTCAGGGAGTTATTAATCCAGGAAGGTAATATTTGGGGGTATTTAGGAAAGTAGGCACATGACAGCCATTCCAAGCACTCATGGTAAGCTATTTATCATGATAGATATCGGTGCCAGAGAGACTTATTCAAATTTATAAATATTCTATAAATTTGAATTTGTTTTTTACATTAGCAATCACACTAAAAACGTTTTGGGCAATATTAATTGTCTTATCAATACTTACAGATAAAGGATTAACATTTACGGAGAATGAAACAGTAATTAGGAAAGATGATATACCTTTTTTTTTTTTTTTTCTGGTTAAAAAATTCCTAACTGGAAGCAACAGACTTCTGAGAAATTGCATTTTTAAGCTCCGAGTACATCTATTTTCAGAGCATTTTCACTCATGGAAAATTAGCTGCCTTTCTTTGGAAACCTCTGAAAATGGACATTATAAATATAGTAGAATGACACTTATGATTCCTATGAAAAGAAAAACAAATAAATAATTCCCCTTCAGCTAAGGGACCAGTAAGTAAACAGTTCACATAAATCCATGTGCAATTATAGCTCTTCTGGTCTTTTGGAACTCTTCTGAATGTTTGTGTTCTTGCAGGGGTCAGGAGTTGAACAGGAATTGCATATGCTGTCCTCCTCCATAATCATATAGAGGCAATGTTATTTCTAATGCTGCCCTACGGTTTGGTGAAATGTGGAGGCTAACCATCTGTCATCAATAATGCTGTCGAGAAGATCTGGAAAGCGTTTGATCGGGGGTTTGGCAGCATGTCATCTGTTAAAATATTGTTGGAGGCAAACTTGGGAAGTTCTGATGCATTTAAAGGAGACACAAATGTCTCAGCACATGGGCGGCCTAAAACTGGTATGGGGAAGTGTTTTATTTAATAGATGCACAGATTTCAGTGCAAATCAATAAAGAAAAGAAGCATAGCTGTGTTTGTATGTTCAAGCATATACGCTAGGCTACACAATAGAGCACTTTTCGAGACTCTGAAAAGATGGTGTGGGAAGGAGCATCTGTTGAACACATTAAGGAAAACTCCTTTGGCACTGAAAGAGAAACTGGAGCATATGAAAGATCAGAGGAAAGGCCTGATTGAAAATTAGGCATCAAGAGACAAAGTAGGATTCTGCTTATCAGTCAAAGGGAAATGGGTTTGATAAACGTATGCCATTTCAGACCCCAATGTGTTAACATTAGGTCGGAAGAAAAGAGAGAAAAGTCAGGTTGGGGTCGGGGTGGAGATAAAAAGCAGGGACATGAAGGATGAAGAGTCCAATTAAAGAGAAGACATGGGTCATTTATAAGAAGGCCATGATGGAAATATCAGGGAAAGTTTCTCATTCCAGGTTCTGGAAAGCAGCCAGACTAAGCTGACCACGGATATCAGAAAATTACCTCAGGATCTAGTGGGCTCAGCTTTCAGAGGGTTTCTGCGTATGTTTCTCGAGTCCTTTGGAAGCTGTGGAAATTCAACAGATGCATCTATGTTAGTCAGAGAGCCTAATAAACACCCAACAGCAAAGATTTCAAACCAAACTGACTTACATACAGAAATACTGACAACGATGGTCTAAATTAATCTGTGGTTACCATGTTGTATCAGTGGAGTGTGATTATAAGCACTTTTGATTAAAACATTAAGGACATTTTTTGGTGGAAAAGATAAGGTGTCAGAGAGAAAAAATTATGCCACATGAGGATTTCCCTCTATTCAGAATAGTTTTGTAAGAAAGGATTCAGACTTTTTTAAAAGATGGCTTGGATTGACGGAAGAATCCTGGCTTAAATAAAACAAAAAGTAAAAACCTTTTTTTTTTTCTGTTAAATATCTGTGGAATGTAGGTGAATCTGTGCCTCACTTTTTTTCCTATAAAATGGGGATAACAATGTTGATTTCACAGGACTATAGTAAGGTTGTGCTATCAGCAGCCAAAATAAACCAATATTTAATACAAGGTCAAATCAAGTCAAAACTTAATTTGCATTTTCTTAAATAGCATATTTTATATATACATATGTGTATATATATATATACACACACACACACATATATACACATATATATGTATATATGTATGTATATATATACATATGCATATGTATGTATGCATATATACATACATATCTATGCATATATGTACATATATAGGTAATGATTACCCCTTAAATGAGGCATTTTCTTTCATGGAAATTTACAAGAAAGCGATAAACACTCATCAATCTGTATTGGTTTAATGAAGCCTGATTGGAAGACAGGTGAGGACTTAAATAACTTCAGGAATATGGCCCCTTCTAGTTTATATCGCTTTATGTTCAATTTATCATTTATACTTATACGTCTTTTATATAGTTAGTAATATATCTCAGTGAAGTGTGTGTATGTGTTCTTAATCCACCTGTAAATTAGAAATTCTTTTACCATTGATAAAAAGAATGAAGACTGTTTCACCTACAACTTTTAAGTACATTTGATTGCCAAATTATTATCTAAAGAGAGAACTGCATGAAAGAAGATGGGAAGTGTCTCCATCATCAATCTTTCTCATACACAGAGGGGGGCAAAAGAATGTTTGCTTTCGACATTAGCATGTGCCTTAGGGACATGATGCTTTATCAAGAAAGGACAAGAGGAATTCAATACCATCACTGGAAAACAGAAAGGAATGAGGCAAAAGCACTGTCTTGTGGGATTTGTGTTTGATACACACACACACACACACACACACACACACACACACACACACACATTCCTCTCTCCCTGATTGACTCCCTTACCTCATTAACACAATTCTGATACACCTTCCTAAATAATAAGCAGGAATGCGCTAACAAATAAAGTTTAATTTTAGTCTTGCTTTTGATTAAGGGTTAAAACATACGTACATACTCACAAATAAAACCATTAATTTCCTCTAAAACATGTGGTACAATTCCAGACCAAACAAAATGTATTTTGAGATCCTTTTTTTTGAATCACTGTTTTCTTTCATAAGTAAGAAAACCCAGAGTTGGCACTAATTATGTATGTATTTGCATATGTTACAGCTCAGCACAGAACTCTAACAACCCCTTGGCAGGGAAGAATAGTTAGCAAACTCAAAAACATTTTTGTTCTTTTAAGTAATAACTTAATTAATGCATCTGTCTTGATTATGGCTTTAATAAATGAAGTATCTTTCATTTTTACCAGTGTATTTGAACTTTCCACATTTCTTACACCCTAGAATTAAACTAGATAGTTTTGTTTAAATAAGCAACCAAAAAATATCACCCCGGGAATACATACATCAAACCACTATATCAAGCAAAATTAGTCATTCAAAGAAATAAGTGCCGAGCTTTATAGAAACGAATACATTATTGTATATCACTTTTTAGTCTGTAAGAGCTGAAGACAAATATAATCCTTATTTTTCCTCAATAATAAATTAATAAGGGGAAGTGGGTGAACTGAAGCAATTAGGCAAACAGAAGAAGCTTCATAAATATGACAGTTAACATTCTTTGAGCCCTTACTATGTACCAGGCACTGTTTTAAGCACATTACATGTTTTCATTGATGTGATTCTCACAATAGCAATCATGTAAGGTCAGTAGGGCAACCTCATTCTAAAATGAAATCACGGAAAGCCAAGTGTCTAAGTACCTTGACCATAGTTACCAAGTTGCTGGAGCCGGCATTCAAACTCAGGCTCAGGGTGACTCCAGGCCTGCTTGAGGCACACGTACACTTTCACAAACATTTCCAAATCTAAATTCATAGATTTTCTTTATAACTTGCTTTGTGTTATTGTGTTTTAAAGACTTCTGTGTAGAGAGAATCAACGAAATGCTGACTGTTATATTTGTCAGGGTTCTCCAGAGAAATAAAACCACTAGGAATTGCATATCTAGAGAGAGATTTATTTTAAGGAATTGGTTCATGAACTCGTGGAGGCTACCAAGTCCAAAGTCTTCAGAGTCGGTCAGCAGACTGGGGTCCAGGGAAGAGTTGCAGTATGTGGCCAAAGGCTGTATCCTGGCAGAATTTCCTTTTCCTGGGGAGGTTAACCTCTTTCCTGTTAAGACCTTCAACTGATTGGATGAGGCCCTCCCATGTTAGGAAGGATAACCTGCTTTACTGAAAGTCTACTGATGTAGATGTTAATCTCAACTACAAAATACCTTCACAGAGACATCTAGAATATTTTTTGACCAAATATCTGGGTACTAGGGCCTTGCCTAGTTGACATATAAAATTAACGATCACAGCTCTACTATTTATGTGTTTGTATATTTATAAGTTATAGCTGAAAACAAATAAAAAACTCTTCAACAGGGTAAAACAGTTAGCTAACTGTGAAGCAACACTTACTGAGCACCTGCTACTTGTGAGACGATTGTGCTAGGTATTGCGACTATGAATAAAATCCCAAGGTTCAAGGTTCTCGTAATCTGAGTGGGGATAGGTCAAGGAGAGAGCGACAAAAACATATAAAACCAACTATATTACATTGTGCTAAATTTTAATTAAGGGCTTGGGACAGCGTTCTGAAGGAAGATAAGAGATAGAGGAAGGTACTTCCTCACGCCCACTCCAGAGGCTGAGAAGAATCTCAAAGATGAGACGATGCTTGAGTCTATGGAGGTGGAAGAAGGCCACCAGGAAGAGAAAGCCAAAGAAAAGTATGTGAAAACACAAACACAGGCAGGAGGTTAAGGATTTGTAGGAAACATCATGAACTTGGAGCATGACATTCATGATGGAGAGAGATTGGAACAACTTTATAAGTCCCAGGATAAAGTTTGGGCTTTATCCTGAATCTTAAAAGAAGTTGAATTTTCCAACAGAGGGGATGCCATCATCATAGAGCCATCCCTGAGCGGCCATAACAAATTGCCGTACACTTTGTGGCTCCAGGTGGCAGGAAGGCCACACTCCCTCTGGAGGCTCCAAGGGAGAATCTTCCTTGCCTCTCCCAGCTCCTGGTGGCCCCTGGCATTCCTGGGCTGTGGCAGCATCACCCTGAGCTTGGCCTCAGTCTTCACATGTCCTTCTTCCCTATTTGTATCTCTGTGTGTCTTATTCCGTCTCTTACAGGACACTCTCACCTTAATCCAGTACGACCTGATCTCGATTCTTACTTTAAGTACATTTGCAAAGACCCTATTTCCAAATAAAAGTGAATTCTGAGGTTCCAGATGGACATGCATTTTAAAACATCTTAAATTTGAAGGTCATTAGTAATATGCAAGGGAAGAAGAAGAACATAAGGTAGGAAATACGCCTTTGGTGAAAAGGAGAATCGGCACTGTTACCTGTTTCACAGCGGGAGGCAGACATCCCATAGGAGACTAAGACACATGGACAGGAACAGCGAGAGAGCATTGTCGGTGGTGTTAAGAAAGGAGTTTCAATCAGGGAAGGCGAGTAGTATTACAAACTTCAACAAGGATGAGAACTGGAGCTACTCTCACAGTGTGTTACTAGGGATCATTATTTGCTTTAACCAAGTGGCTGGACTGTAGCATTGGTGCCCACGTCTGCTGCAGGGAGATGAAGAGCAAATAAAGACTTAGGAAGTGGAGATACACAAAACTGTTAAGTGAGAAATCAAGTTGTTAAACAATTGGCATAGCAAGATCCAGAATAAAAATCTATTTAAGTACGAGGTATGACAAGTACTCTAACTCATCCTAGAAAAAGTGCATACCTCGTTGCTGAAGATCACTATGGTCACCTAGGAGTACTCTCCTTGGGAAGCTATGCACCGATGCCAGCACCTAGTCCACTCTTCAAAGCAATTTTGGAACTCTTTTCTGGAATGGTCATCAGAGCGGTCATCATATTACCCTTGATGTCCTGAATGTCATCAAAATGTCTTCCTTTCAATATTTCCTTTATCTTCAAGTAAAGAAAGAAGTCATTGAGGGCCAGATCAGGTGAGTAGGGAGGGTGTTCCGATACAGTTATTTGTTTACTGGCTAAAAACTCCCTCACAGACAGTGCCCTGTGAGCCAGTGCATTGTCATGATGCAAGAGCCATGAATTACTGGCGAAAAGTTCAGGTCCTCTAACTTTTTCATGCAGCTTTTTCAGCACTTCCAAATAGTAAACTTGGTTACCTGTTTGTCCAGTTGGTACAAATTCATAATGAATAATCCTTCTGATAGCAAAAAAAGGTTAGCAACATCATTGCAACAAGTTTGCGAACTTAATTGTCACACCTTATACACATCAACCACAAAAAATGATAACATATTTATTGCTTTATTCACTAGTGAAACTTACTATATGGTCTTAAATGCACTTATATTAACATGTTTAATTTTCACAAAAATTCACTGAGGGGTTGCTCTTATACATTTTGCACAGGGGAAATGAAGGCACAGAGAGGTGAATTTACTTAGCCAATGTCACATACTTGATGCATGACAGAGCCAGCATTTAAACCTTGAGTCTAACTCTGGATGCAGTTTACTTAAGCCAATAGTATACTGCCTTCCATCATTTCAACAGTTTTCTCTAGGTGATGGGATTGTGAGTGGTGTTTATTTTTCTTTTCATAACTCTTAAGTATTTTTGCAAATTTTGTACGTTCATTTTATAATAAAAAAAGATTTAAGTAATATATTTATAAAGAAAGTGGAGCTAATGAGTATATATCTTTCAAAGATATGGAAAGAAGAGACGATTGCAGTAATTTGATGAGTGAGTAACACTAAAAAAGAGCATTAATTTTTTTTCCCACTGTTTTTCATTAAGATGGCTAACACCAATTTGAAGGCTGAGACTCAGTGGAGTAAGAGAAATCAAAGATACAACAAAGAAGATAAGGGAGGGAGCAGAACACAGGTTGTAAGTTTTGAGAAATAGTGTTCCTGCTGGGCACATGTGAAAGAATGTTCTAGGCTGAGTGGCAAAGTTTGGAGAAGCACTGAGGTATGAAAGAGCCAGCTGTTTCCATGGATTACAAGGAGTCTGGAGCATAAGCATGAGGGAGAAATTTTTTTAAATGAGTGAGCAATAGCTTTGCAAGGGATAAGGAGAGCATCAAAGGAAAGGAACTGAGGAAAGTTAGTCTAAGATACAAATTTTGAGGTTCAGGGAACAGAAGTTGAAGAAATGCATGAATTGAATGTTGATTTTCTTTCCAGTGGATAAATTCAGTTGTAAAATCTCTTGATAAAATTGAGGAGGCAATGGTTTGGTTAAAGATGAATAAGTGTAAAATTTGGAAAACCTTCAGGTGGAATGGAAAGCCTGGTGATGAATACATGTGAATAGCTGATTGGAAGGAGAATCCATTTTTACCACTGTAGCAGTGATCTGTTCACTTACGTGCAAGCTCTCACAGTGTAGGAATTCTGTCTTTTTCATCCCTGTGGCTCAATGCTTAAAACATAATCTAAAAAAAAGGTAAATACTCTTAATTATAAAAGCTTGGGGTAGGTTTTCTCCTACCATTAGCAACTTATGGATAAAATGGGGCATAGAAATTGTAGTGACTCTGAGTTCACTGGTTCTTGCTCCCACCCCCTAAATAGAACTTGCCAGCCTCTAAATGCTCAAGCTGTGGAAGTCATGAAACTCACCAAGAAACGAGTGGGGATGGAATCCTGGCTCCGTCATGCATCAGGTATGTGACATTGGCCAAGTAACCTCAGCTCTCTGTGCCTTCACTTCCCCTGTGCAAAATGTATGACAGCAACCCCTCAGGGTATTTCTGTGAAAATATAAAAGGTGGATGATGCCTATAAATATTCAAGTTATACGTCTGTGAGGTAGAATGAGCCCTGTCCCTGTTCTCAGGACAGAAGTCTGAGCTAGCAATTCCTGGTTTTTTTTGAAAGACAAAGATGTCTGTAAGTCTATCAAACAGGCTGGCTGGCTTAATTTGATTTTCTACTTCTTTTCTACTGTGTGTAACATGATCAGCCTCAGGAAAACTTGTTCACTTCTATCTGATTCCATTGCCACCAGCATGTCTCAAAATTGTTGAGTTCACCAAAATAATATTTGATGGCAAGGTTGATTTGACATGAAGTCAAAACAAATGACTTAAAATACTTCTATTTCTTTCTCCCCACAATATCAAACAACCAATTAAACTGACTACGAGTTCAGACAATTAAGTTCACGAACTTGCCACCATGCGTTTACACTGGCAGCACTTTACAAACAGCTCAGTAAAGTTTCATAACCTTGGTACATCAGTGTCTCACAGCTGTGTTTATGTCGACATGTGGCGGTATCTTGTTAAATAGCGGTCACTATTGTTGTTGCGTTTTTTGTGTGTGCTGTCCCGAGAATGTCTGAGCTTGAATTATTAGAGCAATGGAGAAACATTAAATAACTTGTTAAACTTGGCAAGAGTGGAAATGACATGAGGGACATGTTAGTCCAAGTTTATGGGGATAATGGCATGAAGAAAATGGCAGTGTACAAATGGATTAAACGTTTTTCTGAGGGGAGAGAACACATCACTGATGAAGAGAGGTCAGGGTGGCTGGTAACGAGCAGAACTAATGAAAACATTACAAAAATTCATCAAGTTGTGCGTCAAAATCATCAGCTGAGTGTGAGAAGCATAGCAGACCAAGTAAACATCAATAGAGAAACAGGAAAATCTTAACGGAAAATCTTGGTATGAGAAAGGTATGTGCAAAAATGGTCCCAAAGGAGCTCTTGCATCATGACAATGCATCAGCTCACACGGCACTGTCTATGAGGGAGTTTTTAGCCAGTAAACAAATAACTGTATCGGAACACCCTCCCTACTCACCTGATCTGGCCCCCAAGGATTTCTTTCTTTACCTGAAGATAAAGGGAATATTGAAAGGAAGACAGTTTGATGACATTCACGACATCAAGGTTAATATGACAACAACGCTGATGGCCATTCCAGAAAAAGAGTTTCCAAATTGCTTTGAAGGGTGGACTAGGCACTGGCATCGGTGCATAGCTTCCCAAGGGGAGTACTTCGAAGGTGACTGTAGTGATATTCAGCAATGAGGTATATAGCACTTTTCCTAGGATGAGTTCCCGAATGTAATTGTCAGAACTCATATGTCAGGAATTATGTGTATGTTGGTGGTGGTTTATCAATCATGTATTTTTATTGTCTTTTTCTATAACTAAACTGGTGAAATTGATGATCAAGTCACTGTTGGGTGTTTAGATAAGCCAGGCTAAGTGGGGAAATTTAATTCTGTGACTCCTGGACCATGTAGCTTTGTTTCTTTAAAAGGCAATTGTGAGGTTAGGAATTAATTAAACTTTGTAGGACAGTTTTCTGAGTAATGTGGAATGCTATGTATAGCGTAACGTTCTTGTTTTATTACAGATGGCCATAAAAGCCTTCTTTAATAAAGATTTATGGAATTTGACTTATTTGAATTTGTAGCCAGGGCCCCAAACCTAAATTGCAAACCTTCAAGGAAAATGCTGGAAAAGATGTTGCAATTAAATATGCCACTTCAAGAATTCATCACAGCATGCCTCCAGGAGTGCCTGTGTCTGAGCATCACAAACTTCCAGAGACAACAGGAGCTTCGTAAGCATACCGTCTCTCTGTGTCAGTCACATGTGATTGAGTCTCCAAAAAAAAAAAAAAAAAATTAACTTTAAAAAGTTATAATCTCCCTTAGAAAAAAAGATTAGTGTTTTCTATAACAAGATTCAGAGACTCTGGGCATTGATTGATGCCTTTTTCCTCTCAAAACGCTGGGGGTGGGTGGGGCTGAGAATGCAGGGCTTTACTTTGGAAATGGACCCAAGTCCCATGCGTCACATTTATTTCCCTTTCAGTCAGAATTTCTCTGACCGGTCATAAAAGGTACAGTCAACCTTTCCTAAATAACTAATGCTGGGAACATTTATTATACCTAGCTCCTTAAATTATGAAAATGACAAGTACATAAAATTTTCTATGCAAGCACTCCAGTAATTTACTTAGCAAGCAGCCTGAGCAAAGTAGGAGCTGAAGGAGTTCTACTGCTGGGTTACACACATCAAAATTTAATTAAGTTTCTGACCTAATATCCCCCTTGTTTCATTGATTAGGAAAGTCATGGGTGGACCTCGTCATTCTCAGAAGAACTGTAATTGTGAAATCTGAGCAGTCTATATATTTTCTTTGCCCAAGTGTTCTTTTCAAGTCTCGTTAGATTATCATGAGTGTTACAGCTGAGCCAATCTTTTTTCTAAGAAATGAACTTTTAAAATTGCACCTTTTAAAAGTGACTTCTAGAGTTACCACGGCAGTTTCATTATCATACACAGAGATGAACATTATCACAGCTATGGCTGATCTACCCAGGGCTGTCAGGAAATGAGAATTCCACATAAAGTGCATTCTCCAGTAGGGCTCACAAGGCTTGCTAGATCAAGGGCCTAGACTTTTAGTTTAACAATTTTAAGTGAAAAGCTTCTATCATATGCTGCACATATCTCTGGTGCCTTAAATGTATTCTTGATGACTCTGGGTCTCTGTTATCAATAGCTTATTGTACTTAGAGTTACACACAGTACTGTTTGATTTTTTTAGTCTCCGTTTTCATCTCAGTTTGCCAGCTGCTTAGGATGATCAGGGACATTAAAATTTATTTCAGATCCTGAGAGAGTAAGTTTTTGCCCCCACCTCCCAGAAAAGGTAGATTTATATAAAGATGTCACCTGAACAATCCAGGTCCTTTGCTGGGGGCTTGCAGGCAGAAATGACAGATCTGTGCAAACATGCAATGTAGTTGGTCTCTGAACCCTCTTTCTATAGGCAGGATTAGTATTTTGTCCTGGCTTCCCAACACTCATAGTCCAAGGTAAATCACTCCTTACCCCTTTAGATTTCTGGTGGATTATTTCTTAACGCCCCTGTACCTCATACCTTATGTAGTTCCTTAAAAAGTTTAGAAGTTACTTAGAAGTTTCTAGGACCCTGAGCTAGGGGTTAAGGACATAGATCCTGCTTAACCTCTCTAGGCCTCAGTTTTCTCATCTTTAAAATAATGTTATGAAGATGAAATGCAATTATATGTATTTGGAAGACAGAGTGCAGTCTCTAACTCTGAGGAAAAGTTCAATCAATGAAAACGTATATGTATGTAACATGATAGCAGTTGTAGATAAAAAAATGATAAAAATTATTGTAAATACAATAATTTTAGTACCTTGAACTTTATTTTTGTTGAAGTATTGAGCTGTCATGAAATGATTTATTTAGTTGTCTGTGTGGTGTCTTTTTGTATTTGGGACTATATGAAGTCTGTAATAAGAAATTATACTAGTCTATTCTATAAGGAATCTCGTAATGAAATTATGTCTGACATAATGCATTAGGCACAAGTTGTGGGGGTGGCTTAGTAAAAAAAACTGTGACTTTGGCTTCAGAGAGAACTAAGTTAAATTACTTCCTGAATCACTAGCACAGCTCTAGACCCTTGGGGCTTTACTCATCATCTCTGCCCCTGTGTTTTCTTATCTCTAAAGTAAGGATAATAATATCCCGTTCCTAGATTAGAAAAACATTGTACATTGTAAGTACATAATAAAGTTATTGTCATTATTTCATTTCTAGATGTAATTACATTTAAAATAAGAATCTCACTTTTCTGCATGCGGATGCAACTGTAAAATAAAATCTGAGTCTACTCCCTGCTGAATTATGGCTCACCAGAAAGAATTATATCTAAAATTACAGAGTGGGGTTCTCCACTATTACTAAAGCAGTGGATCATCAATCATATTTCAAGTTAGGCAAAACACGCATCCCTCCCCTGTTCTTTTCAAGTGTAGAAAAATAGCAAATACATGGAAGCAATTGACATTTATCATCCCCTGGCCACAATAATTGGACCTTTCTTTACTTCCTCCTGCTTGTCTCACTTCCTTCAAGTTTTGCTCAAAAGTTACCTTTACCTTTATTTAAAACTGCAACCCTCTATTCACTCCCAACCCTGGCACTTATCACTGCCAACCTGCTGTACAATTTACTTTTTAAAATATTCATTGCCAATGTTTACACACAAGACCATAAGCTCCACAAAGGTAGACTTGTTTTTCACTGATTATATCTCAAATACCTAAAGCAGTTACCTGACGTTCAATAATATTTATTAAATATATGAATAAAGTTTTAGTACTGCTTTTCAGAGTCTCTATTTAGAAGGAAAAACAACAACAACAAAATTAGTATTGTTATGTTGAGACTAAATTTATAAAAGTTATTAAAGACTAATTTAAATTAATAATAAATTAAATTAACAATATATTATACAAAAACCAAGTGAGCCTGTTTCTATTCATTATTTTGAGCCTTCAATTTTTTTTTCTCAACTAAAACTCCTGGTTTTAGTTGACTCATACTCTTATCCTCATTTGATCATTCTGCAATGATGTTTTCTGCACATGGATCTTAACATAGCTATGAAGAACTTGGGTATGTATTTGACATTCTGTTTTTGATTATGTTTCCTCAAGGACATGCTCTTCCATACCTGTCCTGCTCTGAGAATTAACTAGGTAGTGTAATCTTAAGAATCATAAATACCTATGGAAGCTGGCATCAATCACACAATGTTGTATTTTAATGAATGAAACATTTTGTGTCTCTAGGTAGATTCACAAAAGTGGTCTAAATCAGTATTTTTCTCAACTTTAGTGTCTGCAGGTTACCTGGGAACCTTCCAAAAATGCCTATTAAGAGCAGGTAGATCTCAGGTACGGCTCTAAATTCTGTATTTCTAATCAGTTCCTAGGTGATGTTGATGCTATTGATACAAAAACAAGGGCCTAGATTAAGTTTTTGTTTTTAATTTACATTGACCACATTCACATTTCCTCCTGAGTTGAACTTCAATTTTATTTCTAAAGGGCAGTAATGAGAGAACTTACACACTTTTTTTTTTTTTTTTTAAGTTTAAAACTCAAGTCTGGTAACAATTTTACTCAACAATATTAATTATGGATTTCAAGTTAGCATACAAAAGCATTTAGTATAAAATAGGAGAGTGTTAATTTTTAGGAACGATCTAAAGACAGATGTAGGTTTTACTCTCTAATGAGGTTCAAATTTAGGACTGTAATGAGCCTCACTGAAAGAGTGAAGCAGGAAATGGCAGATTTGTTTTGATAGAGACCAAGAATTTTAAGTGTGTGTTGGCTTTACACTGTCTTTGAAACTCTGTGCTATGAAAACACAGGAGCCAGGAAATGAGCCCAGCCAAGTGATTTCACTCTGTAAAGATGTCAAAGTCAGTTCTCCGCAATATTCAAATGTGCCTTTTTCAGAAATGAATGAGGAAAGTCTTCTATCATTTGTAACTGAGAAAACTAAGAGCACTATTTTCTTATAACTCATCCACAGTCCCTCAACAGAAAGCATCTTTCTTCCTGAAGGCAGCTGAAACTTATATTTCTTGTTCTAGCTCAGGCTTTGTTGTTGTTGTGTTTTTTTTTTTCTGAAATTGGGCAAAAGGACTGATTAAACTAATTTTTCTTTGTTCCTTTAAGACAAATAAACTAGCTTACAAGAATCGGGGGTGTATGTGGAGGAGACTGACTGATGTTGGTGTCTCAGGACCTCACAGTTCCTTATTTTAAATCAGAATTATAAAAAGAGTAATTGCTTTGACCCAACTGCCCTGTGGTGGACTGGTCTGAGTTCCCAATTAGTTGCTGGGAGATTAGGTTCTGCATGTCTGCTGACCAAGCATTCTCTTAGCTATTAGTAACTGTCTTCACTTGGAGTTCTAGTTTATGACTCAGTGCAACTCTCATGTTTGGGCTGGGCAACATTAAAGTTCTTACTTAATCCAACATGATGCAATCTAACTGGAAACAGACTATGTTCCCCTTTTCTTAAAATATTTGCCAATGGACATCAGAAATATGGCAGCATGAGGGGTGTTCCTTGATCTCCCCCCTTGAAGTTACAACAAATCAAACAGCTACTCATGTAATTCAACAAAAGATTCCCTACTCAACACACAAACACATCACAGAGAGCCGCGCATCGAAACATCTGAAGGTGGGTGAATCGGGGCAAACAAGGGAGGGGTAAGGGAGAAGTGCAGAGATAAGGGCCACACGATGCAGCCCAGAGCTCACTGTGGTCCCCGGAGAGTGGGGAATTAAGACTGCAGGTGCACTCTTTGTGGCCTCAGCCATTCTAGCTGAAGGATCAGCATATAATAGGGCTGGACACAGTGATGGAGCAGAGACCTCAGGGCAAAGACTGAATGCAGAAATGTGACAACTGCAGTCTAACAGCCCTCAATGCCAGACAGAAAAAAAAATGCCATGGCGCCTGGCCAACTCCCCCAACCTCCCAGAGCTCACCTCCCTCACACGCTCACAGTATTAGCAGTGGACCCCAGAAGAAACCTGTAGCAGTGTCAGATTAAAGAGCAGAAAATATCTACAGCCCTGAGAACTGGAGAGACAGTTCCTGAGTGGCAGATGGCAGTGTGCATAATTCCTGTGACAAGGGAGGAGCTATAGGGGCAAGGCAGCTGTGGTCTGGCAGTTGTCATTACTTGGAAGAGAACAAAGCCACAAACACACCAACTGCCTCTCCCAGCCCACCCCAACCCCACCTTTTACTGCTAATCAGAGTGGGGGCACCCAGGGATGCTGAGGCACACAACTCTGCATCTGGCTGCAGGGTCAGCACTGGGATTTCAGGGGCTCAGAACCGCATCAACAACCACTTCTTCCTATGGGGGTGGGGCCCTGAGACCAAGGCAACCTGGACACAGAGGAGAAGCCCACCTCCCCAGGAAATCTCCCACTATGCAAGAAGCCAGAACAGCCCAAGAAAAAATAAAACACTCCAGTGAAAGAGAAAATAAAACTCTCCATTACTACCTATTGGAAAACAACAAAAAAAGACGTATTCATATAAACCTACAGCAGAATCCACTCCTGTAGATGCCTAGGAAAAGAAATAATCCATTAATTGCTATGAATACCCAAGGTAACAAGGTAGGTCAGAAAGAAAAATGAAAAATATCCAGAGAATAAACTTAAAGACATGGAAATAAAATATGTGACTTAAATGACAGAGAATTCAAGATTGAAGTTCTGAAAAACTTAATGAGATGCAAGAAAACACAGAGAGACAATTTAATGAACTCAGAAATAAAACCAAAGAACAAAATAAATATTTTACCAAAGAGATTGAAATTTTAAAAGAGAACAAAATAGACATTATGGAGCTGAAAAACTCAGTAAAAGAGATGAAGAATGAAATAGCCAGCTTAGGAAATAGAGATGAACAGATGTAGCAAAGCATTAGTGATATCAAAGATAGAAATCTGGAAATGATGCAGCTGGAAAAGAGAGATTTGAGATTTAAAAGAAGTGAGAGAACTCTACCAGAACTACCTGACTCCATCAAAAAGAGCAATATAAGAATAATGGGTATACAAGAAGAAGAGAGGGAGAAGGGCACAGAGAGGCTATTTAGACAAGTAATCAATGAGAAGTTCCCAAACCTATGGAACGAACTGGATCCTCGAATCTAAGAAGCAAACAGACCACCTAATTACCTCAATCCTAATGGGTCTCCTCCAAGCAGTACATTATATTGAAGCTGTCAAAAATTAATGACAAAGAAGAATCCTCAAGGCAGCCAGGAAAAAGAAGGCAGTAACCTACACAAGAAAGCCCATTAGATTATCATCAGAATTTTCAACAGAAAATTTACAAGCCAGGAGGGAGTAGAATTAAATATTCAAATTATAGAAAGAGGGAAATTACCAGCCAAAAATAATATATCCTGCAAAGTTATCCTTTAAATATGAAGGAGGAATAAAGACTTTACCAGATATACAGAAGCTGAGGGAATTTTACACCATAAAGCCTGCTTTACAGGAAATATTGAAGGGGGCTATTCAACCTGAAACAAAAAGACAAAAGGATAGAGAACTATGAGCAAGTTTACTAAAGACAGACAGAAGCAGGAAATGGCAACCCTTATAAAGAATAGGGCATTATACACTTAAACATAACATAAAGGATAAAAAAGATAAAACATATAAAAACAAAAAGAGAAGAAGACAGTTTGCTAATGAAACTCAGAACTCAACACACAGCACAAATAGGGATAATTTGTGACAACAAAAACAAAAAAGGGGAGGGAGTAAAGGTCTGAATTTGCAAAGGGAAATGGAGATAAGAGCATTTGCAAAGGGAAATGGAGATAAGAGCATATACTGTATACATGAAACTTTCTTTTACATAAACTTATGTTAAACACAAAAAAAATTCCACAACTGAGACACATAACATAAGAAAGAGGAAACAGAGGGAAAAACAATCATAGAATAACATCAAGCTAAAATAACAGACAGAAACACAAAGGCAAAGAAAAAATGGAGATACAGAACTACCAGAAAACAAAAGATAAAATGGCTATAGGAAATCCTCATATAGCAATAGTAACCTTAAATGTAAACAGACTGAATTCACCAATAAAAAGTCACAGAATAGCAGATTGGATCAAAAGACAAAACCCAACCATATACTGTCTTCAAGAGACACTTCTCAGTTACAAAGACAAATATAGACTCAAAGTGAAAGAGTGGAAAACAATACTCCAAACAAATGGCATTCAGAGAAAACAAGTGTAGCCATACTTATATCTCATGAAAGAGACTTCAAAATACAAAAGGTAACAAAAGACAAAAATGGACATTTCATAATGACAAAGGGGACAATACTTCAAGATGACATAACACTAATCAATATATATGCTCCCGATCAGTAAAGTTGCAGGATACAAAATCAATATATAAAAATCCATTGCAGTCTTATATATTAACAATGAAATTTCAGAAAAGGAAACAAAAAATATTCCTTTTTCAATTGAAACAAAAGGAATAAAGTATCTAGGAATAAACGTAACAAAGGATGTGAAGGACCTATACACTGAAATCTATGACATTTTTTAAAAAAATTGAAGAAGATACAAAGAAATGGAAAGCTATCCCATGTTCATGGATTGGAAGAATCAACATAGCTAAAATAACGATATTACCCAAAGCAATAAAAAGAGTTAATGCAATTTCCATCAAAATGGCCTAAGGCATTTTTTTTTTCAAAAAATAGAAAAGAAAAAACAAAAAACATCAGATTTGTATGGAAATACAAAATACTCCAAATAGCCAAAGCCATCTTAAGAAAAAAGAACAAGGCTCCAGTATCACACTCTCTGAATTCAATTTGTACTACAAAGTGACAGTAATCAAAACAGCATGGTATTGGCAGAAAAACAGACACACAGAAATGGAACAGAAATGAGTATCCATAAATAAACCCACATATATATAGGCAGATAAATTTTGACAAGGGAGCCAAAAACATAAAATGGAAAAAAGAAAGCCTCTTCAATAAATGGTGCTGGAAAGATTTGAAAGCCATGTGCAAAAGAATGAAACTAGACTGCTATCTGTCACCATGTACCAAAATTAACTCAAAATGGATCAAAGACCAAAACATAAGAACTGAAACAATAAATTGCATAGAAGAAATCATATGGATTTAAACTTATGGATCTTGGGTTCAGAGAGAATTTTATGAATTTGACCTTAAAGGCAAGGGAAGTAAAAGCTAAAATAAATGAATGGGACTACATCAAAATAAAAAGCTTCTGCACAGCAAAAGAAACCATCAACAAAATAAAGAGGCAACAAACCGAATTGGAAAAATATTTGCAAACAACACCTCCAATAAGGGGCTAATATCCAAAATATATAAAGAACTCATACAACTCAACAACAAAAAGACAACAATCCAATTAAAACATAAGCGGAGGACATAAAGAGAAACTTCTCCCAACAAGACATACAAACAGCCGACAGATATATGAAAAAGTGTTCAAGTTCACTAGCTATTAGGGAAATGCAAATCAAAACCACAATGAGATACCACCTCACACAAGTTAGAATGACTATTGTCAATAAGACAAGTAATAACAAGTGTTGGAGAGGCTGTGGAGAAAAGGAACCCTCATTCACTGCTGGTGATAAAGTAAACTGGTACAGCCACTATGGAAAACAGAGTGGAGATTCCTCAAAAAATTAAGAATAGAATTACCATATGACCCAGCAGTCCCTCTTATGGGTATCTACCCAAAAAATCTGAAAGCACATAGTCGTAAAGATATATGTACCCCTAATGTTCATTGCAGCATTATTCATGGTGGCCAAGACATGAAAATACCAGTGTCCTTCAAAAGATGAGTGGATAAAGAAGATGTGGTACATATATACAATGGAATATGACTCAGCCATAGGAAAAGATGAAATACTGCCATTTGCGACAACAACATGCATGGCTCTTGAGATTTTCATGCTAAGAGCAATAAGTGAGGAGGAAAAAGTCAAGAACCATATGACTTCACTCATATGTAGGATATAAAATTGAAAGCAACAAACGAACAAGGCAAACAAAAACTCATAGAGACACAGACAACAGTTTAGTGGTTACCAGAGGGTAAGCGGGGAGGGGAGATAGTAGAAGAAGGTAAAGTGGGTCAAATATATGGTGATGAAGGAATACTGACGGTAGGTCTAGAACACACAATGCAATATACAGATGATGTATTATAGAAATGTACACTTGAAACATATAATTTTACTAACCAATGTCACCCTAATAAATTTAATAAATAAAAAAAAATATATTTACTAATGTCACTGTGACTGGAGAAGTTAGGAAAGAATCAAGGAAGGAAATAAAATTATGGCTTAATTTGGGATTTTAATATAACAGAGTCTGGGAATTCTTATTGTCGTACTACTGCATTGCCACTGAAGTATTTGCCTTTGAAATTGGGTAAACTAAGCTTAAAGTTTGCATGATACAAATTAGGTGTAACATGTCAAGATCTCATAATTCTTCTCTGACAGAACATCTGTTTTCTGATTGAAAGCTGGAAGACCATGTTGCCACTGAAAGATGAGATTATTTACGACAAAATCAACCTCAGTAGTTAATGTAACACTCTAAAGCAGGGGTTCTTAACATAGGAGTTATGCCTAAATCTTTCTGAAATTGTATAGAAGTGGGTACATTGATTTTCATCAGATTGTCAAATGGTTTTGTGATTTCTCCCAAGGTAAAGAACTATTTCACTTGTGTCTATCAAAATTTAAAACAGTCATGAATTTCAGCACAGGTTCCATTTCCAGGAATCTATCCTACCTAAATATTTACCTAGTAAACAAATCTGAAGTACAAGAAATTTTTTCTGAGTTCTTTGTAATAGTGAAACAATATAAAGATTTTAAATATCTGTCCATTGAAAATAGTTTGAAATATTATAGCACATTTGTATTGTGGAATACTATACTGCCACTAAGAAAATAAAGTTCACATGCAACACTGTCCAAGATGTACTGTTATTTTAAGAGTCTTGTTCATCATATAAACAATTAAGCATCTATAATATTCTAGACACTGTATTTGGTACTAAGGATAAAAGTGAGGAAATACTGACCCTCCTCTATTTTCATTTTACTTGAGGTCTAGATGAGACCAACATGTATTTATAATATTTGGATAAAAATATTAGTGTTTGCTTGTAGGTATATTTTTGCATATACGAGGTCTGACAGTTAAGTTCAAAAACTCATCCTAGAAAAAGTGCTACACACCTCATTGCTGAATATCACTAAGGTCACCTTCGAAGTACTCCCTTTGGGAAGGTATGCACTGATGTCAGTACCTAGTCAACCCTTCAAAGCAATTCTGGAACTCTTTTTCTGGAATAGATATGAGTTGTCGTCATATTATCCTTGATGTCCGGAATGTCATCAAAATGTCTTCCTTTCAATATTTCCTTTGTGTTTGGATAAAGAAAGAGGTCATTGGGGGCTAGATCAGGTGAGTAGAGAGGATATTTCAATACAGTTATTTGTTTACTGGCTAAAAATTCCCTCACAGACAGTGCTGTGTGAGCTGGTGCATTATTGTGATGCAAGCACCATGAATTGTTGGCAAAAAAGTTCAGGTCATCTAACTTTTTCAAAAAGTCTTTTCAGCACTTCCAAATAGTAAACTTGGTTACCTGTCTGTCCAGTTGGTACAAATTTATAACAAATAATCCCTCTGATATCAAAAAAAGGTTAGCAACCTCGTTTTGACTCTTGATTCGGACTGATGGAACTTTCTTGGTAGTGGAAAATTGGCTGACTTCCATTGTGCACTTCGACACTTTGTTTCAGCGTCATATTGGTACACCCATGTTTCATCACCTGTGATAACACAACCCAAAAACATCATATTGCCTCTCCAAAAGGTCTTGGCAAATTTTGACTCTCCTTTGCTTTTGTTTGTCAGTGAGCTCCTTTGGGACCATTTTTGCACACACCTTTCTCATGCCAAGATTTTCAGTTAAGATTTTTCTGTTTCTCTATCGATGTTTACTTGGTCTGCTATGCTTCTCACAGTGCAGCTGACAATTTTGACACACAATTTGATGAATTTTTGAAATGTTTTCATCAGTTCTGCTCATTACTGGCTGCCCTGACCTCTCTTCAACAGTGACGCGTTCTCTCCCCTCAGAAAAACATTTAATCGACATGTACACTGTCATTTTCTTCATGGCATACCCATAAATTTGGACTTGGCCTATCTTGTCCCTGATTTCACTTTCACTCTTGCCAAGTTTAACAAGAAATTTAATGTTTGTTCGTTGCTCTAATTCAAGCTCAGGCATTCTTGTGATGGCACACAAAAACACACAACAATAATGAATGCCACTCAGCAAGACACTGCCTCATGTCGACTGGAACACAGCTGTGAGACACAGATATACCAAGGTTATGAAACCTTACTGACCTATTTGTTCAGTGCTGCCAATGTAAATGCATGGTGGCAAGTTTGCTAACTTAATTGTCAGACTTCATACAAATCAAAAGTTTGGAAGGATATATATCAAGACACAAGATTTTAATATCTGGGATTTGAAAAGGAGGACGTGAGAAAAGATTTTCAATTTTTCCTTTTATTTTGTTTGAATTTCATTTAAGAGCCTATATTGCTTTTGTAATACGTAAATATTTTTAACCATCTATTTAAACCTTTAGGGAGGGAAATATATTGCTTTTAAGCTGAGTACATAACTAGTTATTATAATCTTCATACACTAACAAAACAACATGTAGCCTTTTTTTAAATCATTTTTTTTGACTGATCTTTAGTAGTTAGTTGAACTATTATTTTGTATGTAAGGCAATTTTTAAAGCTGTCCCCTGAATTTCAATTCCACTCTCTTGGTTACATTGCAGACGTATCAGATAGTTTCTCAATCCACAGTGTTGCTTGGCATACAAAATACCAACCTCAATCCTGGAAGAATAAACAATTATTTGGGTTAAATCTGCAAGTATTTTGACAAGTATCTAACCACGAACCACATGCTCTTCTTGGAGACCTTTTCTGCTATGTGTTCAATTTCCTGAATACATTTTTTCACTCTCTACAACTCAGGCCTCAATATTTGAGTACCACTTATATCATGTTTCACTAATGTAAGTCTTTGTGGAGACGCCTATAAAGATATTGTGCCCACTGTGTGATCTTGTCATCTACTGACTCTTCCATGAAAGCAGTACATACTCATATGTGTTGGTTGAGCTCTACTGGGGACCATGCCAGGGGAGCTGGGATAGAGGATTTCATGAATGGTATTTGAGCATTATCAAAAATGTCACACACAGAAAAGTTAATCTTAAAGGTTTTTCCCAGAGATAGAGTTCCCTAATATTCATCATTATCAATTCTCCTCTTCTGGGGACATAGGAATGTCACACACTTCAGCCACTTTAGCGTTTTGTGGGGCCACAAGCTAGTTCTGGCCAGTGGATGGGGCAAAAACTAATATGCATGAATTCCAAGTCAAAACCCTTAACTGATAGGAAAAATCCTACCAATACGCCTTTCCCTCCAACGATAAATTTGAAAGCCACACTACAGCTGGAGTATGCCACTGCAAGGTGAAGATGCATGATGGCAATGCCTTTTTCAGCCTGTATCCCTGAATGTCCTTCATGGATGCTAGCTGCCTTTGGAGAGGGGCCAGGACCATAAGCATGCAAAATAGTCCTGTGTTAACAACTGAGTCGTCAGTGGTGTTTCTTCCTGCTGCACAGTCCGGCCTGTATGGACTAACATAGCTATGCCCAGGCCCAATCAAATTTTAGTTTCCTTTAATTTAGTTTTGTTTAAAAGATTATTTTTAAGAGTCTGCTATGTACTAGGCATTGTGTTGGGTACCAGGAATACAAAGATGAAAAATCTCTAAACTGAAGGATCATTTGCATGAGAACCACCTGAAATGCTGCTAAAAATAAAAATTCCTAGAACCTACTTCAGAGTTATTAGAAGAGAATATGTAGGCATGGGGACTCAGAACACACTCGTCAGATAAGTCTTGGGCCCTCCATGTTTGGGACTGATCTAATGGTAAATAAGGGCACGTGGGTTCTTTTTATGTATTTCTGTAGGTATAATGGTAAGGTATTGTGCCTCCCTATGAGCCCTGCTTAACAAACATAATGGCACCATTCAGCCATGTGCTCTGGGCAGGACTATTTCAATGACCGTACAAACACATCTTTGCTTAAAACAGACGTCAGATCTCCATTTCCAAAATGAATGGAAGAATTGAAGGGATTTTCATTGTCATGGACCTTTTCCTAATTTAAATTTTTCAAAAAGCCACTGATTTTTAAGTGACTATAAAGTGCTAATCTTAATTTATAAATGTATAAATTTTAAACACCAATAATAAGGTAGTGGTGCCATGGCTGAAATGCTAATAAATATTTTTAAAGGAGCTTCTTGAATCTGGCTGTGGGTATGAAAACAGAAACCCCTTATTTTTAAACATCCATTTGTTGAAAGAAATTGAAACCAAAGGAAGTCTCACTCTTCTAGCAAGACCATTTAAACTCTGATGATGGTAGGGAGATGTTCTTATCCATATGATAATTATAAGCTTTCCACGCATTCGTGTCTTTGTTGCAGTACTGATCCAAACAGAATGTACTTTGCAGACCAATAAATAATTATCATATACAGTATTTGTACCATTTCCATCACTTAGCTGTCGGCAGCCTGTCAACTGCATTTGGGCAGAACTTAGAATGTGAATGAACACAAATAGCTTGTCATGACCCGTAAAGAGTTTCATGAGATGGGGAGGCAGGAAAGCTCTCTTTTTACCATCTTGATGACAACAGAAACTGGAATAATCTGGAAGGGACACAAAAATTTAGCTCCACAGTCTCGATTTCCAGACCCACTGTAAATTGATTTTCTGTCAAGAAGATGCACAGCTCTTGGAGCATGCTGCCTGGATTCTTATTTATTTATATATTTATTTACTCATTCATTCATTTTGCGGTGGGGTGGCTGCAGCTGCCAAGTGAAATAAGCTTCTGGGGTACTAGACTACGTCAAAGCCTTTAAAATGCACACCCTGTATGGAAAACACTCCTTTAGGAACGAGGTAAAAATCATTATGGGAATTAGATGATTCACGTCTACTGTGAACTTTGCATGGAGGCGAACATATATATTAATAACTTACTGAAGAAATGAAGGTTTTGGAATTAGTCAGGATTCTACAGTGGGTGACACACGCTATAGGTACAATCCAGTGGAAATATACCAGGAAATTATATATTAGTATCCAAATCCCATTTGATCTCCTACCCTTATAACATTATTTCTCCCTCCAGAGAAAGAGGGAAGTGACAGCTCCAACGTCTTATGAGCAGCGAGAAAAGCACTACAATAATTTATGTAGTGATCGCTGCTCCCGATTAGTCACTAGCCGGGGGATCACTGCATAAATTATATAAATGTCTAACCATTATGTTCTACACCTGAAATAAATATAAAATAATATTAAATGTCAATTGTAAATAAAAAAAATAATTTTTAAAAATAATAAATAAATAAGCACAATAATAGTAAGACAGTAATTTATTTCAAGAGCTCTAAACATTGGAGATTTGTGGTGCATATTAACACAGTAAAGGCTCTGAGGAGTCCTGTGGAATGACACATTTCCTAAGTTTATTCAACTGTTTCTTATACCATCTATTAACTTCCCACATAATATATGGAAAATAAGGCCTGATTATCATTCTGTATCTGAAAATATAGGTCAAAGACACACACCTCTCAATCGCCATAATTTGTACACATGCTGTTCTTTTTACCTAGATTTTTTTCTCCCCAATCTCATATCGCTATCCCAGCTTTAATAAGCTCAAGCTTACCTCTACCCTAGGTCACAGCTTAGTTATCACTTTGCCTGGGAAGTTGTGCCTCACACTCCAACTATACACACCTGCGCTGTTTGTCCACTAACCCAGTACTTCTGCCATAGCTACAATCACCTTCCATTACAATAGTGTGTTTACTGATCTTGCTTCCCTGATGGACGATAAGCTCCATAGACGACTCATAAGCTCTTCTGTTTGCTCAATATTTTAGCTCCAGCATCTCATATGGTTCTTGGCACATCACAGATATGAAAGAGATAGCTATTAGATTTAAATGAGTATCTTGAACCACTGGTTTAGGGAAATGTTCCTGGAGGCTTTAGATGAAGATAGCTACAGATTCTCAGAAAATTATTATGTTTTTGATGTTAGTCAGTTATATTAGGCCACATGCATGGCTTTTATTTTATTTTACTTTATTTTATTTACTTTTTATCTTTTGTTTTACTTTACCTTATTTAATTTAAATCTATGCTTATCTTGAGGTAACAGTATAGTTTACCAGGTAAAGCCAGAGGTTCCCAGTCTTTGAGAGCTGCAACACCATATCCTACGTGGCCTGATTCCATACACTCATCTCTCCCTCAAAATGCCACATGATGTTTATTTCATATTTACATTTAAATAAACTTACATGGACGTGTTTATGCACTATAGCTACTCGCAAACTACTGAGATGTCCACCAGAATGGCA
Organism: Rhinolophus ferrumequinum; assembly: GCF_004115265.2. Lineage (NCBI taxonomy): Eukaryota > Metazoa > Chordata > Mammalia > Chiroptera > Rhinolophidae > Rhinolophus > Rhinolophus ferrumequinum. The sequence continues at coordinate 83,240,690 of NC_046293.1, forward strand.
TCTAGTAGAAAAAGCATCCAGTAGACTTGAGGCTGGTTCCTGGTTCTTACTATGGTTCTAATACTCAGGGAAAGTAGGTTTTGTTGTATCCTACGTGACTCTCTGATGACACATTCTCAAGAAGCATATATTATAACATAAATATATTGACTAATGTTTCTTAAATGTTTTAATGGCACTGCTATGGAGTGGGGTCATGGCTGAACAGTCTTTGTTCTTGGATTAGTTTGGTAAATATGGTATCCTTGAACCGTCTGTCACCGTGCTTCAGTTTCTCTGGACAATGTTTAATACTGACTCTCTGTGCTAGTTAACTTTATACATCACCTCGACTGGGCTAAGACATACCCAGGTAGTTGGTGAAACATTTATTTCTGGGTATGACTGTGAGGGTGTTTGGAGAATAGATTATTAGCATTTGAATTGGTAGACTGAGTAAAGATCACCCTCAGCAGTGTGGGTGAGCATCATCCAATCTGTTGATGGCCTGAACAGAACATAAACGTGGAGGAGAGTGAATTTGTTCTCTCTACTTGAGCTGGGACATCCAACATCTCCTGTCCTTGGACACCAGCACTTCTGTTTCTTGGGTCCTTAGACTCAGACTGGGACTTACCTCATTGGCTCCCCTGATTCACAATCCTTTGGGCTAGGACTAGAACTGGACCACTGACTATGCTGGGCCTACAGTTATGGAGGGCAGAACGTGGGACTTTTCAGCCTCCACAGTCATGTGAGCCAATCTCTTATTTTAAGTTTTTTATCTTTCTATCTATCTATCTATCTATCTATCTATCTATCTATCTATCTATCTATCTATCTATCATCTTATCTCTCTCTCCCTCTTCCTCCCTCCCTCTTCTGCCTTCTCTCTATCTATCTACCTCCTATTGGTTCTATTTCTTTGGAGAGCACTGACGAATACACTCTCCTCACAAAATAAACTAATTTATTTAGTCAATAAATATTTTGACTAAACATGGTGCTAGGTGTTATACCTATAGAGTTAAGGTTGATAATCTCTAAGAAATGTGGATATAGATACTGTGCAAAAAGAAAAGCTATAGCTATACGTGAAAATGACATGGGTGAGAAGAGAGTTTACATTTGGCATCGACTTCTCAGATTGCATTATAAAACAATGTCTGCTCTTTAGTGAGGGACAAAGCAGAGCATGTATTTGGGAGTTAGTAGAAACCTTTTGTCTTTGGAACTGACTCATTAATGCTTCCTATGGTTATATCTACATGTTTGCCTCTGCATAGTGAAAGGAATTGTCCAGAATAATTTTTATATGGCTTAGAGAAATATATGGTATTGTCCGTGGGCTATTTGGAGCCCCAAATTGATGTGAAAATAAAATTGCCTTAAAAGAAAATAGACAAAAACAACAGCAAAACAGAATTTAGAGCAATTATATAGTACAACTTAGAAAAATGGAATAAAACAAATTGAAAACAAAATGCAGAAAATGATTCCAAGCGGCTGTTTGATAGGCTATTTCTTATTACTGTTAGGAATTTTTAAAATTTTGTATAGTGACAAGGACTTACAAATTTTAATAAATTTTAGTTTATTTATTTCAATTATACAATTAAAACATGCATTCTTTCTGTAATTATACAAAATTATAATACTTTGTTTTTTTTAAAAAAATTAGGATGCACTGGTTAGACCTAATATAGAGTGTCATACATAATAGCCTTCCCTCTGCATTATCCCTGGACTATGTGCCTTTACATGAAAGAGCATTAATTAATTCCAGCGTGAATGTCCTGAGAGCGTCCTACATCCCTTACCCATCCTCACTCACCCTGACCCTGCACACACACACACACACACACACACACACACACACACACACACCCTCTGTCAGTACCCTGTTATGTCATAAAGTCTCCTTTCCTCAGTTATCCTCTCTAACATCTCTGCAGCCTTGCTCATAAAACCACCTTTCTCATCTTTTGAACCACTCTCTCGGCTCATGTAAACACACTTGGAAACATATAATTTTCACCCATCGTAATGCAGCACACTGCTATGTTAGTGGTACATTTTTGCATATACATTATGATCTCTCACTATGAAACAACTGTTCATTTAGACTTAATAATGGAAAATGATTTATCCAGTTTATTCCCAATATTCATATTTTATTTATATTGTAATTAGCTTGATGCATGTGAGAAAGATGGAGGGCCATTTGCATTTTCTATGGATCGGTTTCTGTTTTCCCTGTACCTTTCAGCTACCCATTAATAAGTTTTAGTAAAAAATAAAAGGAGGCCCAATTGAAAGGTGGAATCTCTGTACTATCCATACAAGTCTTTTGCAAATATAAAATTACTGCAAAAAAAAAATGTTTTAAAAAATACCAGAAGGAAGTGAAAGAAAACCAGAAGCATGGATAGGATAAAGAAAAGAGCAAGGAAGAAGGTGAAGAGAAAGCAAAGTGTGTGGTTTTATGGACCAAGGGACAGCAGACCTTCGTACATTAATGATAGTCATTATGCCTGCATTTGTGTGTGTCTGATGATTTGTGGCAATCAGTTTTTAGTATTAAGGCATAGTGTTAATTAGGGCTTATGCACCTCTAAGTCAATTAAATTTGGTTTATTAATGCATAATTCAATATCGTTATGTATAGCAGAACACTTAAAAGGATTTTAAAATTCTATCTTCTGATGTGGACTGAAATGTTTCAAGGAAACACCCACTATCAAGTGAGTGAAAATGAATAATTATGAAAGCCGTAACACCCCACAGTTGAGCAGACAAGACAGCTGCTATTATTAAGCACTCCAGATTGAAAGTATGGATTCTATCATTATAAGAACAAAGACAGTGCTGTGATAATTACAGAAACGCTCCAGCTTCCATTTTTGCTAATGTTTTTAGTAGAATATTTAAAGCCACAAAAGGTTAAGATAGAGAGTTTAATATCTGTATCTTGTTACTCATTTAGATGAATGCATTTTTCTACGAATTGTAATCATAACAGAGCTTGGAATCTCTGCAACATCATGTTAAGAAATAGCCGATTTGGACAAGAAATTAAATGATAATAAACAGTGTAGACTCGGTGAGGGTAATATTGTTTAATGTCAGTGGTGATTGAAACTATCTTCTAGATGACTGAAGCTTTGTTGGCCTCGTCTGTTTATATTAATTTCTGCTTTTCAAAGGCCATTATCTTAAATTGCATGTTATATAACTTGTGCCGCCTCTGTCCAGCCCACAGCACCACTTCTAAAGCAACTTGACGATGCATATTGTAAGAAAAAAAATATTTCCTAGGCTCAGCATTCAAGGAGATTACAATCTCGAGACTGTAATGGGAATGGATTAAACTTTGTACAATTTCCTTTTGTCCCATGAATTCAATCCCGTTGTGCTATTTTCTAAACTCCTTTCAATCTTTGTCACAGAAATGATCTATGAAAGTGTTAGCACTGCTTAAAGGACCCTGTCCTGATTTTAACCCAGTCAGGATCTTACAGTTGGATTGGCTCTGAATTTTTCTTCCCTGAGAAAACAAAGCACGAAGACTGGGACAAACCCACCCAACAGATGAAAGAACACGGAAAAGGTTATTGTCCTTCAGCTCAGGCAGGCTTAACAAGGACAATCAATGATCTTCATGTTGATCTCAGATGGAAAAAAAGAAAGCAAAGCGGAAAAGTCACAACATAAATCCAATCTTGTGACTGCAATTGCACTCATCTGTAAGAGGGAGACTGACGCAGTAAAAAGGTCCTTCATTCTCAGCACAGCTTCAGGTTTTCAGATTCCAATCACAGACTCTTCCTCAGATGGAAGAAGCCTTTCCACGTTTTCATTAACTACCAGTCTTACCTCTGAGAATAAGATGGAATCATTCTAATGTTGATGGTGTCCATAGACTTTGATATTGCTTCGAATTGACCCACACCACCAGAGAAAACAAAAACGTGCATACTAAGGAGAATAAGAGAATTGCTCCCTCAGAATTTGATTTTGTTTTGATCTTTAGAAGGTCTTTGACGTCAGGCAAAGCTGTTGCATCCAATGCACAGTCTTTGGTACTTTGGTTGCATGCAAATTAAACTCATTTGGTTGAAGTTAAAAAGTAAAATATTTACTACTTATTTTTATATTGACTTCAAGTAATTCCATGCCCACTGATAAATAACTAATTCCTCCAAATAAAATCCATAAGAGTTACCACATTAAAGTATGCAGAGATAAAGAACTACATGCTTTAATTTGGCTGAAACCAAAAGTTGTTCATCTTTTATTATGTTAACTGGTTGGTTTAGAATAATTCATTTTCAGGCACATGTTTTTCAAGTGGCACCTGCTTTCTAAGTAGCTACACGGAGCATAGGATTAGGGATCAGGAAACCAAGCCTATAGGTGAAAAAATCTTGGATGGGCTAGCTATTTTCACCACATGATATCAAGGATCATTGTATTATGTATTGGACCAAGCATTATGCATTGGACCAGAGATTTGGTCTATGCTCCTTTTCAGGACCAATTCAGAAATAGGACCATTAGACTTCAGTCCTATCACAAATCCATACAGGGAATCAGTGAATTTTTCTGAGAAGAGATTTACCAACAGGGAGACTTGCCTTCACCCCCACTTTACCCTGATTTACACTCATATGCCATGTTGCTGCAAAATCTTCAATAGACAGATTACACAATCATACGGTATGCCAACCAGTGGTCACAGACTGGAGTAATGGGTCCTCCATTCAGAACTTATCCCTTTTCTTTCCCCAGCATTTTTCCTAAAAATAAAAATTGGTGGAACTGAAGAGCCAACTAATAATATTAATTCATATTTGCTGAGGGTTTATTTTGCGTTAGGCACTCCTAAGTCACTTTACATGTGAATATCCTTACAGTTCTATGTCATTTCTGAGGGAGATACTATTATTGCACCATTTTACAAAAACAAAGCAATACAAAAAAAAACTGAAGCTCAGACTAGATACATAATTTCCTGATGTTAGCACAACTAGGAAATAGGCAATCTAGGTCCAAAATTAATGCTTAATTAGTAATTTTACTGCCTCTCTACACTTCCCTTGTTGTTTATATTGAGCTATCTTATCTTGTTAACTGACTAATAGGAGGAGTTGCCAAGACTTCCTAAAACTTGAATTTGACTAAACTTTTATTTAAAAAACTATATCGTTGAAAAGGTATTGAGGCATCATGATTGAAGACTGTTGCTGTATCTATTCTGATAGGTGGGCCATTTTTGTTTATTCCAAGCAGAAAAATATCTAATGAACTGCCACAAGAAAAGAAAGTAAACAGTTTTAAATACAGGTAGAGATAATGATATACACACAGACATCAGGTCAACCATCTAAACTAGAAGATGGGAAATTACATTTTTGCAATTATAACCAAATCAGAGACTGAAAACAATCTTAATTTAAATGCACATCTTTTAAACTTATAAACTGCTCATTATGCTCCATTATTTTATGTTATAATGCAAAGCACCTCCTTGCACATGTGAAATAATTCTCCTTTTATTAATTTTCTGATGCTAGTCCATTCGAATTTTATTATTATCTTTTATGTGTGGACTGCACTGATATTCTTAATATCAGAGCTATCTGGAAACAGGACTAGTGCAAGGCATGGAAACTCTCAGTTGCAACCATTATTTCTGTGTAATAGTCCTTTCCCTTTAAATATCTTCTTACATGTAGTGGTACATCAAGAGTTGCATAATTTTCCAAAGTTTTGTAATAGAGTTTAACATTTCCTAAAATAACAGTACCTACATTATATTGTTCCTGTGCCTAAAACCATTGTCAATTTCTCAAAAAAATAAAATAAAATAAATGCACCAATGCTTTAGAAATAATTGTTTCCACATTTTGGAGATCTGGACATTATTGATAGAATTTAGAAAGATAGTAATGCAATTTAGTAAACAACATGCATAATAAACATTGACAATTAAATTGTTTTATTATAGACTAAACTGTTGTCATTTGGAATTATGGTTTAATTCCCTTTTAGAAATGGTAAAGACTATGGTTAACAATGTGAATAGTACTGGCTATTAAGGGGAGTTTTAAAATGCTATGGAGGGCAGTTTTGGGTTGTATCAGTGATGAGTGTGCTAAGAAATTTAATAAGTGGGGATGATGCCCTGTGAATATGCAGAGTTGTCCTAGTCAATTTTTAAATATCTTCCCAGACTTCCAAATTCAGGCATAAGATGGAATAATTTATCTTCTAGTTGTGCATATTATTTTAATAAAATTGCTTTCCTTTTATTTCTTAAAATTATTAATGCTAGGATATTACATTCACTTTTAAAATTACATGGTTGAATAATATTGAATGTCAACTATAATTATATGTATATATGTATATATATGTATACATATATATATATATATAGTCATGGGATATATAAAGTACAGCATAGGGAATATAGTCAATGGTACAGTAACAGCTATATACAATGTCAGCGGGGTAGTAGACTGGGCGGGGTATCACTTTGTTAGGGGTATAAATGTCTAATTATTATGTTGTTTGTAAACCTAAAGCTAATTTTAAAAACATAAAAAATAAATAAAAGCTTTTGCACACACAAAGAATTACATGGTTGATAGTTTTGTCATCTAATTTGATTTGTAATGTAAAGAGTTTGTCATCTAATTTAATTTGTAATGTAAAGAGTACATTACAAAATATTTGTTATAAAAAGATGTTTTACCTCATACAGCTAAGATCCACAGGGTAAGAAATGAAGAAGGCATTAGGGTAGAAAAGCATAAGATTAAGTCTTAGAAACTCCTAAACCAGAAAATGTCCCAAAAAACTATTATGGTGGCAACTTATAAAGGGTAAAATCTACTGATATCATGTTGTAATGGCAAAGTTTGATTTAATAACTTGACCTTCTCAGCTCTCTTAGTGAACCAGAAAGCAAAAGTTGATTTCAGTGATATTTTCAGTAGCTTCTAGGAGTACCATTTCAAACGGCACAGGAAAAAGTTTTTCATTGATATTTGTTTATGCCAGATTTTTGTTGTGTGTTGGTAGTGGTGGTGGTGGCTTCATGTCCACTTTAGCTTCTCTTGAGACTTATCCATGACATTTCCAAATGGAATTTCCTAAAGGTAAAGCAACATCTAAGAAAATCAATCAAAAATCCTTGTATTAGGCTCAAACTTTGAAATATTTACATTGCTTTCTATTTTATCCCATTAGGGCTATATGACAAGTCTTGCCCAAAAATGTGGCTTTTGGAATAAGCTTCAACTACTCAATGCACCAGGTGCAAGAAATGTCCATAGGTATCAAAGAACCCTCATTTTAGAGAACAAGCAGGATGAAGGCATATGTAACCCTCCCTACTGGGATTCTATCAATCTTCTTAATAATTCAATCACCTGAGTAATAATAATGCTTAAAATACACTCACCTTTGCATCTATTTTACTTATTAAACAAATATTGACATCTAGCTATGTGCTACAGAATCATCTTCAAAGGACATCTTTTTATGAGTTTTTTCCTCTGAAGCCAAAGGGTGATAAATGCAGATAAAATGTAATGCAAAAGAAAGCATCTTATTAACTAAAATTCTAAATTGAACAACATAATAGGATTGTTTCTAAACAGTATATCAGTTGTAGGGAATTAACATAAAACTAACTCATAGGAGACAGCTAAAAACAAACAGACAATAACAACAGCAAAAAAACACCATAGCTCTAATTTAATATAGTGAAAAGTAGGCCTGAGTCAAGAATCAGGGCTGATCCTGCATGTAAGAACTCTCAGGAGACTAAGTCATAGATCAGCTGCTTGATAAAAACAGGTACAATCAGGTCAGATAATCATTGGTAGGTGGTGAATTGTCCTTTATCTAAAGTAAGGACATTTCTATCTAAATAAATAGGGCAGACCTCAATGATAAGGGAACAGTTTCCACTAGGTAGTATAGAATAAACACTGAATAAATTCTTGTTCCTTTCCTTTTTGTATACAGTCTGCCTTCTCTGAGTAGCAATTGCTTTACCTACATCCCAGACCTAAGGATGCCATCATGACATTGTGATCCTATTGGAGTATTTCCTAGGCTTCCTCAATAAAATATTTCCAAACATTTTTTGACATAGATAATTTTTCAGAGGGACTTTCTTGCCTTTTTTATTCTGGCTTTTTACAAGTTTTACATCAAAAAGTGTGTTTGTGTGTGTGTGTCACATGAAATACAGTTTGGTTACTATCAAGAATATTCTGTAAACAAAGACCTAAATAAGAGATGTAGTCAAGAGTCAGGAAGTAGATGGGATCAGATACAAAGTGAAAGCATAAGTGAACACGGCTCAGGATGTGTGGCCCGAATACTACTGGTAGAATGTTGTCATCTAATGTGCAAACTGGTATGTCTGGAGATGTCAGGCTAGGTAAAAGTGTAAGCTCAAGATGTACCTAGGTGAATAGAGCATAGTGTGGGATGGTCCAGAACCAAACAGTTGCAATTATGGGGAAGCAATCATACACAATCTACCAAAATAGTTACATTTGGTTGTATGAGGGGTGCACTGCACAGGTCTAGGGGGCACTTCACATGTTAGCTGTGATGTGTTTGTAGATTTATTACAAATTTATGGCAGATAATAAGAACATATCAAATTCACATTAAGTTGTTCTATAGGCTAAAGTGGTACTAACTATCATTCTTATATATATAGGATGCACGTAAGATTAAAATTTATAAAGGAAACCCAGTTACCTTAACCTCAGATCAATATTAACAACTATGCTCTTCAAAAATGGACAATACATCTGTGTTTGTCATGAAATTGGACATTTCATCTTTTATCCACAATAGATGCAGACAATCAAGTTACCCATTTAGCAATAGTAACCAACATTTTGTAGTCTATGATTTAGGGTAAATAGATTCTCAACCTACAATCTATTGTAGCTCTTGATCCACAAGAGCTAAAATTTCTATTCTCTTATTAAAAATGTTCCTCTCTTAGAATTGTACTCAAAATTCTAAAGAAACCTTCCAAATTTCTTTCATTTTCTCTCTCTCCTTCTTCTTCCTCCCTCCCTCTCTCTCTTCCCTGCCTCCCCTTTTCCTTGAGATAAGTTGTGAAATTTGAGAAGTATTTCTTAAAATACGTGATTTGTATGATAGAGAGAGACCAAAGAGAGAAAAAGATCACAAGGGAGCAAGTTTTAGTAAATGGACTTCAGATGTTGAGGAAAGGAGGCAGAGGACGCCGCTATTAACAGTGTTTTAACAACATGGTTCCTGTCACCCCTATTGTGGGATTGATTAACTAATGGTTTATTTTATAATTTGAAAGCCAAACTAAAGGTGAAAGAAAACTCCTTCTGTCTTGCCAATAATTCCAAGCTTAGAGATGTACATATTCCCATGGGAGGCTCGCAGCAGGTGTGAAGCATGGGGCTATTGCCTTTGGCTGTTGATTACTCTCTGTGTAATTTGAAAGCTTTCTATTCCCACAGCTTCATGTAATATATCAACAGTAATAAATTCTTAACTATTATCAGGCCTACTAAAGGTTTGGCCACTATATCAGATGTCTTCCCAATTTCATGTTGTGAGCTCTTATTCATCCCTTCTTCTGGAAAATATCTTATATAAAAATCTAGTATTAGTGTATCTAATGTGATGTTTACATTCAATGGTGACATTAGTTATCAATCTCTAACTTGAATAGTTAATTAACCATAATGAGTCAACACATCAGCACTGAGTCAGCATACTTTATCCCCACTAGAGTTTATGGCTAAGATTACTAAATGAGGCACAATGAAACTCTAAGGTATACTTTTGTTTTTAGTATTTGTAATGACCCATTTTCTGATTATGCATTTAAAGACTTTTTTTTTTTTTTTTTTTTTTTGTCTTAGAGTCCTAGAGATTTTGTCTTAGATTTTTGTCTTAGAGATATTCCATCACTGGGCAGAAAATGTAAATGTCTTCACCAGATTCAGCAGTAACCCTGTTGGCCAGTTTCGGACCAAGCTGGGGACATCATCCAGCTGCATCCAAAGATGATACACCCAGAGGGCAGACTGGGCAGGCACAAGAACCTGTTAAAGCAAATCCTGTTCTAAAGAGTCAGCCCTTGTACCACAGCTCCACTACTATAGTCATGGCCAGTCATCACAACAAATCAGCCTGTGGTTCAATACCTCTCACTGATGTGCAAACAGCAACCAAGGCTCAACTACAACAGGAGGGCACATCCAATCCACACAGTGGACACTCCTGGAGCACCCAGCTCTGGTGACCAGGGAGACTACACTACTGGGCCTCACAGCACACCTACTACATAAGGCCTCTCTACTAAGACAGGGAGGCATAGCAGCCCTATGCAATACTAGGAACAAACATAGGGAGGCAGCCAAAATGGGGAGACGAAGAAACGTATCTCAAATGAAAAAAAACAGAACAAAGCTCCAGAAAAAGAACTAAACAAAATGGAGACAAGCAATCTACCAGACGCAGAGTTCAAAACACTGATTATAAGGATGCTCAGTGATCTCAGTGAGAACTTCAACAAAGAGATGGGAAACATAAAAATGGAGACAGAAACATAACAAAAGAACCAGTCAGAAATAAAGAATACAATACAAGAAATGAAGAATACATGAGGGAATCCACAGTAGATTAAATGAAGCAGAGGCTTGAATCAGCGATTTGGACGATATGGTAGCACAGAATACCCAATCAGAAGAGCAAAAAGAAAAAAGAATCCAAAAAAATGAGGAGAGCATAAGGGGCAACATCAAGCGTACCAACATTCACATTTTATGGGTACCAGAAGGAAGAGAGAGAGCAAGGAATTAAAAACCTATTTGAAGAAATAATGACAGAAAACTTCCATAACCTGGTGAAGGAAATAGATATACAAACCCAGGAAGCACAGAGAGTCCCAAACCACATGAACCCAAAGAGGCCCACACCAAGATGCAACATAATTAAAATGCCAAAGATTAAAGACAAAGAGAGAATCTTAAAAGTAGCAGGAGCAAAGCAGTTAGCAACCTATAAGGGAGATCCCATAAGCCAGCAGCTGATTTCTCAACAGAAACTTTGCAGGCCAGAGGGATTGGCTGAAAATAATCAAAGGGATGAAAAACAAGGACCTACAACCAAGATTACTTTACCCAGCAAAGCTATTATTTAGAATCGAAGGACAAAGAGCTCCCTAGGCAAGAAAAAGCTGCTAAAGGAGTTCATCACCACTAAACCAATATTACAAAGAATCTTAGAGGGACTTCTTTAGGATGAAAAGAAAAAAATCAAAAATATTAATAATAAAATGGCAATAATTACATATTTATCAACAATTACTTTAAATATAAATGCGTTAAAGTTTCCAAACAAAAGATAGGGTAACTGAATGGATAAGAAAAAAGACCCTTACATACGCTGCCTACAAGAGACTCAGTTCAGATCGAAAGGCACACACAGATAGAAACTGAAGAGATGGGAAAAAGATATTTCATCAAAATGGAAATGGAAAAAAAAAGCTGAGGTAGCAATAATTATACAGACAAAATAGGTTTTAAAACAAAGTCTATAACAAGAGAAGGAACCAAGTGGTTCCTAAGAAGGAACCACTAATCCCACCTCTGGGTATTTATCTGAAGAAACCAAAATGCTACTTCAAGGGGACATGTGCATCCATATGTTCATTGCAGCATTGCTTACAATAGCCAAGATACAGAAGCATCCTCCGTATCCGTCAATGGAAGAATGGCTAAAGAGTAGGTGGTACATATAAACAAGTAGGTGCCACAGAAGGGAATGGGTTCTTGCCATCTGTGATACATGGATGGACCTGAAGGATATTGTGTTGAGTGGAGTGTCATCAGACAGAGAAAGACAGATGCAGTGTGATTTCACTTGTATGCAGAATCTAAAGAACAACATAACCAAACAAAGAAAACAGAAACAAACTCATAAATACAGAGAACATTTTTATGGTTGCCAAATGGGAGGGGGATTGGAGTGAGTAAAAAGGGAAGGTGATTAAGAAGTACAAATTGGTTGTTACACAGTAGTCATGGAGATGTAGGGTATAGTATAATGAATATAGTCAATAATATTGTAATAACTATGTATAGTGTCATATTGGTACTAGATTTGTTGGGGTGATAGATGGGAGGGGTTTGAGGGGCAGGATAATAAAGGTTCAGGGATAAAAAATACAAAATGATAGTTATAAAATAATCATGGGGATGTAAAGGTAAGCATAGGGAATATAGTCAATAATATAGTAATAACTATGTATAGTGCCAGATGGGTACCAGATTAGTCAAGGGGATCACTTCTTAAATTATACAAATATCTAAGCACTATGCTACATACCTGAAATTAATATAAAATAATATTGAATGTCAAAATAAATAAAGTGTAAAAACTCTGTTTCCCTTATTTGAGTTTTAATACTTTTTTAAGAGCTTACACTATTTCTTTTTTCATTTGCATGTTTTCTTATTTCTCTGACAGTAAGTGGAAGGTGAGCTGGAAAGAACTGAAAAATATATGCTTGGTTTGGCTGAGTCTGAGATCTCCATAAAAAGTTCCATTTTCTGGCATCTGAGAGCAATTTCTTCTAATGGTATTGAAAAAAACACCTGTTGATGGATCTCTAGTAAGCTTTAAAGCTGTCTATTCTACCAAGTTATCTCCCATTGACTTTCATTTATCCTTTACTCCATTAGGAAGTATATTTAGTTGTATTAAAACCAATTTATCAAATAACATGGCTTGGACTGAGTCCAACTTGTTCCGGGATTTGTGATTGAGAAACTGCAAGCCTAACGAACACATCAGGTGGGACATAGGTTTAATGACTTACAGAACGGGGGGAGTCTAGTGGTGGCCGGCCGGTCAGGTAGTGATTTGCACCCAGGCAGAGAAGAAACAAGGTTATACAGGTACAGCAAAACAAGGCGCATTCCCTGGGAAGAATCATCTGGCAGGCCCTATAGGCCTGTTCTCATGCACAAAGCATCCCAAGAAGCCGGGAGGCCTTGATTGCTGGCCAGTATACAGAACTGGGTATCTGATAAGCAGCGTTTCCATGGAGCCAGGAGACTTTGACTGCCTGCTAGGTTACCTGTCTGTGGACCAGGTCCCTACAGACATAAAGAAAGATGCCTAAATATTAACATTGACTTTTTGTATGTATCAAAGATCCTGGGTTTAATTGGAGAGCCAGTGGCCCTTTTCTATTAGAAAACTAGAAATATCCAGAGGATAGGGAGGACATAGAAAAGCATTTTCTACCAGCAGATCAAAGGTCGTTTGCTTAGTGGTTAGGTCTCTGGCAATAAGACTACCCAGCTGCAAATACTAGTTAATTCTTATTTAAACCTCAAGCAATATGCTTTATATTTCTATAACTGAGTTTCCTCATCTATAAAATGGGTATAATAGCAGTACCTCTCATTACTGTAAAGTTCTGGTGCAAAGTTCTTGAACAGTAAGTACTGAAGGGTATTAGCTATTAATACAATATAGGATAAGGATACCCAGCATTTAGAAAAGTCAGACTTGATCCACTAGGAGCCTGCATGAATTCCACTTTCCCAGAGGTGGGAGGAGGGTTTTTCACTTAAATGAGTGTTCGAACAATAAAACTGTGTGAAAACTGAACACAGTCAAAGCTCCATCACCAAAAATCTTCAGGAAGCCTGATTATACCTTTATCATGGATAATGAAGAGATAAACCCCAAATCAGATCAGCTGTTTTCTAAGTGACCAGGCACCCCTTCTAACTGGAAGATTCGATGATTTTTCTCCAAGTTTTGAGATTGTTGGAGGGGAAAGCCAGAGGACTACTAGGATAAATTGGTACATAGGGGACATTATTTGATTGTAAATTCTTAAAGAAGAGCTGCATTTGTGTTCCTTTTTCTACAGGGAATCCTAGCCAGAGAATGTTGGCTCTGACAGCAGGTTTAGAAAGGCTCCTATATCTAGTAAGATTTTGAGTGCTACCACATTTGATAAAATCTAGCTAATATGCTCCCGGTGACTATAGGGTTGTCAGGTTCTGAAAGAAATCAGTTTTCATCCTCAACATTACTACAAAAGTTACTTCTCAGGCCACAGAGAGTCAACCTCTAGCTGGGTGCCCGGAGTCCCATAAGCTCCTTCATTTCTTTTCTTTGCTATTTTTTCTGCAGGCTCCAGATTTCATCCTGCTATAATACTTCGTGATCAAAGTCCTATCCTAGAAGGAATATGTTAGATCCTTACACTCTTCAGAAAGGATCAGCTATATATCAAAGTCTCTTTGCTAATATTGAGTGCCTCTTCTAGCAAAATCCTAATGATTGAGTATGATTTTAAAAAGAAAAACAGACTGTCCATTGCAACAGTGAGGATACAAGGAGCATAGGCAAGAGAACCACATCCTGCCACAAATTGATAGAGAATTAGAAGGAGAGCTTCTCTGAAATCACATTGGATTCTGACATCCCACAATGCTCTAACTCCTTTCACCAATATTGGAAAATGCAGCTTTGTTTCTGCTAAACCAAGGACCCTCTCTAATCAGATACAGTTTGCCCAGAAATCAGTTGGTAAAAAGAGATCAGTGCTTCAGTCAATTTTAAGAAAACTTTTGGGTGATCTAGGAGTCTAGATTATAAAGTAATAATGGTAAAGAGAAAATAGAGAGTGCGGAGGGGGTAGAAAAAATTAAAGAAAATGAAAGGGAAAGGGAAACTATAAAATAAAATCTATAGCCTGAATAAACACAGCCTATTCAAAAAGTGCAGAGAACTCAACTTGCTATATTTAAGGTAATTTCTATGTTTCACGTGATTTAGTGATACTATTTAGCACTGTTCCTTTTTCTTTAAATTGTGTATCAGTGATTTTAAAAAAAAAATGGAAGAAAACCTTCTGATTTTTCCCATTTTAGATTAAATAATTCAATACAGTGTCTCAAAAAGTGAAATCTAATCTCACATGACCTCTAAGGTCTTTTTGATCTCTCCTCCTCAAGATGCTACGAGTCTATGAAATGCTAAACACGCAACCCAAATCTGCCATGACCAAGTCGATTTCAGATTTCCATTGTTACCAGGCTTGTGGACGAGATGGATATGGGCTCCATAGAGTGGTTTATGATTTATCTGGTTGTCTTTCTGTGCTTAATCCATCTGTGGGAGTGACAGCTTGACATAATCACTAGCTTCAAATAAGCAATTCCATTCACTACCAGTTTTTAATTTTATTTCCTCATTCCTTTATTGATGCATTAAAATGCTGGTTAATCTGCAGAGCACAGGCAAGCGCAGTGTTGTCAGTATTAATTTCACACTATTGCATCTTCATGTTTGGTCCTACCCAGTAATTAAAGGAAATCATTATAAAGTTGAAATTAAGCTGGAAGTATAATCCTTGCACGAAACCAATAGATGATTCATTGCAATCTTTATTATTTTCTTCACATAGCAAAGATTTTCCTTCTGTGCTAAAATATTTAGCCATATGCATTTCTTTGTCAATGTCTCTTTTGTTTTATAATGTGCAATCTCCCCCCAAAAAAGACCTATGAGGTGTGATCAAAAAATACAGTGAATGTTTAAATAAAAACAATGTATTACAGTAAAAGATACATTGCCATTAATCCCCCTTAAAATCCTCCCCCTCGCTTTGAACACAGTTATCCCATTGTTCTTTCCACTTTCTGAAGCAGTTCTGGAAGTCCTCTTTCTTGAGTGTCTTTAGTTGCACTATCATGGCTGCCTCGATGTCCTGAATCATTTTGACTTTGGGGAAGAGCCAGAAGTCACATGATGCCACATCTGGTGCGTAAGGTGGATGAGGACACATTGTAAGTGGCAAGAACAATGGATAAGTGTGTTTGAAGCGAGGGGGAGTATTTTGAGGGGAATCAATGGCAATGCGTCTTTTACTGTAACAATTTTTTTTTTATTTAAACATTCACCATATTGTTTGATCACACCTTGTATCCTCTATGCAGATGGGAGTTATTCTTTTAACTTTGCTAAGATTTCAATTTGCTAAGAGCAGTGGTTCTCAAATTGTGGTCCCCGGAGGAGCAGCATTAAAATCCTACGGAGTGTTAGTCATTTGGGCTGTTACATAACAAAATAGTATAGACTGAGTGGCATATAAACAGAAATGTATGTCTCACACTCGGAAAGTCTGAGATCAGAGTATCAGAATGGTCAGGTTCTGGTGAGAGTCCTATTCTAGTTTGCAGACTACCGACTTCTCATTGTATCATCACACTGCAGAAAGAGGGGGACAGAACTCTGGGGTTCTTTCATTCGGGCACTAATTCCACTCACGAGGGCTCCACTCTTATGACCTAATTACTTCCCACGGGCCCCACCTCCTAACACCATCACAGTGGGGGTTAGGATTTCAACAGATAAATTTCAGCAAGGGAGATTGGGGGACACAAACATTAGGTTCATACCACATGGGGTCTTGCGAAAGTGCAGATTCTACCAAATCAGTAACTCTGGGGCTGGGGCCCAACAATCCGTGTTTCAATGAGCCTCCTAAGTAATTCTAATGTATGCTAAACCACTCATTTAGAGTTTTTAAAGCATTTCACACACTACCCCTACTTTTCTCCTCATGACAGCCTACAGAGTGACATCATTAACCTTATTGTATAAATAAACAAAGGGAAGCTCAGAAAACCTCAAGGACTAGCTTAATTCATGGAACTAGTAAATTGTACAACCACAATCTAAACCTGAAATTTAACAATGTTCTTTCTACCACCAATGTTCTTTCAGAGATTCTGAAAATATCTCAGAGGAAAAATCGTGTGGCGGCCCAATGTATAAATTAGATAAAAATCATATATTTTTTTAAATTGAAAGGAAGCAGGGAAGTTCAAAGCCATATCTACTTTACTCCCTATCCTCACCCTCACCCCCATACACACACTTTGTCACCTATTCCACGTGATGGACACTCAGTCATCTTTTGCTAAATACTTTAAACCATAATACACAGGGTCCATTTTAAATTCTGTCCAGATTGGTAAATGCCTTGAATGTAATGATAAAGAATTTGAGCTTTACCTGTGAATCAATGGTTTTGCTCTTTTGGGCTACAGATTTTTTTTTTTCTTTTTTTTGAAGGGAGGACTAGAATTTTGCAAGAGGTCTACCAGTCTAGAAGCATAGTAAGCAGTGATTTTAGAGAGGATGAATAATATCTCTTTCAAATTTGTAATATAAATCTCCAAATGTCCAGTGATTAATATTATATATTTATCTAAGAGTACAGTAAATTCAGAGTAATTTTATGACATCGTGGATTTTCTCAAGCAACAGACACTAAAAATTCAACTACTAGTACATAGGCATTTGCAGAATTATTGATGTTAAAAGGGAAATTCAGACTCAAAGTTAGATAATCTTGCCATATATGCTTCTTCCTCGTTCTCTATAATCTATGCACCACACCTCCCGTTCCAATTCAAATTCAGGGTTGCCTTTATTATCCAAATAACTTAGGTAACTATATAATTTATCATCCGGACTGGGATTTTTAAGAGTGAAAGAGGGCACTGTTAATATTAATCATTACACTGGGAGAGCTGCCATAAACCAGGGCAACCCTGAGCAAACAGGGAGCTATGGGCTCCCAGTTCCTTCCCTGCCTCTGGAATCTCTTTTCCTACATAGAGTTTGCTTGGTTTATGCACAACGCTGTACATGTCACTCTTGCTCAAAGTCTCCTCATTCCCTGACACAAGCAAACGTAGGTCCTTTATGCTGACATTTAAGATTCTGCAAGATTTCAAGATGTTTATTTTAATCATTTTCTCTAGTCATAACGGGCTATATAATGTTAGAGGCCTGGTACAAAATAAAAAGTAGGGTCCCTTGTTCAAAAGTAATTAGAATTTAAATATGGTAACAAAAGAGCAATAAAGCAAGCCCTGTGGAGCTGCACAAGTCACACACCCATCGACTCTGGCCTGGCCTCCAATCAAACCAGACCCTCCACTAGCACCATGAATATCTGGCATTTCCCCGCCTGTCTCAGGTCCTCCTCAGAAGGCTTCATCCCAAATTTCTCTCTTTGAAACTCAGTTTGTGTTTTAAAGTCCATCTTAGAAACTATTTCTTCTTTCATAAAGTATGTCTCCATTCTGCTAATTTCTTCTTCCTTAAAGCCCTATTCTTATTTTGTTTGCATACTTCTCTTAGGTTTTGTTATATTGCCTTCATCATCTTCTTATGTTATCTTAATCACTCTCACCAGCTAGTTTCCAGTTCAATTTAGTTATATAAACATAGAAAGAATTCTAAGCATGTTTACTAAATGAATACACTGGTAAATTTTTAAAATTCACTTTCTTTCCAAATATGTAGAATATTATTGAAACCAAGTCCAAGCTCATACAACTTGCCACATGACAGCCAATAAGTTGAGTGACAAGGTGTTGAGGCAACGCAAAGTGACTTTATTCAGAAAGCCAGTGAACCACGAAGATGGCAGACTAGCAACCTAAAGACAGATCTCGGGAAGGTACTGAATTAAGGCTTCTTTTATGTCCAAGGAAGGGGAAATGGGAGGGGCAAGAGGTGAAGGATGGCTGCAGCCCTCCGGGCGCCAGCAGAAGTCTGAGGAAGATTGTAGAACTTCTTTGTTCTTAGTCTATTGGCCCTGGTTGATATGAGTCTGGTCACAAGATTCCTGAATCTCTGAGAAATAATTATTATTTTTGTATATACTTCCCTTATCTTCCTGGGAGAAGCACCTTCTGGTAAGGGGCTGTTTTTGTGAAACTGAAGCCACAAGCAGCATTCTTCTAATGATTAGCCTGTGTATATGCAAGACTAAGTAGGCTGAAGATGATGGCAACGAAGCAGGCTTGGAATCAGAGAGGCTGAGTATTTCACTCTTTTACATTATTTGCTGACAATGTCCCAATTTCATCATGTGTTTTTCAACATTACCTAAGTACGAGGTCTGACAATTAAGTTTGCAACGATGTTGCTAATGTTTTTTGATATAAGAGAGATTATTCATTATGAATTTGTACCTACTGGAAAAACAGTTAACCAAGTTTACAACTTGGGAGTGCTGCAAAGGCTGCATGAAAAAGTTAGACAACCTAAACTTTTCGCCAACAATTCATAGTTCTTGCATCATGACTACTATGTACCAGCTCACACGACACTGTCTGTGAGAGAGTATTTAGCCAGTAAACAAATAACTGTGTTGGTATACCTTCCCTACTCACCTGATCTGGCCCCCAGTGACTTCTTTCTTTATCTGAAGATAAAGGAAATATTGAAAGAAGACATTTTGATGGCATTCAGTACATCAAGGGTAATACAATGACAGCTCTGATGGCCATTCCAGAAAAAGAGCTCCAAAATTGCTTTCAAGGGTGGACTAGGCACTGGCATCAGTGCATATCTTCCCAAGGGGAGTACTTCGAAGGTGACCATAGTGATATTCAAAAATGAGCTATATAGCACTTTTTCTAGGATGAATTCATGAACTTAATTGTCTGACTTTGTATGTATTGGTTTATCCTCACCAGGGGAAAATTCTTTAATTTATATTTTGATATATACATAATACTATCCAAAATTCCCTTTCTTCTTATGCCTTATGGCAAAGGGAAATATTATTCCCTAGGCACATATCAAGTGTCAAACAATGTAATAGGAACTCACAAAATGTATCTAATTTACTGCTTGCAAAATCCATATATTAACATGCCTATGTTACAAATAAAGAAACTAAGACTTGCGTGACATCATAGGAATGGTGGCAGCGAGGTGGTCTTCTTGAGTTCTCCTCAGGAACATACCACAAATTGAACATTTATAACCCATCAAAGGACTCTCTGCTCATCACACAGAACAGCTAAGAGTCTCATTCGAGGATTACTTGAAGGTGAGCAAACTGGGCAAGCAGGGGAAGAGGGAAGGGAGAGGAGTGGAGACACGGCTGCATCCATGGTTGCAGAGATGCGGGGGTCCCAGGACAGAATAGAGACCGCCAGAGCCACGAGGTGGGCTCTTTCCCTGCGTGCCACAACTAATCTCTCCTGCCAAGAGAGCAGCATATCCATCTTTTGAGGCAGTAACCTCAGCTGAGACCTCCAGCTGGGCCCTAGGTCAGACAAAGGAAATAAACACGTACCTGGGCCCCTCCCCCTACTCTCCAAAATCCTACCCCCACCCTTCCAGAGACTCAAGCTGGCGCCTGAACTGAAGAGTAGTGTCAGATTACAGAGGAGCAGTAGTGCTCAGGATCTGGGAAGACCCGGTTTGCAGCTGCTGTGACCCAGGGAAGAGGCTGGGAAGAGTGTGACACAGCTGGGCTGAGAGAGAGAAGACGCCTCCATCCCCAGCCCCCATCTTTTCTGGCCTGCCAAGGGCAGGGCAATTATAGCTGCACACAGGGGTCAGCAGCAGGTGGCAGAGGCAGCTCTGGGCTTTCAGCAGCTCAGAAATCTCCTGCCTGCCACACACACACACACACACACACACACACACACACACACACACACTGAAGAAGTGCCCTAAGACTCAGAAGATCTGGTCACAAAGTTGGTTGTGTTACTCCAGTGCGCATATGTGCAGGCCAGAGCATATATCAAACTACCATCCAGACCCCATAGCCCCACCCATCTAGAACTGCAGTGCCAGGGTCACTCTGGGCACCAGGTGGCCAGTTCTGCCTGCACAAGACACAGAGGACTCTTTGGTACAGCAGAGGACAACCTGGAGATTACTTGGTAGGCTTAAGCCAAGACTGGCGCTGCTTTTTTTTTTTTTTTTTTAGTTTCAGGCACACAAGACAAAGTAATACTTAGACATTTATCATTTATATCCCTCACACTGTGTGAACACCCCACCCCCATCCACTACCCCTCTGACATCGCACAGAGCCATTACATTTCCACTGTCTCTATTCCTAATGCTGTACTCCGCTTCTTGTAAGTATATACATACGTATATATACATATATATACAAAAAATTATAGTTGGCATTTCATTATTGTTCAGCTTCAGGTGTACAGTGCAGTGATCAGGCATCTACATCATCCCTGAGGTAGTCTCCCAAATGGGAGAAGTGTCCATCGGATACCCTACAAATTCTTTACAACATTATTGATTACATTCCCCAACTTAATTTTCAAAACCCCGTGGCCATCTTGTGGTTACTGACTGTTTTCTAATCCCCTCACCTTCCCCCTTATCCCCACTCCCCCGCCCATCTAGCAACCCTCAGTTTTTCCTCTATGTCTCCAAAATTGTTTCTGATTAGTTCATTCACTTATTTGTTTCTTTAGATTCCACATACAAGTGAGATCATATGGTATTTGCCTTTCTCTGTCTGACTTATTTCACTTAACATAATGTTCTCTAGTCCATCCATGTTGTTGCAAATGGTAAGATTCCTTTCTTCTTTATGGCTGCGTAATACTCCATTGTATAAATGCACCACAATTTCTTAATCCAGTCATCTACCAATGGGCATTTTGGTTGTTTCCATGTATTGGCTATTGTGTATAGTGCTGCAATAAACATAGGAGTGCATAAAGATTTTTGAATTAGAGTTTTGGATATCTCTGGATAGATATCTAGCAGTGGAATTGCTGGATCACACGGTAGTTCCATTTTCAGATTTTTGAGATATCTCCATACTGTTTTCCATAGTGGCTGCACCAATCTGCAGTTCCACCAACAGTGCACAAGCGTTCCCTTTTCTCCACATCCGCGCCAGCACTTGTTGTTTGTTGATTTATTGATGATAGCCATTTTGACTGGGGTGAGGTGGTATCTCATTGTGGTTTTTATTTGCATTTCTCTGATGGTTAGTGAAGTTGAACATTTCTTCATATGTCTGTTTGCCATCTGTATGTCCCTTTTAGAAAAATGTCTCTTCATGTCCTCTGCCCATTTTTTAATTGGGTTGTTTGTTTTTTTGGAGTTGAGTTGAGTGAGTTTTTTATAAATTTGTGATATTAACCCCTTATCAGATATATCATTGGCAAATATCTTCTCCCATTCATTAGGATCCCTTTTTGTTTTATTGATGGTTTCCTTTGGTGTGAAAAAACTTTTTAGTTTGATGTAATCCCACATGTTTATTTTTTCTCTTACTTCCCTCGCGCGAGGGGATAGATCAGTAAAAAGTTTACTCCAGGTAATGTCTGTGAAGTTTCTTCCTATATTTTCTTCTAGGAATTTTATAGTTTCAGATCTTACATTTAAGTCTTTAAGCCATTTTGAATTTATTTTTGTATATGGTGTAAGGAGGTGGTCCAGCTTCAGTTTTTGCATGTGTCTGTCCAGGTTTTCCAGCACCATTTATTGAATAGACTGTCTTTACCCCACCGTACATTCTTGCTTCCATTGTCATAGATTAAATGGCCCTATAGGAATGGATTTATTTCTGGACTCTCTATTCTGTTCCATTGATCTATGTGTCTGTTTTTATGCCAGGACCATGCTGTTTTGATTACTGTAACCTTGTAGTATAATTTGATGTCAGGTATTATTATACCTCCCACTTTGTTATTATTTCTCAACATTGCGAGGCTATCCAGGGTCTTTTATGGTCCCATATAAATTTTAGGATTATATGTTCTATTTCTGTGAAAAACGTTGTTAGTGGTTTGATAGGAATTGTGTTGAATATGTATATTGCCTTAGGCAGTATGGACATTTTAATGATATTAATTCTTCCTATCCATGAACATGGTATGTGTTTCCATCTATTTGTATCTTCTTTCATTTCTTTCTTCAGTGTCTTTTAATTTTCTGAGTACAGATCTTTTACTTCTTTGATTAAATTTATTCCCAGATATTTTACAGTCTTTGGAGCAATTGTAAATGGGATTGTTTTTTTTTTAATTTCTCCTTCTGATGTTTTATTATTGGTATATACAAATGCAACTGATTTCTGAATATTAATTTTGTATCCTGCTACTTTACTAAATTCATCTATCAGCTCTAATAGTTTCTTGGTGGAGTCTTTAGGGTTCTCTATATATAGTATCATGTCATCTGTATATAATGACAATTTACTTCCTCCTTACCAATTTTGATGCCTATTATTTCTTTTTCTTGTCTGATTGCTGTGGATAGAACTTTCAGCACTATGTTGAATAGAAGTGGAGAAAGTGGGCAACCTTGCCTTGTTCCTGATCTTAAGGGGAATGGTTTTATGGCACTGCTTTTTTTCTTTTGTTTTGTTTTTGTATTTTTGATATTTTTGCCTGTGTTGAGTGTGGGTTATCGGTTGTTTTCACATATGAGTGTATTTGGTTTTTTCTCAGTTGTTGTTATTGTTGTGCTTGGTGATTTGCTTTGTTCTGAAATTGCCCTACACCAGGGCCCAGCCCAAGAGGCACAAGATTCAACACACCCAGAGGCCACATCCATACCAAACCAGAATATTACCGGGTTTGACCTACGAGTGACACACCCAGAGGGAGTTCTTCATAGGCACAAGAGCCCATAGGGGCCAAACCTCATTTGAGCAGTCAACCCTCACGTAGCAGATCATCCACTGTGAGCAGAGTAAAGTCTCACAACTATTCAGCCGAGGAGTCAATCCCACCTAATGACAAGCCAAAAGCAATTAGAGCTCAACTTTAACAGGACAATATACACAA
This sequence comes from Rhinolophus ferrumequinum, assembly GCF_004115265.2. Lineage (NCBI taxonomy): Eukaryota > Metazoa > Chordata > Mammalia > Chiroptera > Rhinolophidae > Rhinolophus > Rhinolophus ferrumequinum. Next base: position 83,264,383 of record NC_046293.1, read on the forward strand.
CACAAGGGTCACCTTTGGAGTACACACACAGGAGACTAGGGAAGTGGTGCAAGTCAAAAATATAAAGGACACATACTGCATAAGATAACCCAGCAAAAACCAAGAACCTTAGGGAATCTACCTAATACATAGAAGCAAACACAGAGAGTCAGCCAGAATGGGGAAACAAAGAAACATGTCTCAAATAAAAGAACAGAAAGAACCTCCAGAATTGGAACAAAATGACACAGAGGTAACCAACCTATCAGTGACAGAATTCAGAACACTGATGATAAGAATGTTTAAGGAGCTTAGTGACAACATAAAGACGGATAGAGAAATCAAAATGAACAACCAGTTAGAACTAAGGAATACATTAACTGAAATAAAGAACACACTTGAAGGAATTACCAGCAGGTTAGATGAGGCAGAGGATCGTATCAGCGACTTAGAATACAAGTTAGCAGAGATCACCCAAGTGGAAGAACAAAAATAAAAAATAATAAAAACAATGAAAATGGTATAAGAGACCTCTGGGATAACATCAAGCACAACAACATGCTCATCATAGGAATACCAGAAGGTGAAGAGAGGAAGCAAGGGATCGAGAACATATTTGAAGTAATAATGTCTGAAAACTTCCCTAACCTGGTGAAGGAAACCGACATACAAGTCCAGGAAGTGCAGAGTTCCAACCAGGATGAACCCAAACAAGTCCACACCAAGACACATTATAGTTAAAATGGCAAAGTTTAAAGACAAAGAGAATCCTAAAAGCAGCAAGAGAAAGACAGTGGGTTACATACAAGGGAACTCCTATAAGACTATCAAATGACTTTTCTATAGAAAGGAAGTGGCAGGAGGTACTCAAAGTGATGAAAAACAAAGACCTACAACCTACATTGCTTTATCCAGCAAGGCTATCATTTAAAATTGAAGGAGAGATAAAAAGCTTCCCAGAAAAGAATAAGCTAAGGAATTTATTACCATCAAGCCAGTATTGCAGGAAATATTAAAAGGGCTTCTATAAGCAAAAGAAAGATGAAAACAATCTAACTACAAATAAAAAAATGGTAATAACTATGTACCTATCAATAATCACTTTAAATGTAAATGGATTAAATGCTCCAATCAAAAGACACAGGGTGGCTGAGTGGATAAGAAAGCAAGACCCTTGCCTATGCTGTACACAAGAGACCCACCTCAGATCAAAAGACACACAAAGTGAAGTGTTGGAGTAAGATATTTCATGCAAATGGAAATAAGTAAAAAGCTGGAGTAACAATGCTTATATCTGACAAAATAGACTTTAAAATGAAGAATATATTAAAAGATAAAGATGGGCACTACATTATAATAAAGGGATTGATCCGACAAGAGGACATAACCCTAGTAAATATCTATGCACCCAACACAGGAGCACCTAAATACATAAAACAGATATTAACTGACATAAAGACAGAGATCAACAGTAACACTATCATAAAAGGGGACTTCAACACACCTCTGACAAGGGACAGGTCTTCCAGACAGAAAATCAATATGGAACCAATGTCCTTAAATAACACATTGGACCGGTTGGATTTAATCAATATTTTCAGAGCATTTCACCCCAAAGCTGCAGAATACACATTCTTCTCAAGCACACATGGAACATTTTCCAAGACAGACCACATGTTAGGCCACAAAACAAATCTCGATAAGTTTAAGAAAATTGAAATCATACCAATTGTCTTCTCTGACCACAGTGCAATGCAGGCCTACCTAAAGAAATAAGAAAAATCACAAATCAACAAGTTTATCCTTACATTTAAGGGATCTGGAAAAGGAACAGCAAAATAAGTCCAAAAGGAGTAGAAAGAAGGAGATAATAAAGATCAGAGTGGAAATAAATGAAATAGAGACAAAAAAAAAACAAACAAACAAACAACAAAAAAAACAGTACAAAAGATTAATGATTCCAAGAGCTGATTTTTAGAGAAGATAAACAAAATCAACAAATATTTAGCCAGATTCATCAAGAAAAAAAAAAAAAGAGAGAGAGAGAGAAAGGGAGAGAGAGAGAGAAAGAGGGCCCAAATTAATAAAATCAGAAATGGAAGAAGAGAAGTGAAAACAGACACCAGAGAAATACAAAAAAAAATAAGAAATTACTATGACCAACCATATGCCAACAAATTAGACAATCTGGAAGAAATGGACAATTTTCTAGAAGCATACAACCTTTCCAAGGCTAACTCAAAAAGAAACGGAAAACCTGAATAGACTGATTACCACCAAAGAAAATGAGTCAGTAATCAACAAGCTCCCAACAAACAAAATCTCTGGACCAGATGGCTTTACAGGTGAATTTTACAAAACATTCAAAAAATAATTATCACCTATTCTCCTCAAGTTCTTCCATAAAATCCAGAAGAAGGGAAGTCTTCCAAACACTTTTTACGAGGCCACTATCACCCTGATCCGAAAATCAGACAAAGACATTACAAAAAAAGAAAACTACAGGCCGATAGCCCTAATGAACATAGATGCAAAAATCCTCAACAAAATATTAGCAAACAGAATTCAGCAATACATTAAAAAGATCATACACCATGATCAAGTGGGATTCATTCCTAGTATGCAAGGGTGGTTCAACATGTGCAAATCAATTAATGTGATACACCACATTAACAAAATGAAAAAAAAATAATATGATCATATCAATAAATGCAGAAAAAGCATTTGACAAAATCCAGCAGCCATTTATGATAAAAACCCTTAAGAAAGTGGGAATAGAGGGATCATATCTCAACATAATAAAGGCCTTATATGATAAACGCACAGCTAACATCATACTCAATGGGGAAAAGCTAAAACCATTCCCCCTAAGATCAGGAACAAGGCAAGGTTGCCCACTATCTCCGCTTCTATTCAACATAGTTCTAGATGTTCTAGCCACAGCAATCAGACAAGAAAAAGAAATAAAAGGCATCCAAATTGGTAAGAACGAAGTAAAATTGTCATTATAGGCAGATGACATGTACTATATAGAGAGAACCCTAAAGACTCCACCATGAAACTATTAGATCTGATAAATGAATTTAGTAAAGTAGCAGGATACAAAATTAATATTCAGAAATCAGTTGCATTAGTATATACCAATAATAAAATATCAGAAGGAGAAATTAGAAAACAATCCCATTTACAAATTGCTTCAAAGACTATAAAATACCTAGGAATAAATTTAACCAAAGAAGTAAAAGATCTATACTCAGAAAATTATAAGACACTAAAGAGAGAAATTAAAGAAGATACAAATAGATGGAAACACATACTGTGCTCATGGATAGGAAGAATTAATATCATTAAAATGTCCATAGTGCCTAAGGCAATGTACAGGTCCAATGCAATTCTTATCAAACTGCCAAGGACATTTTTCACATAAATAGAACATATAATTCTAAAATTTATATGGAACCATGAAAGACCCTGGATAGCCTCAGCAATCTTGAGAAATAAGAACAAAGTGGGGGGTATAATGATACCTGACATCAAATTATACTACAAGGCTACAATAATCAAAACAGCATGGTCCTGGCATAAAAACAGACACATAGATCAATGGAAGAGAATAGAGAGCCCAGAAATAAATCCATGCCTATATGGTCATTTAATCTACAACAATGGAAGCAAGAATTTACAGTGGGGTAAAGACAGTCTATTCAATAAATGTAGTGCTGGGAAACCTGGACAGACACATGCAAAAAAATGAAGCTGGACCACCTCCTTACACCATATACAAAAATAAATTCAAAATGGATTGAAGACTTAAATGTAAGATCTAAAACCATAAAATTCCTAGAAGAAAATATAGGAAAAAAGTTTATAGACATTACCTGGAGTAAGATTTTTACTGATATATCCCCTAGGGCAAGGGAAGTAAGAGAAAAAATAAACATGTGGGATTACATCAAACTAAAAAGTTTTTTCACACCAAAGGAAACCATCAATAAAACAAAAAGGGATCCTACTGAATGGGAGACGATATTTGCCAATGATGTATCTGATAAAGGGTTAATATCCAAAAGTTATGAAAAACTCACTCAACTCCAAAAAAAACAAAAAACCCAATTAAAAAATGGGCAAAGGACATGAAGAGACATTTTTCTAAAGAGGACATACAGATGGCAAGCAGACATATGAAAAAATGCTCAACCTCACTAATCATTGGAGAAATGCAAATCAAAACCACAATGAGATACCACCTCACCCCAGTCAAAATGGTTACCATCAATAAATCAACAAACAAAAAGTGCTGGTGAGGATGTGGAGAAAAGGGAACCCTTGTGCACTGTTGGTGGGATTGCAGATTGGTGCAACCACCATGGAAAACAGTATGGAGGTATCTCAAAAAACTGAAAATGGAACTACCTTATGACCCAGCAATTCCACTCCTAGGTATCTTTCCAGAGAAATCCAAAACTCTAATTCGAAAAAATTTATGCAGCCCTATATTTATTGCAGCACTATACACAATAGCCAAGACATGGAAACAACCGAAATGCCCATCGGTAGATGACCGGATTAAGAAACTGTGGTACATTTATACTAAGTGAAATAAGTCAGACGGAGAAAGACAAATACCATATGATCTCACTTATATGTGGAATCTAAAGAAAAGAATAAATGAACGAACTAATCAGAAACAGTCTCAGAGACATAGAGGAAAAACTGAGGGTTGCTAGATGGGGGGGTGGGGATAAAGGGGAAAGTGAGGGGATTAGAAAGCACAGTCAGTAACCACAAGATGCCACGGGGATACGAAAGTCATTTGGGGGAATGTAATCAATAATGTTGTAATGATTTTATAGGGTATCCGATGGACACATGTCTTATTAGGGAGACCACCTCAGGGATGATGTAGATGCCTGATCACTGCACTGCACACCTGAAGCTGAAGCTGAACAATAATGAATGTCACTATAATTATATATATCTTGTAAATATATATATATATATATATATATATATATTTACATATATATATATATTTACAAGAAGCGGAGTACAACATTAGGAATAGAGACGGTGAAAATGTAATGGCTGTGTGCGATGTCAGAGGGGTAGTAGATTGGCGGAGGGGCGTTATCACTGTGTGAGGGAAATAAATGATAAATGTCTAACTATTACATTGTTTTGTGCACCTGAAACTAATTTTTTAAAAATTAATTAATTAATTGACTAATTTAAAAAAAAAGAAGAAAACAACTAAGACTTAAGAGGTAAAGCCCCCTGTCCAAAATCACACAGCCAGTGAAAGAGTCAGGATTCAGAACAATGCCTACCTGTCTCCTGTTTAGGCCTCCCACCATACAACACTGCTGTTCTAGGAGCAGCTCATTATGTGATGTGTGGTGACAGTTTGTCAATTTAATATTCAGTTTATGAAAAAATGACAATAAACAGATAGGAACAATGATTGAGCATTTCCACAGTGGCATCCACCTGGCTGCATCTTTTCCCTATGTTTGAGATAAGAAGATGAGCCATCCTCAGGATGTGGTCCATTCTGAAGCTACTCTAGGAGATTGGGTGGCCTGGCAGGGGGTCCAGGGGTACCCATACAATCGTGATCTCCTCTCTCTTCTGATTATAAGTGGGCAAATTACAACTTTATGCTGACCCTAGTAATGTTCGGCAGCCTCTAAATATTTATTGGCTAAAAATGAATAAACGGAGACATTATAAAACTCCTGAGGAATACACCTCAGCTAATAAATCCATATGGATATAAACACTCAGGATCCCACGAGGGTCCACAGAGCCCCTCCCCCACCCAATGTCAGCCTCCCTTAGGCAAGGACAGTTTCTTTACAGAGCTCTCAAATCTTGATTACAACATACCCTTGAGTTCTTGCTGATGTTAAAGATCTTGACTTTGGACCAGAATTCTTAATCATGATTTGCCTAATTTCTCTGAAGCCCCAAGAATCACACTCAGAATCAAAGCATTATTGTTTTCATTTGACACTTAGGAAATGGCTGATGCTAAAGAGAAAAATATTCATGGTTATGAGAAGCTCACTTTAGGGCAATTACTCTGGATTGGAAGTGAGGGTCTGCGGTCCCTTGGAAATGGGAACAGGGCTGAACAATCAGAGGAAGGGTTATGCCTAACTGATTAATAAGAAATCTCCATGTTTAGAATGAGGAGGCCCTTGTAAACTCAACAGTGCCCCTGGAATGAGTGGGCCTCTTAACACATAGTTTAGAGACCTGTGCTCCCTTTTCTCTTCAGGTCCCAGGTTATCTGAAAGCTTATAGCTTCATTTCTAAGGTAGATCACAGAGACAGTAATCAGTGAGACTATTTCGCCTCTAATTCTGACACTGATCTGATCCATTCTTTAAGATTTAGCCCAATAAACTTTAATTTAAAAACAAAAGGATTCAGCTTCAAAGTCATATTTCTCTGAAGTTTCCCGCAATTCCCAAAGAAGAGCATGCAAAATATTAAAGTAGAAAAGATTATGAATCTTGGATCGAGTTCAAATGCTGACTCTGACTTACTTGCTGGTGACCCTGGGCATATGACTTAACCTCTCTGAGCCTCCCAGAGCTCTCATGATGATGCTCACCCCACCCAATCAGATTTGTTTGTGATGGTACTTCATTTCAAATGTTGGCTCTCTGCCCCCTCACAGCATCCCCACTGTAACCACACCATCATTAACATATATTGGACTTTGCCTGTAATCGTGCTTAAATATATATGACTTGTCTCCTATGATGTAAACTGTTTTTCAAGAGAGGGAGATGTGCATCCTTGTAGGCTCGGAGTATCTTACGCAGCATATGTTCAGTCCATGCTCTTTGCAAAGTATTAAATTAAATTATTTTTTATTCATGGAAAAGAAATGAACTTTGCTTCAAAGGTCAAAGAAGGCAATCACTAATATAGCTATTTCCCCAATGAAGATATACAAATGGCCAAAGGTTATATAAAAAGATTTTCAACATCATTAATCATCAGGGAAATGCAAATAAAAACCACAATGAAATCAGTTCATACCTTTTAGGATGGCTATTATTTAAAAAAGGAAAAGAAAGAAAGAAAATAAATATTGGCAAGGATGTGGATAAATTGGAACCCTGTGCACTGTTTGTGGGAATATAAATGGTGAAACCACTATGGAATTTTCTTATAAATTAAAAATAGAACTAGCATCTGATCCAGCAATCCACTTCTGGATATTTATCCAAAAAAAAAAGAAAAAAAAAAGGGAAACAAAATCTCCATGAGCTAATTGCACGCCAATGTTCATTGCAGATTTCATTACAATCGCCAAGAAAAGGAGACAATCCAAATGTCCATAGACAAATAAATGGATCAAGAAAATATAGTATACACGTACAATGGAGTATTACTTTTAAAAAACAAGGAACTCTTGGCATATGCTACGTGATGAAACTTGAGGACATTATGTTAAATGAAATAAGCCAGCCACAGAAGGATAAATGCTGCATGATTCCATTTATTTGAGAGTAATCAAACTTATAAAAACAAAAGTGGACTGGTGGTTGCCGGGGCTGCGGAGGAAGAAATGGGGAGTTGCTGTTCAAATGGATATAGAGGTTGTCATGCAAGATGAAAAATCTCTAGAGACCTGCTATACAATGCCTTGCACATAGTTAACACTACTGTACACTTAAAAATTTTAGAGAGTAGATTTCATGGTATGTGTTTTTTACCACAATAAAACAATAACTATTATTAATAGTTTATTGCTAGTCCTAATGTCTTGTAAATCTTTTTCACATTTAGTACTTTCATTTGAAAACAATCTTGAAGGAAGGGAAATATATTCAGTGCCTTGCTACTTTAGTACACTAGGACTAAAGAAAGTCAACATGTAGTCTTCCCTGACCAGAACCTGCCTCTAGAACAGTGGTTCTGTACCTGATTATCACAATAGTTCAAGGAGGTGTACCAAAAGGAAAATCATATATAGTTGAAGAGCTCAAGCTAAGGAGGCAAATCCCCATCTCGTCTCTTACTGGCTTTTTCCTTTGAGCAAATTACAGGGGCTTTGGGAGCTTTCATTTACTCAGATGTAAAATAAGGATAATACTAATGCTTTTCTCAGAGCATTGTTATAACAATTAAATGAGATAATACATCTAAAGCACCTCACTCAGTCAATATAATGATTACTGTTAATTTGTACACACAGTAGGTAAAGAACTCAGATGCAAATGACTCTGCATGCGTGTGTGTGCGTGTGTGTTTAAGTAATTTGCTTGTTTTATACAGGTTAACCTTATGAAAGCAGGATCCTCTCTTTTCTATTACTGTTCAAATAATTATTTCATGCTGTATTTATTTTGCCAAGTTCAAATTTATTTTCAAAGTGGGTCATTTTAATCTTTTCATCTATAAATTATGAACTCTTTTAAGACAAATTACATGCGCTTTTTTTTCTTATCTCCTCTCCTTATCTTTACCTCAGTACCTAGTAGATTTCTATTGTAGTAGGCTCTCAGTACCATTTTTTGAACGCATAAATATTTATAAATTCAATTTTTTTTGAAAAAAAGTACTGCAAGTATTCCATCAGAAGAGAACAGAACTCACTCATTTCTTCTCCGAGCATTTCAAATTCAGCATACTTTAACTGGAATATTTATGTAAACATTTTTCTTCTGAGGACGCTATTGATGGAAGTGTTTCTATTATATATAGCTATACAGTCAGGAGGATTATAAGAGGCCTGACAGTTCATTTATTATGATTTCCATGTTTATAAAATAGAAAATTAAAATGCAAATTGACCTAGAGAATGGCTTATTGAGGACTCAGGCCATGGTCTTCTAGTTTCTGTGCTCGGAGGCATTTGTGCAAGACCCTGGCCTCACTGCAGCCAAGGCCATAGCTAATGTAACACTTTCAATGGACCTGAGAGCATTTCTGTCTATGGGGAAAGAAATACATTAGCATTTAGTCCATCATACCGTCTTAAAGTCTCTCTCCTCCAGTTACACACACACACACACACACACACGCACACTCATACACGCACACGCACACACACTTTCGGAGTCAGCCAGGGAACACTTGTAAAGTCTGTCTGACCACCAGAGGGCCACCAAGAGAATGGACAAGCCTAGAACAAACTCCTGCCTAAAACATACCCCTCATTCTGTCAAGGAAACAATTGTGTAGATTACTAGAATATGAAAAATATGGCCTTTCAGAAACTGGAATCTTTGTTTAAATGACAGTGCTATAGTTGCAAAACTGTAATTCTGTCAGTAAAATACAATGTAGCCTACGAATTTAGATTCAATACATTGTCGTTCACTAACTGGATTCTAATTATCATTTCACTTCAACAGTGACTGGGTATTTTATAATTTAAGAAATTCTTATTAAGTTTTGATGAGATAAATGGTATTATGGATGTTTTTTGTAAGCCTTTAGCCTTTAGAAGTATGTTTTAACTATATAAGGATAAAAATGAGATACTGTTCACAGTTTGCTTCAAAATACTTCAAGAAGGAAGAAGTATATGGGAAAACAGATTAAAGAAATATAGCTATGTTCATTATAATTATCCAAACAACACAAGATATTTTGCATACTATCTGTATACTTATGTAATATAACTTTATATTTAAAACACATAGGTAGATGGGCACAGAGAGATAATTGATAAACCTCAACTGTAAATAATAGCTAGATTTGTAGGATAGGATTACAGAAAATTTTTACCATCTTTAAGTTCTTTTTGCATTTTTCATAACAAATATGTGTAAATAATATAACCAGAAAGACGCTAAAAACACAAAGTATTAAAACATTATAAGTATTTGGAGACATTAAAAAATTGTATAAAAATGAATATATGTATACATAGCTACATCCATTTCCCTCTCGTATGTCATAGAATGTGGCCTTATCAAATCGCTGCTGGAATTTAATGATGGCTTAGATGTTTCATATGCAAACTACAGGCAGATTCCTTCTTTCCTCCAAGTATATTTATGCCTTCAGATTTTCTTAGAATAGTGGTTTTCAACCAAGGAAGATCCCTCCCACCCAAGGGATATTTGGCCATGTTTGGCAACATATTTAGTTGTCACAATTTGGGGGGAAGGTGCTACTGGCATCTAGTGGGTTGAGTCCAGGGATGCTGCACAACATCCTACAATGTACAGGACAACCTTCAAACACAGAACTTTCCAGCCCAAATTATCAATAGCACCAAAGTTAAAAAATCCTGCCTTAAAGTCATGTTATTTCAGAGCTGGAAGCAGTCCTCATTCTACATAATACCTTCATATTTGAGATCAAATGCTAGAAATAGCTTTGTTCCCCTCAATAAATATAAAGTCAAATACTATCTGCTAGTGAATTAGACCTGAACCAAGGAAAACCATGTTGAAAATCGCTCACAGTAAACATTTCTTCTGAGATTTATACTATTTTGTGGTATCTAGAGACCTCAAGTAGGAAGATGCTGAACTCAAAGATACTAGTATTGTTAATTTTGGCCTTTGTCTTGCGCAAAGTAAGTATTCATCGAATTTATTGAAATTAATCCAGACGGTACTCGTTAAAATAAGAAACGTCATCTTTGCTCCAGAACTTGTCTCAAAATTTGTTGTTCAGTTAGACCTGTGGAAAGAGATTTTGCTAAGATTTGTTGTGACCGTCCATGGCCATTTGTAAACATGGGAGATCGATTCAGAGACCAATTTTTCAGCAGTTTTAAATTGAACTCTCCCAAAATTTTTGAGATAACACAAGAGCCTCCACAGAGTTGTACAGTGGAACAGAAATAACAAGGCTAACCTACTGTACTTAATGTTAGAGAAACAATATAAGTATTTCCAAACCTCAGTATTACCAACATAATATCATAACAAAGACATACAGTTTCAATACATTAGTGATTTATGCATGCATTTTAAATAATCCCTCATGTAGAAAATCAAGCCCAAAACACCCCTCAGAGATCCATGGATCTGAGCATGGAGTTTCAATGGCTGCTGACATCACAAAAATAGAGGTGATCAGACATTTCATGCCTCCATTTGAAAGAATGCATCACATCCATGTGTCTGTTTTTGCCTGCCCCTCCCCCCCACAAAACAAAACAAAACTTGAATCTAATCAAGTATTCTAACTATCAATTTACCCAAAATCCAGTCAATTAGAAACCCTATGGATCAAATTACCTGTGTCCTTTCATAAATAAGTTGCAGGAAATAATTTCAAAAGAAGTGAAGATGGAGAAAATGTTTAGATCAAAAAGACTTAAACAGCAGGCAAAAGACTTATAGCAAGCAAAATAAACTCTGGTGTTTAGGACAGCATATCTGGGTGATAAAACTGTGGGGAAAAAAATGAAAGAAAGAGATTCAAGTCCAGGAGAGTGGTTTCATTTAGGAAGGAAGAGAGGGCTGTGGTTGAGACAGAAAACCTGGAGGGTCTCTTGGGCAACTGTCAAAAGTCTGTTTCTTAACCTGAGTGATAGATACAACATAACAGTGCATTAAGTTCTATATGTGTTTTATGCAGTTTCCTATATATTTTATAATACACATTCTTTTATTTTGTAATAAATATTTTACTAACATTTTTGTTTTGTAATAAAAATTATTTTATATAAGCAAACCACTAATATTTGCTTAAACGTCTCAGGTGATCTTACACGTAGCATTGAGGGAAAGGCATCTAAAAGTCATATGCAATGCCCATGGTATCAGAGGGTGGGCATTGTCCACTCAGACGACAACGTGGAAGCAGAGCTGGAATTGAATGGTCTCAAACTACACTTTCAACACACATCCTTTGCCTGACATTCACACACTCTTACCACCTTAACTGACACAAGCTGGAAAAAAGATGACTTTCTCATATAAAAGTTAGGTGTTCCCATAATTGTGGTGCTTACTCATGATTTCCATGACAGTTTACCACCATTGGAAACACATATCTCTAATCCATCACGTGGAACGATAAGTACTACATGTTTAGCAAAATTACATTTAACATTTCATTAAATATACACAGCAAAATGGGTGACATTTCAAAGGCCCTAGTGACTGGTCAAGTGCTGGAATTGTTTAGATAAGTTACTCTGATCGTGTTGCTCATTTGTAGCCAACACTCAATTATCCAGGAGTAGCTTATCCAGGGGAGACACTGAATTAAAATTCACATCAACAGTCATTGCTTCTAGTTTACAGATGTGAGTCTGGGGGGACGTTTAGAAAGCATTTGCTTTTTTGTACCCTGTTTCACAGATGAGGAAAACGAAACTCCAGACTTGGCCAGGGTCAATCATCTGATAAATGGCAAAAAGATGCACCTAGAATCCAGTTCGCTTGGTGCCAAGACCAAGGTCATCGCCACCAACAACTTTTGAACAACATGCACACTATGTTCTTTTTCAGGTTTTTTAGGATCTTACATGTTTTTAGTGATACTTGCATCACACATATTACTTGTGATCCAGAAATACTACCACTACTATGTGGAGGAAAACTGTGTTTCAAAGGAAAAACACACATTGACTATAGCACAGCCTTTCCAATTTAAAATTTTGATTCTATTTCACAACTCTGTAAGCTACAGATAACTGATATCAATGCAAAAATAAACACTTATAAACACTTGTCTATAGATACTTAAGTCCTACACAGCGTGCATTCATTTGTTCTCCCTTCTCCACTGTGGAAGAGGCCGGTTTTGCCTCCATTTTCACATTCATTCTAATAATTTTAATCTATAAATGCATCTATTCTTTGGATTCTCTTTTTAACTTATTATAGTATCTGTTTAGTTCCCTCATTGATTAATGAGTTAAATGAAATTTAACACATGTTCATTTTTATATCTGCATGAAACTCATGATTTATCTGTTTGTTTGTTTTTTAAAGATTATCTTTCAACAGTTACTGCTACTACTACTACTATAACAATTTCTACTACCAGAAATACTAATACTACTGAAATAACAAGAGGTTTTGCGTTATCAGAGTTTCACCATAGTCTTCAAATTGGGTGAATATTTTACTTGCACTAGAATATGAAATCTTCACAAAATTCCTAAGAGGTAGGTAAGTCCTCGTACTAACCTATTCTACAAATGAAGAACCTGAGGCACAGAGAGCTCAGTTCACCTGCACCAGGTAACACAGCTGGTGTCATGCCGTGACCTTGAAGCCCAGTTGCTTCAGACTCCAGAACTCATATTCTTATTCATAACACCATATTGATTGTCAGCACAACCACTTAAGCCAAATTATTTCCTCCACTAGAGAATGGAAGCAGAAATACTGACTATTTAGAGAGAAGTTGGACAACTTAAGCTAAGCTGATGTTTTGTACCAGTTTATTATATGACTGTTCTTATTATCTAGCCTGAAATATAAATCTGAACCTGGGGGGGGACAAGGGGGTAATCAGCACAAGGTCAGAACAAGGAAGTCAAATCTATTTAACTCTTCCAACGTTTATTTATATGTTTCGATCATCATATTAAAAATATTTTGAATGCCTAATTTACCACAAGAAAAAAAATAGTCTCCATGTGGCAATAAAAAAAGTGTTAGAATTTTGCTATCAGAAGTTATCTATTTTCTAATTTTCCTCATTGTTAAAAATTATGATTAGACAATATTACCAAAACCAATAAAATATAACTAAATTGTACACAAATGCACCCCTACGTATCCAACAGAGACACTTTGTAAAGGGTATTTGTAAATATTTTCAGACAATAAAACAATATGGTGCTTTCTGACCTCATTATTTATCCTTATTAACCTTTATGCATTGCCCATCTTTTGGCCTTTTTCTTTGCCTTTCTGAGTCTTACCAGATTTTTCCATCTTCTAGACTACCATGGAATTCTTTGATATTTTCCTTTTTTTAACTGATCACATACCACCTTTATTTATTATCAGAGCCATTTCCCCCAGCAGTTTTGCCTGCAGGGCACTAGCCAGAGGACTAAAAAGTGATGTGGTAGCTTCAAGGCATAGATTCAATTCTCTCATGTGTCCGCTAATGGAAACATTCTCCCAGTGAGAATTTGGACCTCTAATTTGTCAGAACCTAAGGTTGAGATGATGAGAAATACAAATCCACACATGGATTATTCATTAAGAACAACGATGAGAGAGGCTAATGCTACTTCCACCATCGTTCCCAGACTCATGTGTTCTAGCTATTGGGTCAGCATATGTCAGTCACGGATTCAATACACAGCCCACACTCTGCAAAGGGTTTTCCCTGAGGACCACTGAAGCTTTTTCCTATACTGATATTCTCAATCTCGTATTCCATTGTTCATCAAGTGTGACACAGTTTGCCTCCTAAATGTTCCTCACACTTAATCCCGGTATCACTATTTTATTTCCAGTCTTTATCATTTACTTGGACTTTGCAATGCATCCTAATAGTCCTTTTCCTTCTCATCTCTCATCCATTTTCAGTGCTGCCAGTAAGAACGATCCAAATGAAATGCCCTTCACCCCGATTTCTTTCTAGATCTGCATTTGAACCTGCTTCTAATCTCTATTAGCTGTTTACTACATTACTCATTATCCCATCCACAGCGTTAGCTGACTTTTCAAAATTGACCACTGGCATTCCTTCCTGCTTACTTTGGCAACATTGAAATCCTCCCTCTGGCTATACTGCCTCATGCTGTCCTAGTGTGGTCTAGACCTGGACAAGAACAACGACGTCTGGACAGGACTACTGTGCATAATTCTCTTGCCAAATGTGCCCTGCTCTGCCAATAAGGATCTGGACAGTTTTTACCACTGAACTGGATAAGTTCTCTCATGCCATGAATGCTGTGTATACGCCATTCTGTCTGTTTAAATGCCCTTCCATGTTTCCTGGTTGCAGGGTCACTAGTCAAGAACCAGCTCATATATTGCTTTCTGTAGTAAGCCTCCCTTGGGCAAAATGAAAATACTAAGGCTATCCTATAATGCCTGACACATACCAGTCGTACAATAATTGTCACATTAATAATAACACAACAGTAACACAATAACATAGCACTTATTAAGTGCCTATTGTATACTTGTCTCTGTGTTAATCACTATCCTATGTGAACCAGTAAAACTATGGGTGTCTTAAGGAGAGGAGCCCATTCTCTTCTTATTCAATGTCTAACAAATAGTTTAAGTCAAGCCTTCATGATTGGTGTTCATAAATTATTACTGAACTGAATTGTTTGTGACATGCTCAGTTAACCATCTTTCTTTCTACATGGTTAACAAAAGAGTAATTCTTTCATATTAAGTCACTTTACACATTAAAATTTCAAGCTTAATTCTTGCCAGGGATTCATGCTTCCAAACAACTGGTTTCAGTCTTGCATAACGGTTCCATTGACACTGATTGTAGCTTTTTGTCTCAACAATAACAGCTTCCTGGGCAACAGAAAGAACTTTCAAACTTGTTAGCTCAATAGGGATTGGTGAAGGTGAGGGCAGAGGCCAGCGGGCAAACACCCCCTTCGCACTTGGCACATGGAGTGTTTGCTGTCCTTTCTGTTTTGTATGCCAGGGCCTCTGTTTAACTGAGTTAAGGATTAAAGTATTGAACAAGCAAAGAATTGCTCAACTCCCTGGGCAGGTGGGTCTCATTCAGTATTTGACAGGTAAGTCTGTCATTTGAGTATTCTCTGTATTTGTTGGGAAATCTCAGTATGGCCTGTGTACAAAGTCTTTTCTGCTCTCCAGAGTTGAAAACACTTAGTCTACTCCTGAAAAACTAAGAGCCTGCCTTGCCTCCCGCATTGAAGCCTGAAACAAATTAAGTTTCCATCTCTCCCCTTGCTATTTGGGTTTTAACAATCTCAAAAGCAGTCGGGTAAACAGGCAGACAAGACTCCACTTGAGTACAGCCCTATTTATAATCTAAAGCTAAGGACTTGATGCAATTACAGACCAGGCTGGGGCATGTTAGATCTATAGTAAAGAATCAAAGAATTGTAATTTAGAGGTGGGGGTAGAGCAAGCTAGTACTGCTGAATAAAAAATGGATGCAATTTTCAACATGTCTTGATGTGAGAATGAGGTCAGAAAAGCTAGGGTGTTCAGAAAGAGGTCTGTGTCACAGCAGAGTGGCAATGGGCCTATGTAAATTAAAGATCTAAGCCAATGTGCAAAGCACGTTTTCAACAAGTAAATAATGCCATTTAAGGAAACTGATTGCTAAAGCAGCCTCATTGCCTAATATGAGCCTAGTCAATCATTCAACAAATATTCACTGCCTGGTCTTGGAGCTGGCACTGCAATACATGTAATGTGATGGTGAGCCATAACCCCTGCCCTGGGGTTCCAATAGTTTTATAAAAAGCACTAGCAAAAAAACAAATATAAAAAGATTTTTTTTTTTCAAACCTGCAATTTGTAATAAGGGCCTGAAAGAAATTTTTTTTAAAAAGTGTTGTGCTGTTTCTATTGATACAGTTACTTGGGCAAAGTGTACAAAAATACTTCTACTCTGATCAATATCTGTAGAGTACTTGTCCCCTAAAATTCTCTCTCTCTCTCTCTCTCTCTCTCTCTCTCTCTCTCTCTCTCTCTCTCTCACACACACACACACACACACACACACGCACACACACACACCAGACCCTAAACCTTATGCCACCTCATTCTGATGTCTGTTCCAAACACCAGTTTTGGCTGCTTTGGACTTTCACATCACTCAACATGGGAAACTGGAGGGTCTGAATTTTATTTATGAAGGACACAACTGCCAATTAAAATATGGTTCTAAGCTTAGAATTTACAAGTTTAATTTGTCTAGCTCAAGATGATATAAATCACATAAAGTAAATAACTGACCGGTTTTCCTATTTCATTTAGTCCATGTAACCATGGATTCTGATTGCTTATTATTGGTAATAATTATAATGTCACCTTCACACAACTGTTAACAGGCTGCCAAAAAAAAAATTATATAGGAAAAAAATGAAGTGGAACTGACATGAAGTTATAAGAAACAAAATCATCATTAAAAGATAAAAACCTAAGAGTACGTGGAGACAGAGTCCTAGAGAGCAGTTTCCAGTCTCTCTGCCTTATGTGGAAAGGTGCTGGCTTGGATAGATGAACATCAGCTGTGACTAGTTGGCCATCAGGATTAAACCAGTTAGCCATTAGCCACTAGTATAACTGCCGTGGCTAAGTTAGCAGGTACAGATTACAGCTAGCAGGGTTGGTTGGTTGGCAGAGAAGCAGACTGGATTGCAGCTAGCAAGTGCGGTAGGCAAGTGGATTACATTGCGGATCATGCTGATCCTACTTCCTGTGTCTCACCTGGCTGCCAGCAAGACTGGGGTGCAGGAACACACCTCGTTAGCGTACTGGTGGATGTTTTCTTTTGTGTCTCAACCAGCCACCATCGACAATATAGTGGTATGACTCCCCTATCTATGGCTCCATTGTTGTTCCTTTTTGGCCTCACCATATCCTGCGTTCTTGTGTGGGGAGTGTGAGCTGAGTCCCTGCATTACAGAGTATCACATGCAGAATCAATCCCTGATGACAAAATGATCCGTACATTATGTTAAAGAAAGATTATCTCTCAGACAGAACATTCCTGCCCATCCTCTCATCCAAAACAAAATCCTAATAAAATATGGATTTAAAAGAGTCAGGTGCCTAGCTGTGTGTCACACCTTCTGTGATTGTTGATGAGTATATATCCTTATGACATTAGATTGTCAATTCTCCAACACAAATATCCATCTAAATGCTCTTTTTCATATACCATAAACATATACAATCAGATGAATTGTGCCTTCCATTTCTTCAACTAGAAAAATTAAATAAAATCAACAATGGCTTTTTAAAGTTTTCTTTTGTTTTCTCTCTTGGTTTTAAATAAACCTGTGATATACAGATTTGAATTAATTTGTGGGTCATGACATACTATCAACACTGATCCGTGCA
Organism: Rhinolophus ferrumequinum; assembly: GCF_004115265.2. Taxonomy (NCBI): domain Eukaryota; kingdom Metazoa; phylum Chordata; class Mammalia; order Chiroptera; family Rhinolophidae; genus Rhinolophus; species Rhinolophus ferrumequinum. The sequence goes on from NC_046293.1 coordinate 83,282,340, forward strand.
GGGCCCTCTTTTATTTTATTTAGTTACTCATTCATTCATGTCAATAACTAACATCTGTGAACCCAATACTCATGACAAAACCTAGAACAATTAAAATTGTTTACACAAAATGGTTAAAGGGAGATCCAAGATGGTGGTGTAGATAAACACTGTGCATGTTTCCTTCCATGAACACATTAAAATTACAACTAATTATAAAACAATCAACCTGGAGGACTATCTGAAGTCTGGCTGAACGAAAGTTTTATAACTAAGGATATAAAGAAGAAGCCACATTGAGACTTATAGGAGGGGCAGAGACATGAATGGGTGGGCCCAAAAACTCTATGTGGTGTTTGAGAACCCAGAGGGATATCTTAGCTACAGAGGTTCCCCCTGGAGGAGCAAGAGGCTCCAGTCCCACACCAGCCCAGAGTACGGTTTCTGGGAAGAGGAGTCCCCACAACATCCATCTGTGAAAAACAGTGGGGATTCTGAATGACCGAGGAGGACAGCAGTCTGTGAAAAACCTAGATGTCTTTTTAAAGGGCCCACGCACTCACTCACAGGCACTCACCCTGGAATCTGTGGCTATCAGAGACAGATAGGGGGAAGGGGGCCAGACTAAGGTGTGTGGCTTCAGAGCGAGGGCTGGAGGACAGTCTTCATTTTCCCTATGAGGGGTCCTTCTCCTCTGCAGTTGGCAGGTGCCATCTTTCCTTGTTAAGCCCTCCCCCACAGGCCAAATATGAATCTGATTGGCTTGGTGAGCTCCTCTGCTACACCCCGCTGACTCCCTGAGATCCTGCCCCACCCAACTCTCCCAATGCTGGAGGCACTTTCCCTAAGAGCAGCTAGCACACCTGCACTGCATTCTTTCTTGGAAAACTATTGGAGTCTATGAGCCCCAGGTAGGCAGCAGCTGGCCTCAGTGTGTCCTGAGAGTTTTGCTGAGTAGCTCCAGAATCAGCACTGGCACCAATGCAGAGTCTACATTAATCTGGTGACCAAAGCTCTTCCCACTCCAGTGACTCCCTGAGACCCCCTCTCACCCAATTTGCATATCTCACAAGGCTTTATCAGTGGCTGAACCTTAAGGCAGCCAGCAGGTAGCAACAGGCCTTGGGGTGTCTTGGCATTTTGTGAAGCTACGATTGGCCCAGTACTGGTGGCAGACTTCCTTAGTTCACAGTGTAGCTTTTCCCATGTGCCTCCAGGGTTAGCACAGGCAGCAAACAACTGTGGATCACTTTGTAGCTCATACCAAGTAGTCCCCAGCCAGTCACAAGTGACCTGGGCCTGCACCAGAGCTCCTCTCAAGAGGCCTAGAACCAACATACTTCGAGGTTGGATTCAGACCAGAGCAGAGCACTACCCAATTATCCCCACAACTGGCACACACAATGGGTGGTCTCAACAGGCATCAGAGCCCACTGGGGTTAATTCCACTCAGGGGTTAAGCCCCCCCACAGCATCTTGTAAAATGTGGACATGGCCAAACCCCAAATCCAATCAGACTGAGCATCAATCCCAGTCACTGATGTGCCAATAGCAATCAAGGGCTCAACTATAACAGGAGGGCACGCACAACCCACACAAGGGACACTCCTGCAATACCTGGAGCAGGTGACCATGGAGACTGTGCCAGGGCCCCACAGGGTACCTACCACTTAAGACCACCTGGCCAAGATTGGGAGACATAAGAGATCTACCTATTACATAGAAAGAAACAGAGACAGCCAAAATGTGGGAACAAAGAAATATGTTCCAAATAAAGAACAGAAAAAAACTACAGAAAAGGAACTAAACAAAATGGAGGCAAGCAACCTACCAGATACAGAGTTAAAAACAATAGTTATAAAGATGGTTGAGGAACTTAGTGAGAACTTCAACAAAGAGACAGCAAGCATTAAAAAGGACATAGAAACCATAAAAAGGAACCAGTCAGAAGTGAGGAAAATGTAACTAAAATGAAGAATGCACTAAAAGGAATCACTAGCAGACTAAATGAAGCAGAGGATCAAATCAGTGATTTGGATTACAAGGTAGCAGAAAACACTCAGTTGAAACAGCAAAAAGAAAAAAGAATCTGCAAAAATGAGGATAGTTTGGGACCTCTGGGACATCAAGTGTAATAACATCCACATCAGAGGGGTACCAGAAGGAGAAGATAGAAAGCAAGGAGTTGAGAACGTATTTGAAGAAATAATGACTGAAAATTTTCCTAACCTAATAAAGGAAATAAATATACAAGTCCAGAAAGCACAGAGAGTCCCAAATAAGAGGAACTCAAACAGGCCCACACCAAGACACATTATAATTAGAATGACAAAAAGCTAAAGACAAAGAGAGAATTCTAAAAGCAGCCAGGGTAAGGGAACTAGTAACTTATAAGGGAGCTCCCATAAGGTTGTCAGCTGATTTCTCAACAGAACTTTCAGGCCAGAAGGGATTAGCACAAAATATATAGCAAGATGTAAAGCAAGGACCTACAACCAAGATACTCTACCCAGAAAAGCTATCATTTAGAATCGAAGGACAGATAAAGATCTTCCCAGACAAGAAAAACCTAAAGGAGTTCATCACCACCAAACCAGTATTATAAGGAATATTAGGGAAATTTCTTTAAGATGGAAAAAATGTTCAAAATTATGAAAAATAAGTTGCCAACATGCACATATCTATCAACAATTACTTTCAATGTAAGTAGAGTAAATGCTCCTTTCAAAAGACATACAAGGGCTGAATGGATAAGAAAATAAAACCCTTACATATGCTAGCTACAAAAGACTCACTTCAGATTGAAAGACACACAGATGGAAAGTAAAGAGATGGAAAAAGATATTTCATGAAAATGGAAAAAACAAAAAGCTGGGGTAGCAATGCTTATACCAGATGAAATAGACTTTAAAACAAAGTCTATAACAAGAGACAAAGAAGGGCTCAGTAATTCCTCTTCAGGGTATGTATCTAAAGAAACCCAAATTCTACTTCGAGGAGACATGTACATCCATATGCTCATTATTTACAATGGCCAAGATATGGAGGCAGCCTGGGTGTCCATCGATGGATGAGTAGATAGAGTAGGTGGTACATATATGCAATGGAATATTGCTCAGACATAGAAGGGACTGGGTTCTTGCCATCTGCAGCATCTGGGATGGACCTGGAGGGTCCTGTGCCGAGTAGAGTAATGTCAGACAGAGACAGACAGATGCCATGTAATTTTCCTTATATGTGGAATCTAAAGAACAAAATAAACTATCAAAACAGAAACAACCTCATAGATACAGAGAACATATTGATGGTTGCCAGATGGATGGGGGTTTGGAGGTGAGTGAAAAAGGGGAAGGAATTAAGAAGTATAAATTGGTTGCTACACGGTAATCATGGGGATGTACAGTATAGCATAAGGAATATAATCAATAATATTGTAATAATTATGTATGGTGTCATACTGGTACTATATTTGTTTGGGGTGATGAAAGGGCATTGGGGAGCAGGGTGAAAAAGTGAAGGGATTAAGGTTTACAAACTAGTAGTTACAAAATAGTCATGGGGATGTAAAGTACAGCATAGGGAATATAATCAATAATATTGTGATAGCATGGTACAGTGTCAGATGTTTGCTGGACTTATCATGGTGATCACTTCTTTAGGTATAAAAATGTTAAATAATTATGGTGTATACCTGAAGCTAACATAATATTGTATGTTAACTATATTTTAATAAAATTCTTAAAAAATAAAATAAATTGGGGGAAAAGTTAATGGTTAAAAAAAGAAAACACATAAATTTTTAAAAGTTGTTTACACATATCCTTGCATTCTTTCCCTCCTGTCCTCCTGCCTACAGCTCCAACCCACGTTATCGACCATAGAGCCTTTTAATTTTTATTCCCGTGTTTTTAAATTATAGTTGTACTCATATAGCATATGGTTAAGTAATATTTTTTATATTGAACTATTACACCACTTTATTTTTAAAGGCTATTATGTTATATACAACTTCTGAGATTGTTTTTCACTCAACAATAGGTACGATTAATGCATGTTGTATATACCTGTGGTTCATTTATTTTCACCACTGTGTAATTCACATTTATGAATGATTTGTTTTATCTGTTCTCCCTTGATGGTTACTTACATTTTATACAAAATATTTACTTTCTTTTCTTTTTGTTATTATGAACAGTGTTGCTCTAAGCATTTCCTATATATAGCTCGCGATGTACATAAGCAAGGTTCAGTTGAAATTTTGTATAGGAGAAGGTCTGATAGGTCATATGATTTGTGAATGTTCATTTTCACAAGATAATGACAAATTGTTTCCCTAAGTGGTTGTACCATTTTATTCTCTTACCAACAATGTATGAGACATTATTAATCTACATCTTGCCAAATAATTGGCATCATCAAACTTTTAACGGTTTCAGTCCAATGGATGTAAAATGACATTTCCTTATAGTCATGATTTATGTAATAGTAACCTAATTACTAACAAAGTTAGCTATCTTTTCATATGCTCGTTGTCCAATGGCTTTCCAGTTGGTTTATTAGACAGTTGTACTAAGTAGCTTAATAGTGAGTAGTTGTTTCTGGGTCGGACAGTCTTTCTAGCCAAACATTCTCTAATTTAGTTTCAGAATATTAGCTTTTTCATAATAATACATGTATAGTCATTCTATGTATATAATTTGACCTGTATGGCTGATCTATTTGCCTCTGTTGTGTATTTATAGCTATACCACCTAGTAACTCCAAAATTTCCAGAGTGAATGTTGATGAATCCCAAAAGCAAGGGATGTTCTCTGAATGTTGCAGATCTTTTCATTTATATATGGAAATTAGTTCCAACTTGTCTGAGGTTTGTATGAATTATGGAATTGAATTATGTCAGATGGAAGATCTGCTCTTTAGGTGGGTGAAGAGTTTTTTCCAATGTCTTCAACTATGTCTATGCTCCTTTGGGGACTGAGATATATAGATCTACATTAAAGACCTCGCAAATGATAATTTTCTATTTCTTTCCTGTTATATAGTGATTTATTTGATTCCTAGGAGACGTAATTTAGAAAAGAGCCTGAGCCGTCTAAAAACTCCTTAGAAAGCTATAAACCCCTGTTCTACTGACGTCATCATACTTAAGAGTAGCAGGAGACACCTACAATTCATTTCATGTACTCAACTGTGGAAATACCAGTTATTCCTCGCTCTGTCCAACAGGTTGTAGGGGATGGTCTGATATGTCACAGGTTTTTTCTTCCCTTGCCAGTTCAATACCAACAAACTCTCTTACCTTTGCTAGGTAGAGCAGGAAGTAGAGAAGAGAATTTAAAAGTCAGAATCATGAATCATGAAAGATAAGTGGTCTCCAGTCCAAATTCTAGGAATACCACCTTGCGTAATAGCCTCTGGCACCTCTCCAGGTAAAATTACAATATATTCATATCCTGGGTGATGATATGGCCCCACTGGGGAAAACTGCAGAAATTGTGCAGTCAAAACACAATTACAAGTCTCTCAAAATAAAGAGCTTTCCCTTTTTGTAATGAGAATTTGCTATTATTTTTGGCAAAAATTGTAGGTAGATTTGTTTGGGAAAGTCATTTCTAATGTATTTTGCTATGTACTAAACAGCACAGGATTGTTTGATTGCTTTTCAGGGGGGAAAAGATATTCCAGTTACAAATGATATATCACAGATTTACTGTAACTCAGTTTGAAAAATAAGTAAGCCTTAGATTTCTTATATCTTTCATTGTATGTTTTTATAACAGTCAGACAAAAATTAGCCAATCTGTTTCATTTAGTTGACTATCTTAATTTCTCCATTTTAACAAATGTAGGCTTTTGTGATTAGTTCTTGTGTAAGTGTATTGCCATGCATAAATAGAAATTTAACCCTTTTGTAAATTGTATCATTTCCACAAATTGGTTATAGTATTTGTTTCCATTTAAAGTGCCCACTATTAATGTGCTACTTGTTTGATGTTTTTTACATGTGTAACATGCTGTCTTCAGTAGAAACAAAGAATATCGCACAGTGATGCCAGAGTGGGAAGTGACCGGAAGAGAAGAAAAACAGATCAGAGTAGTAGTCAGTCATAGCTATAAATGGAACTTTAGCAATGAAGCAACACCCTGCAATCATTCTTCAAAACACCTATAGTACAATCACATCTGAAAAATCGCACAAATTACTGCCATACTAGTATGTGGGGAAGTATGCAGCAGGAACTCAGTGACTTCTGACTTTCAGTTAAAGGACATATTCCTTAGCTTTTCACTCTCCAAGGTAAAATAGTACTCTGGCAGTTTTTAACCAATCAACTAACAAATACAGAGGGTGCCAAAAAAAAATGTATACACATTTTAAGAAAGGAAAATGATATTAAAACTGTAATACTCAATATATATCAATAACAAAAGATGAATACAAGTCACATTTGACGTTTGCAATTACAAGAGGTGCTCAAAGTGGTTCCCATCAGTGTCCAGACACTTCTGATTACAGCGAACTACTGCTTGAGCAACGTTGACCTAAGTGTCCACTTGTATACATTTATTTTTTTTTGGCAGCCCTGGTATTTATTGAATATCTAACATGTGCTTTGAAAGCAGTAAATAAATCCTATCCTCAAAGAACAATTTACACAAAAAAAGAAAAACTTACAAATTTCTTTCTTTTTTTTTTTTTTTTTTACTTTGGGCATTCTTTTCTCTTTATTATTTAGTTATTCAACAAACACTCACTCATCACGTACTTAATGCAAGAAGTACCAAAAAGCTCTGTAAGGGATAAAAACATAAATTATATAATTTATATCTTCTTAAAAGAGTTTAAAGCCTACTGGGGAAGGTAAATATATGCTGGCAAGTAACCACAATGTTAGCACTGAGTTTGGGGTTGCATAAAATGAGCTAATACATTTACAATATTCAGAACACAGTGATAGGGGAGTGGGGAAGGAGAATTGGATGAAGATGGTCAAAAGGTACAAACTTCCAGTTTTAAGATAAATACGAACTAGGGATGTAATGTACAACTTGATGACTATAGCTAACACTGCTGTATGATATATTTGAAAGTAAGAAGAGTAAATCCTAAGAACTCTCATTACAAGGGAACAAAACATGATTTTTTTTATCAATATGAGATGATGGATGTAAACTAAACTTATTCTTGTAATAATTTCATAAGACGTAAGTCAAATCATTATTCTGAACACCTTTAAATTTTGCAGTGCTGTTTCTCTATTATATCTCAATAAAATTAGAAAACAATAAATAATAAAACAATACATTTTAATATGAAATCAAAAATAAAATACTCAGAACAGTACTTGAAATATAGAAAAACTCATGCATGATTTATTACTATGATCATTTTACTAGTATTATTAGAGCTGGAGCGACATAGATGTGTAAGAGTGTATCAAACAGAGAAGACAGAGAAAGTTTTGGCTTCTACCTACACATTACATCCTTAACTCTGTGTGTGTTTGTAGCTTCCACCTTTCTCCTAAATTTCAGATCTATATTCTCAACTTTCTATGGCCTCTTTTCCTGGATGACAGAATATAAGCAATAGTTGAGAGGAATGCAAAAGAGAGACTAGACCATTAATAGAATATAGAAAGAGAAGACCAAGGATCTAAATTTGAAGATCCTCTAAATTTCAGGGAAATAGAACAAATAAAAACCAAAGAAGAGAGCGAGAGCATGCAGGAAAATAAAATATCACAGATGCCATCATGAAGACAGAGTCTTTATGGGAGAATGGAGACATGTATACAGTCAGCCTACCCCCTATGTGTTACAGCTGGAGGGTGTGTTTTGTCTACTTTGATGCATACCTAAACATAAGTGTAATATTTTCTAAAAGTCTCTGCAGCTCAAACATGTACAATAATAAAGTACCGTTTTTTACCCCAATCTTCCTAAACCTAGGACATTTAATCACTTGTGGAACCTGTGGGATTATTTTAGATATGTTTCTCCTCAGCACCAGCAGCCATTATACAGTGATTTAAAATTTGCAGACAAAATCGACAGCTGGTGAGGGCATTGCTGCTTATATTGCAGAGCTGTGCCATCTGTTTAGAGAGCACAATTTGCAAGATTTCTTAGAGAACATATTTCATGATCATCTCATATGTGGGCTTCATGGTAAATCCTAGAGGCGATCTTGGTGGAAACAAAATTGGCATTTATTATTGTTTTGAAAAAGTCCCTATCCAGTGATATGATATTGTTACATATTATGGAAATTTAAAGAGGTTTAACATCAGTTTAAATATCCACAAAATATAGGCAGAATTCTTGATGTTGAGAGCTGCTAAAGTAAAATCACATAAGCAGAGATCTTTTAGATATGTGGCCTCCAACATCAGCTATTGTCAGGCTGTATTTCCTTGTTTTTATCACTGGTTCCCTTTCACTTCTCTCTCAAAAGGTATATTACAAAATTTCTCTTCTTCTCAAAACTGACTTGATGCCTCCTCCCTCAGTCTTGTGGACATATTCTAGTAGATCAAGACGGCTAGACCACAAAACAGCAGTTCTTTCCACCTTTGTCTCCTACTGCTTAGAGTGTATTTCATCCACCTGATCCTTTCACCATTCCCTCCATACTTAGTGAAAAAAGATTTCCTCTTTCTATTTAAAGTGCTCTTTCCTGTGAATTCCAATTTCTCCTCACACATTTTCACCAGTTATCCCTCATCTTCCTCCTCCTCCTTCCTCATCTTCCTTTTTTACCTCTGTTTCTTTCTTCCTATCATTCATACTCTCCATCATCCTCTTTCTTTCCCTCTTTTCCTCTATCTCTTGGATATTTTTCCTAAAATTGATACACATTTTTATGTCAGTATGGAGAGTTAAGTCTCTCCAATCTTGAATTGAAAAAAAAAAATGACTTGCTGTGACCCATACTCCCCTTTACGTCTACTTTTTATTGTCAAAGTCTTTGAAGATCCTCCTACTACTTGCTATCTTTACTTCCTAATAAGCAATTTCTTCTTTACCCTGCTGTCATCTGACTTTTGTTCCCTGACTCCATTGGCACTGCTTCTACAAAAGTCACCAAGATCTTTAGTATCTCCAAAGACAATGGATAATTCTTAGCTCTTATCTGACATAACTCTCTGCAGCATTTGACCCATTAGCTTCTCCCATTCTGCCCTCTCTATGTCTCTGAAGCACCATGCCTTTCAGTGCTTTGAATCTTCATAGATATCAGGCCCTCTTGTCTTTCATTTGGCTTGATTTTCTTCTCCTGTCTTGGTTTGACTGGTGTCCTGGTCCCAGAAAAATAGAACAGACTCATTAATTCTATTTTGTACTTGCACAGATCTGTCAATATATTCAATGTTCTTCTATCACAACTATTATATTCTGAACTCTTGCCTTTAACAAAGGCATCTAAACAGCACATGCCAGACCCCCAAACCAGGGAGAGATACAGAAAAGAATGCAGGAATTGATCTGTGTGCTACAACTACTGATGCTGAATTTATTACTATTAAGTAAGTAATTAGGATATGCTACTTGTTTGGCTCTCCATTCAGGGTCAGTAGCAATAAAATGTTGAGAAAGTATGGTGCAATTGGGGGTCCTCACGTAGTCTGTTATGCATCTGGGGTTCAAAGCAAGGAATAGTGGGAGGAAAGGATGGACAGGTAAAAAACAGCCTAATGATAAAGAGCTGTGTATGTTATGTGAAGACAGACAGTGGTTCTGTGACTTATAAAGAAACAAACAAAAAACATATGAAAGGTCTCAAAAGACAAAATCTCATAACCAGAGATTCTGAATCATTAGGTCTGAGTTGGGGGTCAAGTAAAAGCTCTCATGTAATATTGAAGAAAACTCCAGTTGAGAACCATTATGCTAAGGAGTCTGGATTGTAAGGGGAAAATTATATAACTAAGATAATTGACATAATTAAAAATCCATGACTACTCACATCCACAGGGCTCTCAGCACCTCTTAGCAATCTATCCACATTTTTCCAAATACCTGCTACTCTCACTCTGTAAGCTGCAGCCATAAGATACAGACCCTCTCATTTTGCCCCAACCAAATTCACAAACTATCATGTCTGTATCATTCCTATCCTTTTTTTCCCTCCAGTAACTATAGAATTAGTGTCCATTCCTTTTCTAAGACTCATCTGTCCACCTGTGTGATGGATGCCATTACTCTCTCTCTCCCTCTCTCTCTTTCTCTCTCTCTTCTTTGGTAATAGCCTCTTATGCTTGATTCTTCATATTCTCCCTCTTTTTTCTACTAGACCTTTCTTATTAGCACGCCAAGGTTCTAGCAACTCTAGACACCTTAAAGAAAAAGGAGAAGGAGGAGAAGGGGAAGGGGAAGGAGAAGCAGAAGAAGAAGGAGGAGGAAGAGGAGGAGGAGGAAAGAAGAAGAAGAAGAAGAAGAAGAAGAAGAAGAAGAAGAAGAAGAAGAAGAAGAAGAAGAAGAAGAAGAAGAAGAAGTTGAAGAAGGAGAAGGAGGAGGGCCCTATGACCTAATAACCCTCTCCAGTTATTATCTTTTCTCTTACCTTCACAGCCAAATAACTTAAAAAGTTGTCTTCTTTCTATTTCTCATTCTTATCTCTCTTAGTACACTACTAAAACTTCCATTGACAAGATCAGAATGGCCAATCATTGGCTAAACATAATGGATATTTTCCAGAACATATAGACCTCTTAGCAGAAATTCAACACAATTGATCATTTCTTCCTCTTTGAATTTTTTCTCTTGGCATTTAGGTTCTCCTAGTTTTCCTACTATTTCTCTTGAACCTCCTTGCTGTATGAGGGTTTAATTATAATGTTTCATCACATGCTTTCCTTTTTCTCCATGCTTATTATTATAACTAACTGATAAACATTGATTACCTTAGTTACTACTACATCAGGAATAAAAGAGGGACATTCTTAACAATTTTACAGAAATAAACAGGATTATAAGGTAAATTAGATTATCCAGATAAAATCCTAGCAATGCTCAAATTTGTAAAGCTGACTTAGGAAGACACAGAAAATATAAATAGGTATATAACAAGTAAGGAAATTTAATTAGTAATCAAATAACTTTTGACAAATAAAAGCTCAGGTCTACATGACTTCACAGGTGAACTAAATCAAACATTTAAAAGTTAATACCAAAACCTCTTCCAAAAAACAAAAGAGGAGGAAAAACATCCCAACTCTTGCCATGAAGTCAGTGGTAGTACAGTGATATTGAAAGCACATAAATACATTATAAGAAAAGAAAATTATAGCCCAATATTCTTTATGAACATGGATGCAAAAACCCTCAATAAAATGCTAGCAAACCAAATCTAGCAACATATAAAAATAATTATATTCCATAACTAATGGAATTTATCTCAAGAATGAAAGACTGGTTTGACATCAGCTAATGTAATATACCATGCTAATAGAACAAAGGACAAAAGCCACATGTTCATCTCAACAGAGGCAGAGACAGCATTTGACATAACCTAACACACTTTTTAACTATAACAATTTTTTAAAAAATTGAAAAAAAAAGAAAAGAAAATCTAGGACTACAAAGAACTTCCTGACAAAAGGCATCTGTGAAAAACCCACAGCTAATATATTTAATGGAGAATCAATGAATCCTTTCCCCTAAGATCAGGAACAAGACAAGGATGTCCATTCTTACCATTTTTATTCAAAATTGTACTAGAATGTATGGCCAGAGTAATTACACAAGAAATAAAATGCATACACATTGAAAACAAAGAAGTTAAACTATTACCATTTGCAAATAGCATGGTCATATATATGATAGTGTAAAAACAATTGAAAGGAATTCATTAAAAAAATGATTACAACTAATAAACAAGTTCAACATTGTGTCTGGATAGATGGTCAAAATACAAAAATCAATTGTATTTCTAAAGCCATGAATAATCCAAAAGTAAAATTAAGAAAACAATTATAATAATAGCAAACCACTTAAAATAATAGCAAAATGTATAAAATATCTAGGAATGAAATTTTAAAGCATAATACTGTATACAGAAAAATATAAACTATTACTGAAAAATTAAAGAAGATCTAAATAAACAGAGCAACATGATACATTTATGGATGAGAAGATTTAAAATCGTTAATATGTAATAATCTGCAAGTTAATGTACAAATTCAATGTAACCCTTATAAAATTTCAGTTAATTTTCCTTCCTGAATTGACAAAATGATTCTAAAATTCATATAGAAGTTCAAGAAACTCAGAATAACCAAAACAATCTTTTTAAAAGAATGACAAAGTTAGAGGACTCCCACTTTCTATTTTCAAAACTTACTACAAATTTACAGTAATCAAGACAGTGGTATTGGCATAACATTAGACAGACAGATCAAAGGAACTGAACTGACAGTCCAGAAAATAAATCCTTAATTTATGTCCAATTGATTTGCAACAAGGGTACCACAATTCAATAGGCAGAGGACAGTATTTTTAACAAATGGTGCTGGGAAAAGTGGACATCCATTGGAAATGAATGAAGTTGAACCCTTCCCTTGTATCATATATAAGAAAGAATTCAAATGGGTCATAGATCTAAATAGAAGAGCTTAAAACTATCAAACTGGAAAAAAACTTGGGAGTGTATCTCTGTGACCTTGGGTTACCAATGGTTTCTTAGCTATGACATAAAAAGCATAAGCAACAAAAGAAAACATAGATAAATTGCATTTCATCAAACTTAAAAAGAATACCATCTAGAATGTGAAAAGATAACCCACAGAATAATAGAAAATACTTGCAAAACATATAAGACAAAGGGTTTATAATACGAAATATATAAAGAACTCTTAATAATTCAATAATACAAAGACAAATAACTTGCTATAAAATTAATGTTTGTGCCCCCAATTCATATGTTAAATCCTAATGCCCAATGTGATAGTATTAGGTGCTGGGGCCTCTGGGGTGTAATTAGTTTGTAAGGGCTATCTCTCATGAATGGAATTAGTGCCTTCATAAAGAGATAACAGAGCACCCTCACCCCTTTCACCCTGTGATGCACAGCAAGAGACAGCCTTCTAAGACTCAGGAAGCAGGCCCACAAGGCGTCAAATCTACCAGTACCTATGTTCTTGTACTTCCCAGTCTCCAGAACTGTGAGAAATAAATTTCTATCATTTAAAAGTCACCAAATCTGTGGTATTTTTGTTATAGCAGCCCAAACTAACTAGGACAGAATTTGGTACCAAGAAGTGGGGTGCTGCCGTAACAAATGTCTAAAAATGTGGAAGTTGCTTTGGAACTGGGTGCGTGCTAGAAAAAGTGTACATTGCTGTGAAAGGACTGTTAAAGATGATTCTGATGAGAATTCAGAAAGAAAAGTGGAGAGCTGTAGCACCTGCCTCAATTTTCTTGAAGAATATTTAAGTCCTCCTAAACAGAATGTTGGTAGAAAAATGGACAATAAAGTCTGTTTGATGAGTCTCAGGTGGAAATGAGGAATGTGTAATTGGACAATGAAAGAATGACCCTGAAGGCAATTTAGAGATCATCAAGGCTGCCCCTCCCACACAGGTTCACAGCTGGAAAGGAATTTGCTTCAAAATAAATCTTACCTCGAATCCCACCCATATATAATTTATAAGGTATTTACGAGTATATTACAACTTGGACTTAGACTTTAAAGTTGATGCTGAAATGAGTTAAGTGTTTTGGGGTTGTGGAATATAACTAATGTGTTTTGCATGTGACAAGGACATGGCTCTTGAGGGACTAAGAGCAAAATTCTATAGACTGAATATTTGTGCTCCATCCCATTCATATTTTAAATCCTAACACCCAGTGTAATGGTGTTTGGAAATGAAATATTGAATGTGATTAGATCATGAGGGTGGAGCCCTAATGAATAGGATTAATATCCCTATTAAATAAACCCCAGAGAGCTCCCTCAGCTCTTCTGCCATGTGATGCACAGCAAGGAGACAACGTTCTATGACCCAGGACAAGTCCCTCACCAGATATGGACTCTGTCAGCATTTTGATATGTACTTCCCAGTCTCCAGAACTGTGAGAAATAAATTGCAATTGTTTATAAGCCATCCAACCTATGGTGTTTTTCTTACAGCAACCTCAACTGACTGAGACATAACCCAATTAAAAAATGAGCAACAGATTTGAATAGACATTTCTCTAAATAACAGATATAAATGGCCAATAATGCTCTACATCATTAGTCATTAGAAAAATGCAAATCAAAACCACAATGAGATACTATTATATTTCACACCCATTAAAATGGCTAAAAACCAGACAATAACAAATGTTCATAAGGATGGGGAAAAATCAGAACCCTCATAAATTGCTCATGAAGATATAAAATAATACAGACATTTTGGAAAACCATTTGGAAGTTCCTCAAATGGGTAATCATGGAGTTACCATAAGCGCTAGCCATTCCAGTATTAGATATACCCAAAAGAAATGACAAGGTATGTCCACACAAAAACTTATTCAAGAATGCTCATAGCAACATTATTTATAATGCCCAAAAAGCGAAAACAATCTCAATATCCATCAACTGATGAATCAGTAAAAAATATGTTGTGTATTCATTGAATGGAATATTGTTTAGCAATAATAAAAATGAACTACTGATACATATTACCACATAAATGAGTTTTGGACACTTTATGCTAAGTGAAAGAAGCAGTCACAAAAGACTACATATTGCATAATTTCATTTATTTGAAATGTCCCAAATAAGTAAATCCATGGAGACAGAATAGAATAGTAGTAGTTCCCCAATTAGTATTCTGGAGAACAGGAATAAAGAATGATTGTTAACGGATAGAGATTGAGATTTCTTTTTTAAAGTTTTGTAAATGTTCTAAAATTAGACTGTGGTGGTATGTGTACAACTGAATATACTAAAACAAAACTAACTGTGAGACAAACAAACAAAACCAGAAACAATAACAAACCTTTCAAAAACTAGGACCAATATCACAAGATTTCAAAGAGCTGAGAAAAAAAGCAGAAACTTTATTTCAAGGCAGTTAATGCAGCCCAAGCACCTAAGGAGAGCCCAGTAAAGCTAAATTGATGATTCCAAGTTGCTTGATCCGCCAAGATCCTCCTGAGATCATAACATGCATCCCTCCACACCATGAAATCCAGCCCAGATAACCAGGCCATTTTCACTGCTGTTTTTAAAGCCATACATAAAAAACACAGTTTTATAACCTCTTCTGATTATGGTGACTTGTTCGAGGTGGAGTGCTGAGAGGCAGGGACAAGAGTGCCTTCTCTGTGCCTTTATAATCAAGACATTGAGTACTCTGATAAGCAGTTCTTGGTAAGACATGGTGGCAGGACAATAGAGGAGAAAGAGTAAATGCTTCAAAGGAGAGGACTCAAAGACAGTGAGCAAAATTCAGAAGGAAAGATGAAATAATGCCATTTGCAATAACATGGATGGATCTTGAGATTATTATGCTAAGAGATTATTCTGCTAGTCAGATATAAAAAGTCAAGAACCATATGATGACACTGATATGTGGGATACAAAAGTGAAAACAACAAAGGAACAAGACAAACAAATGAAGAAACAAAAGCTCATAGACACAGACAATAGTTTAATGGTTACCAGAAGGTAAGGATGGAGGTGGGTGGTAGATGACAGTAAAGGGGATCCAGTATATGGTGATGGAAAGAGAACTGACTCTGGGTGTTGAACACACAGTGTAATATATAGATGATGTATTACAGAAATGAAACCTATGTTAACTTTACTAACCATTGTCACCCAATAAATTGTAATTCTAAAAAAAGAAATTCAGGAGGAGTAGGAAGAAGAGAGTAAAGACAACAGCAGGCAAAAGAGTACTGGGGCAAGAGACAATGAGGATAGAATAGTGACCAAAGAATAAAAGTACAAATCAAAGAAACTTTGATAAGGCTGAAAAGTTTAGAGAAGAGAGGAGAAAAGTAGGGGGGGAAATAATGGGGAAAAAAGAGAACGAAGTGTTTTTTCCTTTTAACACTCTCACCTTTGTTTTCTCCCAAATATTGACAAATGGGGAGAAAAATAAGACATTTGGCCTTGCCATTTGCTCTTTGCTCCACCAGCAGAAAAGGCACTTTAAAATACAGTACTCAGAGTGATGGAAAAATATACAGAATTGAGTTAGCAACACAGTTGTTCAGTCCTCTATAATACAATAATCCTGGAACAGAGGAGGTGAATTGCTTATCATTGTCTCAAGAATTAGCTAATAAATACAAAATATTATCTTCTATCTATTTATAAGGAATATTAAGGATAAAAATAATCATACAAAATAAGACAAAAATGCACATAGTAAAATTTGTTATTGAAAATTGACAGAAGCAAAACTTTTTGATAAAATTTCTATCTGCAACATTTGATTTAGAATAAATGGGCTTGATAGATATAGTGTCCATCAAACAAATTTTCTAATTGCAGATACTATAATTGTTGATATGAATTAAAAACTTGACACAAGAACTAATTTTTATTGAAAGTTTTACATGGAAAATAATGATTCTGATGAGAATATTTTCAGCAGAATAAAAGTGATCATTTAAAAACGAGGATGAATTGAGTACTGGGTAGGAAGTTGATTAAGGAATTAAATTGGCTGAATGGGAAAGAAATCCCAGTGCAAATATCTTTTGTCAAGTACACTCTTCTCCACGAGCTCTGGAGACATTTCTGACTGTGTATATGCTGACACATAATGAGCCCCATGTATCTATTTCTGAGCAAGCTTGATTTAGTTGTTCTTCTGATCAACAGTATGAATTCAAGAGACTAAGCAGCCCACATTCCCTGGGCTGGGCTTGAGGAGGGAGCAGATGAGCTGATAGGTTTTGCAGCCTCTAATTTTTGTGACTAATATAGAGGTTCTGTTCTGAAAGTATATGGATCTGGCTCCCATTCCGGTTTAACTAAGCAAATTTGGAAAAAAAAATGTACTCTTTCCCAAGAGCCAGGCCCTCAGAACTATCCTAAGGATAATTTTGAAAAGCATAGCAGAGCAAGAATAGTTGAGAGTGGCCATGAAGTTTGCCAAAGGCCTGAAGAAAATCAAAGCGGCCTAATTAAACTCAGGAGTGGGGCTAAGTCCGGAAGTGTTCAGTGGGGGACTCTTCCTACTCCCTGCCTTAATGTTTCCCAGTGGACAGACCCCCTCTAGCGAAATATTCCTGTCTCTTGCCCTTGCCCTTGCCCTCTCTCACTCCTCTTTATGGGACTAGCAAACTGAAAGAAAGAAATGGGAATGTTCTTCTCAGCTCCCTCCTCTTACTCTCTTGGGAAGCCAGTCTTCCCTCAAAAAAGAAGCAATCTGTGTGTCTTTTTGCTGTAAAATTTACAGCATACACTCCTCCTGTCACTATTTCCTTGTCAGGAACATTATGATTTTTCTACCTCTCCCTGGAGACCAAATTGAGAAATCTTTCCTTTCCTGGGGCATACAATTAGAAAATCCATTGGCCACATATGTAAGCTATGTTCTCCAATGGACCTTTGTCTGAAATAAGGCTGATATGTTGATGAACATCCCGATTCCCATGTCTTAGATTGTTCCAGACTCAGGCAGGGAAGAGAGGAGTGTTATTCATTGCCTGCTAAAGTTTCAACATAAACTCCAATTTTCCCTCTTCTCCCTCTTTAGCTGTTTCCTTTCATGGAAACCTATGGAATTCTTATTTATAGTTTGAGTGTATGTATCTTGTGTTCACTTGTTTTTCTCCTTATTTTTAGGCAAAGGAAATAAAAGTAGGAATTTGTGATGTAGTTAGCATTTTGGAGATCTTGTAGAATTTAAAAGCCACACTGCTGTTTTAAATTTAGAGGACACAAATTTTATGGAAATAAAGAGGTATATGAGCAATGAAAAGAAACAAAGGTAGGTAGGGAAGGGAGACGTGTTTACCGGGAACAGACTTATTTCACGTAGAAAGGACATTTGAAACAAATAGGACATATTTTAACATGTAATCTGTGGGTGATGTTAAATAAGCAACATTCTCTTCAATATATTTTCTCTTAAAATCTCAGATCATACCCATGTATTTTGTTGTCATTGTTGTTAAATTGATCTCAGCTCTGAAAAATTAGTTTGAATCTCATGAAGCTTAACCTTTAAGTAAAATGGGTATTATTAGTAGAATTATTACTTTGCAAACAGATTGGTAGATTTCCTGTATTCCCAGACCATATTGGATTTACCAATAATGTAATGGAAAATACTCTATAAGGGAAGTGTATGTACCCCAGGGACTAAATTTCTACTTATGCTTATATTTGCTATTAACATCAATAAACACCAAAAGTTGTTACTGCAATTAAAGGCAGAAAATAATTTTAAAAAAATCTTTGAGAAACAAAGTGAAAAACTTGAAATATGAAAATAAAGGATGCTTCTCTGGCTATATTAGTCACTCCAGAGGAAATTGTAAAATGGGTTAAGTTTATCTCAGCTTTTCCTTCCTCTGGGTTCCTCTCTTTAGACACTTATAAATCTCATGCCACACTTTCAGGACTTTGAACTTGGCCTATCTTGGCTGAGACAAGAGGAAGAAAGCATTCCTACCTCTTTTCCCCAAACACTCCAGTCCATCTGGCTTACTTCTCCAGGCCCTTCAAGAATTAGCTGAAATGTTCCCTTTTCTGAGTTAGAGAATCTTCTCTCTGTCATGTGTATACCCAATCAGGGAAGACCAGAAGGAATGCCTTAGCCCGAAGATAAACTGTGAGTGTAGGAAAAGTCTAAGTAGGTAGTTGCTCTCGTGACCTCGCTGTTACCACAGACACATTTGTCTGCTCTGCTTTTACTTGGCAATAGCCTTGTTCTATTATTCCATTCCAAGCTGCGAGAAATGGAAAGGAATGCATTCCTCTTCAAAACAGGAGTGCCCCTATTCCCTGAAAATTCTCCAATTGTTTTAACCTATATCCAATGCAAAGTTTCACTGAGATTACTAACAGGTGCAGAACCAATTAACTGATTTGAAGTTTATCATCATCAGTGGCATTGTCAACAGACACTTAATGAGTGTCCCTAGAGCACTGCACATTGCACTAGATGCTAAGAGCTCATCTTCTTTCCCCTGGAGGACATTTTGATGAACAGCAAAATAGCTAAAATCTAGACATAAAAGAGAAAGGGCTAGACAAATGAAAGAAATTAATAATTGGTCCCTAAATAAAGAGCTGCCGGGACCTTTTCTCATTTCTCTTTAATATCAACAGTCATAAAGTCATTCAAATATATAAAGAGGTCTATTTATGCACACAAAGTGAATACAGACAGACAGAGGTGACATTATAGATTAAAAGTTGGTTTCCTCCACAATTCCTATGTTGAAAACCCAATGTCCAAGGTGACAACACTAGGAAGCAGAGCCTTTGGGGATTGATTAGGTTCTGAGGACCCCTGAACTCAAGAATGAGTTTAGTGCCTTATAAAAGAGAGCCCTGGGAGCCCTCTCCCTGTCTGCTAAGTGAGAATGCAGAGAGAAGGTGCTGTCTGTGAACCAAAAATCAGACCTTTAGCAGACACCAGTCTTCTGGCTTCCTGATCTTATATCTTCCAGCCTCTAAAGCTGTAAGAAATAAATGTTGTTTGTAAGCTACCCAGTCAATGGTGTGTTTGTTGTAGCAGACTGAATGGATGATGATGATATTGATGATGACGGTGATGACAGATAGAGATCAATGAAAACAACATGCAGATGCACATAAAGACCTATAGTCTGCACAGAGATATACTCGTATATGGCACACCTATGTTCATAGATTTTTATCTAGGCCTATACACATAGACACGTGTCTAAAAACATCTCATTATTCACTCTTAATATAATTAAGAAAAGTGGATAAAGCCTTTGATTTTACTGATTCAAATTGACTAGGTGCCATCAGGGATTTTCCTAAAACATCACTTGAAATTTTTAATTCAAATGTGAGCTCTATGGTTAGAAAAAGTGCAGCGATCTTGAATAAAATCCAGACAATAACAGGAACTGAGTGAAGAAACGTCAGGGCTAAAGACAAAGAGCTAAGGAAAAGCATAAACCTAGACCTAATTTAACCTGTAAGCCCCAAAGTAGTATGGGATTAGTTAACCTAGTACCAATGAGTTCTCCATAAGGGCTTTATCATTAGCCTGAATAATAGGAATTTAGTCGGCCCAGAATTATTAGAGACCTAAACCATTGGTTAATAATAAAGTTTTCCCAAGCAGTATGCTAACACTGCACATATTTTAAACAAAATTAAACATTGGCACAGACCACATTTCCTGGGATACAACCCAGTGTTGCCTGCATAGTGTACTGGATAACTAAACAATCTTCATACCTAGTGGGTGATATATTTGTCTGCTCACTTAAGTGGCATACCTGTTTTAAGATGGGGTCTACTTAAGGACTGTTCAAAGACTAGGAGTGCTGCCTAAAGATGGGGGTAGGTCCTAGAAGAACTCACGATATATAAGTAAACGTTTGAGCTGGTTCTTGAAGAGAAAGACGTTAAGAGGAAGACCTAGATTGGTACTCAGAACTGTTAGAGAGAAAAATATCCCAGACAATGGGAATGGGATTAACAAATGCCCTGGAGCAAGAAAGAGCATGGTTTGTCTGAGGAACACAGAAGAATTAAGAGTGGTTAGATTATAAAACACATGAGGGAGTATAAGATTGAAATCTGAAAAATTATCCATTCCATCCTAAAAAACTAGGTTTTCCACAGGCCTAAGAATCACATCTCTTTGGCAATAGAGATCATGTAATACTCCTCACCCCCACAATCGTACGGTATTTAATGTGCGATATTTTCACCTTGGTTAACAATGGAACATTCATCAAAATTCCAATGCCAGTTGGCCAAGCAAACGCTGCCTTGCTTAAAAAACTACATAAACTATTTAAGTTAGAAAACTTTAAATAAATAAATACATATTTATGTATCCCTCAAGAATGCTGCCTTCCATTTTTACCGATTTTTATTTTCTCTATATACTAAAGGACTAACCTCATTATAATTCCCAGGAGTATACTATCTTTCCCACTAAAGAGAGAGGGGAAAAGATAAATTTCCAGGGATGGTTTTGCACACAAATGACAGACACAGGTTTCTAAAAGACAGTTTCCAACTTGTTAATACTTTTCAATACGCAACAGCTGTAATCCTTGAAAGAGATAAATATTCATGGGACAAACCATTTATATGTATCAAATGTATATTCATGAACAAATGGCTTCCCCTGCCTTTAATAGTGTTTGCTGTTCATTCAGTGAAGAATGGACCAAGCTTACCCTGACTGTTATTGCTGAGTCTCTACTGCTACATCTCCTGAATGTCAGTTCTGCAGTCCTTTACAGACAGCACAATAGCCATGGAAAACACAAAAATGTTCCCAGAATCACTGCCCACTCATTTCAGATTGGATAGCAGCACCACCCTGCACCAAGCATTAATGGCAGGTTTTATATGGCTGTCAAATTATTTTTCAGGAAAAACATTCTATATTGAAAACTTGTGTGTCCATGTGTGTACTGTAATATCCATGGTTGACCCTCCTTTATCAAATATGACTTGTCGCAGCACTGCCCTCCCAACAGGCTTTATTAAGAATCCTGGAGGGAGAATTTGCATACATTGAACAACAGTCTCAAGTAATTGTCAGCATCCAGTTGCCATGGCCCTGCTCAGAGTGTTCTAGGCAGCATGGAAGCAAAGAATGACAACGCAGACTATGCAGCAGAAGTCTCTGTTATTCAGTAGGTGTCGGGGATGGTATGTGTTTTTGAAAATTGACATAATGTTTGATAAAACTGATGTTTGCTCCATTAATTTCTCCAGGAGGGCAGAAAGAATAGAACCAAGTGATGAAATGTGCCTTTTGTTGAATAAGAATAAAGACTCATCACAAAGTTTTAAGGCATGGTTCAAAGCCTGTTAAAAATAGTAGTAGTAGCAGTACTAATATCACTTAAATTATAACATGCAGGTAAAAGAGCTGTCAGCTTTGCAGACAGGGTCTCCCTGCTCCCTCTCTCAATTCTTGTCATCTCCTTGCCCTTTGTAAGGGCCACAAGAAAATAATTCCAACTCCGTCAGAAATGCCAACTTTTCCCTTTCTCTCTTATGGTATTTGCTGTCCATCCACTCTAAGAGATGTGCTTTTAAGACCGTTATGATAAACTAAAACTATGATTTGCTACCATTGCCTCCCATACTTTTTTTTTTTAATAAAAATACCTAGTATCTGGATTTTAGTTTGCAAAGTTAAGTTATACCTTCTCCCTCTTGGTAGCTTATACAATATATTGTACCAGAATCTAACTTGTCTTATAAAACATGAAATGATTTTAGCTCTTTGTGTTACAGGACTGAGATTGCATATAACAACCAGTGAGGAGGAAATTTTGTTGGATATGTCAAGGTTCCAGAAATATCATGGATTATAGCTGTATTGGCTATGAGGAAGGTGAACCTCTCTATAAATGAAATGGTTTCTGTATTTAAACTATAGCTTTGTTATTGAAAACAAAGCTAATTTTGCCTTGAATTATACTATGAAAATTAAACCTTTCATCAGAAAGAGTTCCTGAAGTTTCTATAAATAAATAGAGGAAGTTCTTTAGAGGGTAATGAGTCCTTTCAGACCTACAGTGAATTTCCTAGGCCCCTCCTATGTCTCATTATATAGTTTGAGGCATGTTGCTATCATCTGTTTCCCCATCTCAATGAACTGCTTATAACGTGTCAGATTTTTCTGTCAATTTTATGTTATCCTTACTAATGAAGAGGAGTCCATATTGTCATTCTATGGCATACTACAATTGTCAGTTACTTTATCAGAAGTAAAAGTAATATAAAAGGCATAGGAATTGATTGCACCTAATACATTCATTTATTTAAATTATTTCTTCCATGCCCATTATGTTCTAGGACTGTGCTATTTGCTGTAGACACAGTGTCTTCTTTCAAGACATTTTTAGTCTAACAGAGAAACCAAATCAAATAGCCATACAGTTAGAATGCAGTCTGCTAAGTATTCCAGTGGAGGAAGTATAGGGCGTTAAGGGATTTGGTGAGTTTAAGACACTTGCCCAAATTCCCAGAACCAGAAAGCAATAAAGCCTGAATTTGAACTCAAATTTTCATGCTCTTAACTCTATACATACTGCTTATAGGAAATACTGATTTAGCTGTGCTCAATCCCCCATATGTAGGAATAGCCACTTCAGAAGAGCCACAGGAAATTTTCTCCTTCTGCGCTTACTAGGTAGGACTGCTTAGAATTACATCACATGGTTGATCTTAGCCACAAAGGAGGCAGAAGCTGGGAAGTAGAAAACAGGAATCTCATGACTCATTGAGTGAGGATTCTACTAGAAAACAGGAATGGCATAAAGGCTCTGGCTACAAGTTGGGTCTGTTCCTGTCCCCATGATGTTCTTGAATCTCCTTAAGGCTTGGGACCACATGGATTGAGGCTGGAATGGGGCTCACTCCACCAGTTCACCCACCCATGGAAAAATTGCTATCCACTACTCTCTATAGGTTCACTTGATAAAAGGCTGTTGCCTTAAGACAGAGGGGTGATAACACAGATCCAGCCTCCTATTGGCTCCTTTGCTTTATATTCCCCACCCTAATATCTGCTGGAGTCCATACTAGAACCCCTCGTCATTCCTTTCACCACCTCCCCAACTCCCACATGTCAGTGGTTAGATTCTCAGTCAACTTTTAGTCTAGTGCCAACCATGATGTCTTAAAGTAATAAACTAATCATGACACAGAAACTAACCCTAACATCTCACAATGTTTCAAAATTGTGGCCAAACTGAGAACCATCTCCCAAAAGCAGAATGACTTCTTCCCATTGTCCAACATTTCAGAATTAACAGAAGGTCCAGGAAGGAATGGAAATTAAGATGGGAAGAAGAAAGGGACTAACTACAAGCCAAATACCATGCTGGGCACTTTCTAATGTTTTACTTCACCAAAAACTCAAAATAATGCTTGCAAATCAGAGAAGGGGGAGGAGATCCAAGATGACGAAGTAGATAAACACTGTGCTTGTCTCATCCCATGAACACATCAAAATTACAACTAAATTATAGAACAATCAACCTGGAGAACCATCTGAAATCTAGCTGAACAGAAGTTTTATAATTAAGGATATAAAGAAGAAACCATGTTGAGACTAGTAGGAGGGGCAGAGATGCCAAACGTGCTGGTCCCACACCCATGTGTGGCAGTTGAAAATCAGTAGAGATATCTCAACAACAGAGGTTCCCCATGTAGGAGCGAGGGACCCCATCCCTTCACACCAGGCTACCCAGCCCGAAGTACTGGTGCCAGGAGGAGGAGCCCCCACAACATCTGACTGTGAAAAACAGTGGGGATTCTGGGTGGGACAGAAGGCTTCTGGAAACCCTGACACCTTCTTAAAGGGCCTGCACAGATACTCACTCTGGGCTCCAGTGAAGAGACCATGACTCTGGACGTGTCAGAAACATATGGGGAGAAACTGAGTTGTTTAACTTTGGAGCGAGGACTGGAGGGACAGTCTCCTCTGTGTGGGGTCTTTCTCCCTGTGTCCAGAAAGTGGGCGCCATCTTTCCTGTGTTGAGCCCGCCCCCACAGGCCAAATCTGAATCTGATTGGCCTGATGAACTCCACTGCTCCATTCTGCTGACTCACTGAGACCCTGCCTCACTGAACTTGCCTACTGAGAGGATTTACTAGCAGCTGAACCTTACGGGATCCGGCAGGTGGCAGCAGGCCTCAGGGTGTCCTGGCTTTTTGCAGAGCTACCTCAGACCTGGTACTGGTGGTAGTTGTCCTTGTTTCACAGTGTGTCCTCTCTCACGCACCTTCAGATACAGCACAGGCAGCGACCAACTGTGGAGTGCTTTGTAGCTCCTACCAAGTATTTCCCAGCAGTGGCTAACCTGGACCTCAACCAGAGCCCTTCCAAAGAGGCCCCAGAACCAACATAATTGGAGGTTGTCTTCTGGAAGTCAAACCTCTCTATAAATGAAATGGTTTCTATATTTAAAATATAGTTTTATTATTGAAAACAAAGTTACTTTTGCCTTGAATTATATTATGAAAATGAAACCTTCATCAGAAAGTGTCCCTGAAGTTTCCATAAAAAACAGAGGATGTTTTCTAGAGGGTGATGGGTCCCTGTAGACCTACAGTGAATTCTCTGGTCCCCTCCCACTTCTGATTGTATGGTTTGAGGCATATGGCTATCATCTTTTTCTCCATCTCAATGAACGGCTTAGTATATGTGTCAGATTCCTCTGTTAAATTTATGTTATCCTTACTAATGAAGAGGAGTCCATATTACCATTCAATAGCATACCACAATTGTCAGTTACTTTATCAGAAGTAAAAATAATATAAAAGGCATAGGAATTGATTGCACCTAATGCATTCATCTCTTTGAATTATTTCTTCCATGTCTATTATGTTCCAGGACTGTGCTATTTGTTGTAGACACAGCATCTTCTCTTAAGACGTTTTTCAGTCTAACAGAGGCAGAGGTGGGGGTGAGTGAAAAGGAGAAAGGAATTAGGAGTACAAATTGGTTGTTACACAGCAGTCATGGAGACATAGGGTATAGCATGAGGAACATAGTCAATAATCTTGTAATAACTAAATAACTATATATTTGTTTGTGTGATAGATGGAAAGGCATTGGGAAGCATGGTGGAGAAGGTGAAGGCATTAAGAAGTACAAATTGGTAGTTACAAAATAGTCATGGGGATGTAAAGGAAAGCACAGGGAATATAGTTAATAATATTGTAATAACTATGTAGAGTGCCAGTCAGGGTGATCTCTTCTTAAATTATATAAACATCTAAGCACTATGCTATCCACCTAAAATTAGTATAAAATTATATTGAATGTTAACTGTAATTGAAAAATTTTAAAAGGGAGGAAAAAGTAAAGGGGAGAAAGAGGTCCAAATTTCCAGGTATAAAACAAAGTCATTTGGATGTAGCACACAGCATAAGAGATATATATATATATATATATATATATATATATATATATATATATATATAGTCAATAATATTGTGATAACAGGATATGGTGTCAGATGGTTGCTGATCACTTCTTTAGGTATACAAATGCTAAATAACTATTGTGTACACTTGAAACTAATGTAATATCACATACTAGCTATGTTTTAATAAAAATCTTTAAAAAATAAAATAACCCTTGCAGGCGTGTGTTATTGATTGAGAAAAAGAAGCAGTGAGATTAAATGTCATTGCTGAGGTCACATAGCCAGTAAGTGCCAGATCCAAGATGTAAATTCAGTCATGGACCCTTTTCCACTTTGGTGCTTGTTCCTGCAGACAGATGTGTCCTGGAACTCAGGTTGAAAGAGGGGATGAATTCACCTTTACATAGAAACTGAAAGGCATTTTGATTCATCTTTTCTCATCCAAATACAGAAAAATTGTATACCAGATATTTTACAAAGAGAAGCATAAAAGATGTAGAACGACACTGAAAAATTATATATGCACCACAAGGAATTCAGTTCCTCAGAGTCACCAGGACTAATAAGCACTCCAGAAGGCGGGGAACTAGGTTCCTCTCCTGGGAAAACTGCTGAGGGGAAGCTGTTGGCTTGGGAAAGGAGGATTGGTGGCCCAGACCCAGCCTCCCACTGGTTCTGTAACTGAATCTGCAACAACTGAAATTTCACCTCAGCACAGAATCCCTTTGTAAGTTTTGGTTCTGGACTGGGAGCCCAAAGGCGAGCGGTAGGGGAAGGCGGGGGGAGGAATCAGTTAAGGCCTCCGTGGCAGAGGTGAGCACTGAGGGGAGGCAGGAAAACTGTGAAATGTGTGGTTAGCCTCTCTCATTAGGTCAGTGTGACTACCTTATCCTAGGACGTCATAGATTGGTATTAACTAACAGTTGACTGAGAACCTAAACATTAACACATTCTGAGTCCTAAAAAATTCACCACTAGAAATGAATTTTACAACCTAACACTGTTGTTATTTCCGAATTTTTTCATTTTATACATACCATATATAATACGAGTATATTATATTTAGTATATACATTACACATGTATTTTATACATATACATTACAAATAAATGTATATATAAATATATGATATATGTGTATATATTATATATACATACATATATACATATGTGTGCATATACATGTTATATATGCTATATATGTTATATATGTGTGTGTGTGTGTGTATATATATATGTATATATAAAATTGACTAGCCTTAGAGATATCTTGAAAAGAATTTGCAATTGCAAAGGTATGAAGCTACTGTAAGACCCTTCATAGTGGGAAATTTGCCACTACAGTTCTTAGCAGTCATCAGCAGGCATAGATGAATATCATAGTTTTTCACTGTTGGGCCAGGACAAGTTGACTATTGAATTTAGGACAATTTTTAGGCTTTTAAGAGCATCGGAGCTTCTATGCTGATATCCTCAGCCAATGTTCATTGTTCATATTCTACTGAGCCCCATCGAAGCACCAGGAACTCTGTGTAAGATGAGCCTTGAGGCCTCTGTGCAGTGTGACAAGCTTCCACTTGTAGGGTGCATTAGCCAAGGTTCTTCAGAGAAACAGAATCAATAGGGCATATATAGATAAATAGGAAGCGATTTATTATGAGAGATTAGCTGAGGCGATTATGGACTGAGATCTGCCATTTGTAAACCGGAAGCCTAAGAAAGCCAGTGGTGTAGTTCCAGTCCTAACACAAAGACCTACGAACCAAGGGCCTGATGGTGTAAATCCCAGTCTATGTCCAAAGGCCCAAGAACCAGGGAAATTATGGTATCAGTACCAGTCCAAGTCCAGAGGCCCGAGGCCCAGGAGTGCCAATGTGCAGCTCAGGCAGAGAACAATTTCACCCTTTCTCCACCTTTTTGTTCTATTCAAGCCCTCAACATATTGGATGGTGCCTTCTTGCACTAGCTAGAGCCATCTGCTTTACTCAGTTCATCAATTCAAACCTAATCTCTTCCAAAAACACCCTCACAGACACATCTCGAAAGAATGTTTTACCAACTATCTGGACATCCCTCAGCCGAGTCAAGTTGACACATAAAATTAACCATCACACAGGAAAATTTAAAATTTTTTGAATGCAAATCTTCACCTGGCTATAAGTTACCTGATTGTAGTATACTTATACATCCATTTCAAACAACCAATAGAATTACTCAGAGCGCCATCTTTGGCTTCTGATTCCTTCATGTTAAAAATTCACCTCCAGTGCTCGCTTCGGCAGCACATATACTAAAATTGGAACGATACAGAGAAGATTAGCATGGCCCCTGCGCAAGGATCACACGCAAATTCATGAAGTGTTCCATATTTTTCGCATCATAGGAATACCAGAAGGTGAGAGAGTAAGCAAGGGATTGAGAACATATTTGAAGTAATAATGTCTGAAAACTTCCCCAACCTGATGAAGGAAACCAACATACAAGTCCAGGAAGTGCAGAGAGTTCCAACCAGGATTAACCCAAACAGGTCCACACCAAGACACATTATAGTTAAAATGGCAAAGCTTAAAGACAAAGAGAGAATCCTAAAAGCAGCAAGAGAAAGACGGAGGGTTACATACAAGGGAACTCCCATAAGACTATCAAATGATTTTTCTACAGAAACATTGAAGGCCAGGAGGGAGTGGCAGGAGATACTCAAAGTGATGGAAAACAAAGGCCTACAACCTAGATTGCTTTATCCAGCAAGGCTATCATTTAAAGTTGATGGAGAGATAAAGAGCTTTCCAGAAAAAAATAAGCTAAAGGAATTTATTACAACCAAGCCAGCATTGCAAGAAATACTAAAAGGACTTCTGTAAATAGAAGAAAGATCAAAACAACCTAACTACAAATTTAAAAATGGCAATAACTATGTACCTATCAATAATCACTTTAAATGTAAATGGATTAAATGCTCCAATCAAGAGACATAGGGTGCCTGACTGGATAAGAAAGCAAGACCCTTGTATATGCTGTATACAAGAGATTCACCTCAGAACAAAAGACACACACAGGCTGAAAGTGAAGGGTTGGAGTAAGATATTTCATGCAAATGGAAACGAGAAAAAAGCTGGAGTTGCAATACTTATATCTGACAAAATAGACTTTAAAATGAAGAACATACTAAAAGATAAAGATGGGCACTGTATAATAATAAAGTGATCGATACGACAAGAGGACATAACCCTAGTAAACATCTATGCACCCAACATAGGAGCACCTAAATATATAAAATAGGTACTGACTGACATAAAGACAGAGATCAACAGTAACACTATTATAGTAGAGGACTTCAACACACCCCTGACAACAAGGGACAGGTCTTCCAGACAGAAAATCAATATGGAAACAACAGCCTTAAATGATACATTGGACCACTTGGATTTAATCGATATTTTCAGAACATTTCACCCCAATGCTGCAAAATACACATTTTTCTCAAGTGCACATGGAACATTTTCCAAGATAGATCATATGTTAGGCCACAAAACAAGTCTTGATAAATTTAAGAAAATTGAAATCATACCAATTGTCTTCTCTGATCACAATGTTATGAAATTAGAAATGAACTACAGGAAAAAAACTGGAAGACACACCAATTCATGGAGGCTGAATAACTTATTACTAAATAATGAATGGGTCAAGCAGGAGATCAAGGAAGAAATCAAAAGATATCTCGAGACAAACGAAAATGAAAACACGACAACCCAAAATCTATGGGATGCCGTGAAAGCAGTCCTAAGAGGGAAATTCATAGCTTTGCAGGCCTACCTAAAGAAACAAGAAACATCACTAATCAACAGTTTATCTTCACATTTAAGGGATTTGGAAAAAGAACAGCAAAATAAGCCCAAAGGGAGCACAAGGAAGGAGATAATAAAGATCAAAGCAGAAATAAATGAAATAGAAACCAGAAAAACAATACAAAAGATCAATGAATCCAAGAGTTGGTTCTTAGAGAAGATAAACAAAATCGACAAACCTTTAGCCAGACTCATTAAAAAAAAGAGAGAGAGGACCAAAATTAATAAAATCAGAAATGAAAGAGGAGAAGTGACAACGGACACTGCAGAAATACAAAAAGTTTTAAGTTACTATGAGCAACTATATGCCAACAAATTTGACAATTTGGAAGAAATGGACAACTTTCTAGAGGCGTACAAACTTCCAAGGCTAACTCAAGAAGAAACAGAAAACCTGAATAGACTGATTACCACCACGGAAATTGAATCAGTAATCAACAGTCTCCCAACAAACAAAAGCCCTGGACCAGATGGCTTTACAGGTGAATTTTACAAAACGTTCAAAAAAGAACTATCACCTATTCTCCTCAAGCTCTTCCAAAAAATCCAGAAGGAAGGAAGACTCCCAAACACTTTTTACAAAGCCACTATCACCCTGATCCCAAAATCAGACAAAGACACCACAAAAAAAGAAAACTACAGGCCGATATCTCTAATGAACATGGATGCAAAAATCCTCAACAAAATATTAGCGAACAGAATTCAGCAATACATTAAAAAGATCATTCACCATGATCAAGTGGGATTCATCCCTGGTATGCAACGGTGGTTCAACATCCGCAAATCAATTAATGTGATACACCACATAAACAAAATGAAAAATAAAAATCACATGATCATATCAATAGATGCAGAAAAAGCATTTGATAAAATCCAACAGACATTTATGATAAAAACCCTTAAGAAAGTGGGAATAGAGGGATCATATCTCAACATAATAAAGGCCATATATGACAAACCCACAGCTAACATCATTCTCAATGGGGAAAAGCTAAAACCATTCCTCCTAAGATCAGGAACAAGGCAAGGTTGCCCACTATCTCCGCTTCTATTCAACATAGTTCTAGAAGTTCTTGCCACAACAATCAGACAAGAAAAAGAAATAAAAGGCATCCAGATTGGTAAGGAGGAAGTAAAGTTATCATTGTATGCAGATGATATGATACTATATATAGAGAACCCTAAAGACTCCACCAAGAAGCTGTTGGAGCTGATAGATGAATTTAGTAAAGTAGCAGGATACAAAATTAATATTCAGAAATCAGTGGCATTTGTATATACCAATAATAAAACATCAGAAGGAGAAATTAAAAAAACAATCCCATTTACAATCGCTCCAAAGACTATAAAATACCTGGGAATAAATTTAACCAAAGAAGTAAAAGATCTGTACTCAGAAAATTATAAGACACTGAAGAAAGGAATGAAGGAAGATATAAATAGATGGAAACACATATCATGTTCATGGATAGGAAGAATTAATATAGTTAAAATGTCCATACTGCCTAAGGCAATATATATATTCAATGCAATTCCTATCACACTGCCAACGTCGTTTTTCACAGAAATAGAACATATAATCCTAAAATTTATATGGGACCATAAAAGACCCCGAATAGCCTCAGCAATCTTGAGAAATAAGAACAAAGTGGGAGGTATAACAATACCTGACTTCAAATTATACTACAAGGCTACAGTAATCAAAACAGCATGGTACTGGCATAAAAACAGACACATAGATCAATGGAACAGAATAGAGAGTCCAGAAATAAATCCATGCCTATATGGCCATTTAATCTACGACAATGGAAGCAAGAATGTATGATGGAGTAATGACAGTCTATTCAATAAATGGTGCTGGGAAACCTGGACAGACACATGCAAAAAAATGAAGCTGGACCACCTCCTTACACCATATACAAAAATAAATTCAAAATGGCTTAAAGACTTAAATGTAAGATCTGAAACCATAAAATACCTAGAAGAAAATATAGGAAGAAACTTCTCAGACATTACCCAGAGTAAGATTTTTACTAATATATAACCTCGCTCGAGGGAAGTAAGAGAAAAAATAAACATGTGGGATTATATCAAACTAAAAAGTTTTTTCACAGCAAAGGAAACCATCAATAAAACAAGAAGGGATCCTACTGAATGGGAAAAGATATTTGCCAATGATATATCTGATAAGGGATTAATATCACAAATCTATGAAAAACTCACTCAACTCAACTCCAAAAAAACAAACGATCCAATTAAAAAATGGGCAGAGGACTTGAAGAGACATTTTTCTAAAAAGGATTTTACAGATGGCAAACAGACATATGAAGAAATGCTCAACCTCACTAACCATCAGAGAAATGCAAATAAAAACCACAATGAGATACCACCTCACCCCAGTCAAAATGGCTATCATCAATAAATCAACAAACAACAAGTGCTGGTGCGGATGTGGAGAAAAGGGAACGCTTGTGCACTGTTGGTGGGATTGCAGATTGGTGCAGCCACTATGGAAAACAGTATGGAGGTATCTCAAAAATCTGAAAATGGAACTACCCTATGATCCAGTAATTCCACTCCTAGGTATCTATCCGGAGAAACCCAAAACTTCAATTCAAAAATCTTTATGCACTCCTATGTTTATTGCAGCACTATACACAATAGCTAAGACATGGAAACAACCGAAATGCCCATCGGTAGATGACTGGATTAAGAAACTGTGGTACATTTATACAATGGAGTATTACGCAGCCATAAAGAAGAAAGAAATCTTACCATTTGCAACAACATGGATGGACCTAGAGAACAATATGTTAAGCGAAATAAGTCAGACAGAGAAAGATAAGTACCATATGATCTCACTTATTTGCGGATTCTAAAGAAAAGAATAAGTGAATGAACTAATCAGAAACAGTTTTGGAGACAAAGAGGAAAAACTGAGGGTTGCTAGATGGGTGGGAGGGGTGGGGGACGGGGGGGGGAAGGTGAGGAGATTGGAGGGCAGTTGGTGACCACAGGATGGCCACGGGTTTGAAAATTAATCTGGGGAACGTAATTTGGTGGTTACCAGAGGGTAAAGGGGTTGGGGGGTGGGGTATGAGGGTGAGGGGGATCAAATGTATGGTGATGGAAGGGGAGCTGACTCTGGGTGGTGAACACACAGTGTGATTTATGGATGATGTGATACAGAATTGCACACCTGAAATCTATGTAATTTTACTAACAATTGTCACCCCAATAAATTAAAAAAAAAATAGTTAAAGTGATAAAAAAAAAAAAAAAATTCACCTCCTTAGAAACTATCTGCTTTTGGTCACCCAGTCTCGAACCTAATAAATTTCTCACTGAACTATACCTCTGGTTTGTAAAGACTCTGTGCTTGCTATGGACAATATGATTAACGATATGATTTTTACTTCACTGAAAGAAGTGATTTTGGGAGATATGGGAAAACTGACCTGAGTTCTGACATTTCTTGTTTCCATACCTCTCAGAACCCAAAAGCAAGAATGTAGATATATTTTTCCCACGTCTTAAAATTCCAGGAAAATATACAAAAACAAGCAAACAAAGCCAAACACAATGACAAAAATAGATATGAATTAATTAGTATTAGCTAATTAATCCTACAGGTATTAATGAAACACAGTGCTGTGATTGTTCCCCAGTCTTGGGCAGGACAGTCATGTGCCTTTGAACAAGGGCTTTCCCAACGAAGGTTGGCACAGGTGTTTGTCCACAAGGGATGTGCCCATGACTTTTAGAATAACAGGTTACAAAGGCCCCAGGGAGCTGATGTCAACCTCTACATCTACTTCTGTCATCCCCCATTTTGAAAATTCCTTTAGGAGAAAGGCACAGTAAGTGAGCAATTCTTCCAGTAGACTCATGGTAAGAAGAGTAACTGGGGTAGATGCATGAAGTAAATCCTCTGAGCTCCTCTGTTTTCTAAGGGAGGCTGGATGCCCCACCTCGGAGGCAGGCAGGCAGCAGGTGTCATAGCAAGGGTGTTATACAACAGTATAGACACAGCAAAAACATTGTTTATTATACACGTTATGGCTTTTGTACATTCGAGGTGAAGCAAAATAAAACCAATTAACTATTCCCTGTTATGGCCCTCTAAGAAACACAGAGAAAATTCTACTCCATCCGTACCTAATATAGGACTCACAAAGTATATGAACCCAAGGGGGCTGCCATTCAGGATTCAACACCCCTCTCCTGGTCTCACATTCTTGGTGAGTGTGTGCTTCCTTTATGCCTCATTTAGGTTTCAGCCTCAGCAAACTCAATTTTCATTTACATAAATGCACTCTTTACAACAGGATGTTGTAGCAGTCTCAAAGTTTCCATTCACCAACATTTGAAGTAGATTTATTCCCCTTCGATGACTCCTGTCAAGAAAAAAGCTAACATACACATTTTTTCTTTCATGAAGCAGGAGCCACTTTGGGGTGGATGCAGCCAAGTTATTCCCCAAAATACAAACTATATTTATTTAGTCCTTTTTGAAAACCCAGGAGGAAAATGTGGCCTATGTGTATGTACGTGTCTTATACTACTGGGGGCTCTTTCATGTGATTTCATTTACTCTTCATGTTATTCGTCTCAATTTAATAATATTTAATAAAGAACATATCAAGTCACGAGAACCAAAGTAATGTTACCACCCAGTCAGTGTTGTACCTGGGGCTTACACTCTCCTGATACTAAAATAAATGTTCCTTTCACAATACCAGACTGTTCTCTTTCATTCTAACACCTTTATTTATTTAATCTCTCACTTCCCCAGTATCCTGCATCAAATATAGGGTTAACCAGACAATAGAGGCAGTATTTTCAAAGGGCAAGGGAAGATAAAGAATATGGAATAAGAATCAATCCCCCAAGATTAAAAAATGCATATGGTTAGCTAGTAAACGAGGTAAAACAGGACCGAGAATGACAGTGAGGGGAGGAATGATGAAGAGGAGGAAAAGAGTGATTCTCACAGGGCTGAGGGTTGGCACCAACTGACTTTGAAATGAAGGTCAATAAGAACTAATACTATTTTTGCTATGGCACTGCTGAGCTGAGTGAGGAGCAATTGGGAATCAAATTAGGGGTAGAGAGCGAGTGGCACGTGGAGGAAGCGCCTAAATGGAAGAGCAGGTAGTAGTAATGAAAAAGGGCAAATTTAATGATCCCTGAGACTCTGGGATAAGAGGAAAAGAAGTGCTCTATTTCTCCTTCAATAATATAAAAATAGTTGACATTTTTCAGTGCTTTCCATGTTCCACAAACTGTTTTAAAAAGACAGAAATTGTTAATTTCTTTAATTCTCAGAAAAGCTTATGGGATATGTACCATTACCCCATTTTATAGAGGAAGAAACTGAGCCCCAGAGAAATAACCTGCCCATAGTTGTATAAGCATCCTTTTTCTCCCTTTTTTGTCTTCTCTACTCTACTTCTTAAAACATTTCTTAAAGGAGAGACCTGGATTTACTTATTTCTCACTTACTCTTTACCCGGTAAAATTTGGCTCCATCCTCTCCACACACCCGCAACAGTCCACACAATCAGACCTTGCAAAAGCATCACAAATGACCTCTGACCTCCCCGTTCCAGTGACCTGCTTTTACTCCTCATCCTACTTCATTCTCCGAAGTATTTCACAGTGTCCACATGCCCCCTTCCTGGCTTTTCTCTTAATTTTGCTAGCCTCAATGGTTTTCGTTGTTTCAGCCACTTCTTACATTTCTGGACATTCCAGCTCTGTCCTGTATCCTCTTTTCTAGACCTACTGAGTGAGTCTCAGTAAGATATAGGAGGCACAGGCAGGAAAACATCAGAATCACCTGGGAGATTTTTTTTTTAAACTATTGATGCCCTCCTCCAAGATGATCCTGGTTATTCTGATAATAGCCCGTACCTTCTCAGGAAGCAGAGGCAGGGGGACGTATGCGACCCCTACCTTAGTGCATAGTGAATTTAGCCAAACAGATATTTGAGACAGAAGAGTTCATCCTTCCTTTTTTTTTTTTTTCCTAAAGGGTTATACCTCCTTTAATCCCACCTCTAAAATGAATACTACTCCCAAAAGTCACTTTGCCTGCCTTTTCCTGAATTAAACAACAAAACAAAACAAAATACCAACTTTTAAATGTCATATATCGAAACTAATAAAAAGAGGGAACTAGAGGTGGGGAAGAGAAAGAGAAAAGCAGTTGGCCCAGGCACTGTGTGTTTCTACAGAACAACATCGGGCAAATACATATATAACGGAAACTACAGCTTTGGAATCCATGTCTGTTTATTATGGGGGAAATGGGCTGACACGTGTAGCCAAGTCCAAATCGTTCAGGATGTCCTGGTGTGCTATGGCAGGAAGTCACCAAGGGCAGGGAGAGGCTTGCTTAAGCCATATGTTGAGGTGAGAAAGGGGTGTTTGGGACTGCAGTCTGTGTGTACAAGAGATCCCTCCATTTAAAAATAACAATAAATCACCTCATTGACTATTTGTGTGTCAAGCATCGTTCATTAAATAGTCTGAACGAGTAATAAAACTACTCTTTATTGGGCCATGTACTTTGCTAGGCACTTCAAATATATTGCCTCACTTAATCTTCACAACAGCTCCGTGAACAAGACACTAGAATCATATTCCTTTAATAAGGAAGTCAAGAATCTTGTCTGGCAAAAAGTAGAGCAAGGATTTGAACCAGGTTCAGTCTGACACGAAAACCAATGCTCTTAAGCAATGTTATTCCACGTCTAAATGTGATTACCCAATATCATTAGTCATCGGGGAAAAACAAATTAAAACCACAATGACACACTAGTATTCACCCTTCAAAATGACAAAAATTAAGACTGGCAACACCAAGTGTTAAAACGGAGGTACAGCGTCTATAACACACACATTGCTGCTGGGACTATAAAATGCTATAAGCACTTTGGAAGAAACTTTGGCAGTTTCTAGTAAATTTAAATATAGATTTTCCCTTTAATAGGCAATCCCACTCCTATAAATGTACCCAAGAAAAACGAAAATATGTGTCCACACAAAGATGGACACTATAAGAATGTACATAGTAGCTTTACTTGTAATAGCTCCAAACTGAAAACAGCCCAGGTATATGAAGAATGGAAAAACAAATTGTGATATATTCTTTTAATGAAATACGACAAAGGAACAAGCTGCCAATACACTCAAAGACATGAATGTGTCTCATAGATATTGTGTTATCAACAAAAAAGAAAAAACATACACAAAAGAGTACATGCTATATGATTCCATTTGCATAAACCTCTAAAATTGGCAAATGTAACTTATGGGTAAAAAACAGGAGCAGTGGCTGCCTCCAAGCAAGGTGAGAGGGGTTGACTGGCGAGAGATACAGGGGAACTTTCTGAGGTGACACAGATATTTTCTATCTTGATAGGGGTGTGAGTTACATGAGTGTATGAATTAGTCAAAGTTATACAGTTCAGATTAGCACATTTTAATATATGTAAATCTAACCTTAAAAAGAACTACATAAAGAAATAATAATAAAGCTGGGGGAGGTGGGAAGAGGGGAAAGGAATAGATGAAACAAGCATGGCAGAATTTTGACACTATTAAAGCTTGCTGCTAATTAAGCACATGGGGAAACATTATACTATTCTATTCACTTGTATATGTTTGTAATTTTCCATAATAAAAAACTTCTAAAAAATGATTACCAAATTCTTAGTATCTGTGAGGAGAACTAAAGTACAAATGAGCAGTTGGTTTGAGGCCAGATTGCTGAACATCCGGGTTGAGTGCAAAAAGGCAAATCAGATCATGTTTTTCCCCCCTGAGGGACTTTGACGAGTTCCCCAGTACATCCCCTAGAGAATCGAGAGTGAGTTCCTCAGTATGGCTCACAAGACTCTTCGCACCAAACATACATACCCAAAGCAGTGTGCAGAGTTCTTTGTCATATATTAGTGTATATACTACTTAGACCATCCCTATCAAGTTTTTATCCCATTTAATGGTTGAAGAATTTATATCAATGAAGAGACCTAAAACTGGGTTGGTAACAAGTTGCAGGGTCTAGAGAAAATCAAGTTATGGATGTCTCCTTCAGTTTTTTTCCTCCACTATTCATTCTACATTGTCTCAGGCAGAAAGAATTCTAAGAAGGCTGGCAAGATTACAACCCTCTGCATAATACCCTCCTTTTGAGTTTGGGCAGGGCTAGTGAACGCAATGGGATACCGTGTTTCCCCAAAAATAAGACCTAGCTGGACCATCAGCTCTAATGCGTCTTTTGGAGCAAAAATTAATATAAGACTGGATCTTATATAATATAAGACCAGGTCTAATATAATATAATATAATATAATATAATATAATATAATATAATATAATATAACATAACATAATATAATACCAGATCTTATATTAATTTTTGCTCCAAAAGATGTGTTAGAGCTGATGGTCCGGCTAGGTCTTATTTTCAAGGAAACGTGGTGTGGGGACAGAGCCAGGAGTGCAGTTTCCAGGCTCTCACCCTCACGTGGAAAGGTGCTGGGTCAGGTAGTAAATGGCCATCAGCTATGATTGGATGGCCATCAGCTGTGGCTAGTTGGCCGTCAGTTGTAACCAGTGAGCCATTGGCCACTAATATAACTGCTGTGGCGATGCTAGCAGAAAAACGGGGGCTAGCAAGCAGATGGTGGCTGAGCCTGCAAGCGGCGCAGTGAGGATTGAGAATTGTGTTGCTCCTGGTTCCTGTGTCTCCAACCCAGCCGCCAGCGAGAGTATAGTGGTCTGACTCCCCTACCTATGGCTCCGTGGGTGTTCCTTTTTGGCCTCACCATGTCCTGCGTTCTTCTGTGGGGAGTGGGACCAGAGACCCTGCCTGACACCCTGCATGACACATGGTGCAGCGAGCAGGCTCTCCCGCACAACACGTGGTATCTAGTTTCTTATCGCTTGACTTTGAGTTCACCAAAAGGGAGATTATCCTTTGGGCATGACCTAATCAGGTGAGTGTTTTAGGAGAAGATAACGTATCAGGCAGATGCTCTCCCATTGGCCTCAAAAAATAAAATCGGCGTGCTGTGACAGGGCCTACGTAGGTGTTTTGTGGCAAGGACCTGAGGGTGACCTCCAGGAGCTTAGAGCTGTCTCCAGTTGATAGACAGCAAAAAATGTTTCCTCAATCACACAGCCTCAAAGAACCGAATTCTGCCAACAACTGTGTGAGCTTGGAAAGTTCCCAAGCCTACGAAGAGCTCATAGCCTGAGCCAACTCGGAGGTTTCAGCCTGGTGAGACTCTGAGCAGATGACCCAGTTAATCCACAGAAACCTTGAGATAATAAATGTTATGTTAAGCAGCTAAGTTGGTGGTCATTTGTTATGAAGCAACAGAAAATAAATACACCTTCCTTTCTTCCTTCTCTCCCTATTCCTCTCAGTGCTTCAGTTACTCTGAACTTTTCTGTTTCCTAATTAAAACATTACTGCCTTGATTGTGATTTTGTAAAGAATATTCTCTTTGCCTAGACTGTTCTTTTCCTCTTTTCTACCTGTTGAATACCCTTCAGGACTCAGGTCAATTCATCCTCTCCTGGAAGCTGTGACTGATTCTGTACTCCCACCACACCGTGTCTCTCTCTCTCTCTCTCTCTCTCTCTCTCTCTCTCTCATATATGACTTACTTGAGGACAAGAATTTGTATTATTCATGTTCATTTAGGACTAGGACAGTGTTTAGAACATAGTAGCCACTTGGTAAATAGTTAATGGGTTAATACATCTATAGTTTTCCATTTGAATGCTTCTGAAGTTTATTCAATTTAACAAATACTTATTTTTAGGACATCTTATAGCTGCCATGGACAATAAAAAGATTAGTAGGTCATGCTTCCTGTTTCAAATAAGAGAAATAAGAGTTGCACACCATCAACCATGACGAGAGGTGGAATATGAGCCACAAAAGACACTGACTCTGGTCTGTGGGGGTCTCATGGAGGAAGAGCAGAGTCCGCAGGATGGAGGAGAGCCTACCTATGTCTTCCAGCCTCATCTGTATATTTTAGGGAACAATGCCTGTCCATCATTATCAAGGACGTTGAAATGAGGAAGGAAAAAGAGTGGCTGCTCTTATCTCTCAGGTAGCTGGATGGGGAGCACGCCTCTCCCAGCAATGCATTGTTCTCTATGAGCAGATCACAGCCTGACAGCTGTGAAAACAGTTAAGAGGAAAAGGCAGGTCACAGAGGGAGAGAGAGTTGTTGAGCAATGTCAGCTTTCCTCTAAGACCCTGTGGACAGCAGGGCTACGAGACGCCACACCACAAAGTCTCGCTTGATGCTGTGTGTGGTGCTACTCACAGGAGCAGGTTCAGCTGCTGGTTCAGCTGCTGTTGGTGTGAAACCCAAGGAAAATGTCTGCAGCTGCTGATGTCAACATGTACATCATGTGGCCTGCTTGCATTGTGAGTCAGACACCCACATCCTGTTGCCTTACAAACACACCAATTCTTCTTTTAAACGATCTATCAAAGAGGATGTGTTTTATTTTTTTTTCCAATTGACATCTGTTATTTTTCAGCAGAAAGAAGATGTATGTGTGAGTTCTGCAAATGTGGGCCAGGCTTATTGCCTCTATAATGTTCTGAAACATGTGCCACACACCAAATGGTGACTCAACACACTTAATCATTTGGTATCAATTCAGCACGCTTTTCTTTCAAAAATTCTCATCTACTTAGTTTACACCATTCAAATAAACTTGCAGAGAATTACATAGGGTGTCTGCAATATTAAAAATCACCTATACTTTAAACCAATGAAATATTTTGATCCAGTTGTTTCTCTGGGCTTACAGAATATTATAGATAATGTTTAGCTTGGTTCCATGTTTTTGAACCTCATCCACTCAATTAACCAGGCTGAAATAATCATCAGTTATTACATCAAAGCAGGTGTTCATATGGGGCTCTTTAGGTCAAATTAAACATTTTTAGCTCTGGAGGGGAGAGAAGGAAGGAAAAAAAGATCAAGATTTATTGGAAATAAACCAAGATTATGAAGACGCTTTC
Organism: Rhinolophus ferrumequinum; assembly: GCF_004115265.2. NCBI lineage: Eukaryota > Metazoa > Chordata > Mammalia > Chiroptera > Rhinolophidae > Rhinolophus > Rhinolophus ferrumequinum. Next base: position 83,323,308 of record NC_046293.1, read on the forward strand.
TGTTTTCTCCTAGCTGGGAGTATTCCCTCTGTTCACACTGCTTTGAATCATTTATGGACTAAATTTGATAGTAAACTCGTCACCTGGGGTAAGAGTCACCGACGGGCACCTCCCTTGGCAACCACCCCACTGTGAGACTTTCCAACCCTTTTCTCAGTTATTAATGCAATCACTGTAAGGAGGATGACACGTCTTGGCAAAATGTTCCCATGTTCAGAAGTAGAAAAGCTTCAATTGTTCTTGATTCTGTTTTAGATGTGTACAAAATTTATCTGTCCACGACAGTCTGGTTTACTTAAACCTCATCTAATATTTTTCAAACTTAGTTTGGTCAGCCCTACTAATTTCCCAGGGTAAAGAAATAATGTTGCCTTCTTGAGTTAGAGGTAGATGTTAGAGACTATAGTGCTAAGCCATAAATTTCTAAGCATGGCACTCACATAAGCTAGTCAATGCTTAGTAGAGGCTACCATTGGTTTTCTCACAAAATGTCATGTGAAACATAGTTTATAAAAATATGCTCATAATACAGAAGGTATCAAGGAGCACTTACAAATGTTCTACATTTTGCTTCTGTTCATTAATTGGTTTTTAACTTTTCTTAGTGGGCTTTTGTAATGGAGCATGGGCTGTCCAAACTAAATTGCCAAAGCCTGAAAAATAATTTGTGATGAGAAACAGGACAAATAAAAGAGACATTATGAAAAGCAGACAATCGTTAATTTTCACATTAATCTCTCAGAAAAATGCCAGCATACTTTTTTTTGCTCTATATTAACAAACCTTCGGGAAGTATGTATACCAATTGGTAAATGGAGAAACAGTTTGAATTCTCCCATAGTGGAACTTGTTCACTTGTCAACAGTTCAGATTTAGAAACACTTACTTTTGTCTGTATAGCTAAATGAGTAAAAGTGAATAAATGAAAACAATAACATTATGAATTGTAAACTTTGTAAATCAAATATAAGTGAAAAGACATAAAATCATTATAATAAAATAGCATTGGATAGATATTATACTAAATAAGATCAACTGTTCATTCAACTGTTAAAGTACAGAAAGAAGGAATAGCATCACCTAATGGGAGTAGATCACCGAGACTATTCTAATAACAGAGATTTATTTACAAATATCATAAAATTTATTCTAATATCTGAAAATAAACTAATGGTATATTCAGTTTTTATGCTTTAGATTGTTGCGCTTATTTTCAGGAGAACGTAATGCACAAAAGAGGTTGTTTACTGTAGTTTTTTAAAACATGGAGTTTGAAATCAGACAGGTCTGGGTTGAAATCCCAGCACCTCTACTTACCTAATGCAAGTTATTAATTCTCTCTGAGTATCACTTTGCTCATCTGAAAAATTAGAGTGACCACATTTATTTTCTTAGAGTTGTTTATGAGGGGCAAAAGGATATCTTTTGGGGTACAGAAAGGACTGATCATGGTACCTGGCATGTAACAGCTTTTATCAAATGTTAGTTTTATATAAGAAACTATATATCACATATGTACGAACTGTGGGCTAATTTCTGACTACATTCCCAAGATAAACTGGAATGTATTTTCTTTTTTCTTTTTTTTAATTTATTGGGGTGACAACTGTTAGTAAAATTACATAGATTTCTGGTGTACAATTCTGCATTACATCATCTATAAATCCCATTGTGTGTTCACCACCCAGAGTCAGTTCTCCTTCCATCACCATATATTTGATCCCCCTTACCCTCATCTCCCACCTCCCACTCCCCTTACCCTCTGGTAACCACTAAACTATTGTCTGTGTCTATGAGTTCTTGTTTCTCATTTGTTTGTCTTGTTCTTTTGTTGTTTTTGGTTTATATGCCGCATATCAGTGAAATCATATGTTTCTCTGTTTTTTCTGTCTGACTTATTTCGCTTAGCATTATACTCTCAAGATCCATCCATGTTGTCACAAATGTTCCTATATCATCTTTTCTTACCGCCGAATAGTAATTCCATTGTGTATATATACCACAACTTCTTTATCCATTCATCTATCGAAGGGCATTTTGGTTGTTTCCATGTATTGGCACCGTAAACAAAGCTGCAATAAACATTGGAGCACACGTGTGTTTATGTATAAATGTTTTCAGATTTTTGGGGTAGATACCCAGGAGAGGGATTGCTGGGTCATACAGTAATTCTATACGTAATTTTTTGAGGAACCTCCACACTGCCTTCCATAATGGCTGCACCAGTCTGCATTCCCACCAACAGTGTATGAGGGTTCCTTTTTCTCCACAGCCTCTCCAACACTTGTTACTATTTGTCTTGTTGATGATAGCCATTCAGACTGGGGTGAGGTGATATCTCATTGTGGTTTTTATTTGCATTTCTCTGATGATTAGTGATGTTGAACATTTTTTCATATGTCTATTTGCCATTTGTATGTCCTCTTTGGAGAAATGTCCCTTCAGGTCTTCTGCCCATTTTTCAATTGGGTTGTTTGTTTTTTTGTTGTTGAGTTGCATGAGTTCCTTGTATATTTTGGATATTAGCCCCTTATCGGAGGCACTGTTTGCAAAATTCTTCTCCCATTCAGTTGGTTGCCTCTTTATTTTGTCGATGGTTTCTTTTGCTGTGCAGTAGCTTTTAAATTTCATATAGTCCCATTCGTTTATTTTAGCTTTTATTTCCCTTGCAGTTGGAGTCAAATTCATAAAATGCTTTTTGAACCCAAGGTCCATAAGTTTAGTACCTATGGTTTCTTCTATGCAGTTTATTGTGTCAGGTCTTATGCTTAAGTCTTTGATCCATTTTGAATTAATTTTGGTACATGGTGACAGATAGCAGTCCAGTTTCATTCTTTTGCACGTGGCTATCCAATTCTCCCAGCACCATTTATTGAAGAGGCTGTCTTTTCTCTATTGTATGTTTTTTGCTTCTTTGTCAAAAATTATCTGTCCATATTTATGTGGTTTTATTTCTGGGTTCTCAATTTTATTCCATTGGTCTATGTGTCTGTTTTTCTGCCAATACCATGCTGTTTTGATTATTGTAGCCCTGTAGTACAAACTAAAGTCAGGGAGTGTGATACCTCCAGTATTGTTTTTTTTTTTCTTAAGATTGTTTTGGCTATTCAGGGTCTTTTGTGGTTCCAAACAAATCTGATGATTTTTTGTTCTATTTCTTTAAAAAATGCCATTGGGATTTTGACGGGGATTGCATTAAATCTGTATATTGCTTTGGGTAATATGGCCATTTTAACTATGTTGATTCTTCCAATCCATGAGCACGGAATGTCTTTCCATTTCTTTGTGTCTTCTTCAATTTCTTTTAAAAATGTCTTATAGTTTTCAGTATATAGGTCTTTCACATCCTTGGTTAAGTTTATTCCTAGGTATTTTATTCTTTTTGCTGCAATTGCAAAAGGAATTGTTTTTTGTATTTCTTTTTCTGAGATTTCATTGTTAGTATATAGGAATGCAATGGACTTTTGTACGTTGATTTTGCAGCCTGCAACTTTACTGTATGCTTTGATTGTTTCTAATAGCTTTTTGGTGGAGTCTTTAGGGTTTTCTATATATACCATCATGTCATCTGCAAAGAGTGACAATTTAACTTCTTCATTCCCAATTTGGATACCATTTATTTATTTCTCTTGCCTGATTGCTCTGGCGAGGACTTCCAACATTATGTTGAAGAGCAGACATGATAGGGGACAGCCCGTCGTGTTCCTGAACGTAGAGCAAAGGGCTTCAGTTTTTCACCATTAATTATGAGATTAGCTGAGGCTTTGTCATATATGGCCTTTATTATGTTAAGGTATTTTCCTTGTATAACTATTTTATTAAGTGTTTTAATCATAAATGGATGTTGTATCTTGTGAAATGCTTTTTCTGCATCAATTGATATAATCATATGATTTTTGTCCTTTATTTTGTTAATGTGATGTATCACATTGATGGATTTGTGGATGTTGAACCCTCTTTGTGTCCCGGGGATGAACCCCACTTGGTCGTGATGAATAATCTTTTTAATGCATTGTTATATTCGATTTGCTAGAATTTTGTTTAGGATTTTTCCATCTGTATTCATCAGAGATATTGGTCTATAGTTTTCTTTTTTTTGTGTTGTCCTTACCAGATTTTGGTATCAGGGTAATGTTGGCCTCATACAATGAGTTAGGGAGTACTGACTCCTCTTCAATTTTTTGGAAGAGTTTGAGCAGGATTGGTACTAGATCCTCTTTGAAGGTTTGGTAGCATTCACCAGTGAAGCCATCTGGTCCAGGACTTTTGCTTTTGGGAAGGTTTTGGATGACTGATTCAATTTCGTTACTGGTGATTGGTCTGTTTAGATTTTCTAGTTCTTCATGGTTCAGCCTAGGAAAGCTATATGTTTCTAAGAACTTGTCCATTTCTTCTAGGTTATTAAATTTGGTGGCATATAGTCCTTCATAATATTCTTGGATGATCCTTTGTATTTCTGTGGCGTCTGTGATAACTTCCCCTTTTTCATTTCTGATTTTGTTAGTGCCTTCTCTCTTTTTATCTTAGTGAGTTTAGCCAAGGGTTTGTCAATTTTGTTAATCTTTTCAAAGAACCAGCTCTTTGTCACATTAAATTTTTTTTATTGTCTTTTTCTTCTCTATTTCATTTAGTTCTGCTCTGATTTTTGTTATTTCCTTTCTTCTACTGACCTTGGGTTTCATTTGTTCTTCTTTTTCTAGTTCTTTAAGGTGTAACATGAGGTTATTTATTTGGGATTTTTCTTGTTTCTTGAGATAGGCCTGTAATGATATAAATTTCCCTCTTAAAACTGCTTTCGCTGCATCCCAAAAATTTTGGTAGGATGTATTTTCATTGTCATTTGTTTCTATGTATCTTTTGATCTCTCCTCTAATTTCTTCTTTGACCTGGTCGTTCTTTAAAAGTATGTTGTTTAATCTCCATGTATTTGTGGTTTTTTCCTGCTTTCTTTTTGCAGTTGATATCCAATTTCAAAGCCTTGTGATCAGAGAATATGCTTGGTATGATTTCAATCTTCTTAAACTTGCTGTGGCTGATTTTATGTCCTTATATATGGTCTATCCTTGAGACCGTTGCATGTACACTAGAAAAAAATGTATAGACTGATGTTTTAGGATGAAGTGCTCTATATATGTCAATTATGTCCATTGCATCTAATGTGTCATTTAGGGCTGCTATTTGATGATCTATCCATAGCTGTCAATGATGTATTTAGGTCCCCTAGTATAATTCTGTTTTGGTCAATTTCTCCCTTTAGTTCTGTTAGTAGTTGCTTGGTATATATCGGTGCTCCCTGATTGGGGGCATAAATATTGATGACTGTTATGTCTTCTTGTTGTATAGTCCCCTTTACCATTATGAAATGTCCATCTTTATCTCTTGTTACCCTTTTCACACTGTAGTCTGTTTCATCTGATATCAGTATAGCTACACCTGATTTTTTCTGGATATCATTTGCTTGGAGTGTCAATTCCACTGTTTCACTTTGAGTCTATGCTTGTCCTTGTAGCTGAGATGTGTCTCTTGGAGACAGCATAAGCTTGGGTTTAGTTTTTTGATCCAATCTGCCACTCTGTGCCTTTTTTTGGTGAGTTCAGTCCATTTACATTTAGGGTGATTATTGATATGTGAACATTTCCTGTCATTCTATCTTTAGTTTTCTGGTAAGGCTGGGTCTCCATTGTTTCTTTGCTTTTTTGTTGTTGTCTATTATTTCTGTGTGGTGGTATTCTATTATGTTTCCCTCTGTTTCTTCTTTCATTACAGTATATATTTCAGTTCTGGATTTTTTTTGAGTGGTTACCCTTAAGTTTATGTAAAAGAAAGTTTGATATTTAGAGTATTCCATTTTCTTCAGCACGCTTACTTTCTTCATTCCCATATTCCAGTTCAGGTCTTTACTCTCTCCCTTTTTATGTTTTGGTTGCCACAAATTGTCCCTGTTGATGGTGGTCGAATGAACTCCTTTAGTATTTCTTCTAGTGCAGGTCATGTATTAGAAAATTCCCTCAGCTTCGGTATGTCTGGAAAGGTCTTTATTCCTCCTTCATATCTAAAGGATATCTTTGCTGGATGTATTATTTTTGTCTCATAATTTCTCTCTTTCAATTTTTTGAATATTTGGTTCCACTCTCTCCTGGCTTGTAGAGTTTCTGCGAAAAATCTGATGATAATCTAATGGGCTTTCCTTTGTAGGTTACTGTCTTCTTTTCCCTGGCTGCCTTGAGGATTCTTTCTTTGTCGTTGATTTTAGACAGCTTCAATACAATGTGCCTTGGAGAAGGCCTGTTGGGATTGAGGTAATTAGGTGTTCTGTTTGCTTCTTGGATTCGAGGATCCAGTTCTGTCCACAAGTTTGGGAAGTTCTCATCGACGATTTGTTTGAATATATTCTCTGTTCCCTTTTCTCTTTCTTCTCCTTCTGTTATGCCCATTATTTTTATATTGCTCTTTCTGATGGAGTCAGAAAGTTCTTGTAGAGTTCTTTCATTTCTTTTAAGTCTGAAGTCTCTTTCTTCTTCCATCTGTGTCATTTCCAGGTTTCTATCTTCGATCTCACTGATTCTTTCCTCCATCTGGTCAACTCTACTACCTAAGCTGGCTATGTCATTCTTAATTTCTTCTATTGAGTTCTTAATCTCCAGAAATTCTAGTTGGTTCTTTTTAAAAATTTCAATCTCTTTCGTAAAATGCTCATGTTGTTCTTTGATTGTGTTTCTGAGTTCATTAAACTGCCTTTCTGTGTTTTCTTGCATCTTGTTGAGGTTTTTCAGAACTGCAATCTTGAATTCTCTGTCATTTAAGTCACATATTTCCATATCTTTAAGTCCCTTTTCTGGAGACTTTTCACTTTCTTTCTGAGGTGTCTTGTTGCCTTGGTTATTTATGGCAATTACTGATTTATTATTTCTCTTCATAGACATCTACAGGAGTGGCTTCTGCAACAGGTTGATAGGAAGAGGTCTTTCTTTTGTTTTCCAGTACTTATTGGTAGAATGTTTTATTTTCTCTCTGACTGCAGCCTTTTTTTCTCTCTCACATGGTAGTGCTATGTTTTCTCTGCACTATTCCAGCTTCTCACACAATGGGGGGATTCCGTGGGAGACGAGCTTCTCCTCTGTTAAAAGTTCGCCTGGGTCACAGGGCGCAGTGTCCATGTGGGTATGCGGAGAGCTTTTGAAGTTCCAAAGCTCTTCCTGCACTAGATTCAGAGCCCGTGTGTTTCAGCATTTCTGTTTACTCCTGCAGGGATCTGCCCAGATAGGAGGGGCCAGGGACGGGGTGAGTTGTGAGAATTGGCCCAGAAAAATGGCGGTGACCAACACCGCAGCCGGTTCTCTTTTCACAGCTCCCTCCCGTTTGCCGGAACTAGTTGGGCTGCGAATCTGTGTCTGCAGTCCACAGTTCTCAGAACAGCAAATATTCTGTTCTTTTGATCCGAAACTGCTACTGTTCCGCTTCTAGCACCGGGCAGGTGGGGGCAGGGTGAGCTCTGGGAGGGTGGGGGGGGCAACTCGTCTCAGTGCCTACGGCTTCCGTTCTCTGTTCGGCAGTGAGGGCTTACACCACCATTTTCAGCCTTCTTCCCTCAGACTTTTCTCCGAGGTCTCTGCCGTGAGCGTTGGGTTCAGTCGTGTTATATACTGTGCCCTCAGCCCTGTGGGCCATAAACAGAGCCCTAGCAGTCTGAGTTCTTCCCTCTTCCGCAGCTGCAGTAGTTCCAGGATGCAGCGAGCTCGGAGCACGGAGCTAGGTCTGCGTCCTGCGCCCGCGCAGCTCCCTCTCTGCACTTCTCCCTACCCTCCTCCCCCACTCATGCGATTCACCCACCTTTAGGTGAATTCAGTAGTGGGCCTCTTCATCTTGCCTGTCTGCTGTGCAGGGAGTCCTTTGTGGAGTTATAGTTGTTCGATTAGTTGTAAATTCCAGGAGAGATTTACAGAGGCTCACCTCACGCCGCCATTTTGATGACGTCCAACTGGAATGTATTTTCTAAATACTAAATAATGTGGCCCATCTTATACTGCTAAGCCAGGGAACAAGAAGTAAAGTCCAACATTGAAGAAAAGAAGGATCTGATACTTCCAAAGGACAACCAAGATGATATAGTAGATAAACTCTGTGCTTACCTTCTCTCACAACCACATCAAAATCACAACAAATCTATAAAACAACTACTGAGAATTGTCTAAAATCAAGTTGAACTGAAGCCTTTCAACTAAGGATGCTCAGAAGAAGCCACCTCCAGACTGGTAGGAAGATCAGAGACGTGGAACAAGTTGGTATCACACCCGCAGGTGACCATTTAAGATCAAAGGGCTATGTTGGCTGTGGGGGTACCTCCATCCCCCAGAGGAGTGAGGGATCCCAGCCCCAGCCCAGCCCAGGGTTCCAGTGCCTGGGTGAGAAGTCCCCATAATCTTTGGTTGTGAAAACCAGCAGAGATTGTGACTGAGTGAGACTGAGTGAGGCTGCACTCAAAAGTGCTCCTCTTAAAGGGACTGTGCAGACTTACCCACCAACAGAATCACTCTTTCTTAGCTCCAGTGCTGGGGCAGCAGCTGGAAAGGCAGCAGGGACATATGGTGGGAAATTGAGTTGTCTGGCTTGGGATGGGGGCTAGAGAGGTGGCTTTCTCTTGGACAGGGGAGCTGGCAGAGGCCATTTTTTGTTTGTTGAGCCGTCCCCATTCCTGGCACAAGTAAACACAGGTGGCCACCATTTCTGAGTCTCCACAGTTAGTTTGCCCAGCCCTGGTGATTTGAGACCTGGCCCCGCCCAACTTTTGGGCACACCCAGGCCGCTTCCAGTGGCTTTTTCGTGCAGACTGCCTGCCTTGGCTCAAGTTGCACTTTCCTAGGGTCTCTCAAAGGTTCACAGAAGCCAAACAATCAACATCTGACTTGAGCTTGACCTGTACCTCTGGCTGAACAACCCTATGCTCGGCACTAGTGGCAGCCAGGCTTGGTTTGCGGCTTGTCCTCTCAAGTGTCAAGGTGCTTCCAAGCACAGCATGGGTGGCAGGCATCTACAGATTTATTTCTGGTTCCCTCTGTGTGGCCTCAGGTGGGGCACAGGCTGTGGCTGAAGTAGAACTACAGCGGATCCCCTCCAAAGTTTTCCTGGGGCTGGCAACCCCAGTGGCCAGCTTTAGAATGAGCTGGAGCATCACCTAGCTGTCTCCACGTATGACACACCCACAGGACCGACTGGGCAGACACCAGAGTCCTGCTGAGCCAGATCCTGCTCTGTAGGATCAGCCCCTGCACAACAACTCTTCCACTGTAGACAAGGCCAGTCCTTACAACCAGTGGGCCCAAGGGTCAGTCCCTCCCATTAATGTGCAATTATCCACCAAGGCTTAACTACAAGAGGGCACACACAACACACACAAGGGACACACCTGGAGTGCATGGCTTAGGTGACAAGAAAGACTGAGCCACTGAACCGCACAGCACAACTACTGCATAAGTTCACTCTACTAAGACTGGAAGACACAGCAGCCATGCCTAATACATAGAAATAAACACAGGGAGGCAGCCAAAAGAGTGAGACAAAGAAACATGTCCCAAATAAAAGAACAGAACAAAGCTCCAGAAAAAGAACTAAGCAAAATGAAAATAAGCAATCTATCAGATACAGAGTTCCGAACACTGGTTATACAAATGCTCAATGATCTCAGGGAGAACTTCAACAGAGAGATAGGAAATATAAAAATGGAGATGGAAACCATGCAAAAGGACCAGTCAGAAATAAAGGATACAATAACGAAAATGAAAAATATATTGCAGGGAATCAACAGTATATTAGATGAAGCAGAGTATCCAACCAGCAATGTAGAAGATAAGGTAGCAGAAAACACCCAACCAGAATAGCAAAAAGAACAAAAGAATCCAAAAAATTGAAGAGTGTTTAAGGGGCCTCTTGTACAATACCAAGTGTAGCAACATTTGCATTATAAGGGTACCAGAAGGAGAAGAGAGAGAGCAAGAATTGAAAAGATATTTAAGAAATAATGACTGAAAATTTCCCTATCCAGGTGAAGGAAATAGTAATACAAGCCCAGGAAGTACAGGAAGTCCCAAACAAGATAAACCCAAAGAGGCCAACACCAAGACACATCATAATTAAAATGCCAGAGGTTAAAGACAAAGAGAGAATCTTAAAAGCAGTTAGTTACCTAAAAGGGAGCCCCCATAAGACTGGCAGTTGATTTCTCAACCGAAACTTTGCAGGCCAGAAGGGATTGACAGGAAATATTCCAAGTGATGAAAGGCAATGACGTACAACCAAGATACTCTACCCAGCAAAGCTATCATTTAGAATTGAAGGACAGATAAGGAGCTTCCGAGACAAGAAAAAGCTGAAGGAGTTCATCACCACTAAACCAGTATTACAAGAAATCTTAAAGGGACTTCTTTAGGATAGGATGAGGGTTGAGGATGGGTGAAAAAGGAAGGGATCATGAAGTACAAATTGACTGTTACACAGTAGTCACGGGGACATAGGGTATAGCATAAGGAATGTAGTCAAGAATATTGTAATAACTATGTATAGTGCCAGATAGGTACTAGATCAATCAGGGTGATAGATGGGATGGGGTTGGGGGCAGGGTGAGATAGGTGAAGGCATTAAGAAATACAAATTGGTAGTTAATATAGTATGGGGAATATAATCAATAATGTTGTAAAGAACGTGTAAGGCCAGATGGGCACTGGACTTATCAGGGGGATCACTTCATAGACTGTGTCCAATGCGCTACATACCTGAAACAGAATATTGAATGTCAACTATAACTAAATATATAGGTATATATAGTCACAGGATTTGGAGTACAACATAGGGAAGATAGTCAGCTATATAAGATGTCAGAGGGGTAGTAGCTTGGGGTGTGGGCTATCACTTTATAAGGGGTTTAAATGTCTAACTATTACATTGCTTTGTATACCTGAAACTAACAAAAAAGCAAAAAGAAAAGAAAAAAAAGAAAAAGAGGCTTATCTGCTCTTAGCCACCATGCCAGCACCCTAGAGAAAGCTTGTTAAGGCCTCCGTGCCCACCGAGATCCCATGACCAGCAGAGCTGGACCAGGAAAACATGCTCTGGCTCATCTCTAGACCAATTCACTTGAAGGAAGAAAAGAAAGCATCCTGTATTAGTCAGGGATCTCCAGAGAAACAGAGACAATAGGATGTATGTATATAAAAAGAGAAGTTTATTTTAAGGAATTGGCTCGTGTGATTATAGAGGCTAGAAAATCTAAAGTGTGCAGAGTGGGCCAGCCAGTTGGAGATCCAGGGAAGAGCTGATGTTGAAGTTCAAGTCAGAAGGCTGTCTGCGGACAGAATTCCCTCTTCTTCAGTTTTTGTTCTACTGAAGTTTTCAACTGATTGGATGTGGCCCACTTACGTTATGAAAGATAATCTGATTTACTCAGTGTCTACTGATTTAAATGTTAATATCATCTAAAAATACCTTCACAGAAACATCTAGAATACTGCTTGCCCAAATATCGGGTACTACGACCCTGTCAAGTTGACACAAAATTAACCATCACACATCCCATCAATATCCTCAACAGATGTGGAGGAGGGCAGTGGTGAAGATCACAAGTTTTGAAGCCAGGCAGAAATGTATTCAAACTCTGACTCTTCAACTAATTAGCTCTATGAAAACTTGTAAATTTTCTAAACCTTAACTGTAAAACAGGAACAAGATGCCCACAGTAAAGAAATGTTAGGATTGTTGTAAGAAGAAAATTAAATCATGATGCGTTCAATGTGCATTCAGTATCTAATAGAATCTCTTCCTGGTGAAAAACAAAATAAGAAATCTGATTAAAAGAGGACAAGCCTAGCAGATTTGTTGATGGGTCTTCCGTGGCTTGCTTCTGACCCATTTCAAATTATAATTCCTCTAATTCCTTTTGCTGTTTTTAAAATAAAATAAATAAAACATTCCATTTATACTTTGTAAAATGCACCACCCACCCAGTTTCTCTTCCTGTATCTTTTCTCTCTTGTATGTCTGCTCACTGCTATTCTCTTCTGCACATTTTTGTGCGGAATTTCCAGGCGCTGCTCAGTAGATGTCACAAGGATAACAAAGGAAAGGAAAAGCTTTCTGCGCTTCCATCCTTGTAAGCACATAAGTTAATCACACTTTCTCAGTAAAGAGGTCAAGTTAGTCAGCCCTGCATTTGGACTTGTTCTCCCCAAAAGAATAGTGAGATGGGGATGTTGATTAATGCATTTGAACGGGAATGTACTAGGGAAGCTTTCAAGAGAGGACTACTGTCTCCATTTCTGTGCACTTAGACCCACAAATAGACACACATCCGCACACTCACAGTTCCTACTAGGGTCACAGAATATCCTAGGAGTGGCAGGTTTCTACACAAGTGAAGCAGCAGCATGCTAACCCTCAAATTAACTTTGTAACAATCCATCTGTCTTCCCAATCTACCTCCTCAGAAAAACTGCAAAGTGTGAGCGACAGAATAAAAAATATTTTGACTTCAGACTTTGTCCAAGTTTACATAATTTTATATGAATATGGACATTGCTCCTAGATTAGATAGTTCAGATATCAAATCATGATTATTCTTAGTAACCGTGTAGTTTAAACTAACAGCAGCTACCACATCAACAACAAAGTCTCCCAGAAATCTTACGAACATTACAAAATCTGGGATATAAGCCATCAAAGACTACTGGTGTTGCAAATTATCATGTTTGTATAGCTGACAGAACCCTGGACTAGCAGACTGAGACTCAGGTTCCAGTTCTTGATCTATTATCAACTGTTAATCTTAAATAAGTCAATTAACCTTTCTGGGCCTCAGTATTGATCCTGGTATCAGGATCCTTACGCAGGTTAATTGAAATATTGTTAAGCGAAAGTACTTTCTAAACTTAACTTAAAACCTAGTAGAAGTGGCTAGTAATAATAGCTAATATTTATCGAGCACTAAGTATGCGTCAGATGCTCTTTGTGTGTGTGTGTGTGTGTGTGTGTGTGTGTGTGTTTGTGCGTTTCTCAGTAAAGTAACTGGAGAAGATCACAGCAATAGTAAGTGCTAGAAACAAACTTCAAATCTAGGCATTCGGGCTCCAGGGGTCCAGGGCCTAATTTATCCTGTCTTTAGTTACAACTTGAAAGACTGTTAATATTGGGGAGCCCATCTGCTCATTTGCAGAAGATGACACACTGAGGCAAAGTGAATGTAGTTCACACTATAAAATAACAGACACATACAAGACGTTTCTCATACCATCCATGTCAATGTTTTCTTCTCTGAAGGGAGAAAATAGCCAAGAGAACTACCTAGGAAAGTAGTAACCAGAGTAGGATATCAGACCCATAGGAAGGTTAAAAAGTGGGAGTGTTACAAAGACAGACTGTGGGGCTCATGGGGAAAACATGAAAAATATGGATAAGAAAAGGATATAGAACCTTAGAGAGGTAAAGACTTTATTTCTTTGTTTGCTTTTTCCCTATATTATTCTAGAAGGGATAGCTGAAAGCTGGAACGTTCAGTGAGAGTTTTGGAGTCAAGCCTGAGCCCAACTCCCTGGTTTATGTGAATCACGAAGTGAGACACAATCAACTTGGAGAATTTCCACTCTATGCTTTGATTAATAAATGGGCCTTTTTTTCTCAATACACTTTTTTGAGCCCTTTCAATACCTATCTGCCACCACAGATACAATAAGAATTAATGAGAAAATTAGCAAGACAATGCTTTTAAGATTTTCCTGACAAGTTTCAAAAGCACATCTAATTGTACATGCTCATCTGAGTTGAACTATTGAACCCTGGAGAGTATGACTTGTTCAACCTTGTATATTGTGAACAACAGCTATAGTAATCTAACAGTTGATGATTTCCAAGGAAGTCATGTGGTGATGGTAATATTAGCTTTCATTTAAAATAATCTATTTTATATTTTGGCTAATTCATTTCGAAATTTCTGTATTTTACAGGTAGGTCAATAAAACATAACTCTCAAAACTTTAGAGTATTAAGTATTAGTTTTATTTTAAAACTTCAGAAGATGGGAATTTGACTAACATACTGTATAAAGTACAAAGAAAAAAAACAGGAAAAATAATCCAATCACTTTTAATATTAAAAATCCCCCTTTTTGATTTTTTTCACAAAAATCAAATCCACTTTTTTTTTATTTCTCCCCTTTTACCAAGGAAAGGATAAATCATTTGTGTTGCATTATTTATCCCATGATTTTTATTAAAATATAGCTAACATACAATGTCATATTAGTTTCAGGTGTACCCAATAGTTATTCAACATGTATATACCTAAAGAAGTAATCACCATGGTAAGTCCAGCAACCATCTGACACCGTACCATGCTATCACAATATTATTGACTATATTTTCCTATGCTTTACTTTACATCCCCATGACTATTTGTAACTGCCAATTTGTACTTCTTAATCCTTTCACCTTTTTCACCCACCACCCAAACCCCTCTCCCATTCAGCAACCATCAAAATGCTCTCTGTATCTATGAGGTTGTTTCTGTTTTGTCAGTTTATTTTGTTCTTTAGATCCCACATATAAGCAAAATCTCATTGCATCTGTCTTTCTCTGTCTGACACTCCACTCACCACAACACCCTCCATGTCCATCCATGCCACTGCAGATGGCCAGAACCCGTTCCCTTCCATGGCTGAGCAATATTCCATTATATATACGTACCACCTCCTTTATCCATTCTTCCATCGACGAACACCCAGGCTGCCTCCACATCTTGGTCATTGTAAACAATGCTGTAATGCAAATATGGATGCACACATTCCCTCAAAGTAGTAATTGGGTTTCTTCAGATACATAGCCTGAATTGGGATTACTGGATCCTTCTTTGTCTGTTGTGATAGCCTTTGTTTTGCAGTCTACTTTGTCTGGTATCAGTATTGCTAACCTAGCCGTTTTTTTTTTTTTTATTTTTTTTTATTTTTCATGAAATATATTTTTCCCATCCCTTTGTTTTCAGTCTTGCCCATATTTTAAAATAATGCCTTTTTCAGTCTTATCCCTAGTCATAAGTACAAAAAAATATATTAATTAAATTTCAATACAGTCAATATTATTAATTTTACAGCAAAAAATAGTATACAAAAATAGCTTATCAAAATACTACCATATTAAAAGCTCCCACCTTTTGGAGAATTCTAACTTTTGAAAGTTACTTAGCACTGGGCCCTGAAGGCCAGGAAGTGTGTTTAAGTCAAACTGACCCAGGGCTATAATCTTACTTTTGACAGAGAAAAATAAAAGTTGGTAATCTTTGGGACTATTTCACCGAGAACAGCAGAACTGTATTTATTACCATCCTGGAGAGTCATTCCATGAACAGTGTTGTTTATTTATTTGCAGACTGGACTCCCTGGGAAAAGAGTTCCACTTGATCGCATCTGTACACCCTTCAAAGTAACAGAAGTCCCATGCAACATAAAGGTATAATATTAATAAGCATAACTCTTGTTTATTGAGCACCTGTTATGGGCCTATAATTACACAAATTTTCATTATACAGAAGGGGAATATTAGACCTCAAGAACTGACATAACTTGCTTAATGGTGGTGTGTATTCCATAACTATTACAGTATTAATGCCTGTAGTCATTATTATTCAAAAGTGAAATGAATTAACCCTGGAAATGTGTTGTAGCATGAAAGCTAGAAGCTCATTGTTTCACACAATGGAACATCTTTTTCACTGAAATGTTAACACCCATCTGTGATTTTGCAGAAAGTGAAAAACAGTTCTGGTGAACCAAGCAGGAATCTTGACATTTAGCCAGTCAAATATGTACTTTCATATGTTTCCTGGGAATAGTAAATCTCAAAATTGTGCTTTAAAGAACAATGTTCATCCATGATATAAATGACTTCCCTCAAATAGGAACCTGTGTATCCATCAATGATCATTGCTCACTGTACCTAAAAGAGAAATCTCCTAAATGAACATGTTTTTCAATCAGAACTGAATGATTGCCCAGGCAATGCAATGGTAGGGACTTACTTTCCACAGAACACTAGATGGGTAGGTCACCATTGAATAATGGAATCTGTGCCTATGACATAATTTGGCTGTTTAGAGTCCTCCTGCCTCAAACCTCCATGCTTTTCCCTGGAGGTCTGTAAAGAGATGGAATATTTTCCCCTTTTGAGAAATCTAAAAAATAATAATAATAATAATAACCTAATTTGAGCATAAGAATGGAAGTAAAATGATTGCCAATGAACCACATGCCACTTTAAAATAATGTCTTTGACCAGTTTGATATGGAATATATGACATATCACATGTGTTTCTTTCTAATGACAAGTGCAACACCATCTACCACGTTCCTGAGTCTATTCTGTTTTCCCTTTTCTTTCCTAGCTTTTATCTCCTTTGTGTCAAAACCTCTCACTGTGCAGTGTTAGTCTCACTAAAGTCTTTGGGTGCTTGTTGTTGTTTTTCTGGTTTTTTTGTTTTTTGTTTTTGCCATTTAAATAAAGCATTGTGAAGGGAAAACAAGTTTTAAAACAAAGATCATTGATATTCATACACACACACACACACACACACACACACACACACACACACACGGGGTGACTGAAAAAGAGTGTA
Organism: Rhinolophus ferrumequinum; assembly: GCF_004115265.2. NCBI lineage: Eukaryota > Metazoa > Chordata > Mammalia > Chiroptera > Rhinolophidae > Rhinolophus > Rhinolophus ferrumequinum. The sequence goes on from NC_046293.1 coordinate 83,339,952, forward strand.
ATCAAAGCCATTCTGTTCACTGCCCACATTGACTTACAAGAGACTATTTTGTAATTTTGTCTAATACTTTTTATGAAAGTTTTTTTAATCCATTCTTTTCTAATTTTTAAGAATGATAAATTACACTTTTTTGAAAAAATATAACTTAAACACAAAAATCTGCTTGAAAGAAAAAACTATAAAAACAGTTAAATCTTGCCTCTAGAATATATTTAAAACCTAGTTTAAGAATGTTCCATTTAGTATGTTATACTTGAATGTATGCATAATATCTCAATTTCTGAAAAGGGAATATGATATTTAAATCTTAGCAAATCACTGAGAAATTATTCAGAAATACATTAAATTCTAGGAGTGCCAGATAAATTATACCTATTCCAAACAAAATGATTCATTGAGTTTAGCAATATCATCACAGGAAAGAGGCAATGTCTGATAGGGCCTTTCTAAGAGTCCTAAATTCTATGAGTCCCATAATTTTATTTTAAGAAAATGAAATGTATCTTGTTCCATTCAAGATGGTGGAGTAGGAAACGCTGTGCTTGCTTCCTCTCAGGACCACATTAAAATTACGTCTAAACTACAGATGTAATTGCATCATTGAGAATTACTTGAAGTCTAGCTGAACAGAAGTCGTATAACTAAGGACATACATAAAGAAGACACTTTGAGAGTGGTAGGAGGGGTAGAGATGCAAAATGGGCTACTCCAACACCCATGTATTGTTGTTCAGAATTGGGAGGGATATCTCAGCTGCAGAGGTCTCTCTGAGTAGCAAGGGGTCCCAGCCACACAAAGGGCTCCCCAGCCGAGGATTCCAGTGCCAGAATGAGAAGTCACCACAACTTCTGACTATGAAAACCAGTGGAGATTGTAGCTTAATGAGAAGGATGGTGGCTTGAGTCTCAGGCATTCCTCTTAAAGAGCCCATGCATGACCTTATTTGTTGACAGATTCATTCACTCTGGGCTCCTGCTCTGACGTAGGAGTTTGAAAGGGACCAGGGACGTATGGAGAGAAAATGAATTATCTGGCTGCAGGGTGAGGGCAGTTTTCTCCCAGACAGAAGTGCTGGCAGAAGCCACTGTGCCTTTGCTGAGCTCTTCCCCCACCCAGCCTACAATGACAAGTGAAGGTGGATGCCACATCTAAGTCTCTATCAACATGGCTAACACCATTTTCTACCTCCCCCCATGGATTCCCTCGGTCCATACCCCACCCAAATTGCAGGCCCACCCAAGCCTCTTCCAGTAGCTTTTCCACACAAACAACCTGTCTTGGCTCATGTTGTGGACTTTCATAAAATCTCTCAAAGATTCACAAACTCCAAACAAGCAGCATCTGGCCTCATCATGCCCCATACCTCTTACTAAGCATCTCCAAGCCTGGCAATAGAGACAGCCAGGCTCAGTTCACAGCTAAGCCTCTCCCAGGCACCTCTATTTCAAGCAAAAGTGGCAACTCTCTGCAGATTACTTTGTCACTTATAACAACTGGCCCTGGGCAGGGCACAAGCAATGGCTGATATTGACCTGCAACAGAGCCCCTCCCAAGAGGCCGCAGAACCAACACACCTGGTAACAAGCTTTAGACTACACCAGGCCATCACCCAACTACCTTTACTAATAACGCACCCAAAGGGCAGGCTGAGCAAGCAAAAGAGTCCTGCTAAAATGAATCTTGCTCCATAGGATCAGTCCCTGCAAAACAGCTCCTGCACTGTAGTCACATCCAGTTCTCACAACCAATTAGCCTGAGGATCAATCCTTCCCACTGATATGCATACAGCAACCAAGACTCAACTACAACAGGAAGGCATACAGAACCCACACAAGGGATACAGTTGTAGCACCTGGCTGAGGTAACCAGGGAGACTGTGCTACTGACCCCACAGAACACCTACTACATAAGGCCACTCTACTAAGACCAGAAGGTATGCCACAAAGAGGAGACAAAGAGACATGTCTCAAATAAAAGATCAGGACAAAGCTCCAGAAAAAGAACTAAAAATGGAGACATACAATCTATCAGAATCAAAGTTCCAAACACTGGTTATAAGGATGATCAATGACCTCAGGAAGAACTTCAACAAAGAAATAGGAAACATAAAAATAAAGATAGAGAACATAAAAAAATAGTCAGAAATGAAGAATACAATAACTGACACAAAGAATATAGCAGAGGGAATCCACAGTAGATTAGATGAAGCAGAGGCTCGAATCAGTGATTTGGAAGATAAGGTAGCAGAAAACACCCAATCAGAACAGCAAAAAGAAAAGAATCCAAGATAATGAGCATATATTAAGGGACCTCTGGGAAAATATCAAGCATACCAACATTGCATCATAAGGGTATCAGAAGGAGGAGAGAGAGCAAGGAATTGAAAACCTACTTCAAGAAATAATGACAGAAAACTTCCTTAACCTGGTGAAGGAAAAAGACATAGAAGTCCAGGAAGCACAGAGAATCCCAAACAAGATGAAACCAAAGAAGTCCATACCAAGACACATCATACTTAAAATGTCAAAGAAAGAATTCCAAAAGCAGCAAGAGAAAAGCAGTTAGTTACCTTCAAGGGAGCTCCCATTAGACTGCCATTTGAGTTCTCAACAGAAATTTTGCAGGCCAGAAGGGATTGTGATTAAATATTCAAAGTGATGAAAAGCAAGGACCTACAACCAAGATTACTCTACTCAACAAAGATATTATTTAGAAAGACAGATAAATAGCTTACCAGATAAGAAAAAGCTAAAGGAGTTCATCACCACCAAATCACTATTACAAGAAATATTAGAGGTACTTCTTTAAGAAGAAGAAAAAACATATCAAAAATATAATAAAATGGCAATAACTACATATCTATCAACAATTACTTTTAATTTTAATGGGTTAAATGCTTCAATCAAAAGACATAGAGTGGCTGAATGGATAAGAAAACAATACCCTTACATATGCTGCTTATATGAGACTCACTTGAGATTGAAAGACACACACAGGCTGAAAGTAAAGGAACGGAAAAAGATATTTCATAAAAATGGAAAAAAAAAAAAAGCTGGGGTAGCATGTATTTATACCAGACAAAATAGTCTTTCAAATAAAGGCTATACCAAGAGAGACCAAGAAAGACTCAGTAATCCCACTTCTGAGTATTTATTCAAAGAAACCTAAACTTCAAGGGGACATGTGCATCCATATCTTCATTGCAGCATTGTTTATAATGACGAAGATGTGGAGACGGACTGGGTGCCCATTGATAGAACATGGATAAAGAGAAGATAGTACATATATACAATGGAATATTACTCAGTCATAAAAGAAATGAAATCTTGCAATCTGCAACAATATGGGTGGACCTATAGAGTATTGTGCTGAGTGGAGTCAGACAGAAAAAGACAAATGTCATATGATTTCACTTATATCTGGAACCTAGAGAACAGGATAAACAAACAAATAAAACATAAACAAACCCATATATACAGAGAACACGGTGATGGTTGCCAGATTAGGAGGAGTTAAGTGGATGGGTGAAAGCAGGAGGGGATTAAGAGGTACAAATTGGTATTTACCAAGTAATCATGGGGATATAGAATATAGCATGAGGAATGTAATCAGTAGTATTGTAACAACTATGTATGGTGTCAGATGGGTACTGGATTTATCAGGGTGATCACTTTACAAGTTATGAACAAGTAAATGTCTAATCACTGTGTTGTACACCTGAAATGAATGCAATACTGTATGTTAACTAACTGAAAAATAAAGAAATATTTAAAAGAAACACCTGAAGTAGGATAACATTGAATGTCAACTATTATATATATATATACATATATATATACATGTATATATACATGTGTGTGTATATATATATATATATATATATATGTATATTCACAAAATGTAAAGTACTGCATAGGAAACAACAACAACAAAATGTACCCTGGTATAGCACAGACCTCAGGCACCCTCAAGTGTCCCATGGAACAGATATTTTGGAATGCACATAATGACAGACACACTTCCTCTTTAAAAGGTTTCTAGAATGAGGGCTTTGGTCAAACTGGTTTTGCCTATATTAAAACATTTCACTCACTTGTCAGGACAATATTTGAATTTTTGCACTTATCTCATCTGTCAGTCTCATCTTGATAAAAAGTCAAGTTTTTTTAACTTAATTACATATCTCATTTTTTTTCAAATCACATGCCTAACATTTGGAGCATTGAATCAAGATTGAATGTAAGATTTAACTTTTTTTTTTCTGAGTTATCGTCTCAAATAATAGGAAAATAAATCCATCAAATGAAGTCCATTCTAAAACAAAGATCTTTGGAAACTCAGCACCCCAACCTCTAAACATGCAAGAGATGCAGATGGGTGACCTTGCCTAGATTAAGCTTTTTGGTCCCCGGAGGATATTCACAGCATGAAAGCGATACGCGTCTATTGTGTGCCCTTAAGGAAGTAAGACAAGTCATCCCTGTATCTAGGCTGATGCCCACGCATCTCCTCACCAACCACGCAACCTGTGAGCCAATCCTTCCAGTTTTCTTGGCCTAGATTGTTGAGGAGATTGTTGAGAGTTTGGCTATTTTTTGCAATCATCTGATATTGCTCATGTTTACCTGGCCTGACCCATCCAGTCGCTGGATGAGAGGTATTTTTGGAGGCATACTGACTCATTCAAGCCCTAAAGTACCATTTAGGACATTGCTGCAGTAATCTTCTAAATGCCACCTGGGCCTGTGCTTAGCTGAGCAAACAGCCATGGTTCCCATCTTTGATTTCCTTAAACTTGGGGCAGGACAACACTCTGCCTTTACAATAAAAAGGTCTGTATTCAACATTGTTTGAGAGTTGGAACTCAAAATTTTCCAAAGGTTTCTATTACTTAACTTGAATTCCCATTACCCTGGGGACCCAATAGATTATTTGCTGATTTTACTCAATTCCAAGGTGCAAATGTGCTCCTGAAGCTGAGTATAGAAGAAACTACATTTGCCAAAGAAAGTTTGCTATTTTTAAGTCTTCTCTGATCATAAAAGTAGCTATTATTATTAGTACCTGCTTGTATGGGACTGGCATCCTTGAAGTTTTACCATTTATCAGGCCAGAGAATGAGCTGTAAGTTTGCCTGCTGGCCTCTAGAGTTTTCTCCTACAAATTTCTACAAATATGTGTACCGTCATATTTGCATGATATCTGAGATGCAGGAAATCAATTGCAAAGAAGACATATTCCCTGTTTTTTTAACGAAGTGACAATTTAATTGGAGACAATTTAACTCCATATGACAGCTATTATCAGGGAGGCACTGGAGCCCAGAGATTGCATTGTATGCAAACCTAGGGAATTTCAAATGGAACAGACTTTCAGAGGAGTACTTTCTTACTAGTAAAATAAAGCTTAAGATAACTTTTACTGTATATGCGTGATTACAAGAAAGAGAGTGTTTATATCATACAGGTTAATTACTCAGACACTTGCTTCAGGCTTTATATGGACTTTCTAGTTAGACAAGCTGTCCTTGGCAGCAGATTTCCTATCACAACCTTCATAAAATAAAGGCGGGGGGAATCTTTAAACAATAAAAATGAATCTTGACTTTCTAATATACAGGCATAAAATATAGAGTAATAGAGACTATGGTACTAACTAAAAGATGGGAGGTCTGTGTTCTAATCTGCCATGAATGATAACCTCGGGCGAGTGCCTAGACCTCCTTGTTACCAGTTTCAAGGGGAAATTACAAGAACTTTGAAGTTAGAAAAACCTCAGTTTGAATCTCATCTATGCCCTGTACTAGCTAGGCAAACGCAACCAAGTTCAAAATGTATCTGTTTGCTTTCTAATTTTTACCATGGTGATAGCAGAAACTCTCCAGAAGAGCTGTTTTTTGAATGAAAAGAGATCACATATAAAATTTCTTACACCACCACCATTCTAAGTAAATGTTAATTTCCCCTCAAGAAAATCCAGATAAAAATATTGTGAAGAACATATAAGCTCTATTCAAATGTAAGAGATTGCCATTATTATTTACAGCCTATGCCTAATAACTAAAAATTAATAACACCAGAGAAGAATATTCTGAGCCAAGAAATAATTTTTTGGCTGGGAATATAGTTTCAATATGTATCACCAAGCTTAGTCACATCTTTGTTGTTAAATGAGATGTTCTACCTTGATTAGAGTGGCCATGAGTAATTTCATGTCAGTCTACATTTCAGAAAATGTCAAAATTCCACACCTTGCAATTCTCGACAAGAAATTAGCCTCAGACATGATGTGCCTACATTTACAAGTTTTAAATTTTACTTTAAGAAATGGTTATTTTAAACATAGACATTTGAACATAACTCTAATCATTAAATGTCACATGTCCTGCTATAGTTGGTGTTTGATCTTTAGAAAAGATTTTCATAAGATTCTACTATGCTTTTTGGTACAGATATATTTATATATAAAACAAGGCCCTGTTGATATTCCAGATAAGAAAAATCACTTCATATTATAATATATAGAATATATAAAATGCTGGGTTATAGCCAAGTGTGTCAATGAATTTGCAGCATCCAGGAAACCCTTAAGATTCCATATTTTTATATAACTGTGATTTATCCTAGGCCTCATTGCTCCTGTTCCTAGGTGTTCCATCACCATTTCTTTCATCTCCACCCATTACAGCCACAAAAGCTCTAAAAGTCTTTCTCTCATGAAAGCAAGTAGAAAAGACAACATGTGAAAGACTTAGTAGTATTTAGGAAAGATTTTCCCTCCTAGATGAACTGATAGAAAACTCTTTAAAAAGGAAAAAGCTTCATAATAAATATTGGCAGCATTCCAAAGCAGTTTGTGACAGCAACTCAAACATCGCTAATCCTCTGATTGTGGGGATCCCTAATTATCAACTCTTCAATATATGAGACAATATCCCAAGTGTATCAGCTGTCTGCCATCTATTTTATTAAAAACAAACTCGTTGGTGAAGTTGTTGGATGTGGCTCAACGAGTGGCCAGAACGGAATTATATTCAAATCTCTACCCAGTACCTAGGAGCACGTCTCTCTGCTAGGTGCTCTGAGGGACACAAAGATGAAAAAGGCAAGGAGTTTCCATTCAAGGGGAGCTGGACCTTACCGCAATTAACTTAGTACCGCAGGTACTAAGTGGCACTCAATAAATGTTCTTTTAATAAATGTACTATTGCCAGTGATTTGACAGAAATATGTACAGTACACAAAGGGAACGTAAGAAAACTGAGATGTATATGCTGGAAGGTCAGGGAGGAGGTGGCATTTTGGACTTAGCCTTGGGGAACTAGTAAAATTGTAACAGGGAAAGATGGACTGGAGGGAAGGTGTGGACAAGCAGGAATGTGAGAGTTTGTGTCCATATGAGCCCTTCAAATGGTAGCCTCGCACTGTTGCTTTACTTTACAAGCTCCATGTACTTGTATCACTCACTCAGGGGAAAAAAAAAAACACAAATCTAACCTCTTCTCTGATTGTTAAAATTAAAGATTATGTGTCTGCTGATTTACTCAAGCTTCTTTGAGTTCCAGTTCCCTCATGTATAAACTAAGGATCATAACCCACATCATGAAAGGGTGTCGAGCATACCATGGTATGCTTGTGACAGTGTCCTGTTCCTACAAGACTCCCAGGAAGCTAGAATAGTAGCAATTCCAGCAATACCAGTTGTAGGTTGCTTGAAACTTTAGATTTGCTTCCAAAGAATAATGGTGGGAATGCCTGAACATGATCAAAGCAACAGGTTTTTTCTTTAAATTTAGCTTGGCTGTACTCTCACACTAATTTTTTTTAGCCTTTTAGATTCCTGCTCAAGTTAAGGGGAAGCAGAATGTTTAGTTTTGTGCTCAGAGTTTTACATGCATGTTCTAACTTAGATCAACCAACACACATCTTAAAGATTAAAACATGTCTGTATGATTCATGTAACAGAAGATGGCTTCATCTGATATTAACCCTTATTGGAATATTCATCCGTGGTGTCACATTTCAGAGAACTTACAGTGAAAGGCTTACAGTTACAAGTATTTATGGTATATGTTATAAAATAGCATAATATTTTAAAAATATATTTATGGATAAACTCATAAAATATCTAGACCCTAGGCTTGGCTAGAATGTTACAGTATGAACAATATCATCCTAAAATGGCAGAAATTGGATTGCCAAGGCATTCTCTGATTGTTTAGAACAAAATAGACTTTCATTATTAAATGCTTACAAACATAATAAGCCATATATTAATTATTTCAAATGCATTAAAGTATATAAACCAAAATGGATCGTCTTGAAAACTATTACTTCTATTTGTCAATCAAAAGAGTATTTAGATTTCAGCATCAAAATTAGAAAGTGTACATCAAATGTAGTAGCTAAGAGTGGGAAATTTTAACTTAAAAAAATCGAATAGGTGACCATAATTTAAAAATGGTCTTTCTTATTAAAAATACTCTTTTGGTTGAATGAAAGAAGCTGAAAATTCACTTATATATTCTAAAAGTATGAAAAATAAGAAGGAGGTATATATACACCCCTGCCCTTGGAATAATTCGATGTCGTTTAGCGATGACTTTGACGGACACATTTACACAACAGCAGGAAAAAAAAGCAATAGTTCTGTCTGAAATTATTATTGTCCCCATAGGTGAAAACTGTAATGCTTACTGGCACAAGGCATCTTGACTAAATGTGGGGATTTTCTCCATTTTCTTCAATCTTTAACTTCCCCAGGTTGGAAACGCCACTTTCCCTGGAGGCTTTGGCCAAAGGATAGGAGATTACAAAACAAGATACTGTGTGAGTCATGAGAAATGAAGGAAAAAGCTTATCATGCTTTTTCTGAGATATCTTTTTATTATGAAAACAGAAGAGGGAATTCTTAAAATTCAAGAGCGCTAACGCAAAAGAAAGACATATATAAGACACAGTTTTCAAACTAAGATTGCTTTGTGTAACTGTGGAGTTCACTAACACACACACACACACACACACACACAAATATTTCTGTGACTTAATATGAAGGCAAACCCTACCATACTTAGTAACACAATTCCTTTGTTTTTCAGAATTACTTTACAATAAAAGGTGAACACAGAGTAGTCCCTCCCGTTGTTGCTGATGCTCACTGAATTACTTTGGAAGGATTACACAATAGTGAAAATATTAATTAAAAAGTCAACAACTATCGTCCATACAGTATTTTACAGAGTGTTTGCTTCTACTTTGTCTCATTTAGTTCCAGCAACCCTGAAGGATAGTTTGAGTAGGTGTCATTATCATTTCTAATATACAGATGAGGACTAGAAGTTTGGAGAGATTAAGTGACTTACCCAAGGTCATGTGCTCCAGTTGGCACTGGAGGACTCTGTCCCTGGACTCATCCTCTTCTAAGCTCTCATGAGCTTCCACATAAAGTATGAATTTCTCCAACCCATAAATACAACACAACTTTTGAAGGTTTGTGAAAAATATTTGGAATATATGGATTATATTTAGAAATCCTTTTTGTTTTTCCAGTGACTAAGTCATTTTTCCCCTCTCATAAAACTTATCAAGCTTTCGGAGTACCCCAGGAATTTTTGTCAAGGTTGTTCTCAGGTGGAAAACGTATGGAGAGGTATTCTAACAAAACAAAATTAAGTTTATGTTTACTGTCTGTTATCACTCAAACATCAGATACTGAGAGTGATAGAAAGAAGAGCAGATGTTTTACATCTGCGTTGTCTTATACAGTAGCCAATAACCATATGTGGCTATTGACATTGAAATTAATTTTAATGAGCTAAATGACATAAAAATGGCAGTTCCTTCATCACATTAGTCATATATATGAAGAGCTCTATAGCCACAAGGGCTAATGGCTATTGTATTGGACATCACAGATTATAGAACATTTCCATCATTGCAAAACGTTTTACTGGGGTGTTCGTCTAAATTCTAGCTGTTGTTATCAGTGTCAGCCTATATCTTTCTCAACTCTAACTCTCTGGAGTTGTCCTCTGGGTGAGTGGTATCAGGTGTGTGTGTGTGTGTGTGTGTGTGTGTGTGTGAAATAAACCACAACTCCATATTCCCAAATAATGTTAGGAAAACCAGCAAGTCACAAATAATCATGAACCCCCTGTGTGGCTTCTCTTGATACAGGAAGACTAAATCTCTGTTTAATATCAGTCAACCCTTAAGACCATTTCACTGATACCCTGTTATAGTAACAGCTCTATTTGATAGAAAGAGGGTAAAACAGAGCATGTCCAGTTTGGGGAGTTTTGTGGATATAGGCAGATGAAATGAAAAGGAGATGGGGTAGTTGGGACAGAGATGAGGAAAAGAGATCCTTTCCATGACAGGGGCCCACGTGAAAAGCCAGCAAGTTCTAAGGAGCACCCAGGGAATCTGTCCCACCAGCTTCACTTGGGAATTTTCTTTACGGAACCAAATGGTTGCCTTGGCTGGGTGAGTGAAAATAGAAGAAAAGAGGAAAAATTCAGGGGAAAGGACTGCATGTTTTTCCTACTGAACTGTCTGCTGCAGATGGCCTACCATTGGAGATCTTTTAAAAGTAGGTTAATCTGAAGAGGCAGAGGTTTGGGGAACTAGAAAGCATCCAGGCCAGAATCCCCCATCTGCTACTTCCTACGTCTCTAGCTTCTGTCACATTTAATCTCTGTGAGGTTAATTTCAGATCTTGTTTGTTCTACTAAAGACTAACCAGGTAACGGGTGTGGTGCTTAGGGAGGGTGACAAAGATGAGTAAACACGAAGGACTCACACAAATGGATAATGATCACCTAATTCCAGGAATGCAATGATAGACGTGTGCACAGAGAAAGCTTAGGTAGGTCCGGGGAGGTTTCCAAGTCTTGGAGGACTTTTTGGTGGCGGAAGTGGTGTGTGGGCTAAATCCTGAGGGATGAAGAGAAGTTGAGGAAGGCGTGGGTAATTCATGTAGAGAAGGGAGCAGGAATAAGAGAATGGAGGAAAACTCATACATACGAAAAACACTTATATACAAAGACCCAGGTCCTTTCCCAGTGTGAAAGTACACAGACATTTATAAAACAGGAAAGCATTCTATGCCCAAACAGGTAAAGAGTTCAATGGAGTAGAGAAAAATCATTGCGAGAAAATGGAAGCAAAGAAGGAGTGGCTGCAAATGCCAAATAAATCCTTTCCCACCAACAAAACCTTTTTTTTTTTTTTCCTTTACATATGCTGCCTCTGCCTTTGCGGTGTATTTGCATCCATACAAGACAATGCAGCAGCTGTGTTCATAGAAATCCCCTCTCCTTTCTAGTCAGACAGGTCACATGATCAAATCCCTGATAACAGACACAGTAGGCAGGCAAGCCTTTGGGATCTCAGCAACAACCAGCAGTCCCCACATCGGGGTTTCTCACTGCCCTGCCTGTTGTCACCTTCCACCCACACTGGGAACCACTCTCCCATTGCCCTCAAAAGTAAGGTTGCACAGTGTTTGGCCCCTCTCTGTACGGCCATTGCAAATTATTGAGATTGTGTACCCTTAGATTTAAATACTAATCAGAACTAGAGACTCATTATTAGCTTCTTCTGATTCCAGATGTCTCACGAGGCTCCAGTTTTGGGTGTCTAGACATCTGCTATTTGGAACTCTGGAGCCCCTGGGTGATGTTCAAAGAACAGCAACCCACAGTCTGACTCCTAGAGAGAGGACTATGTGAGTCTTTGGCCCATTCCCCTGAGGAACTGTTCCTTTTGGAAGCAAGAGATGAAGCGACGAGCTCTCAAGGAGAGTTGCCCCACCCAGTGATCTGCATTTAATTTTTTATTAACAACAATAAAAAAAATGAAAAAAAATGCTAACTCATTTCTGACATTATTTGCTATTGGTTATTTTTGACACTTGAATGACAACCCTTAAATGAGGGCTCCCTGAGATTGTTAACAAATTTATGAATTAAAAGGAAGATATGCATATTCTCCCAGGGATTTTTTGGTGGACAGGGAGTTGTAGAAAGAGAAGAAGTTTTTATTTATTATCACAATGCTCTTTCCTGTCCCTAAAACCACTGCTACCCAGAAGCATTAGGGAAAGGTCAGTGTCATCTTCACGTGGGGAGGGAACTTGGGTCTATGGCAAATGCCAGCAAACTCTGGCCTACAGGCCAAATCCAGCCTGTCACCTGTTTTGTGAACAAATTTTATGCAACACAGCCATACTCACATGTTTACATATCAGCTATGGCTGCTATCATACTGGCACAACTTTGAACAACTGCAACAGAGACCGTGTCTGGTCCACAAACCCTAAAATATTATCTGGCCCTTTTCAATAAAAGTTTAACTTGGTCCTAAAGCAGAGACTTGCATAAGAAAGAGTTTGTTCAGTATTTATCAAGTTTTAGTTGATTTGGTAAATACATATGGAGCGCTTCCAGGGTACTAGGCTCTGAAGATTCAACAGGGAATAGAACCCATACAGTCCTTTGCTTCAAAAAGCTTACAATTTTCTCAGACTTTATTGCAATGATTCCCTATTCAGCTTTTTTTCTTCTATGTTTGTTAGAGGGCACAGACAAGTAGCAGAATGTGGGCACAGGCATAGAAGAGGGTTACCAAATCAAATACAGGATGTCCAGTTAAATTCAGCAAATATTTACTAATTTTAAACAGCAACCGTGAATAAAGCCAAATGCTGTGAAATTATTCTCTCTCTAACGGTTGCATCAAGAGAGGGCAAGACAGAAGTATTCAATAGATTTAGAGTGTTTTAATCCTATTGTCAAGGCAACATAAGGTTGTGATGGATAAAGGTGATAGACTTTAGGCATTAACGCAAAACCATCGCTGGTGTGAAATGTATGTGTCAAGCTATCTAAAAATAATGCTAACAAACAATTCCCTTTTTATATAATAATAATAAGAGGAGACATAAAATATAAGAAGAGAAAGCTCTTCTTCCTTTCTGGTGGAAGGGAGAAAAGTACCTAGTGCGCAGAGGGAAAAACCAAGTTGAATAATACATGAGAGTTGAGAAACGTGAAGAATGCTCTGTGTACAAGGATATATCTCTAACTGAAAACGCCTGGCTTAACAAATCCTGCCTCTTAGTTTTGTGATAACAAGAGAATAGAACGGGAGGGAGAAAATCTGGTGATGGCTGAACTTGTCATGTCTATGTAAAACCTAGACCCAGAGCGTCCATGTGGGCAGAATGGAAACTCTTCTAGCAGTCTAACAGTGAGTCCGGCACAGCCAGTCCCTAGAGCCAGAGAGGCATGCAACAGGAGGCATGGTCTGTACTGTCTAAAATGGAAGCATTAATCCTTCTCATCAAACTTGTATTTGTGTTTATAAGCAGCAGCAGATATTTAACTCACACACAGAGATAAAACCAAACACAGAGGCACAGTTTTTATGGATGTTTTAATATCAAGCCTGGACTATATTAGCTAAATCTTAAGCAATCCATAAATTTAAAACATAAATGAGAAATGGCTTGTTTTCAGGTCACTCCTAAAGGGGCTTCCTTAGATCTTCAGTTTGTCACAGTAGCAGACCGCAGATTTCTCCCCCCAAGCATTTCTCATGAAGGGTTTTTTTATTTGTCACACATGTTCCCATTCATTGGTCCAGTGCCCTGGCAGAACCAGAGATTCTGAACTTGTCCGGAAAAGGGTTTCATAATTCATCATGCATACCACTCTGCTTGGCGCCAAGAACAGTGGCCTGATCCAAGTACATGCTCTTGGACATTCACGGTTGACTAAAGGGACGAGCTTTTTGATAAAGTAATGTAGGACAAAAGGAAAGAGCCTGATAGCACAGGCCCTGTGGAGGAGGGAGAAAGAGAGAGGGAGCGAGAATGCAGGGGGGTGGGGAGCTCTCCCTATGGGTGTCCCGTGGGACAAATGTGTGAGTGCACTGGCTGAGAAAGGTGGCTCCCACAGCAAAGGGGTGGGGGTGGGTGCGCTAGAAGAACAGTGAGAGGCTTGGAAGGATAAGAGAGGGGAGGACAGGAAAAAGGGAAAAAGAGAGCCTGGTGCGAGAGCAAATGTTCCAGGACAGATTATTTTGGAAAACACGGTGCCTGTCAGCCAGCCCAGGAAGTTCATGTTGGGGGCCAGCCTCAATCTGGGGCATCCATTAAACTTGTCTTTGACAAGGCTGGGGGAGGAGAAAGAGAGGCAATGAAATGATGCCTGGGGCCCACAACATGCTAATGTTCTTGGAAAGTGCCAATTTATCCACGGAAGTAAAGTATTCTGAAAAGTTGCCTGTTTCCACTGTGTTCATAATGATTTCAGCAGTGAGCCATCTGAATTCAAAATTAAGATTTACTTTATTTGAAATGTTTCACCTTAGAAAGATGGAGCAGAATCGTAAGAAAGGAATATGTTTAACTATTGTTGTTAAATCTAAGTATTCAGTCAGCCTTCTTCTCCTGCTGAATATTCAAATTGGAGAGCCACAGAGGACAAAGAAAAAATAAATGCATTTCTGATTAGAAAATGCAAATTAATGCCTGCATTCTGCATAAATTCCTCCAATATACTCTTTCAGTTGTTTTCTTTCATTACTATCTAACTAGAAAACTTCGGTAATTTCTTTTAGTAGGTAGGTGAGTGGGAAACTCTGCAAATTTCCTTATTTAAAAAAAAATTGTACCGATAATTAGAGAAATGCAGATCAAAGCTAGAAAATAACAATTCCCCTATCAAAATCGTGAAGCTCCAAAACACTGATAATTCCCCAGGTTGTTATAATTGTGACAAAACAGAAATTCCAAATAACCTTGATGGCCTTATTAATTGATGTCACAGTTTGAAAGGACAATTTGGAAATTTATCTACACTTTAAATCCTTTTGTACCCCAAATTTCACATCATTGAATATACTTTATAGAGACAGTTGCCCAAATGATTAAACATATATGAACAAGGATGTTCACTAGGGGATATGCACAGGTGCACAGAGCAGGAAATGATTAAAATGCCCACCAGGTGAGAACTGGCTTATTAAGTTATGGTCCATACTTTCAACCAAAATCCTGAACAGCCTTTAAAGGAATGAGCTACATTTACATGGTTTGGCATATATCATACAAGTATGTCCTTTCAACATATTAAATGGGGGGAAAGAGTCACAGAATAGCACTATGATATAATGATTCTAATTTTATTTTTTAATACAATCAATGGATAGGATTTATGAATATTTTATAGGGCTGTTATGCAAAGAAAACATCTGGAAGGATTCACAATAAAATGTTAAGCAGTGGCCACTTCTGGAAAGCAGCAAGTTGAGTTTGACAGAGATGGGGGATTTTACTTTCTTTTCCTACCACACTGTATTTTTTGCCCTTTTTTTTTATAGGCCTGTATTCTCTCATAATTCAAAAAAGTGAGTTTATTTGCTCAGTGGTTTGAATTCACTTCTTTTTAGGAAAACTTCAGGATTTGTACATACTCCCAGGTAAGTATCATCCATATCCGAAAAGTATAAGGCTTACCATTCACTACTGATCCTGCTAATTTATTTCAATGATTTTTACTCTAGGTTCCCCAAAGTCCCTGGAATCCTCTCAAGTCAGGTCTCCCTTCCCTGCTACTTTCCTACACCATCCACCAACACCACACATGAGCTTTTAGAGATTCTCAGAAAGAAAGCAGGGTGAAATTCCATTCCTCACTTCCAAACTCTGACCATGGTTAAAACTCTGCAAATTTCACCTACAATAATAAAGGTCTATGATCTATAAGAAACATTGTTTTTTGATTTGTTTTATTTTTTTTAGTTTGTTGGGGTGACAATGGTTAGTAAAGTTACTTACGTTTCAAGTGTACAATTCTACAATACATCATCTATATATCACATTGTTTACTCACCACCCAGAGTCAGTTCTCCTTCCATCACCATATATTTGATCCCCCTTACCCTCATCTCCCACCCCCCACTCCCCTTACCCTCTGGTAACCACTAAACTATTGTCTGTGTCTATGAGTTTTTGTTTTTTGTTTGTTTGTCTTGTTCCTTTTTTGCTTTCAGTTTTATATCCCATGTATCAGTGAAATCATATGAATCTTGACTTTTTCTCTCTGATTTATTTCTCTTAGTATAATAATTTCAAGATCAATCCATGTAGTCGCAAATGGCACTATTTCAACTTTTCTTATGGCAGAATAGTGTTCCATTGTGTATATATACCACAACTTCTTTATCCAATCATCTATCGAAGGACACTTTGGTTGTTTCCATATCTTGGCCACTGTAAATAATGCTTCAATGAACATTGGAGCCCATATATCTTTACAGATAAATATTTTCAGATATTTTGGATATACACCCTTGAGAGGGATTGATGGGTCATATGGGTTTTAAAATAGTAGAATTAGAAGTCTAACATCACCCAGGTGGGTGATTCTCAACCTTCACTGCACAATAGGGTCACCTAAGATGCTTAGAGAGCACTGATATGGCCCCGGCTGCCCCCAGGCCTGCTAAAACCAAGTCTATTTTGGATGCACAGTAACCATTGAGAACCTTGTCTAAGCCCTTCCCAGAAAGCTAAGAACACTGAGTAGCAGGGAGGATGGATGAGTTGCCAAATGTCATGCCTGTGCAAATTGAAAGATGTGTTATTGACAGCATTTTAAGTGTTTGTCTAGGCTGCGTGGTAATGAAAAGCTCAGAAAGAGGAATTGAGCATAAATTTGTTATTAAAATTAGAATACCAGAAGGTTTTTTCTTCTATTCCAAGACATATATTGCTTGAAAAGTACCATGATTGATGACAGTTGTCCATGTTAGTGCAATATTAGCAAGCAATCCCTTTCTGCCATGATTGTAAGTAAATAATTTCTCGGAACATCGTGTCTAGAAAACCTTAATTGCCTTAATTGCTTTCATCATAACTCATCAGCCCATCAAACGCGTTGATAAGAATTCTCAACAGTAGATTTAAATGTTTTAATAAAAGAATTTTATAACAGCTTGTACTATCTCTGGTTATAGCTCAACATAAATTCGGTCAGAAAAGTAATTTTTAAAATAATCTCCTTATGTTTAAATCTAGGACACCATCTAAAATGGATCAAATTCCCACAGGGATTAATACACAAGCCTAAGTTTTGAATTGTTCTGTAAAGAAATCCAGGGTATGCCTAATTAATATGAATATTTTTAAGAAGCCATTTTACTCTCAGAAATTATATTTGTATCTCCACCTTATAATCGATGAAGAGTTTGAATGCACTTCACGTTCTCATGCTGAAGGTAAAGGACCCCTCCCAGCCACACATATACACATTATTATTGCACAACTCAGAAATCCGTTGTTCAGCTTTCCCCCTAAAGAATTTTGGGAGGCAGAGGCTGCCACTAACTATTTTCAGGCAAAGTTCTAAAATTGCTTCTGTAGTAATCCCAGCTGCAAAATCTCAGATATGTGTTCTACGAAGCCTTTGCCATAAGCCTACTCCCAATTGACTGAGAGAATTGTAGAACAAAGAGGGAAACCTCTAACGCTTTCAAACTCACTGGGACATCTTTCATCAAATATGTCTTAATTTAAACATGGCTCGAGGTAGGACAAAAGGTAATGACACGAGAAATGATGAAAACTCCATGGTTGAATTATAACACACTTAGAATTACAACACACTTAGAATTGTAACACACGTAGAATTATAACATACTTAAACAGAAATGTTGTTGAGCTTCTGCTTTTTGTTTTTTCAGAGAAAACATGAATTGTAATAAACTTTCAAAGTTCTCCATGAACAATATAAATAAATCTAGATTCCAGCTTTAAGCTATAATACTTATAGTTTCCCCCACTTTAAATGGGAACACTTTAGTCACTGGCTTGGGAGAACTCATTATCTTGCTATTGTTTAGTTTTAAAAATTTATTATTTCTGTTTATCTTTGTTAGGTTGTGTTTATTGTTTTCCCACATGAGGGAATAGTTAATTTAAAAATGAGCTTCTATTGGTATATTTGGGGCAGCCTCATTACATTTTTCAGAATATTCATTTCCCCATCTTTTATTTTCCTTTCAATAATATTATAAGTCCTGTGCATCTTTGCCTGAGCCAGACAATGTGACATTTATTTACTCAAACACATTTCCCAAGAACCACTTTAAAAAGTTTCTAAATTCCTTAATAATATTATCCTATTCCATCCTGTCACATGTTATTTGCATAGTCATTTCATTGGATAGTTTATGATCAATGGAGGTGAAAGTATTTTCTTACACTGCCATTTTTCACATGACTCGATGTCTTACTAGAACGACATGTGGGGTCGTTTCCTCCTGAGTCCCCTTAAGTTGGCCCCAGCTTTCTGAAGAGCTGTGGGTCTGCCCTGGCAGCCTACTGATCCTCTGCTTGGCTCCCCTCCCACAGTGACTCCCTAAAGGCCATCTTCCAAAAAAAAAAAAAAAAATGGTCCTGAGCTATCCCATTCAAGTCTGCAGTCAAGAACACAAGGACTCCTGCTTCTGTCATACCAAAGCTTCTATGAGTCATTGGATTTGTACTTCTTTTGCTACCTCTTTACATGTACTTTGTTACTTTCCCGTGGCCTGCCCAAACTTCCCGGAGTACATTCATCAATGGCTGAGGAACATTACTGATAGGGCCTGAATCATGTCTTTCTGAAATTTATATGTTGCAGGCTGATTCCTCAGGACCTCAGAATGGGGTTATATTTGGAGACAAGGCCTTTAACAGTAATTAAGGTAATCGAGACCGTATGTCCGGGCCTTAAGCCAATACAACTGGTGTCTTTGTAAGATGAGGAGATTAGGACACAGACTTGTACAGATTGAAGACCATGTGAAGACAGAGAGAGGAGATGGCCATCTATAAGCCGAAGAGAGAGGCCTCCGAAGAAACCTGCCAACACCTGGATCTCAGGCGCCTAGACTCCAGGACTGCGAGAAAATGAATTTATGTTGGTTAAACGTTTCAGTCCATGGTCCTTTGTTATAGCACTTCTAACAAACTCGTACAACTATTTTTCTCTAATTAGACTTTGAGCACCTATGAGACGCCAAGGGGAAATATGGTAAGAAGTGAGAATGGAGAGAAAGGCTGTGTCAAGATTCTGTATAGTGTTAAAAGTATGGGAAGGGATGCGAATTTTATTCTCACTGAGATGTAAGAAGGGAATGGAATGCAACAGTAAAAACAAATCTTTTAGAAGGTAAGATTTGAGCAGTTTTGATAGAGAGGTAATGATATACGCTAGACATGCAGTGGATTAAAAAATAAATGGGTTAGGAAACACATGGACTCAGGGAATGTAGGTAGCGAAACTACCTATGTCTTCCCTCTAACAATAACCCAAGTAATGCTAGCTGGTATTTAATATGGGAAATAAAATAAAAGTTTAATGCCTTGATCTAATATAAATGTTTCTGCTTGTACAGTGGAAAAGAAACAGCAGTGCCCTGACAATGACTTACAACTATTACCTAAATATGCACATGTTTTCCTCTTGCAAAGTTGACTACTCATAAAATAAATTATAATTTTTCCACATCTTACATTTAGGATAATTGAAAAATATGTTTTCCCTGGAGACTGATATGTATGGATAGACTCGTACCATTATGCTATGTAGACTTAGAAAGTTAGGAAACAGTAGGTCAGGAGATTTTTTTTTTTCTTTTCTTTTGCCACTAGGCATTAGCCTTACATCCTTAGTCATTGATACTTCACAAGGGAAAGCTAAAATTCATATTTGTGCTACCTTGTGACTTTTCTTCCTTACATCAAAATTCTCCAGTAATTATATGAAGCTCTAAGTATGTCATAATAATGGCCAGAGATTATCATCTGTTTGCCAGTGCAATCTTGGAAGATAGTATTACATTTTATAAATAGGAACTTTTGTTTCAACTCACTTGGGTGAGAATACTCATAATACAATCAGGATTTCACTTGAAAATTGCAGTGATGGCCAGAATCAAGTTTCCAAATTTTCCTGAGATATTGTCAGAGTATATTAAATATTCATCATTGTTTTGCTATTTGGTTGGTTGTCCGTGATTGAGACTTTTAATTAAAATTCAGAGAGATAAAGTACACAAAATACTTAGCACAATGTCTAGTGGACATTCAAAATATGTATAGTGAATCAGTTACTGATTGAATAAATGAATGTATCATACGGCAGAAATGCAGCTGATTGTCAAGGAGACTAGACCCATTTTCAAGAAAGTTGTCAGGAACTCAAGCTATATCTTTTCTTTGTCATTACTTCCATTTTATTGTTCTCATCCACTAACTAGCTTTCTCTGCTTTTCTGTTCCTTTGGGTATCCCAGTGCTCCTGAGTTTAAATATGTTTAACATGTTAATATATTATTATTTATCCACCCCCTCAGAGACTCTTGTTCCCAGTGCTAAACCTCGATTTGTGCAGCTTAAAACAAGTGCTCACCCAGCGTCCAATTGGCTTTCACCAGAGGAGAAATTTTCACATGAAAAGTATGGCAGTTGAGTAAATTCTCTAGGTAAATGGAAGGCCAGTTCATTTCCAGAAAAAAGGAATTGTTCTAAGTTGGGCAGATAACCAAAAGGTGTCTTCTGATGATTTGTGGTGGGGAGGGGAGTAAAATTTTACTGAAAGGAATGAATGAAAAAAACATCAGTACAAAATACAAAGGAAAGATGAGAAAATGATGACTTTGAATCAAAATGTAAGAGAGATTTGTTGTCAATATCACAGAAGAACCATTCATAATTTAGTGGGTCATCTCTCTGCTCATAGTCCCAAATGGACTTTGATTAAGTTTTGTCAAATATGTTTCAAATTAATTGTATTTTGAGTATTTTATTATATTTATCTCATTAAGATATGTAAGTGATTAATTTTCAAGAAATTTAGCTATATAGTATATACTTACATGAGGATTAGGAAACATGTAAGTTTAACCTATGAATATTTTCACATTTTTTGTTCCTTCATGTACATTTATAAATCAAGAGTAGTCCAAACATCCACTTCAGATTACATTTTTGACACCCTTTCATCACTGAATGGAGAGTAATGCATATAGTTTTAAAAATCAGCTAAACCTGGGTTTCCACTGAAGCAGCTGAGGATCCAAGATGCTCTAGGCTACACGCTGAAGTTTGGAAAAGATTCAACCTGCTGACTTTTATCCCTTCTTTTGGACACCATTGCTACGGGTAATTTGGGCCTCTGGCTATAAAACAGGAAACTGTCTGTCTGCATTATTAATGGATGCTTGATGGGATGAGTTAACAGTGACTTTGGTTTCATTGCAAAAAGACCAAAAGAAATTTCCTGAGATGGAAAAAGCCAAATAGAGAGAAATATGATGACAAGAACAACTAACATTTGCACGTTGCTTAAGATGTGCTAAGCATTGTGTTGAATACTTTAAACGGTTTATATGATTTAATACTTGCAAGTAACCTAAGGCATGGATACTATTATCACTGTATTTTCAAGACTAGAAAATCAAGGTCTGAAGAAATTAAGTAACTACTTATGGTCACAGCAGCTAGGAATAGGGTGGAACTGAAATTTCATTTTGTGTAACATAACTTTAGAACCATCATCCTCCCATAGATCATAACTTCTACTTTACTGCACCCTTCATGTTGAGGATTAAATTTTAAGCAAAGCCACAAGTCATGGAAGTAATGGGCCTGCATTTTCTCTGTGCTAAACCATTCTTTGACTTTTTTTTTAAGGATGAGATGAGGCAAGGGACTTAGGAAAATTTGCGCTAGATACACATAGCATTAAAACCAATTTGTAAAATCCACAAAACAGAAAAGTTGAAAAGGTTTTATATGCATTTATTCCCTGGTTAATATAATGCACAAACAGCATTTAGATATTACTTACACTTCAGCTGTTTCATTTGTTCTGAGACCAAAAGCTGGAATTTCTCATTCATGGATAGGGAAAGAAGCAGCAGGAAGAAGGTGATAAAGGGGTTATGCCAAGACTGTAATTAATTCTCTGCAGGAAACACCAAGAACTACTCCATAAAAGAGAAAGACGTTTCTGACCTTCCTTTCTCTCTTACTCCATAGAAGAGTGTACTGGGTAGATTGTAAACCTAGATGGAAATTTACTTACAACCTCCAATCATTTGCGGTAAAATCTAACTATGACTTTCATCCATGGTAAAATCATATTATAATTTTGTTTTATTTTGGATAGAAATGTCACATTTCTTCTTAATCTATGTATATCAATATTGATATGCATATATAAAGATACAAATATATTAAAAATACCCTAAACAAAATAAGGAATTGGCATATTTTGCACATTTTCAACATTCTTAAATGACATAGGTATATATCTTACAGGTGAAATCTCTGTAACCTTAATTGTCATACCTTACTTAAAATAATGGATACAATTTATTATTTCCATCTATTCTTATGAGAAGAAAAATTAACATAAAGTGTTCCAGGAACTTCAGGCCGATTTGCTTATTTTCCCAGTGATATCCAAACACTTCACTCCTGCAAGCTTCCAGATTTGCTCCTAATATGTAAATGGGAATAAAGGGGAGACAGAAACCTTCTCCCAGGGGTACACTAAATATGGGAAAAGGGAAACAAGGTCAAAGAGATTTTCATGGGGAAAAGCAGATGGTTTTGGTCTTAGCAATTAAAACCAAAATCCTGAACCACAAATTCTTTTAACCCCAACGCAGAAGTCTTCATTAAGCTAAGTGAAATAGTCAGACAGAGAAAGTTGAGAACGATATGATTTCATTCATATGTGGGATATAAAACTCAAAACAACAAAGGAACAAGACAAACAAATGAAGAAACAAAAACTCATAGACACAGACAACAGTTTAGTGGTTACTATAACGTGGGGGGAAGAGGGTGGTAGGTGAGGGTAAACAGGGTCAAATATATGGTGATGGAAGGAAAACTGACACTGGGTGGTGAGTACACAATGTGATATATAGATGATGTAATACAGAATTGTACACCTGAAACCTATGTAACTTTACTAACCATTGTCACCCCAATAAACTTTAACTAAAACAAAACAAAACAAACAAAAGAATCTTCTGTTTGGTCTTAAATGGAAGTAAACAGAACTCATCCTAAGCTTTCCTCAAATGCAGACTTTTTTCTAGGTTAGTGTACAGTTTCAGAATTGGAAAACATAGTTAAACCGTACTGCATGAAATGTTCTCAAGTATTTTACGATCCAAATTTAAAGAGAATTTGAATGTATTTATTGGCTTCTTAGCTATGCTTCTTTGCAGTATTTTTTAGTAATGTTTTTAGTGATTGCTTTGGAGTTACAGTGTACACCTTTAACTTTCAGTCTTCTTAGAGTTAATATTGTGCTACTTTAC
Organism: Rhinolophus ferrumequinum; assembly: GCF_004115265.2. Classification (NCBI taxonomy): domain Eukaryota; kingdom Metazoa; phylum Chordata; class Mammalia; order Chiroptera; family Rhinolophidae; genus Rhinolophus; species Rhinolophus ferrumequinum. The sequence goes on from NC_046293.1 coordinate 83,363,344, forward strand.
ATAAAATGCAGAAATTTTCACCCATATGGGTCCATTTGCCCCTTTCCCCGTCCTTTATATTATAATTGTCATACTGATTACATCTTCACATAGTAAATACCTCATAAACAATATTATAACTTTTCCTTCAAACAGTCGTATATATATTTTAAAGAAATTAAGAATAGAAAATAGCCTATATTTGTGTAGGCCTTCTCTAATTCTCTTAATTCCTTCCTGAATGTCTTAATTTCTATCTGCTATTGTTTTCCCTAGTTCTGAAGAATTTCCTTTAGAATTTTTTTGTCGCACAAGATGCTGGTAATTGATTCTCTTCATTTTCTTTTGTGTGATCATGTTTTTATTTTGCTCTGTTTCTTCATGGATATTTGGATATTTTGGATATTTTTTTCTGTATATAGAATTCTGGGTTGAAGTTTCATTCTTTTAGCACTGTAAGTATGTTGTTACACTGTCTTCTGGTCTTCCCAGTTTTCATTGAGCAATTAGTGGAATTTGATCATTGTTCAACCATATATACTGTGTCATTTTTCTTGAGTTGCTTTTAAGCTGCTTTTTCCTCTCAACTTTTATTTTCCAGCAGATTAACTATGATGTGCATAGGTGTGGTTTTCTTTGCATTAGTTCTTTTTAGATTCACTGAGCTTCTTAGACCTAAATATTCATGTCTTTCACCACATTGGTGAAATTTTGGGCCATTATTTCTTAAAATACATTTACTACCCCATTTTTCTTCCCTCTCCTTCCGGAACTTCAGTTACACATATACTACACCTTTTTATATTATATTGTTCCACAGGTCCCTGGGACTCTGTTCCTTTTTAGTTGTTTGTTTTTTAATTGTCCCCCTGATCCAATAACTTATATTACTCTATGTTAAAGTTTGCTGATTCATTTCCCTGTCATTTCTATTCTCCTATTAGCCTATCCAGTAAATTGTAACTTCTGATTTATAGTTTTCAGTTATAGAATTTACATGTGGTACTTTGATATAGTTACAAATTCTCTGCCTAGTTTTGTATTTCTTATGAGTATATTTTCCTTTATTTCATTGTGCTTAGTTTTAATAGGTGCTTTAAACTCCTTAGTCTGCTAATTCTACAGTAACATTTGATTGTTCTTTGGGTTGGTCTTGGTTTATGATCTCTTCTCTTGAGACTGGCCCATACTTTCCCAAATCTGTACATCAAGTAATTTTAAATTGTGCTTTGAACATAGAAAATGATCAAAGAATGATTTTTGTTGTTCTTATTTTAGCAAACAAAAAATTTTGTTACTGTCCAGCTGAAAATTCTATCTTTTGAGTGGCAACTAAAATATCAGTTTTATCCGTTCATCCTCAGTTGGACTGCTGTACGTCTGTCCCAGAAATGTATGGCTCAGGAGTGAGTCTAAGATTTGGGCAGAATTTATATACTGTATTCAGAGCTTCTTGTCTCTGGTTCTCTCCTTTCTTGGATTCCCCCTTCACTTTCCTAGCAGCTTTGATTTCCCTGATCTCTGTTCTCTCATTTTTGAGGCCAGAAAGACTGACACCATTTGTAAAAATGAAACTCTCCCTCATATCATTCCATTCACCCAAGTGTCAACTTCCACCACAAATTTGCCCAATTTTCTTTGGTCTCCAAGTACTGTAAAGATTTTCTTTTTCATTTTGGCCAGAGTTTTAATTATTACCTGTAGAAGGGTTGGTCCAGTAAGGGGTTACTCACCTATATCAGAAGTTAAACTCACGATTATAAAATGTAGGCACTGATTGCTTTTGTTATTTTTTTTCTCCTCCTTTCCTTTCTCTTTCTCTTTCTCTCTCTCTCTTTGTTTTTGATTGTAGAAATAAACTTTGAGGAACATAGTTTATCAGAATATTTATTGTTGTTGTTATCTCAGTTCTTTCACATCTTTTTTTTAATGAAATGAGTAGCTTCTCTCCTGAAACATATGAGGCAAATTTACTAAGAGAATTGAGGTATCGGAAGAGTGTTTAATCAAAGAAAAGGGAACTTCATGACAGGGTAACACAGGAGTTAATTCCAAATACATTGATGGTACATCAGATGACAGAGAAGTGATGACTGTAGGAAAAGAAAACCAAGAAGAATTTGGCCAGAACTCAAATCCAAGTTTGAATTACTCCAGGGTGCATGCTCCTGACCACCCATGCTATCCTGAGGAAGAATATTAAAACCAAAAATTGGAAAATACCATTTAACATGGAAGAAACACAGGAAAACAGTATAGAATTATTTCAAAGAATGTGAAAAATTAGTGAAAAAGATCATTTTAAAAAATGGTGCTGTTTGTGTTGGCTAACGACAGAAGCCAATTTAAAAATGGGGTTTCTAAATTCTAACATTGAAATGGAAGTCTCTTTATATAGAATTGGCCAAGGATCTTCAATATTGTAAAGAAGGCATGATGAGGTTTATTAAACATATTTTAAAAAGCATTCTTTCTCTAAGATGTCACTTCTATTGCTCCTTATTATGATTTGCTAGTGTTGTGGAAAATAAGGTAAAGTGTTTTGTCCATTTCTAAGAGCCTCAGGAATGTTAAGTTCCAAAGGTAGTTGCAGCAACGTCTTTAGGAATACCTATTAGCTTATCAATAGAACGGCGCCTCCCAATCACCTGTTTACACACACACTCTGCTGTTGAGGCATTGACATATTAAAGACCATGTTGATATAGGTTGACAGAAACAATCCAGTGATAAACCTGAACAAGTATTTGCATTAAATAAGAATTTATGCTATGCATAAGCAAAGGTAAGTGAATTCACTGTAGGGTGGCAGATAGAGAAAGTAGCAATTTCTTGTTTAGACAGAAAGATCTGACAAGGAAGAACTCATTAGGGCCTCTGGAGAGTGGCTGACAGCTGAAGAGCTGTCGGCTCTGTCAAAAGACCTTTGAAAATTATTCTTGTTTTTGAATCAGAATTTTCTGAATCACCAGCAGGACGCCAGAAGCACATTGTTTGCTTCCTTGTCTATTTCCTCACCCTTTAGTGCTATCAGAATTTGCCCAAAGCCTTAGCTGCCTTCAAAACTTTTTTGCTTTGGATGCGTGCCCACAGACAAACTGGAATTTGTTTTATCATAAATCCATTTATTTTCCCTTGCTTCTATTCTGGCTAACTAATGCCAGGCCTTTCTTTGAAATATGCAGTTACTGACAATCTGTCATTGTGTGTGTGTGTGTGTGTGTGAAACACATACACAGATTGACCTTAATTTTATGTCTCTAAGATTGACAAAATGAAGATGGTAGGAATATAGTGCTAGACTTGCAAAAGGAAAACTGATTCAAATGCCTCCTATTTAAAACAAACAAAACCCCCAAAATTCTTGCAGACAGATCTGGTCTAAATTACGTATTTTAATGGTTCACCTCTGATTTGTTCTGCTCAAGCATAGAAGATTCTAATTTTCGATCCTGGAATCATGATCTAATTGAAGATACACACAGGTCAGTCCTCAGCACCACCATTCCCAGACTTCACGTGTACTCAACTTTGACATCTGATCTTGCCACGCATCCCCCTCCCTGCCCTCGACGTGCCCACTCTCAGTGTTACCCTCACATCCGTGTTACCCGCAGCGCCAAGCTCTGCTTGCAGCGTCATGTTTCCTGACAGCTTATACCAGCACTTAGCTAAGGAAGGAAGGACCATTTTCATAAATAGGGTAACATATCTTTTTATGTGTGAAAAAAGACTTTCATAACAGTTACCATAAGAGGTATAAGAATGATTATCCCCATTTGACAGTGAAAGAACTGACAGATATTCCTCACTGACTCAGGGTATGTTGTAAATAAGAGACAAAGTCTAGATTCCTACTCAGATATGACTCTCAAACCTTTGTTTTCTCTTAACCACTATACTAGCCTGCCACCCCTGAAGCAAGGCTCTCTATCCTTAGTTGGTGGTTGTATTTCCCTGAAGTTACAATATGTATGGGACCTCACCTCTGAGAAGTTCAAGAGTGCTTCCTAGGTACCCATACCACCACTGGATGAATTCCTTTAATGAAATCACAAAACCTCTATCTCATCTTTGGTGTGCGGTTACCTTGAGTTTCTTCACTATCTGACTGCTTCAGAGGAGTGGTAGTGGTTGAGCTACTGGTCAACTTGAAACAGGTATAATTATTATTTCCACTTTATAGATGAAAAAAATTTAGGCTTAGTACAGTCCCATGCAGCCGGGATCAAAGACAAGGTCTACTTGTCAACAAAACTACTTGTGGATGGAAACCTCATGTTGCTCAGCAGTCTGATCCACATTCAATATATCTGTTGACTTGAACTGACCTAAATAACTACTTTCAGCACAACCTCTCTCCTGTGCCAATTCTCTCATGCTGAGCAGGAACCCTTATATGTTCCAACACATTCTGACCTTTCTTTAAATCTTTATTTCCTCTTCTATCAGTCAAAGTTTCTATAAGAAAAGATAGTGTACACACATTTTTATGTAATTATTATTTTTCAGGGATGTGAGTAGGGTTAAGAGCACCATGATAGATGGTGAAGAGGTGCCTAGGGACTAGCAACAACATGTATCCATAATCACCCGCTAAGGTAAAGAGCAAGAGAGAAAGATGGTATTAGTGGAACCAGTACAAGAGGGGCTGTCAAACAGGAGCTGTGGCTGTAGAAGAATGGACCCTCTCTCTATGTAGTGAAGCAGGGAGACAAGGAAGAAATAAATACTGTAATCTCTCTCTCTCATGCGTGAGTGTGTGTGTGTGTGTGTGTGTGTCCATTATCCAGTCAGCTGCTGGGCCTTCCAATTGCTGAATCCAATCAGGATACAAAGTACAAGGGAACTGGGATGATTCAGGGCACAGAGTAGGACAGAGGAAAAAAGAAAATGGATCCAGAGGGGCAATCAGAGAACCACCAGTATCCCTCCCATGAAGACTACCCTCCTAGTAAATAACTTGGGCATTTTCCACTAAAACTAAACATATGCATACCCTGTGATCCAGGAATTCCAGTCCTTGGTATATACGTCAGAGAAATGAGTGCATACGCCCATGAAGCTAAACGTACAGAAATGCTCATAGCAATTTTGTTTAAGCTAATCAAAACCTGGAAACAACCCAAGTGTTTACCAACACTAGAATGGATAAATTGTGGCATATTCATAGGAAATTGCACAGCAATGAAAAAGAACAAGCCACTGATAAATGCAACAACATGAATGAGTCTCACTGATACAATGTGAAGTTGAAAAAAAGCCAGACACCAAAGAGTACATGCTGAATGATTCTATTTATAAAAAGTTCTAAAACAGGCACAACCAAGCTGTGGTGATAGAAGTCAGAATAGTGTTTACCTTTTAGTGTGTGTGGGAGGGGAGACAGAGCTTGGCATTGACTGGAAAGGGACAGGAAGGAACCTCTGGGTAGTGGTTACTTAGGTATACGCACATGTACAATTTACTGAGCTGAACGTTGAACACTATTTCGCTTCATGCAAGTTATATCGCAGTTTAAGCAATAATAACCATCACTACAACTATTATTACTACTACTCTCCCATGTACCACCATTATTCAGAATTAGGTTGTCTGCCAGGTAATAACAAGTGAAAGATTTAATCAGAAAACATTCTCTTCTTATTTGTAAACTGGACATTCCTCACTGGCAACAAAAAAGGAACAGGTTACTGAAAAGGAACTGACAAAGACAAAAAAGCTTTCAATTCCAGAAGACATTTGGGCCATGAATCCAACTTTCAGAGACAAGAGGAAGACAAGTGGGTAGAGTTAATATTTTGGGATGGGCAGCTGTTGGGGCCCTTCAAATCATGCCTGGCTGTCAAATGCCTGTGTAAGTCTGTCCCAGAGCATTGTCCTAAAGTGTTACTATGTCACACAGGAATAAAGCTTCAGATAACTATAATAGATAAGGCATTTTTATGAAAAGTGGCCAGAAATATCGCATGACTAATTTTCAAACATAATTTATTTTTTGCCTGGTAACTTGGGTAGAACATAGAATTGAGTGAAATTATCCAAACTCTCCTGGTTTGTTGTTTCCTCATTCACTACTAGATTGGTTTTCAATGTAATAGTCAATAATATTTCTAAATAGAAGTCCGATTACATGGCATTTTAATATCCTGACCCACAGATAAGAATTTAACAAGTATCTTTACAATGCTGTTATCTCAGTGGTCCTGATCCTATGGTTAAAAAAAAAAAAGAAAAAGAAAAAAGAAACACCACCCTGAGAATAAATTGTTCACCCTAAGAGTAGAATTAATATTTTTAAACACCATGGCTCCATTTTGTAAATTGCTTCTCCATGATATGTTACTGGGCAACCAAAGAGAGGTATATAGACTTGAGACACAAGAGAAAAGACAACTGGAGTTGGTACTATATGGAAGCAAAGATTTTAAGGAGACTCTCAGAAGGGGAATCAGGGCTATCATTTATGTGTAATGTGTCTGATCCACAAACCCAGAACTGTAGTAGCTTGTAGACTCAGAATATTCCCACTATAATCTGTGAGAACTGCACCCCAAATTCCTCTCAATTTTATATGGGATTCCCCAGAAGCCTTCTTGTATGAACAAAGCCTTCAGGCTATCTCATGTCATTCACCATTTTCCTCCTTTCCCCCAGCTCACTCTGGGCAGTCTCCTGCTGGGCCAGTGCTGCTCCCTAGGGCACTGATGTCTGTGCTGAGGGCACCGTCTTTTGTCAGAGCTGTGAACAGTGTTGCTGCTGGTGTCTTAAAGCTCTCCCAATGGCACAGAGAGCTTTGAGTGAAACTGCCATTAGGTTTACTTCAGCTTCTCATCAAATATATGGTACGTACAAAAGAGTACCATATATAAATATTCTTAAATAACAATAGTAATAAATTAAATAAATCAAATAAGCCATGTGTACCTACTACTCAGCTGAAGAAATAAAACTTTCTTCCAGCTTTGAAGTGCCCCTCCATCCCTAAACTCTTCCCCCTCCTCTCAGTGTTCATCAATGAACTTTATCCAAGACATACTATTTGAGGGATTGTTGATTTTCTAAGTCAAAGGGAAATCTTTGTGACTTTCTCCCAAAGAAGATGAGTTAGGTCAGAACTAGAGTGGAGCTCAGATTGGAGCAGCTGGAAGGTGGGTGGAGCAGGTTGCCCTAAGCGTGGATCCCAGTACACCACTACAATTGGGGTACTGAGTATGGGCCTGCACACAGCTAGTGGAGTCAAATCTGGTGCTCCAATGCTGAGGCTGAAACCTTAAACAGGCCGAAATGGCCTTAAAGTCAGTGGTGTCTTCTGGCTGCTTGTAAAAACAAAAGCAGAAACAGATGCAAAACCTCTCTCGATGAAAGATACCTTAATTCAGGTGCATGGACATCACCCACGTGAAGATCAAACAGCAAGTTCAAAATCAAACACCGAGTACATAAGAAGGCAAGCTACCACAGGTGACCATCAACAGAAACAATAAACAATAGTCTTAGATACCTCCCACTTCAAAGACAATGGATACTAGAATTATCAGGTACAGCATATAAAACAAGTACAAATGAAATTTAAAGAAATCAAGTACACAAAAATCAAAGTAAGCCAATAGCAAGGATTATCTTTTTTTGTTTTTTGAAAGGGTCTGAACCTAGAGTTTTTCACCTTTTTTGTGGACAAGAATATTTATAACTATTTCAGTTTCATTGATCCTATAGGAGTATTAAGTTTCAATTTCTTTATGTGTCAGCTTTAATAATTATGTTTTTCTTTGAGATTCCTGCTTCATCTAAGTTTCCAAACTTATTGATGTAAAGTTGTTCACATTTTCATTACATTTGTTATCTTTGTTGCATCTTTAGTTACACTATTTTCATTTGTAGTATTGTTTCTTTTTTCTTCCTTTCTTTTACTCCAACTTGTCAGAGTTTTATTTTATTAGCTTTCCCAAAGAACCAAAATTTTGTTTTGTTGGTCATTTCCATCAAATGTTTGTAATCCTCTTTTATACATTTCTGTTCTTCCCTTTATAATTTCTATCCTATACTTATTTTTTTTTTTGGGGGGGGGAGTGCTTATTCTGTTGCTATTTTCCAAACTTGGTCCACTGAATAATATGCTGGGTATTGGTTTCCAAAACCACTTTCCTATGCTCTGCTTTGTGATGACAGTTCTGCAAACAACAGACAACTCTCTTTGTCAGAAGTCCTACTGTTAGTTTCCACCAACAGGAGGAAGAAGAAGGGATGGCAGGAGAAGAAGAGAAGGGACTTATTCCTTTACGCTTGCTTATTTTTCCTGTCAGGTCATCCTACCATGGACTTTTGTCCTGGCAGCAGAAGAATAAAAGCTTAGAGCTTGCAGCTTACTGGGACACTCCCACTACCAGCCTCGTTGAGCCCCTGGACAGCCCCGGGTAGAGGCAGACAGTTCCTACTGCTGGTGTGTCTGAGTCACAGAAACATGGGACCTCTCTCGATCTTCTGAAGTAACAGCACTAGCTGGGCAGCATTCCCTACTGACTGACCATCAGAATGACCACAGAAGATTAGAGCCCCATTCTATTAGTGCCTCCTCCAAGTCCTTACAATACCGGCAGCAGCCAGATAGGTGGAACCTTCCTTGGAATTCTGAGTCCTAATTCTGTAGGCCCCTCCCTGAGCTTCTAGATTCTGATATTCTCAGCCTCTTCTTTTTATTTCTCCACCCTTAAGCTTTTTGTAATGATCTCTTTTAATGTTCCCTTGTTCTTTTTTTCAGTCCTCCAGCCCTTGATTAACAAATTCCCTACATTAAATTCTCTCTGTTGAAATACCTGCTGTGATTTTTTTCCCTGAATGAACCCCAACCAATATAAGTGCTCAGCATATTTGTTTCATACTTTTTCCTATTATAAAGATTTAAAGATTATGCTATATTTTCTATTGCCACCCTTTCCTTGACACACTGCGTAGCAGAAGAGAATCCGGGAACTACATCTCCCAGAATAGTTTTCTCCATATTTTCTGTATTTGAATGTAGATTAGGATCTCCTTCTCTAAGAAAATAAGAGGGGCCATTACTAGAATCATGGACATATGCCTGATACAAAATCCACAGTAGTTTCTGGGTGAGCTCCCCTGTTTCAGTGCTTTAAGCAGCTCTGATAATAGGAGCTTCTTAAAGGTTTTTTTTCAGATTCTTAGGCGCTTCTGAGAAAGCACCTCAGAACCCACTGGAATTCCTCTTATATTTATCTTTAAATTTTTCTTTTATTACAATTGTCTAGCTAATTCTCACTTCTTTAGTGTCATCTTTTGTGTCCCACTAAAATACAATGACATTGAGATAAACTGATAGACACCTATTTTGTTTTTTCTCTACTAGTGGACTTGTTATCAGTGTTGGGATTTCTATACAGCAGCTGACAAGAAAGTCTACTGACTATTTGGACTGTTTGAGCATTTAGAATTCATACGAAACAAAAATTATGAGCTTATTCTTCAAAACCACACATGCAAATTAAAACACACATACAGGCTCCCCACATATTAGCTTGTAAATTCTTAAGTATTGGCTCTATACTGAAACTGATCATCACAATGACCACAGGAGATTTTTAATAGACAGATGATTGAGACTTATTCCTGGAAACACTTCCTGAAGTAGGGTTAAGGTATCTGTATATATTGAAAGCCCTTCCGGTGAGTTTGGATGATCAGCCTTGTTTTGGAATCACTGCTTTTTATTACCTTGTAAATAATTTTTTGATCTTATGTTTTTAAAATTAATCCCAAGCTTTTCTCCCTTACGTGTTTTACTCCTCCACTGGCCTCAGTACTGAAGTATATTTTCTTTAATTAAAACTTATTGGGGTGACAATGATCAACAAACTACATAGGTTTCAAGTGTACAATTCTATAACACATCATCTATATATTGCATTGGGTGTTCATCACCTAGAGTCAGTTCTCCTTCCATCACCATATATTTGACCCCCTTTTACTCTCTTTTACCACCCCCCCTTGCTTACCTTGTGGTAACCATTAAACTGTTGTCTGTGTCTACCGTGTTTCCCCCAAAATAAGACCTAACCAGAAAATAAACCCTGGCATGATTTTTCAGGATGACATCCCCTGAACATAAGCCCTAATGTGTCTTTTGGAGCAAAAATTAATATAAGATCTGGTCTTATTTTGGGGGAAACATGGTATGAGTTTTTGTTTCTTTATTTGTTTGTCTTGTTCCTTTGTTGCGTTGTTTTATATCCCACCTATCAGTGAAGTCATATGGTTCTCGAATTTTTCTCTCTGACATTTCACTTAGCGTAATAATCTCAAGATCTATCCATATTGTCATAAATGGCACTATTTCATTTTTTCTTATGGCGGCGTAGTACCCCATTGTGCATATATACCACATCTTCTATATGCAATCATCTATCGAGGGATACTTTGGTTGTTTCCATGTCTTGGACACCGTAAATAATGCTGGAAGGAACATCGGAGTACATGTATCTTTATGGATAAATGTTTTCAGATTTTGTGGGTAGATACCCAGGAAAGGGATTGCTGAGTCATATGGTAATTCTATTCTTAATTTTTTGAGGAACCTCCAAACTGTTTTCCATAGTGGCTGTACCAATTTACATTCCCACTAAAAGTGTATGATGGGGTCCTTTTTCTCTACAGTCTCTCCAACATTCATTATTTGTCTTGTTGATGATAGCCATTCTAACAGATGTGAGGTGACATTTTCTTGTGGTTTTGATTTGCATTTCCCAAATAGCTAGTGAAGTTAAACTTTTTTTCACATATCTGTTGGCTGTATGTCTTTTTGAGAGAAGTTTCTCTTCACATCTTCTGCCCATTTTTTAATTGATTGTCTTTTTGTTGTTGAGTTGCATGAGTTTCTTATACATTTTGGATATTAACTCCTTATCGGAGGGTTGTTGGCAAATATCTTCTCCCATTCGATTGGTTGTCTCTTTGTTTTGTTGATGATTTCTTTTGTTGTGCAGAAGCTTTTTAGTTTGATTTTCAAGTAGTCCCATTCATTTATTTTAGCTTCTACTTCCCTTGCCTGGGTGGTCAATTTTATAAAATCTTCTTTGAACCCAAGGTCCATAAGTTTAGTACCTATGCTTTCTTCTGTGCAGTCTATTGTTTCAGGTCTTATGTTTAGGTCTTTGATCCATTTTGAGTTAATTTTGGTACATGGTGACAGATAGCAGTCTAGTTTCATTCTTTTGCACATGCCTTTCCAATTTTCCCAGTACCATTTATTGAAGAGGCCTTTTTTTTCCCATTGTATGTTTTCAGTTCTTTGTCAAAAATTATCTGTCCATATTTGTGTGGGTTTATTTCTGTGTTTTTAATTCTATTCCATTGGTCTGTGTATCTGTTTTTCTGCCAATACCATGCTGTTTTGGTTACTGTTGCTCTGTACTACAAGCTAAATTCGGGGAATATAATATATCCATCATTAATTCTTTTTAGGATTGTTTTGGCTGTTCAGAGTCTTTTGTGATTCCATACAAATCTGATGATTTTTTGTTCTATTTCGTGAAAAAATGCTACTGGAATTTTGATGAGGATTACAATAAATTGTTATATTGCTCTGGGTAAAATGGCCATTTTAACTATGTTGATTCTTCCAATCCATGAACATGGGATGTCTTTCCATTTTTTTGTGTCTTCTTCAATTTCTTTTAAAAATATCTTATATTTTTTTCAGTGCATAGGTCCTTCACGTCCTTTGTTAAGTTTATTCCTAGGTATTTTATTATTTTGGCTGCAATTGCAAAAGGAATTATCTTATTTATTTATTTTTCTGAGATTTCATTGTTAGTATATAGGAATGCAATGGACTTTTGTACATTGATTTTGTAGCCAGCAACTTTACTGTATTCGTTTATTGTTTCTAATAGCTTTTTGGTGGAGTCTTTAGGGTTTTCTATATATAGTACCATGTCATCTGCAAAGAGTGACAATTTAACTTCTTCATTCCCAATTTGGATGCCTTTTACTTGTTTCTCTTGCCTGATTGCTCTGGCAAGGATTTCCAACATTATGCTGAAAAGCACTAAGTTAATGTTCTAAGATGAAGTTTTCTATAAATGTCAATTATGTCCATTTGGTCTAATGTGTGATTTAAAGCTGATATTTCATTATTTATTTTCTGTTTGGATGATCTATCCACAGCTTTCAATGATGTATTTAGATCCCCAACTATAATTGTGTTTTGGTCAATTTCTCCCTTTAGTTCTGGTAGTAGTTGCTCTGTATATTTTGGTGATCTCTGATTGGGGGCATATATATTGATGAGTGTCACGTCTTCTTGTTGTATTATCTCTTTTATCATTATGAGATGTCCATCTTTGTCTCTTGCTGTGTTTTTTATCCTGAAGTCTCTTTCATCTGGTATAAGTATGGATGCACCTGGTTTTCCATGGATACCATTTGCTTGGAGTATCAATTTCCACACTTTCACTTTGAGTCTATACTTGTCCTTGTAGCTGAAATGCATCCTAAAATATACTTTATGAAGTTACCTGTATGCTAGTGCTTTAGGAGGTACAAGTTAAAAAAACAAAACAAAGCATAAAACTCCTCTTGCCTGACATCATCTTCCAAACCAAGGATCCCTTCTTTTGTACATGATGTCCCAGACTATACTTATTTCAGAATGATAGTCTTGTGGAATCAACATGTTGGACTACGTATTTCTGTTTATAAATGCAGAGTAAGTAGGGAATGCCAAAAGACAATGTCACAGTTCTTCTGTTCTCTGCCAACTTATTTGCCTTATGTACTCAAATATGTTTTCAAACATGAAGCAGATGGCTCTCCCTACCCTCCAGGTTATTACATAAGAAGGTCAGATACACAGGACTGGATATGCCGATTCCCAGGAAGACAAACACAATGCATGTGATAAGGCCCCAGGTGTAGGGGAAAGAATAAAGCTTCAGAGCCAGACATGTCTGGATTTACATCCTGGTTCTGCCTTGTTCTGATTACGAGAACTTCAGCAACTGAGCTCATTTGGCCTTCATTTCCTCTTCTGCAAAAATGGCAGTAATAAAATCCCCATATATATATATGAGCAACTGTCAGATAGAATGTGCACAATGAAAGATTTGCTTTTCAAGAATTTCCACATGAGGAAAAAAAAACAAAAAAACAGGACTTCTCCTAAACTTCCTCACAAATTGCATTTGTTCTGAATTGAGGAAGCCACTTGATATGATTTAATGTAAACACAGGTCAGCGATCCTTTTGCAGGAACCTATCGCAGTGGTTGTTATAACTTGAAAAACACACAGACTGAAAATTCAATCTGTAAGAGGATGTTGCTTATGTGAGTTTGATCTTTCAAAGCACTGAAAACTGGACTCTTGCAGTCTACCTGAGTTCAACCTTCCAATTATCTAAAAAACCTATATGTGTGTGTGTGTGCGCGTGTGTGTGTGTGGGGGTGTTGTGGTGGTATTGGGGGGAAACTTAGGACTTTAAAAGAACCCCAACAAAATTTGATGAAAATTACTGAGCCCACTCAATGTGAGAACTACATAATAATGTTTAAACAATTCATTTAAATATACTTACATCAAACAAATGACAAATAATAAGTAATGGACAATTCAGAGTAATTTCCACTTTTGATCCTGAAGAGGAATTAGCAAATCTACAACATTAATCAAGGAAATGGTTCAATTAAAATATCTTCTTTTATATTCTGTTTAGTATTTTGTGTGCCCTGCAACTCTGTCCTACGTAAACAGGATGGTGTTTGTTTGTTTTGTTTTTTGTTTTTTGTTTTTTTTAATTTTATATTTTAAATTTATTGGGGTGACAATTGTTAGTAAAATTACATAGATTTCAGGTGTGCAATTCTGTATCACATCATCTATAAATTACATTGTGTGTTCACCACCCAGAGTCAGTTTTTAATTGGAGCTTTTGTATTGTTTTCAAATTCTTCATCTTTGCTTAAACCAAATTTTAAGATGATATTTGTATCAAGCATTTCTTGAGCTACACCTCAATTTTTTTACTTCATCTACAGTGGCCACAGTCATCCCCGGGCCAGCAAAACCCCTCGAGTTGCACCCACTTCTCTTGCTTTCTGCGCTCAGACTTCTCTGACACCTGACATCTGATGCCTGTGATGCCTAAGGAAACCCAATTAGTTCTAACACAAACATAAATCTGGACGACCGGCTTCCTATAGGGTAACCCTTGGTCAGTGCACAATTGGAGGCAGAATCTCCCTTCTAATGAGAATTCACAGATACATTCTACATGACATTGCAGAGTCACAGTGGGACCAAACCTCAGTTTCCCACTGCTCTGACCAGCTCGATAATGCATCCTGATTTTGACAATCCCTCCTTCCCCATTTTACTTTTCCCAGTCATCCATTCATGACCCCCTAAAATAACACCCTCAAGTAAACGCCCTTCATAAAAGATGTGTCTCAGACTCTGCTTTCTCACAGAAAGCCAGGTTAAGATAGCATCGTTAAGGCCAAACAACTCGGTAAGCAAAATTACTGAGTATCTGAGCTTACATACGACTGCAAGAACAGCTGGGCTTTGCTAGAATGTGCACTATGTCTCTCTAAGATGAGTATTCTGTATTTTTGATCTATGTTTTCTGTTTCTCTGAGCTGACAGTGAAGCTGATATGCCACTGTGTTTGGTGAATCAGGGCTGATGCTACCCTTTTACTGGAGTCTAAAAAAGCTTTGTCTTTGGGCCAAAATATGGAGTCACAACCCTTTCTATATAATATCCCACCTCTATTTTAGTAGAATTAGATCTGAGACTTTCCTGTTTAACCTCTTCATCCACAATATCATTTAAACATTTCCCTTCAAACTTAAGGTCCCCAAATCTATTTCCTACAATATTCTCTTTTACCACCCCCAGTAAAACAAGAATATTTCCTCCCTCAAATTTTGTTCAGTATGGCTTTTCTGTTAACTGGACAGTACTGCCAGACACTCAGAAACAGAAAATGATGGAACCAAGAGACACATTCTTGGCAGAATGCTCCTTTACGTTCTTTCATTTTCCCCCTAGAAGAGTTAACAAGACCTGCTCTCTTCCCTGTCTGCTCTGAGACAGGGGGTGTTGTCCCTGCTGTCTTCATATGTTCAAGTGTTACCGTCCATAGTGGCTGTGCTTTTCCCTGGTGTATCCCTTAGGGGAGGGTCAGGAGAATCAATCTGTGAAGGAGTAGAGACACATATTTTCCGTATATTTCAGTCTGGCCTTGAAGAGATGACTACAGATGGGGCTTCTTTCACTTTAAGCTCTATTATCACTCAAAATATCTTCTGTTCTTTCGTGAGGCCAGCTTTGCTTCCTCCTTTTAATTAGCCATATGTTTTTACTGGGTTTTGTTTTGTTTCCACCACAGACAGTCCCCCTTCCTTCCAAAAGACTGAAGAATTTTCCCCCGACAGCTTTATTTAGCTTACTTCATCTCCCAATATGATCTCCTTTGTTCAATATTTCTTTTCTTTAATGCAGCACACAGAAGCACAGAAAGAAAGTGAACTTTGAAGTCAGACTGATTTGGGTTCTAATCAGAGTTCTGTCACCTACTATCTGTCTGACTTTGAGCAGGTGTTTGCACTTCTGACCCTGAGTGTCTTTCCTTGTAAAAGATGTATAACACAGAACCACAGAATTTTTGTAAAGACTGCAGAATGTACAGGGTAATGCTCAGAAAATGACTGTCTTTATCTCTCTGTTAGTAGCTATATTTTACTTGAACATGTAGTCAGTTATGCTTCACACTACTTGTCCATTACGGCTAAATCCACCTTTTTCAGCCAACTCTGCTTCCTTTCTTGGTTTCACACTCACTCTGCTTACCCCTTGATTAGTTTTCAATTAATGCCCTTGGCCTCTTATATAATGTCTTTGACGTATTGTAAGAGTCCTTTATTGCTGATTAATGACAAACATTTACTATTTCATACAGCTTCTTCGGGTCAGAGAGCCAGGAGCATGTAGGCTGGGCAGTTCTGGCCCAGGGTCTCTCACAGGTTACATTCAAACAGTTGGCTGGGGCTGCAGGATATCTCAAGGCCCTATAGAGGCTGCAGCACATGAAACACAGTATATGCCATAAAACCCATCTCAGCAGTCAAGCAAACTCTGTAACCCCCAATCGTAGTCATCTTAACACATATTGGTTTACTCATCATGGGTTTACACTCTGGTTCTTTCCACCTAGACAAGAAATCCCTAGGTTTGGGTCAAATTGTTCTTCTAATTTGGAGACTTAATGGTTTGAAGTTCACAAACCCTAACGGTATATTTGCCTGGTGAAAGTTTACCCTGTGTCTACACAGAAATGACCTGCAGGCAAACGAGGATTTCTCTCCTAGAGCCACTTTGCATGCGTTCCACCTGCTGACAATGTTCCTAGTGGATCCAGAGGTCTCCACCAAGCAGTTGAGCAGAGATAGTCTGGGCTGGCAACACATTCGAAGTCAGTTTTCACAGTCCCCTCATCGGCTGTGCGAAATACCTCAACAGCTGTGATGCTGGCTGCCTTGTGTTTACATTTCCAAATCCACTCTTGGGTATCCTGTGTCTCAAATACTGACCTGCATGGACTTCCCCAGCAGGCTCCCTTGACCTCAGGCTTCTCAGCCAGAGTCTGGTCAATTGGAAGCACTGGGAGGGGTTGAAAGAGCAGTAAGAGAGTAAGGTTGGATAGGTATCCCCCAGCTCCTTCCTGGCCACATCCCAGCATGAACTCTGCCTCCATTCCACAGATCAGAGGCCCTGCCAGGAGGTTCTCTCTGCCATACCCTCTCCCTACCCACTCGGGCTTACAAATGGTAACTGTTCTCCCATATTTACTGACTTCAGCTGCTTCGTTATCATTTTTCCCCTAAACCATGCCCACAACTTTATAAACAGTCCTTTATTAAACTCTTCTCTATACCCAGTTTGCCAATGTGTCACCTACTTCCTGCCAGGACCCTAACTGATAGTTACTGCCATGTGGCTGGTTTTAACAGCGTGGCCTCCCGGGCTTCCTGTAAATGTGTATTAACCATAAAGTATCGTCAGGAATCTTTACAAATATCTGACTATTGAATTACCTAGTTGTTATCTGAATGAAACTTAGTGACTGGCAGCAGTTTTCTTTTCTAGAATATCTGTGTGAACAATTATTCATCACCAATAAGCTGTAAGAGCTAAATATTAATGAATTAAAGGGCATCCATATTAAACCCAGCAAAATGCTTTGTGATTTAAAATAATAGGTAACTTGTATTAAGTGCTGTGTGGCAAGCATTGCATCAAATAATTTACATTTTTTAAATTCTTACAAATTTATTTTTACAATTTTAAATTCTTTTAGTCTTCTCAATTATGCTGTGAGGCATATTGTTTTTGCCATTTGACAGGCATGGAAATTAAGGCTTAGGGAGAAGTACTCTGCCCAACGTTACTGCTGGAGCTGATATTCAAACCCCTCACATGCTACTCAATTTCCTCCTTAGTTAATGAGGAAGTAACTAAGAAAAACGGTCAAGGTATGTCTTTGGTTAAATGGAAAACATTTGCTAATTTCTGTATGGTTATGAATAAACTCTTTAGAATTATAAATTATGCCACTACTTGCAAGACTTACTTATTCCAAGCTTGTTAGTTGATTTTGTGTAATAAAAGGAGCCAAAGCTTTTGTGAATTTCAAGTGTGGCCCACAGACACATATAATTCTGAGTTCATCAAACACCCTCCCCCCCACACACACACACACACAAACACACACACTGGAGTCTAATTCTCCTAACTCTAGTGGTTAGCAGTTCCTCAACTGGGAAGCAGTTAGTCCTGGGTCTTTTTATAAATCTCCTTATAAATAATGGTTGTGTTTACACAACCTGGAAATACTGGATTTTTTCCCTGAATGAGTCTTTGTTTTGGTATAATGTAAACAGAGCCTGTGTTCAGGAAGAGGATTTCTTTTTCTAGTGAAGCTCTGAACATTTAAACAGCTGCTTAGTTTCACTCCAGAAGTGTTTGCATTTCATTGACAGATGGAGTAATTTCCAAATGGTTTTTAATCAATAGGTACCAGACAAGTGGTTGCGAATTTTCTCTTAAGAGGAGAGGAGCAGGAAAAGAAAAAAAGTGCAGTCCAACGATGGTGTTATTATTTTGTTTTTTTAGCATCTGTTATTAGATAAGTACCACAAAAACCACATGTTGGGATGTGAAATGCTATGCGCTGGTCCATATTTAAAGCTGTTTATTTTCATGCCATTTGTTAGTTTTTGTTTGTATGGTTCTGCAATTTTATTTTCTTAAAGAAGCAGCACTGTGTCTAAAGCACAGTTCTGCCCAAATTTATACCCAGGTTACTCTTGACTTTGTCTTTTCTAGGAGATGTCAAATTTTTAAGTATTATATATAATTCGTATATTAGCAATATCTCTAGGGATTTTTAAATAAAATCCACAAGACATTATTATTGCCTTTTTACATAGGCACTGTTCACTTAGATTTACACACATAGCAACCATATTCCTTGTTCTTCATTTCTTCTTGCATTCATCTCGGACCATTTTCCTTTTGCCTGAAATATATCCTTTAGAATTAATTTCCTTAGTGAGAGTTTGCTGGGAGGAAATTTTCTCTGTCTTGTTTTCTTTCCTGTTTTTTTTTTTTTTTTGCCTGAAATTGTTTTTACTTTGTATTCATTCATGAAATGTATTGGTTGGATATAGAACAGTAGTTTGGCAATCACTTTCTCAGCACATTTCTGGCATTATCCCACTGTCTCTGGCATCCATTGTGGTTGTTGATAAGTTAACCATCAGCCTCACTGCTTTGAGTCACCAGGAATTCTGTTCTGTACTGTCAGGATCCCGTTTGAGGACTGATGTGATTTTCCCCGCAATGCTGAGAGTGGCGCTACCAGCTACCAGCTATGGCTGTCATCCTTACTGGAAATTGCTTTCAACTGAAAAGACCCATCTCAGTCAAATTCATGTCTCTTTTCTGCAGGCTGCCAGTATCTGAGTATTGTTCTAGCCCACAAACCAGGTGACAAAAGCAGCTGCTGGCTTTCAGTAAGGGCCAGAGGAGAAAATGGCCATGGTACAAGTGATCTTGCCATTTGGGCCATTTGACTCAGCAAACCGTAAGTTATGAGATGTATCAAAGGGAAAAAACGGTGCAGTGTGCAGTTTAAGCCGAGCCGCAATACAAGAATCACCTTTAGAGTTCTGAAACAAGGTCATGCCATCTGCAGCAGAAAATTGTATACCTTTTCAAAAACTGTTTAAGTGTACTACTTGGCCCTGATAAAAACTAAATGCCTGACCCTGGAGCACAAAGTTCCCATGTGTATGAAAGTTCCAAAGAGAAGCTGGGTTCTGCCAAATTCGCCGAACTAGGCAGGCCCAGAAGCAATAGATCACGGCTGGAAGTAAAATATTGGGATCAAAGCCAAGGCATCACCAGAAGTACAAATGTGAGGCATAAGGAGGTGGACCCATGTCACCGTATCACGATCCTATGAGTGCTGCTTTCAATGGCAAGCTGATGAAGGAGAAAGAAAGTCAAGCTTGGTTCATGGATGTGCTATCTCATACCTTTTTGCATAATAGCTAAAAATAGACTTTGTCCACACTGCATCCCCATTTAGTGATGGCCTTGAAGGCGAGGTCTGTGCGGTGAGATTTCCCCAGTGGATAGATCTTTAGGCAACATATCTGATTTTTTTTTTTTTAATGTGGAAAGAAATACAATCAATACATGGACTCAACAAATAGCTTAGCTGGTTGTTCAGAAGCCAGAAAGAAGAAATACAGAAGATCAGGGACAAGGTATGGAACAGAGGCATGTGGACAGACCTTTAGTGCTGCAGAAAGAAGATATTTTACATTGGCCTTGGATTGTTACTACCACCATAGAGTATCCCTCAGGGAAGAGGCATTAAAAACCAAGTAGGGAGAATGATTTGGTCAGCAAGCATCAGTCAGCCTCTGTCATCAGCTATCCCAGTGCTGGCACAACGGGTCTGTAAATGTAGAACCACAGTGGCAGGGAGAAGGGCTATGCATAGGCCCACAATCATGGTTTCTACTCACCAAGTCTGCTGGCAAATGTCCAGCCTGTCAAAATTAACTAAAACTGATCCCCTATACAGAAACATCCCTCAAGGATACCAAGAGTCCACTTAGTGGTATAAGCAGCCTTCATTGGACCCCTTCTATCATGGAAGGAACAAAGATTCATTTTGACTTGCCAACACATATTCTATGTGTGACTTCTTATCCATAGGGCCTCAACTAGCATCACTACTGGAGGACTTACAAAGTTCAACCCACCCAAATGGGATTCCCACATGACATTGCATCAGATCAATGAACCCATTTAATAACAACTGATATGGTATTATGGGCAAATCCACTGGATTCCTAACACATCACCCACAGGCTGCAGACCTGAACGATATGCTGAGTGGTCCACGGCATAGGAAGAGGCCTAGGGTCTGAGAAAAGAAGGTTCGAGGAGTCCATATCTTATTACTACAGGGCACAAGTAAAGCTGTGTATCAGTAGAAAATTCTGGCACATTCCCACAGGCATGGCTAGTGCAGTTCAGACTGATATAGCAAGGACAAGATTTATACGGAGACCAAGTAGAAATAGTGGGAACCTGAGAAGAGTGTGTGGACCAATCACACATCTCCCAGAGTCACGATGCTTGTAATTTCCTGGGATGGAGAAAAGCAGTGGGGACAGCCCGACCGAGAACAGCCCAAATAGACAGTTTGACCCTTGAATTAATGAGTTTAAATCCTGAGTGGAATTAACAAATTTTAATTACTTGTTACTGTTTAAACCAGAAGAGACCATATTACTTTTCAGTAGCAGGAATAGGACATTTTTAACGTCAGTAGAATGGGGCACCAGAGCTAAGTCAAGCTCAGTAACTGAAAAGGTAAAGTTACATTTCTGCACAGCTAAGCTGTGAGTGTTTCAAAACATTACATATATAATCTTTTTACATGTTGGTACCCTGACAAGCAGCTGTCAGAATTTCCTGGGATTTGACTCAAAATTAGCCATCCTGGTCCATTGTCAGAGCTGAGGGATGGAGAATTTAATCAAGGGGGAGAAGATAAGTTCATCTCTTTGTAAAAACACAAATGAATTTTCTTTTGCCAACATACAAATGTCTTTTAATGATTCATTATAGACACAAACACCTTTACAAACACTCTTAAAATTCTCCAAAACTCCAAACAACAACTCCTATACAACACTGATGGAAATGTAAAAAAAGCCACTGAAGAAGATGGTTTAGCAATTCTTTAAGAAGTTAAACTTCTAAAAATAGAATTCTAAGAATTTTTAGAATTCTAAAAATAGAATTACCATGTGACTCAGAATTACCATCATTCTACTCCAAGATATATAACCAAAAGAATTGAAAATAGGTATACCAACAAAAATTTGTATACAATAGCAGCACTATTCACAATAGTCTAAAGATGGAAATAACCCAAATGTTCATCAAAAGAAGAATGCACAAATAAAATGTAGCATATAACCATATAAGGGAATATTGTTTAGTCATAACAAGGAATGTAGTACTGATATATACCACAACACAAATGAAGCTTGAAACCGGGCTAAGTGAAAGAAGCCGGACACAAAAGGCCATACATCATGATTCCATTTACTTGAACTATCCAGAGTAGGTAAGTCCATGAACACTAAAAGATGATTTGTGGCTTCCAGGGGCTTTGGGATCGGGGAATGAAGAGTGTCTCCTAATGGGTATAGGGTTTCATTTAGGGGGATGAAAATGTTCTGGAATTAGATAATGGTGATAGTCTCACAACATTGCGGATATACTTAATGTCACTGAACTGTAGAGTAAAACATGATTAGAATGGTAAATTGTATGTAATATGTATTTCAGCATACTAAAATGTTCTCCAAAACTCAATTAATAGGTACTTCCTTGTCCTTCTAAGCCATTTTAGTTCTCAAGGAAAGTTTCCTACAGTACCACCTAAAACGGGTCACCAATTTTTCCTTGTGGGAGGCAACACAAGATTGACTATCCTGAGGAAAATTGGTCAGCTGTTTCACAAGGAAAACACCTGGCACCTAAATCCTGGGCTCTTTAAAGAACTGCTAGCTAAGCCTATTCCCCGGGGTAAATTCAGGGAGAAACGCTATGAGTCTGAGCTTGCCAGGTTTGTCTGGGCCACACCCCGCAGTTAATAAGTTGTTCCAAACTCTACATGCCCCATCTTAATAACTAGTTCGCTTCCCAGTTTGTAGGTTCCCATAATCATGTGGCTACTCAAATGAGAACAGCGAAAACCACTAACAATTTGGAGACGAGACAGAATCCAGAAAAGGAAGAAAAGTCATGAAAATATAAATTTAGCTTGAGGTGTTCCATGAGCACAGGGCCGAGACCTAGAATTAGGGCTTGTTCTAAATTTCAAAATTGACAAAACAGTGGCTTCTCTGAAAGCAGAGTCATTTGGCTAAGGAAATCTCTCAAGTTGGCATCTTCGTGAGCGTGAGGGAATTGATCAAAGAATGCAAAATTGTCGGAATTCAAAACGAAATTTTGACTCTGTGGTCCATCCGGTAACAACTGGTCAGAACAATTAGCCATAACATAAACCTGAGAAAACTGACCTGCACGTAGTAAAAAAAACTATAGCTTTGTCTACCCCAAAGTGATAGTTATGAGTACTAACTTTTAAGTTAGAACCAGCCAGCAGTCCACAGAGAAAAAAAATAAACAAACAAAAAAATAATCCCTAGTATAGAGAGGTAGGTAGGAGGCGTATAATTTAACACCTTGAAGTCTGGAATTTCTTCTAAGTCCGATTAAAATACCTTACAGAGTTCGAAGCAGGAAAGTTGACATCATCTAATTTACATTGATAAAAGATCTCTTTCTGGTTGCAGTATGGAAAATGGACAGATTGTAGGAACCTGAGAGCAGAAGCAAGAGTAGTTCCCAGGACAAAAGCTGCATGGTTGTGGCTTGGACCAAAGGAGTGACACTGGAGATCTCGAGAAATAGAGGGATTCAGAATGTATTTAGAATGTGTGGAAGGGGAGCAGAAAGAGAAGAGTCAAGAATGATGAGGGTGAGGGGGATCAAATGTATGGTGATGGAAGGGGAGCTGACTCTGGGTGGTGAACACACAATGTGATTTATGGATGATGTGATACAGAATTGCACACCTGAAATCTATGTAATTTTACTAACAATTGTCACCCCAATAAATTAAAAATAAATTTAAAAAAAAAAAAAAAGAATGACTTGTAGATCAAGAGGAAGGCTGTAGCACCCAGACTTTTCGCTGTAATAGGCAAAGCCAGGGTCCACCCTGTAGAAAATCTGGTATGCCTTTACCCTTTCGTTTTCATAGGAGATGAAAATCGTATCTCATTATATATATATTTTTAATTAATAGTGAGATAAAACACTTTTTCATGCATCTGTTGGCCATTTGTGTTTCCTGTTTGTTAATTGTGTTCTTTTCTTACTGGTGTTTGAGATCTGACCACCAATCCTGCAGAAGCCCTTTATTCTCCCTTAGTTTTCTTGGTACTGTCCTCCTCTTACCTCCCTGACAATTCCTGCTCAGTCTCCTTTCTTGCCTCTGTTTCCTCAATACTCTGCCCGGCCCCATTCCCACTTGTCAAGCCTCTACTCTCAGCCCTCTTTTCTTCTTTCTATAAGTGTCTCCAGATGATCTCATCTATTCACATAATTCAGCTATTTTCTCTACATTAATCATCCTATAATCTCTATATCCACCCATGACCTCTTTCCAGATGTTCAAACCAATGGCTCCAACTGTCTATTCGGCGTTTTCACCTCTACATCCAGCTGACACTTTTGTTAAAACATGTCTAAAACAAAATCTTACCCACTTCGCCAGCCAACTTCTTATTTCCTATTTCCATCAATAGTACCAAACTTATCTTAATTTCTCAGACCATAACTTCCTTCATTTGTTTGCTCACTTTTTTAGCAAATATTTATAGAGTATCTGCTGTCTGCCAGGCACTGTGCTGGGCTGTAAAGTGTGACTCCCTCATCTCCTTCGCTATATGCACCCTATTACTAAATCTTCTGAATTTTTCCTTTGTGATAATCTCTAAAATGTATTACCTCCTTTTCATTCTGGTTTCTACCATCATAATTCCTAGTCTCTCTAGCAGGTCTTTTATATCTCATCCATAACCTCATCACATTCCTTACTCCGCACACCTGAGCAAAGTGAATCACCCTAAAGCATAGCTCTGATCACTTATTTCATTTCTTAAAACCCATCTTTGACAGCACATTTACAAAGAAAGAAAAATCCAACTCTTACTAACATCGATGGCCCTCAGACCATACTTCTCACTAATCCTTGCTCTCCATCCAAATCTCCGTGAACACACTTAAATATTCGGTTTTCCTCCTTCTTTTTGTACCTTATTATTTCATTTACTGTATCTTTTTTATGAAGGCATATATTAAAATGAAGAGTTTAAGTATGCAGTTCAATGACTTTGACAAATGTATACACTGATGAAATTCATACTCAAATCAAGACATAGAATCTTTGCAGCACCTAAAAAGTTACCTTGCGCTCCTTTCCAATCAGCCCCACCCCCAGCCACAGGCAAATGCTGTTCTGATTTCTATCAACATAGATTAGTTTTGCTGCTTCTTAAATACCATATAAACAGAATCATGTATAAAGTACTCTTTCTTGTCTGGCTTTTGTCTGGTTTCTTTTGCTAAACATAATGTCTGTAGAATATGTGAGTGTTTTTTTTTTATGTGTCACTGGTTTGTTCCTTTTGTATTGCTGAGTAGTATGCCATCGTGTGAACACATCACAATTTGTTTATTCAATTTCCTGATGATGAACATTTGTACTGTTTCCAGTTTGAGGCTATTATAAATAAAGGTGTTTGAATATTAGCATACAAGTCTTTTTGTGGTCACGTTCTCATTTCTTTTGGATAAGTACTGAGGAACAGGATTTGGGGGATCTATGGCATGTATATGTTTAACTTTGTAAGAGGTTTTATACAGTGTTCCAAAATGATTTTCCATTTTACTCTTCCTCACTCAAACCATGAGAGTTCGACTCATTCCACATTCTCGCCAATATTTGCTGTTGCAAATCTTTTAGTTTTAGCCATTCTAATTGGTGTGAAGTAGTAGGTCAGTGTGCTTTAATGTGCATTCCCCTGGTGGCTAATGATGTTGGCCACCTTTCATATGCTTATTGTCAATTTGTGTATCTTACTTTGTGAAATGACCCTTCGAATCTTTTCTTCAATTTTGACTTGGTTTCTATCTTATTATCAATTTGTAGTCAGTCTTTATGTATCTGGGAATAAATCCTTTATCAGATACATGTATTGTAAACATTCTTTTTGCCTGCATCTGACATCTTACCTTTCCACTTTTAACATGCCTTGTGATTAGCAGAAGTTTTTCATTTAGACAAAGCTTAATTTATCATATTTTTTCCTTTAATGTTGGTGTTTTATGGAATCTTTCGAGAAATCTTTGCCTACTTAAATAGGTAAACCTTCTCATGTTTTTACTAATAGAAATCAACAGGCTGATTCTAAAAGTTATATGAAAATGGAAAGGATTTAGAATATCCAGAAATGATCTTATAAATGAAAAGCAAATTTGGAGAAAAGAAGATACCTAATTTAAAAAACAAAAAAAAGAAGAGAGAGAGAGAAGCTACCAAATTTCAAGATTTTCTACCAAATAACAGTAATTAAGACAGTAATTAAATAACTGTAATTATTCTTACAGTGGTGTAAGAATAGACCAGTACATCAATGGAACAGAATGGGGTCCTGAAATAGACCCATACATATATGGTCAGTTGATTTTTGACAAGAGAATCAAGGTAATTCAATGGATACAGGAAAGGCTATTCAACAAGTTGTTCTAGAATGGTTAGATAAATGTATGGAAAAAATAAACATTAACTTTTAGTTTATACTATACACGTAGATTTATCTGTGATGGACCATACCAATAAAGACGAAAACTGAAACCATAAAAGTAGGGAAAAAAATGTATTATTTTTCACTTAAATTTCTCTCTTCCTTATCTTTTCCTTTTAACAGATTATCTCTATTTGAAGGCTGAGCTCAGATATAATCTTCTTTATGAAGCCTTTCGTGACCACTCCTATCAGAAATAAGTACTACTTTATCTAACTCTTAAAGCAGTCTCTTCATCCCATGTCAAGCACTCTGTTACGGTCAAGTGTGTACGTGTGTATATGTGTACACATCATAAGCATCCTTCTAGATGACGTAATCCTTGACCAGATCCTGTTCCTCACTGAATCCCCTGAACCATGAAGCAGAGTATTTATCCATAGTAAAACATCAAGAAACAACTCATCTCAAAAATGTAATTCCATACCAAAGTATTAAGGGGAAAAAAAGGAAAGGAGGGAACAAAAAGAAGGGTTTGCTGTTTGCATATAGGATGGGGGAGGGGGCTATAAAAGAGAGTAGAGATAGATCAAATGCAAATGAATTTTAATAAGTGTATCAATATACACTTACACAACTACTAATAACTCTCTAGCAAGAACATACCGGCAAAATTGGACAGGAGCTTTGCGTGAACGACAAAGCCATTACCAAAAAGTAATGTAAGCTTTACAAGTTTTTCTTTTGATACAAACTAAGCATATTCATAAGTAACACTCTCTGGAGAAAGCAATTCACAATAAATGTGCTCTTGCCCTAAATAATTTCCTGTATACTTCTATTTACAGCAGACGCCTATGAGGTCAGGATTGTGAATAATTTTATTATCATTACCCCT
This sequence comes from Rhinolophus ferrumequinum, assembly GCF_004115265.2. Lineage (NCBI taxonomy): Eukaryota > Metazoa > Chordata > Mammalia > Chiroptera > Rhinolophidae > Rhinolophus > Rhinolophus ferrumequinum. The sequence continues at coordinate 83,390,211 of NC_046293.1, forward strand.
GTTCAATGTTTTACTTGGAAGACTATAATATATATGTAACTTCCAGGTTCACTAAAAACAATTGCATTATCTCAAAGTTCAGTAAAGAATTTATTCAGCTTCATGTATCACCCTAACTCAGAAGGAAGAGTTCCAGTGAGCAATATGAAATGGGGAGAAAATAGTGACAGGAGATTTAAAGAACGGTTGAGATTATTAATTTCAGTTGAACAATATAATGAAGCCCATTAAAATCTCAACTTATTTGTGAGACACATTTTATACCTGTTTCAATACAGCCCCATTTATTCTCCAAAATCATACCTTTGTTTCAAAGACTGAATCATTCCAGTTACTTAGAATTGTCTTTCTTTTCATATAAAACTATATTTGTGTTTGTAGGTAAGATATTTTTCAGTAATACGTAAAAATCTAAGAACAGTTGCTGCTGTCTTGCCATGGAACATTTATTTTAAACTACGTATGGTCTATAAAATACTTTAAAGAATGAAGTGATTACTATCCTGTTATTATTGTTACCAACACTGCTGTTAATAGATTCTGTAGAAATACTGGAATAAAGGGAAGGCCATCATTAGTACTCTACCTTGGCGTTATTAGCACGGTGCTCTAACCAACTGAGCTAACCAGCCACCCCTTCACCATTAATACTCTTGATGTGATTTCACAGCCTTGGAGCATCTGCCTGGTCCCTCAATCTTCCTCCCCCAAACTTGGTTTCTCCTTAGTTTGCAGCACATACAGAAGTCAGAAGGAGGAGGGAGGCAGACAAACACCACCATTCAGGAGCCGGTCTGTGTAACCCAATCTATGCTTTGCCAGGGAAGCCTTTAAATATTTGAGACATTTATTTTTTCTCTCTTCTCTCTTCTCTCTTCTCTCTTCTCTCTTCTCTCTCCCTCTCCCTCTCCCTCTCCCTCTCTCCCTCACCCCCCCAACCCTCTCTCTCTATATCTCTTTCTCTCATCCTCTCTTTCCCAGGACAAAATTCCCTCTTTTTTTAGTTCTCATCAGACAAAATTTTTAGAAATCTTGACTTCTCATTTATACACAATGTAACTTAACTTTTAAAGAAAAATTTACCTTGCCTTTTATTTACTTTCCATGTTATGCATTAATGTATACCCTTTCTATACAAATTAGTTTAATTTTCATAATTATTATTTCAAGAACCAAATAGGTTGAACATTTCTCCCCCCCAAAACCCTTTCTTTATTCTTCATATTTTATATAGAGTTTTCATCTATGTTTTGTTCTATTCCTAGTAAATAATAAAGAATAATTATAAATAATACAGACAATTCAAAAATTTAGGATAGAATACATTTCCAAAAATATCACTTTAAAATAAAGAACATTTACATAATGTTTACAATCGAATTCCTTTTTTATATAAATGTACCCCTGTTGTGTTATCTGAGATATTCCCATAATTTATACTTTTATTATAAAAAGCAAACCCTCCTCTGTGCTACTGTTAATTGAAAAAGTAGCACCCTCCTCTGTGCTACTGTTAATTTGGTTTTTCTCAAACCAAAGTAATTCTGACTTTTGAGTGGAACAGCTCTGTAAATAAGCTTCTGTGCCTTTAGGTATTTATTTGTTCAAAGTAACTTTAAATGATTGAAGATGTATACTCTGAATACGTAGACATATTCCTTCAACGGAAATAAATATATTTCCTACATTGTTTAATATCTGTTGTGGCAAGTGAATAGAGACGTTTGGAGGCTGGGTGGGAGGCTGATGCAGCTGTACGTGAAAATTGCATAAGTATTTCTTATTAACATGAATATGGAAAAAGGTTTAGAATCTTCATCTGTTAAAAGTCATATGATTTTAAACCACAAACCTGGATCTAATGTCAGTTTCAATGCTTATTAAATGTTTTATACATGTCATATCACAAGTTACAACAGAGTATGCTTTGAAAAAGTCATTTAGAGTATGAACTCACATGACTGAAATAGCTAATGATTTAATTATTAGTCTCATTGTTTTATATATAATATTCAATTATTATTTTCTCTGAACAACAAAGGGGGAAATCTCCCGGGAGCAGAATGAATCAGGCCAAAATTGGGGACACAATGATTTACTCACCTATCCCTAACACAATATTCAGTTCATTATTTCAATTCAGCTATAATGAGAAGCTTAGTCCAGGCTGAATATTTCACAGGACCAGATACTAGATATGCACTCAATCAGAAGACATTGTTTTTTAGTCTATTTAATATATTTCCACCCCTGTTTAACATTACAGTTCCCAAGACCTCAGTGTGTCCTATTTCTGAATGCTGAAAATATCTTTAGCTAAATCATGTATTTTGCCTGAGTCAGATAATTTATTGCTAAGCATGACATGCTTCCTCAAGCTGCAAAGGAAAACATTTTCAAAAATAGGTATAGCAAAAAAGAACAAAAAAACCCCCACACATCTACAATAAGTCAAGGCAATGAACCTACCAAATGATAAACGAGCTATCTGCTTGGGCATGCTAGAATCTAATTTTTATCACTCATCAGGTAATTAGCCATGTTCAATGACTTTCAGCACTATGTCAGACTACATGTCATGACAAGGATAGTTTAAAATTTATTAAAGTTTGCTTCTAGAGAACAGCATACGTTTTAAGCAAAAAAGAATGATTTTATACAATAATAATGAAAGCCAGAAATGGGAGGGGAACCCTTCTAGGCCCACAGTAACCAAAACATGGCCTTTTGTCCTAAGGAGGTTACAGTCCAGTGGCGGAATGGGAATGGATATAAATCATCATAATACGAAGCATGGTCTACATGGCAAAAGGAATGTGTAAATATTGATTAATGTTGATGGGGAAGGGTTGAGAAAAGCCTCCCAGAAGAGAGTAACATTCAGTTTAGCCTCAGAGGATCAATTAAACAGAGAGAAGGAAAAAACCCTGAAGGATTGGTCATTTCAACAAAGATACAGAGTCAGGAAAAATGTAAGACGTATTTAGGGAGTAAAATTATGGGTAAAATGCATGGTGATTTGGAGACCATAAGGCCAGACATTATAATAAAAAGGAGGCTGAAATGAGAGGTTGAAGAGCCTTGAGGAACAGACAGAGGAATGTCAGCTCTCTTCTATAATCAATGCTCTCAGCAGGCAAATAGCACAATCAGTTTGGCTTTGGCTAAGACAGTTCTAGTGGCAGTGTCTACGAGCAATTAGAAAGAAGATAGATCAGAAGCAGGCAACCCAGTGAGAAGTCAGTTTCAATTGCATGGGAAAGAGGAAACAAAGTAAAGTGGGCTTGAACTGAGGAAGTGACAGTGAGAACAGCCAAGAGTAAATTATTCAAGAGACTAAAAGTGTTACCAATAAAATTTGGAGACAGATGTCATAGGAGTAAGGGAGAGGAGTCAAAAACAATCTGCAAGGGTGCTTGCCCCACTAATTTGGTGGATGAAAATCAGACACATTGGCAGACACAACTGTGATTTTGTAAAGCCCTTCATTCATTCTGAACTATCCGTTTCTTATTTACCTCCAGCCCTTCTTCAAAGCTTGGGTCACATTCCACTTCTTGCATAGCAGCTTCAGATTCCCTGCCCTATACTTCACCCACACCCAGAATTCATCACTTCCATACTTGAGCAAAATATTATCTTTACTTCTGCTTTCTGTTGTAAATGATTACTTACATGTCTGTTTCCCCAGGGGTATGTAAGAACCTTGAGATCATATATCACTCATCTTTGTATTTTCCATAATATCCACTATGGTGATGTTTAACAAATAAACCTCTATGCCTATTTCACTTGTGACATTTCTGGATACTGTCCATGATTAAGGAGGTCCAAAGGAGGCAACACTGAGCAATGACTCTCAAAGTGTGGTACATGTGTTACTGGGAAACTATGGAAAATAATTTAGAGTATGGAAAGACTTTTAACAGTTTCTATTCTATATTTGTGAAATGGAATAATATCCAGAAATAAAAAATAGAATGGACTAGTGATATATGTAAACAATGTAGATGAATCTCAAAAATAGCATGTTGAAGAAATAAGCCAAACATAAAAGAATACATATGATTTTATTTCTATGAAATTCACAAAGAGGAAAAGTTAATCTATGTTGATGAGAATCAGAACAGTGGTTGCCTAGAAAAATGTGATTCATTACCTTGTATACCCTAAAGAAAGGTATACAAGATAAGTTTCTAGGGTGATGGAAATATTCTGTATTTTTGATAAGGGTATTGATTTTACAGGTATGTATATTATTTTTTTAATAATTAGCATGTTTCATTCCAAGTAAACATTATCTCAATTAAGGAAAAAAACATTTAAATAAATTTGAATGTCATCTTGGTACTTGTTGATACTGAGGAATTATTTGTACTAATTTTATTAGCATTTGATGATAGCATTATGCAAGAATATGTCTATCAAATTTAGAGATATGTACTGAAGTATATCTGGGTGAAATGATACAATGTCTAGATGGCTTTAAAATAACTCATCACTTAAAAAATGATTCAAAAGGAGATAATTAAAGCAAATGTGTCAAAATATTGATAGTGTGGAATCTAGGTAAGGGTTATGTAGGAGTTCATTTTACTATTCAGTTTGTATATATTTAAATTTTAAAAATAAAAATAAATTTTACAGGAACTACTTTATGAAAAAAATGAATAAACTACCACATGGATAATATCAAATCCCCTACTCAATCCAACAGCAAATTGCGTTGCCTCTAGCTTGAAAATACAAGGTGTGATCAAACAATACGGTGAATATTTAAATTAAAAAAAGAATATTACAGAAGACACAAAATATTTAAATTAAAATATTTAAAATAAAAAAAGAAGACACATTGCTATTAATCCCCCTCAAAATACTCCCCTTCACTTCAAACACACTTATCTTTTCATTCTTGCCACTTTCTGAAGCAGTTCTGGAAGTTCTCTTTGGTGAGCGTCTTCAGTTGCGCTGTTGTGGCTGCCTTGATGTCCTGAATCATTTTGACTTTGGGGAAGAGCTAGAAGTCACAAAGCACCAGATCCGGTGAATAAAGTGGATGAGGACACACAGTAATGTTTTTATTTGACAGAAATTACTATATACCAGAAGCGATGTGTGACATGGAGCATTGTCATGACAGAAGGTGATTTACAGCACATTTTAAAACATATCTTCTTTCAACCATAGCTCACACCCAACTGACTGCACCCAAAGTTGAAAGTTGTCACACAGTGTTAAGATTTGATGTACCACTTTCCATATTAAAGATCCATGTTTTTCCATTGGATGGCACTCGGCAGCAGCATTCATTGTATATTTTGATCACAATGGAAAGGCTCGGTGTCATACATTACTTCTGGTACAGCAATTTCTGTCAAATAAAAACATTACAGTCTGTCATCATCCACCTTATTCAATGAATCTGGCACCATGCAATTCTGGCTTTTCCCCACAGTCAAAATGACCATGAAAGGTAAACATTTTGAATCGATTCAGGATATCAAGGCAGCCACAACAGTGCAACCAGAGAGACTCATGAAAGAGGACTTCCAGAACTGCTTCAGAAAGTGCCAAGAATGATGGGATAAGTGTGTTTGAAGCAAGGGGAAGTATTTTGACGGGATTAATGGCAATGTATCTTTTACTGTAATGTTTTTTTTTTTTTTAATTTAAACATTCAATGTATTTTCTGGTCACACCTTGTACATCCAGGATACAGCAAGTCTTACCGCCTCCACTGCTAACTTCCCGAATTAGGCTACATTCATCTCTCAACTGTACTATTACATTTGCAACTTTCCACCTGACCACTTTCCCTATATCCATAGTTTTCCCAGAGTGTCTTTATTTGATACAAAATTCAGAACCATCTTTTTAAAGCACAAGTCAGGTCATAATGGTCTACTTCTCAAAATCCTCTGATTTCCCATCCGTCACAAAGAAAAGTTCAAATTCTTTACCTTGGCTTTTGAGGATTGAAATGAACTGTTTCCTACATCCTCTCTAAACTTATCGCCGATATTTTCCCATTTCTTTTACTCTGCTTAAGCCACACTGGCCTCCCTGTATTTCTAAAAAAATGTCAACAAGCCTGCCTCAAAGCCTTTGAGTGTGTTTTTCCCTCTACATAGAAAACACTTACCTCAGGTAGCCACACATCCCATTTCCTCCCTCTGCTGAAATGAAATGTCACATGATCACAGAGGCTATCCTTTACCACTCCATATGAAATAGCAACATCCCACTCACCCTGTATACCCTCTCTTCTCCTTCACCAACTTTTTTTTTCCTATCCTTCATCACTATCTGACATTTTATATAATTTTTTGTTTCTCTGTCTCCTCTGATTAGAACAAAAGATTTTGTCAGCAAGGTCACTGCCAGTTTTCTTCACTGTGGAATTCCCAGCACCTAGAGTATATATTGTATGGCACACAGCAGGTACTCAATATTCATCACTGAAAGAGGAGTCAAATGGGTCATACTACCACCATTACTTTGGGATTTAGAAATTCAGCTTAGAACCCTGAACAAAAGGAATTCTACATTCCTCTAACCGTAAACTAGTGTTACCCACCCAGGGACAGCATGGAGAAGCCGTGGCTAATAAATTCACCTTCTGAATAGCAACAAGATTAGGGCATAAAATAGACAAGACCTCAAACTAAAGAAGGGCAGGTCCCATGGGACTCTCCATTGAGTTCAGCCATCCTCCAGGCATATGATTCACCCCTTCCCAGGCAAGAAGGAGTGAAGCTGGGTGTAGGTGGTAGTGAAGGTAAATACCCATATTATCTTCCTAATACAGTCAAGAAAGCCAAGTACTTATTTGTGGACCAAGAGGGAAACATTAAGAAAGGAATAGAACACTTCCTATCACGATGAAGATAATGATGATGACTGTCATAAAGAAGATAATGATAGGCCTTTTTCCATCCCCAATTCCTTTCTATGCCTATCAGAAACAAATTAGATTACAAGAAGATGGGCAGAGATCACGATTTTTTTTCTTCTCCACCCACCAGAAATTCCATCATTTGTACTCTTAAGCCCAGGAAATCTGCCCATCCATCCACAGATATGCACAGAAAGAGATTTGGGTGAATTGGAATGAAAGGTATGATGATCCTTTTTAAGAAGGATATGGCCATATGTTAGGATAGCTAAAATTTGTGGCAATGAGTGTATACTTGAGAATTTTCTAGAAGCCACTAAGCCAATTATAACTGTTTAACCCTATACAAGTTACTTGACCTGTCTGTGATTCAGAATCTTATCTGTAAACCAGATAAATAACAATATTTCCTTCGTAGAGTTGTTCTGAGGGAAAAAAAATGCATTAATTTATATATATATATATGAAACACCTAGAAAAATAGCTGACACATGTAAGGACTCAGTTAATGTTAATTATTAATGGTTAGTTTTCTACAGTCAACTTTAAATCATGTATTATGAGATTCCAGAAGATGCGATTATATATTTCTTCACTACAAATAATGGAATATTTTTTCTTGGAGCAATGTCAAATGGAAATTTTGCTTTGTAATTATTAATGCAGGGGCTCTGGTGTAACCAATGGATAGTGACAATGTTTTTATATTTCTCATTAAAAAATAAAATGTATTTAACCCACTTAACCCCTTAATTATTTGTTGGATGTTCAATGATGAAAGAATCAGACTAATACTTAATAAAAGTTTCCATAAAAGATTACTTTACATTGCTTTCAATGAAGAAATTAGGTAGAGCATTTGTGAGGGAGAAGATATAAGACAGTAGATGGAATCTTATACTTAAATTTTATCTGCAACTGAGCTATTTGGCAAACATGGCTTTATTTTGGTGTTTTATGAAAAAAAAAAAAATAACAGGATAAAGATGGTACCTCCCGTCAGATGGCAGAGTAGGTAAATGCTGTGCTCACCTCCTCCCACGACCACAACAACATCACAACAAACTTATAGAACAATCACCCTTGAGAACTACCTGAAGACTAGCTGAACGGTACTCCTATAAGTAAGAATATAAAGAGGAGCCACGTTGAGACTAGTAGGAGTGTTAGAGACCCAAAATGGGCTGTTCCCACACCCACGTGTAGCAGTTAAGAAACTGGAGGGATATCTCAGCTGCAGAGGTTCCCACTGAGAAGTGAGGAGTCCCAGCCCCACACAGGGCTCCCTAGCCCAGAGCACCAATGCCAGGAAGAGGAGTCCCCACAACAGCTAGCTGTGAAAATCAGTGGAGATTGCATGCAGTGAGACAGAGGACTGCTGGAACCCCAGGGGGATCTCTTAAAGGGACCACACACAGACTTACTCACTGACAAATTCAAGCATGCTGAGCTCCAAAGAAGGGAAAACAACACAAAAAGCACCAGAGACATATGGGAAGGAACCGAATTGTCTGGCTTCAGTATGAGGGCTGGGAGGGCAGTTCTCTCTGGTGCCAGGGACACCATTGTTCCTTTGTTGAGTCCTTCATCCACACAGCCTGCAGGTACAGGCAGGCACCAAATTAGAGTGTCCCCATCCTGGAGATTCCCTGACACCCTGCCCCACCCAATTTGCAACCAGCTGAAACATCTTTCAGAGGCTAATCCACACAAGCCATCCTGGGCCCACACTTCAGACTTGCCGAAAAAACTATCAAAGGTTCACAAACCCCAAACAAGTAGTGGCAGGCCTGGCATGCCTTGTACGTCTTTCTCAGCAGCCCCCAGCCGTAGTGATAGCTGACCTTGGTTCACAGCATAGTCTCTCCTGGGTACTTCCAAACTCAGCACAGATAGCTACCAACAACAGATCACCTTGTATCTCCTACCAGGGGGCCCTGGGCCAGATATCAGCAGTGGCTGACCTTGGCTTGCACCAGAGCCCCTCCCCATAAGCCCCCAAACCAACACACTTGGTGGCCAGCTTCAGACCACAACAGAACACCACCCAACTAGCTCCACAAATGACACACCCAAAGAATGGACTCAGCAAGCATTAGAACCCTGCTAAAGCAAATACTGCCCCATGTGATCAACCCCCATGCAATAGCATGTCCACTATAGTCACAGCCAGACAACCTGAAGGTCGATCACACCCATTAATGTGCCAACAGTCATGAAGGCTCAACTATAACAAGAAAGCATAGACAACTCATAAAACGAACAATCCCGGAGCACCCAGTAAAAAGGGAGACTGAGCCACTGGGCCCTATGAGATACCTACTACATAAGGCCACTCTGCCAAGACTGGAGATGTAGTACATCTACCTGATATATAGAAACAAACAGAGGGAAGCAGTCAGAATGAAGAGACAAAGAAACATGTCCTAAATTAAAGGACAAAACTCCAGAAAAAGAACTAAACAAAATGGAGACAAGCAATCTGTCTGACACAGACTTAAAAATACTGGTTATAAGGATGTCCAATAAACTTAGAGGAAGAATAGATGATCTCAGGGAGAACTTCAACAAAAATATAAAATGCATTTAAAAAAAAAAGAAGATAGAAAACATTAAAAAGAACCAGTCAGAAATTAAGAATACATTGTATGGAAGCAATAGTAGATTAGATGATGTAAAGGCTTGAATCAGCAATTTGGAAGACAAAGAAGCCGAAAATACCCAATAAGGACAGGAAAAAGACAATCCCCCCAAAAAATGAGGATAGTTTAAGGGACTTCTGGGACAGTATCAGTATAACAACATTTGCATCATTTGGTATACTAAAAGGCAAAGAGAAAGAGCAAGTAATTGAAAAACTACTTGAAGAAATAATGACTGAAGACTTTCCTGACCTGGCAAAGGAAACGAATATACAAATCCAGGAAGTGCAGAGAGTCCCAAACAAATTGAGCCCCAAAAGGCTCACACCAAGACACAACATAATTAAAATGCCAAAGGTTAGAGACAAGAGAGAATCTCAAAAGCAGCAAATGAAAAGCAGTCAGTTACTTACAAGGGAGCTCCCCTAAGATTGTCAGCTGAATTCTCAACAGAAAATTTATAGGCCAGAAGGGATTGGCATGAAATATTCAAAGTGATAAAAAGCAAGACCTACAACCAATATTACCCAGCAAAGCTATCATTAGAATCAAAGGACAGATAAAGAGGTTCCCAGACAAGAAAAAGCTAACGGAGTTATCACTACCAAACCAGTGTTACAAGAAATGTTAAAGGAACTTCTTTAAGGATGAAAAGAAGAAAAAAATTAAAAAATAAAAATATTAATAAAGAAACATAACAAAGAAAAAAAAATTTTACTAACAAAGGCAAACGCATAATAAGAACCATGGATCGACAAACACTAAAGCTAGTACTAAGGTTAAAAGGCAAAAATAGGAAGATCATATATAATTACAACAGTAAATTAAGGGATACACACAAATACATACACACAAAGGAAATAAAACATGACAAAGACATAAACATGGAAAGAGTAAGTAAAAACGGTAGTGATTTTAGAATGTGTTCAAACTTAAGCAACCATCAACTTAAATTAGACTGTTATAAACATAGTTTGGTATACATGAAGCACATGGTAACCACAAACCAAAAATCTGCAGGAGATATATATAAGAAATAAAGAAAAAGGAATCCAAACATAATACTACAGAGAGTCATCAATATACAAGAGAATAAGAAAGGAACAGAGAACTACAAAAACAATCAGAAAAAAAAGTAAAGTGGAATGATTACATACCAATCAATAATTACTTATAAAATATAAATGTATTACTTTTAATATATTACTTTTAAATGTATACTTTTAATGTATTACTTATAAATATAAATGTATTAAATGCTCCAATCAAAAGATAAATGTATAAAGAAGTGGTATATATATGACATAGAATATCACTTGGTCATGAAAAGAATGAATCTTACCATTTGCAACAATATGGATGGACCTAGAGGGTATTATGCTAAGTGAAATAGGTCAAACAGAGAAAGACAAACACCATATGATTTTACTTATACGTGGAGTCTAAAAAGCAAAATAAACAAATAATACACAAACAAACTCAGAAATACAGAGAATACACTAATGGTTTCCAGATGGGAGGGGGTTGGGGGTTTGGGGTCTGGGTGAAAAAGGTGAAAGGATTAAGAAACACGAATTGGCAGTTACAAAATAGTCATGGAAATGTAAAGTACGGCTTAAAGAATATAGTCAGTAATATTGTAATAACTATATAAGGGATCAGGTGGATACTAGATTTATTGGGAGATCACTTTGTAAGTTATATAAATGTCTACCACTATGCTGTACACCTGAAACTAATATAATATTGAATGTCAACTATAACTGAAAATTTTCAAAGAGAATAACAAGACATTAGGTGCTAGGATACTACTGACATTAGGTGCTAATTCTACTACAGTTCTAGAATTCTATCACAGGATCCATCATATTCAACATTTCTTGTTAATGATTTGAATAGAGACTAAAGTGGCATGAATATTGAATCTCCCAGTACGATAAAGAACGTCAAGATAATGAATAGCATTGATGTTCAAATGGAGAATTATTAAGAGCAGGACAGCCTGGAATGTTGCACTAAACAACCCAGCTATAATAAAAGATAAATGTAGAACGATATTTATAAAAATGTAGAATGATGTAAATAGCAAATGACCCATAATTATTCTACAACTATACACAAACAGAAGCCACCTTGAAACTAGTAGGAGCGGCTGAGATGCAAAACAGGCTGGTCCCACACCCACGTGTTACCATTAAAAATTGAGAGGGATATCTCAGCAGTGGAGGTCCCCACCTGAGGAGCAAGGGGTCCCAGTCCCTCTCCAGGCCAGGGTTTCAGTGCCAGGAAAGAAGTCCCCATAATTTCTGACTATAAAAGCCAGCAGAGATTGTGGCTGAGTGAGAGGGAGGACAGCTGCACTCTCAGGTGCCCCTATTAAAAGGCCTGTGTATGGACTTACTCAGCACTCACTCTAAGCTCCAGCACTGCGGCAATAACCCGAAAGGTGCCAGGGAGGAGCCATAGGGAGGAGCTGAATTGTTTAGTTTCAGAGTGAGGACTATAGGGCAGCTTCCCCTCAGACAGAGGAGCTGGTGAAGCCATTGTTTCTTTGTTGAGCTCTGTTCCTCCCTGCGTGCAGTCGCAGGCAGACCCATACCTGAGTCTCCATCAAACTGGCTATAAGCTTTCATCTGCCCTGCCCTAGTGATTTCAAGACCCCACCCCACCCAACTTTCAGGCATACCCAGGATGCTTCCAATGGCTTTTCTGTAAAAACAGTCTGCTTTGGCTCATGATATAGACTTTCCTAAAATCTCTCAAAGTTTCACAAAAACCAAAAAGGGCTTTGGTTTAGCTAGACTTCAGGAGATTCTCAATAATGATCATTCTGTGGTTTAGTTGTATTATAATTGATGTGGTCCTGAGAGGAGGTGAGCACAGAGTTTAGCTATTTGGCAATCTTGACCAGAAATTTAATTAGTCTAGAAATGCAGCTGTTCCACTGCTCTCTTTAAGCTTGTAGCATTTGCATTCTGATATACAAGCTCACAAAACAAGTAAGCAATTAATTTTGAGTCCCACTCTTGGCAGTATAAAAATATAACAGCCTTCGTCTTTAAAGAGTATTAACAACCTTTTTTTTAGCTGTGCTTTATTAAGCAAATATGCCATTAACTATTTATTTTTGCTGGGTTCTGTTAGATATAGGTCATTGACTGTACACCAGACAGCTAAGGGGTAAAGAGGAAAGATGGAATTTGGCAATATAAGAACTAAAATCCTGCCTTAGTTTTACTGGTTAAAAGCTGTAAGAGCTTGGGTGTTAAAGCTCTTTATTACTTTTCTTTCTCTCATGAAAAATTGGCATAACGAGGTCTCTGCCACAGAGTTATGGTAAAGATTAGATGAGATAATTGGCAAAAACCAAAAAGCAGCATTTGGCTTTGGCATGTCCCCTACCTCTGGTTGAGCCGCCCTAAGCCCGGCACTAGCTATAGTCGGCTATGGTTCACAGTTGGCCTCTCAAGGCACTTCCAAGCATGGGTGGTGGCCATCTGTGGATTGCTTTGTGGCTCATGCCAGGTAGCCCCGGCAAAGCACAGACTGTAGCTGATCTTGGACTGCAGGTCCCCTCCCAGGAAGTGCTGGGGCTTGCAGTCCTAGTGACCAGCTCTGGACTGAGCTGGAGCATCACCCAGCCACCTCTAAGAATAGCATCCCCAATGGGCAGACTGGATAGACACCAACACTCCGCTAAAGCAAACTCTGCTCTGGAGAGTCAGCCCCTACACCACAACTCTTCCACTGTAGTTACAGCCAGTCCTCATAAAAAATCAGCCTGAGGGTCAACCCCTCCCACTGATGTGCAGGTAGCAATCAAGTCTCAACTACAAACAGGAGGGCACATGCAATCCACACAAGGAACATGCCTGGAGCACCCAGCTCTGGTGATCAAGGAGACTGCATGACTGGGTCTCACAGGAAACTTATTATATAAGGTCATTCTACTAAGACCAGAAGACACAGCAGCCCTACCTAATACACAGGGAGATGGCCAAAATGGGGAGACAAAGAAATATGTCTCAATTAAAAGAACCAAACAAAGCTTCAGAAAAAGAACTAAACAAAATGGAGACAAGCAATCTACCAGATGCAGAGTTCCAAACACTAGTTATAAAGATGCTCAAAGATCTCAGGGAGAACTTCAACAAAGAGATAGAAAACATTAAAATGGAAATAGAAAACATAAAAAAGAACCAGTCAAAAATAAAGAATACAATAACTGAAATGAAAAATGATTAGACGGAATCCACAGTAGATTAGATGAAAGTAGAAGATCAAATCAGAGATTTATAAGATAAGGTAGCAGAAAACACCCAGTGAGAACAACAAAAATAATTTTTTTAAAAAATGAGGATAGTTTAAGGGGCCTCTGGGACAACATCAAGTGTACCAACATTCACATCACAGAGGTGACGGAAGGAGAAGAGAAACAGCAAGGAATTGAAAACCTATTTGAAGAAATAATGATGGAAATCTTCCCTAACCTGACGAAAGAAATAGACATACAAACCCAGAAAGCACAGAGTCCCAAACAAGATGAACCCAAAGAGGCCCACACCAAGATACATCATAATTAAAATGCCAAAAGTTATGTGACAAAAATAGAATCTTGAAAGCAACAAGAGTAAGGCAATTAGTAAACTACAAGGGAGCTCCCATAAGACTATAAGCTGATTTCTCAACATAAACTTTGCAGACCAAAAGGGGTTGGCTGAAAATATTCAAAGTTATGAAAAGCAAGGACCTACAACCAAGATAACTCTACCCAGCAAAGCTATCATTTAGAATCAAAGGATAGATAAAGAGCTTCCCAGAGAAGAAAAAGCTAAAGAAATTCCTCACCATGAAACCACTATTACAAGTAATCTTAGAGGGACTTCTTTAAGAAAATAAATAAATAAATAAATAAATAAATAAATAAATAAATAAATAAATAAATAAATAAATAAAAAGGGAAACAAATAAATAAAAAGGGAAATAACTACATATCTATCAACAATTACTTTAAATATACATAGATTAAATTTTCCAATCAAAAGATAGGGTCACTGAATGGATAGACAACAAGACCCTTACATATGCTACCTACAAGAAACTCACCTCAGATCCAAAGACACACAGATTGAAAGTCGAGGGATGGGGAAAAGATATTTTATGAAAATGGAAACAAACAAGATCTGTGGTAGAAATACTTATGCCAGACAAAATAGACTTTAAAACAAAGGCTATAACAAGTGACAAAGAAGGAACCAATAATCCCACTTCTGGGTAAATATCCAAAGAAACCCAAAACATTATTTTTAGGGGCGGTGTGCATCCATATGTTCATTACAACATTGTTTTCAATGGCCAAGATGTGGAGGCAGCCTGGGTGTCCATCGATGGATGAATGGATAAAGAGGAGGTGGTACACATACAAAATGGAATATTGCTCGGCCATGGAAGCGAATGAGTTTTTGCCATCTACAACAGCACAATACCTGGAGGGCATTGTGCTGAGTGAAGTATGTCAGACAGTGAAAGGCAGACGCAATGTGATTTTGCTTATATGTGGAATCTAAATAACAAAATAAACAAAACAGAAAAGAATTCATAGATACCAAGAACACATTGATGGTTGCCAAACAGGAGGGGGATTGGGAATGGGTGAAAAGGGGGAAGGGATTAAGAAGTACAAATTGGTTGTTACAAAGTAGTCATGGGGATGTAGGGTAGAGCATAAGGAATATCGTCAATAATATTCTAATAACTATGTGGGCTGTTAAATGGATACTAGATTTATTGTGGTGATAGATGGGAGGGGGTTGGGGAATAGGGTGGAAAAGGTGAAAGCATTAAAAAGTACAAATTGTTAATTACAAAAGAGTCATGGGATGTAAAGTAAAGCATAGGGAATATAGTCAATCATATTGTAATAACTATATATAGTGCCAGGTGAGTACTAGACTAGTCAGGGGGATTACTTCTTAAAATTATGTAAATATCTAACCACAATGCTATATATCTAAAACTAACATAAAACAATATTGAATATCAACTGTAACTGAGAATTTTAAAAAGGGGTGGAAAGGTGAAGGGGAATGAGGTTTATACTGTGTTTCCCCGAAAATAAGACCTAGCCAGACCATCAGCTCTAATGCATCTTTTGGAGCAAAAACTAATATAAGACCCAGTCTTATTTTACTATAAGACCTGGTATAATATAATATAACACAATATAATATAATATAATGTAATATAATACCCAGTCTTATATTAATTTTTGCTCCAAAAGACACATTAGAGTTGATGGTCCGGCTGGTCTTATTTTCGGGGAAACATGGGATATCTATCCAGGTATAAAACAAACAAGTTGTGGGGCTGTAATGTACAGCATAGGGAATATAGTTAATAATACTATGATAGCATAGTACAGTGTCAGATGGTTGCTGAACTTATGGTGATCACTTCTTTAGGTATATAAATGTTGAATAACTATGGTGTGCCCCTGAAACTAATATAATATTGTATGCTAGATATATTTTAATGAAAATCTTTAAAACAATAGACTAATTAAATTTTCTGTAGTTATACTGGCTTTTTTCTTTTCAGCTACTTTTTAGCTATGCCTTGTACTAGCAGCCATAATTATATTGAAACATTATCAAGGTTACCCTCAATGAAAATAAGTTTCTGTGTTTAATTTCCCTTTGTGAAACCAACTTGTTCCTTTATAAGTTTCAGCCAACGATTATTAAAAATGTTGAAGATGTTCAGGTTATTTTTGCCAGACTATTTATTTTCAAACTTAAGATCAGGCTTGATTTTAAGTAATTTGTATAAAACAATGCTACACATTTGAATTATAGAAAACTTCATGGTTCTGAAAACTTGTAAATTGTTTTTAAAGGGATGGGAATGGGTAAGAAGAAGAGAACAGAAATGTCTGTAAACTTTAATTTGTAGGGTCAATTTTCAGCTTCGATATTTTTTTAATTTGAAAATAATTTAACAAAAGATATAATTGTTATCAAGAAGCTTTTATATAAACTAACACCATTTTTTAAGGACACATAGAATGTAAGTAATCATAAGAAACAACTAAACCCAGTAAATTCTGAGGGTTTTTTGGCCTAGAAAAGTTATGTTTATGAAGCCTAATTCTGTAAACTTTCATTCATCCAAGGCCATCGAGAAAAAGATAGTACACCAAATGACTGCATCCTTGAGCTTATATCACCCATAGGACCCGATTTCCTACATTACCAAAGAATATGGAAATTCCAAGCCCAGAACATGAGCAAACACTGGTCTGAGACTGTTGTCTTCCCTAAGGTCCCCAAAAGGCACTTATACATCACCCCTGCTGAAATTCAGCACAACTTAGGGCACACATAGGATACCCATGTAGCATCATCCAAGCCAAAATATGCTCACACACAAAACCTATCATGCCAAAAGGAAACCAAATGAAAGAAAATCCAAAGAAACACACAAGAGAAATTACACCAAAGGAATTTCAGAGTAGAGTAAACAGAATATAGTCCTAAAATGAGTATGTTTAATTCTCCAAGGAGATAAAGAAAGGAATAGAAAATAAGATTTAAAAAAATAATAAATTATTATTTTTAAAAGGAAAATGGTAGGCAAATTAAAAGAGACAAGTAGAAATTCTAGAAATAAAAATTAGATTAGGCACAGCTAGCTTGAAAATATATCTGAAAAATATCACCCAGAATGCAGGTGAAATATTTAACTGAAAAATTAAGTGATGGAAACACATTGTTGAGAAGTTAAGAGAATGAAGTATAGAATAAGTTCTAACCTTATACTTAATAGGAGTTCCAGAAGAAGATAATAAAAGAAATGATGGGAAAGAATATTTTACGTTATATTAACTTCCGTGTATAAGTATATATGAGCTTTTGACTCAAAGTGGTTGCCTAATATCAAACATAAATGTAAGTCCCTACATCAGTGCATAATAATGAAAGTACAAAGCAGCAAGAATAAAGAAAGGATCTACCAGAGAGAAAAGACAGATGGCAGACTAAGAAATGACAATTAGTGGACATTGTCACCGGCAACAGTCTCCCCTGCAGCTAAACCCTCATTTAGGAATGAAGGCAAAATTGTTTCTCAGATGCAAAAAATATAAACAACTTTCCTACTCAGAGGCCCTCATGAAATAACTACTGAAAGATGTACCTTGTCAAGAAAGAAAATGAACCCTATGAATAACAAGGTAACAAGAAGTGATTATAAGCAAAAAAAATCAATCTAAAGAAAGCTTGTTGCCATTTAACATTATACAGGTGTTTACTATATATAGTATTATGGCAGTTTCAATACATTTCTGTAATTTCTTTACTGTTTTTTTTTCCCAAAAGCAATAATAATAGCAACAGCTAACATTTATAGATACTTGTCATGTTCTAAGCACTAGACAAATTTTTATGGATTATCTCACTTATTCCTCACAACAATCTTTCTTTTTTTTAATTAAAGTTACTGGGTGACAATTATTAGTAAAGTTACATAGATTTCAGGTGTACAATTCTGTATTACATCATCTATAAATCACACTTTGTGATCACCACCCAGAGTCAGTTCTCCTTCCACCACCGTATAATTGATCCCCTTTACCCTCATCTACCACCTACAACAATCTTTCAATACGTATCTACTTGCTATTCCCATTTGACAGATATCAAAACTGAGTTATAGAGTAGTAATTTTTCCAAGGTCATATTGATAGTGAACAATGGAAATGAATTTGTGTGACCCAGGGAACGTCATTTAATGGTAAAGTGTGAAAAAAACAATTTCCTCATCTGTAAAATGAAGATACAGCTATTTGCTCTGATCAAATTACAAGGTTATGTGAAGATGAAGTGATACTACTCTGTGTTGAAGTGCCTTAGAAACTGTAAAGTATTACACACTTTGAAATGATAATAAAATAGAATATTTTATAGATAATAAAATAGAATATAGAATTTATAAATTTTAAAAAGGGAATTTGGCCACATAATTAGTAGATAATAGCATTTTTAAATTATCCATTCAAAATATATTTTTAATATGGCTTCTGTAAGTAAATATAATTTAGAAATAATGAAGGATGAATGTTTCACTTATTTGTTTGCTTGCTTTTTTCTAACCCACTTTGTTTCAGAAAAGGTTCTCAGGTAGCTAACAAGGATATAATAAAAACAATAATAATAATAATAAAGAATTCATTTTTTATTTTAAAAATATACCTTAGATTTAATTTCTAAATATACACATACTTTGCAAAAGCACTTGTGGTTAATTTAAAATATAACTCCTCTTCACATATCTTAGTGCCACCCCCACTCCAACACACATAAAACAAATTTAAGCAGCAGAAAAAGTTAATATTGTCTCTTTTAAAAAATAAAAATTGCTAATTTTCATACCGCTTTAGCATGGTTCATGTTAATGAGGTGCCAATGTGATATTAAAGTAGTAACTCCTGCAGTTATAACAGCCGAATTGGGCGGCTGACATCACAACAATATTACTAAAGTGTTGGATTTTACTCGATTTCCATAAGTAAATGGAATCTGAGACTCATTGCATGTTAATCACTGCAGTTTAGTAGGTCCCTTATTTATTTTGGATGAGGCTTTCATTTGCAAATAAAGAATTAAGTTAGAAAATGAGCCAGAATTCGATAGAGACGTGGTTAGTAGCCATTTCTTTTGGCTCCCATAATAAGTAGAAAATTCTTAAACCTATAGAAAATGAGACCAAATGTGGATAATGACACAATTTGTTATTTATGAATGCAAGCTTTTTCTGAAGATTTAGGAATTAGCATGAGAACTATTCATTGAACTTCAAAAAAATCAATAAATATTAATACCAGAACACAAATGTTTGCACTATAATTTGAAACATGAGGAATATTTATCCATTATGCCTTTGAAAACTCCAGGATGCCCAGAATACTTATGAACTGTGTGTCATCAGATGACTCAGAGAGCTTCTCTGAACTACTTAGAATTCTCAATCAGAACAGTTAAGAACACATTCTCAATTAAAAAAAGGAAAAAGAAAAAAAAAAAAGTGTGCATTGTTCTGCCTGAATTTTTACTGGCTTTTAAAATGGCTTAGTATAAAGAGGACTGGATACGAAATCAAGAAATCTGGGCTCAAATATTGGCCTTACCACTTAGCCAATGTGACTTCAGATAAGTCCCTTAAAGATAAGTTATACTTTCCACAACTGTAAAATGACAATAATGACCTCTCCCACGAAGCGATATTTAAAGATAAAATGAGAACAGAGTCTAGTATACAGTTAATTAAATCTGATTTAGAAATGAGGATATTCCACAAAACTTTAATTAACCTTATTCACTTTGGGAATTCTATTTTGACCTGTTGAAGTTGATGACACCTTTCTGATGGAAATGAAGTGCTGGAATACATGTCAAACTGTTACGGTATATTGATTCCATCTTCAATATAAATGAGTTCTGTGCAATGGATTGGGTCACTAAATTTATTTAATCATTGAAATGGATTATGTCCATCTATTACTGCTGTTATAAAGACTGCTGTTTGGATTTATTCTGAGAGAGACAAAATAAACAATTGGTTTAATAGAAAATCATCTAGCTGATACACTGCACAAACATCAATAGAGCAGAAAGACTTGTCCCAAAGAATCTTGGCAATTATCTATCGCTATGCTCTGCTGAGTCCAAGACTTCCTAGGAGGTGCCTCCACCTGGGAGGCTGTGAGAGGGGTTGGCTCCTGCTTCACTCCCTTAGTTCAACCCCACCAGCTCTGTTTTTATCACTTTCAAACATTAACCTTTTGTCTAAGATTTCATTTACAGAAAGGGTTGGGTTGCTATAAAACTGTTTAAATAGCTGATCTAGTCCAACTTCCTCATTTCAGAGATAAGGAAATTGAAGGCCAGAAAGGTGGCACAAATCACCTAAGATCCCTTAGGAGTCAGTCCTCCAATCAGAACCCGAAAAAATTTGTCTAGACTGCCAATCCAAGTTATTTCCACCATATTGTTCTCTTGATAAGATTAATCCCCATCATGTACTGAATGTTGAGCATCATGCTAGTTGTTCTACTTGTAATTACTAACGATTCTAGCAAATTGTCTAAATATCTTCCTCATTTGAAGATGAGGTTTGAGAATGTTAAGCACCTTGCACAAGCCCACATTCAAATTCAGTCTAACTCCAAATCTTGTATATGTATTTGCCGAGGTTAAACTGGAATATTTCCTGTCAACCATCAAAAAAATAGACTATCAAACATGACCCAGAGAAACAAGTAAGTAAATGTTGGATATCTAGTTGCCAAATTTTGACTCTACTCTTTACCTGTACTTTATGAAAATTGAGGCACAATAAATATGTATGTATAAAAGCCAAATGAAAACCTTATTTGAGAATTGCTCTCATTTCTTTCTGGGCTGGAATTCTTAATAATCACTTCTTATTTTATGTTAGTTCTATATTTTATTAAAATAAACATCTGGCTTTTCCATTCTTTGATGTATCACAGATCATGTGTTTGACTATATTAATCCTATATTAATTTCTTCCCTTGTTCTAAAGGTCTGCTGCTGCCTATATTGCAAAACAAATTGCACATGTGCTCATAAGAGGGGAATATTGCAAAAATATTTTCCCACTGGCATTGTCATTTTCAAGTTTCATGTTTAAGACAGTTTCTTTGCCTCACATATCCTCTAACACAAATAAGTAATGTATTTCTTCAGTATAATTGTGACATAGCTCTGTTTTTATCTCATTTTTCTTCAAATATAAATCTGTATTTCATTTGTACAGAATGCCAAGGTAATGTCAAGGTACAAAGTCCTTAAAAATCTCTATAGTGTGAAACTATTGTGGACAGATCTTCAAAGAGAGTATAAAAGGAAAAGTGATATAAAATGAAAATCAAATAAAAAAGCAGAATGACAAAAATTCTATACTGAATACAGTAAGGTGACCACAAAGAGAATATGTCTAATCTAATTGTTATTTAAGTTTTGATAAACTGTATTTGGAATTATTGTAGATTTACTGAGTATTGAAAACATAGTACAGAGAGTTCCGTATAGTTTACCATCAACTTCCTTTTATTTAACATCTTACATAACTATATAGTTATTTATCAAAACTAATAAATTAGCATTAGTATGATCATATTAACTAAACTACAAGCTTTATTAAGATGTCATCAATTCTTTTCACTAATATTCCAGAAACCCACATTGCATTTAGTTATCACATCTCTTCAGTCTCCTACTATCTACAACTGTTTCTCAGTCTTCCATTCTTTTTTTTTTTTTTTGTATTTCACATCCCCATGTCTAGTTTGTGACTACCAATTTGTACTTTCTAATCCCTTCATCTTTCCCTCCATCCCCAAACCTCCTCCTTCCATCTAGCAACCATCAGTTTTTTCCCTGTATCTCTGCATCTATTTAGTCATCCAGTCTTTTCTTTTTCATGACTTTGACACTTTTGAAGAATATTAGTCAGAAATTTTGTAGTACATTACTGAATTTGGATGTCTTTTCATGATTAGATTAAAGTTATTATTATTTTATTTTTATTTTATTTTATTTTTTGGCATCAGGGGTATATGATGTCCACACATATTACTGGTGGGATCTTTTATTAGAGTTGACATACAATATGAGTTTCAGGTGTACAACATAGTTATTCAACATTTACATGCCTTACAAAGTGATCACTGATATATCTAGTAACCATCTGTCACCATACAAAATTATTACAATACTATTGACTATACTCCCTATACTGTACATTATGTCCCCATGACTTACTTATTTTATAACTGGATATTTGTACCACTTATTCCCTTCATGTTTTTACCCATTCCTATGCCTTTCTCCCATCTGACAATCATCAGTTTGTTCTTTTATTTCATTCATTCAATAGTATTTATTGAACACCTATTTACTGAATGCTCGATCACGTGTTAAGTACAATACAGCATTAAGACAAGGTATTTTATGCCAATGTATAATTTATCAAAAGATTTCCCTTCTAATATGTACATTTGTGTTGTGATTGGCTTAGGAAATTGTCCAAATGAAAGGCTTGATTAAATGGCTTAAGAATTATGATTAATCTCAAATTATTATAAGGTATCACCTTACTGTTTTCCCCACTTTTTAAATTTTTTTTCAGTTACAGTTGACATTCAATATTATTTTATATTAATTTCAGGTATACAGCACAGTTTTTAAATATTTATATAATTTATGCATCTGATTAGTCTAGTACCTACCTGGCACTATTGTAACTATCAATTTTTATTTCTTAATCCTTCACCTTTTTCACTCAGATCCTCAGCCCATCTTTCTTCTGGCAACCATCAGTTTGTTCTCTGTATCCATGAGTCTGTTTCTGTAGAAAGACTGTAATTCCCCTTTGTTTTTGAAGGATATTTTGCTGGGTAACGAATTCTGTATTGACTTATTCTTTTCCCCAACACTTAAAATATATTACTTCACTGTCTTCTTAATTATATAGTTTCTGATGAGACCTGCTACACTTCTTACTTTTAAAGTTCTTGTTTCTTCCACATTTTCTCCCTTTCTCCTAGATTTCTATTACACATGTGTTAGACAATCTGATATTGTACCAGAGCTTTTAGATGTTATATTTGTTTCTTTTTTAAATTTTATTTTTCACTTGGCTCTATTTGTATTTCACTTTGGGTAATATATACTGACCTATCTTCAAGCTCACTAATTCTTTCCTTGTCTATGTCGAGTCTACTGATAACACTGTCAACGGCAATCATCATCTCTTTTATCTATGATTTTAATTTGATTATTTCTTATAGTTTTCACTTCTCTGGTGAAATTCCCCACTTGTTTATGATTTTTATTTACCTTTTTCACCAGAGCCTTTAGCATAATAATCATAGTAATTCTAAATACCCCATCTGATATTTACAACATCTGGGTCATATTTGAGTTTTGTAGCTACTTTGCCCCTTGTCAATGTGTGCTTTTTTTTTTTTAATTTTTTTGTGTGTGTTGTAATTCCTAGCTAAAAATGGGGCATTGTATATAGGACAGGAGTAATACAGGTAAATATTATTTATACATGCAAATGGGCAAAGATTTTGTTCTGTACATGGATGTTCATAGAATCTTTATTCATAATTGCCAAAACTTGGAAGCAACCAAGAGGCCCTTCAGTAGATGAATGGATAAATATAAATATTCCAAGCAATGGAATACCATTCAACACTAAAAAGAAATCATATATCAAGCTATCAAAAAATATGGAAGAAACTTAAAGGCTTATTACTAAGTAAAAGAAGCCAGTCTGGAAAGGCTATGTACTGTATGATTCCAACTATATGACATCCTGGAAAAGGCAAAACCATGGAGACAGTAAAAAGATCCAGGGTTGCAAGAGGTCATGGGAGAGGGAAGAATGAATAATCAGATCACAGAGGATTTTTAGGGTGGTGGAACTATCTGTATAATACTATAATGGTAGATACACATACCATTACATATATGTCCAAACCCACAAAATGTTCAACACCACGAGTGAACACTAATGTAAACTATGAACTTTGGGTAATAATAATATATCAGTGTAGGTTTATCAATTGTAACAAATGTACCACTCTGATTCAGGATGTTGATACTAAGAAAGGCTCTGTGGGGGGAGGAGGGGCGTGGAGTAAGGGCTACATGGGAACTCTCTGTACTTTATACTCAATTTTGCTGTGAACCTAAAAGTGCCCTAAAAAAATAAAGTCTATTAAAAAGGGGAGAAAAATGCAACACCCAGGAACAAAAATGTAGACTAACTTTATGACAACTCCTATATCTTCTAAAATATATTATAAATATGTTATAATATATTCCTAAAATATATTATTGGAAAACCAAATTTGAGAAAACTGGTAATTATCCAAACAAAACCATGCAGCTAGAAAAATGTAAAATATGCTTGGAGAGTGTTAAGTAGGTAGTAAGTGGGAATGTCTCACCATCCAGGAATGTTGCAAACAATGCCAGAAAAGCAGGCAAATTAGACCTTGTGTATGGAGCCACCAATGAGATGTGGGAATATCTAATATCAGCTAAGGAGCTCAAATTTAGAGGGCATTAAAAACAATGAATAAATAAAAATGCTGTGCAGGAGAATGACCTGAAGAAGGTGGTCTTTAAAAAAATATATCTGGTGGCCTGTTTGAGACAGACTGAAGGTAAGAGAAGGAAATGAGAAATCATTATAACATTCTAGGACTAAGGCCTAAATTAAGATGCTAGCAATGCAAGTGGGAAAAAAAAACGGGAACAATTTTAGAGACATTGTACAGAAAGAATTTATAAGACTGGTTGACTGAGTTGATAAGAGTGATAAAGGAAAAGGAGAAATCAAATATTCAAGGCTTCATGCTGGGATAATAGTGGCACAATTTTCTCACCAGTATCTTCAATCCTTCCCTTTCCAAGAGCTTTCTCCTCTCTGCTTTTAAACTTGCTCATGCTTGAATTAGCATAAATGTTTGGAAAAGGTAAAAAGCATTTATCCTCAAAATGTTCTTGAGGTAAACCATTTCTGAAATACGAACCTGTTTGCCAGCCAAAACTCAATTTGTATTCAAACTGTGGTTTAAACACTCTGTCCAAACATGACAGATGTTGGAATCAATTGGTTTTCAAGTCTTGTTTCTTTTTGTCAGCTTCAATAAACAAAATCTTCTTAAATTATCTTCTCTCACATACATTTACCAAATTCTTGCAATGCATATAGTCCTTTATAAAGTTAATTGAAAATCAAAATCGGCCTTTAGGAACCAAAAAAAAAAAAAGGAAAAAAAGTTAAATTTTTAAAAACCCTGCACACGCAAAAATTTTTTCTCATTGCAACTTCTCTAAAATTTTTGCCGAATATTTTTGCCTAAGGTTCCAAATAAATTTTAAGGCTCTAATCCAAAGATTTTATAGGATTGTTTACTAGATTCTATAAATAACATAGAAAACTTGACACTTTTATTATATAGTATTATAATCCAATAATTTGAAATATCTTTATTTGTTCGTATTATCTCTAATATGCTAGAGTCTGCTAAAGATAATACTATATAAGTGAAATGAGTCTGAAACTGTTCCTATATACTATCATAAATAATACATTTTTATTGACTGTCTCCTTGATAAAAATGAGAATAACAACAGGCCAAATTTGATGAATACAAAAGAATTGAGACATAAAACTTAGCCCCAGGGCCACCTGGCCTCTCTCTGCCTATTTATTCATCTATAAACTAGGCCTCTTAATAGGACATGGTCTATAAGATTGTGGGGATTAAATGAAATAATATATGCAAAGTACATAGCATGGTGTCTAGTGTATAGTAAATGTTCAATAAATAGTATCTAATAGTATTACATTATCATATCTTTTTAATTTATTACCTAGTTATATTTATTTTTTATACATATCTCTTTACTCGCTATTAGAATCTTAACATTTTAATTCAGGTTTAGTATGTTCTTTCTGTATTAGAATATTAATCCTTGTTATATTTACTGCAAATAAATTCCCCTTTTTTTTGGTTTTCAACATGTTTTTGTTTTTTGGTTTTTTGTTTGTTCTTTTGCTGTTGATAGAATTATAATATTTTTCTTAATCTTTTCTTTTGATATTTACCACTGCTTTTAAAATGTAGAAAATTTTCCTTGTTCAGAAATACATAGTAACATATGTTTATTTCAGCTTTTATTTCCTTTCTTTTCTTTTGTGGTAACAGCCGGACATTTTACATTTAACTCTTTAGTAGGCCTGGAATTGAGGGAGGGGGTTGAAGTGGGGACTGAAATTTAACTTTTCATCAAACAGTGCTAATAACACAAGCCCCACATGTTGAATAATCTTTTCCTTCATTATTGATTTCTATTGTATGTTTAGGGCAGCTCACTGGCCTTAAAAGATCCAGCTGCTCAAACCTCAGCTACAAAAATGTAGGTTCTGCCTCTCACTCTCCATTCTGAACCTGTTCCCTCGGGTCTGAGCACTCGGTCTGGACCACTGTTCACTGCTAGATTTCCTCTTCTATCCTCACAACAATCACTCTGATGCTGACTGAGGCTGCCGTCTAGGTCTCCGACTTCATTTGGCTCCCATCTGCCCAACATCACATATAGTGGTGACCAGATCTGGTGCCTGAGGAGAAGGACCAAACACTACATTTACTGTGGATTTGACAAGAGTAGACTCTGAACTTTCACTTCCTTTCCCCTTTGTACTGAGCCCTTCAAGCCCATAGCCATATTTGACAGCTTAATTTAAACTACATTGGCAAATATCCTCAGGACCAAAGCAGTGATCTGCTCATCTCTCCAAATCTTAGCTCTTAAATAATACCTTACTATTTCAGGTTAGATCTTCAATGCTTTTATGAAAGTATTTTATATTTTAGCTAGTAATTTTAGTAGTTTTTAGACTTCCCTTAAAATAAACTTGTTTTGCATTACAATTTATCTTTTCAATGAAATGCATGTGTGTTGATTCCCTACCTAAATTATGTTTCTTCAATGCAAAATCATTCTAGGTACTTAAAGCAGTACTTATTTAACCCATGGTAGACACTCAAGCAATATTTGATAATAATTATGAATACAATAATGACAATATCTGTCAGTCAGAAAGCTTCAGATTCCAAAAGTAGCCAAAAAACTATAAAAAACTCTGAAACATGGAGAAAATGTTGTATGTATACACAATGGAATACTATTCCGCCATAAGAAAAGATGAAATGGTACCATTCGTGACAATGAAGGATCTTGAGATTATAATGCTCAGCGAAATGTCAGACAGGAAAAGTCAAGAACCATATGGTTTAACTGATATGTGGTATATAAAACTGAAAACAACCAAAGAACAGGACAGACAAATGAAGAAACAAAAACTCGTAGACATAGACAATAGTTTAGGAGTTACCTAAAGGAGGGAGGAGGGTAGTAAATGAGGGTAAAAGGGATCAAATGTATGGTGATGGAAGGAGAACTGACTCTGGGTGGTGAACACACAATGTGATATATAGATGATGTATTACAGAATTGTACAACTGAAGCCTATGTAACTTTACTAACAATTGTCACCCCAATAAACTTTAATTAAAAAAAAAAGATATTTTTTACCATAGAATACTTTGAAACAATTATGATAGTAACATGATTGGAAAAAAAGAGAAAATCTAGATCCTATCTATAATACGCCTCTGTTGTTCCAATTCCAAAATATTTATGTAGTAAATGCAAAAGAAGTAAGTACAAATATGAAGGTCAGGGAGTGAGAGGAGGCACCATCGTAAATATGATTTTTCTGTTCTCCAGCAAGAGTTTAGGAATAAATTGCTTTACATCTTTGATTTTATTAAAAACATGGAGGACTCCTTGTTCCTCCATATGTTCCAAATGTTTGTGAAAATATGTAATTATATTTGTATTTACTACATGTCTACATTCTTTGCTAGATGGTAAGTCCACAAGGAAAGGGATGGTTGATTTGTTCATGACTCTATTCACAGTACTGTGTTCATTGCTTAGCACATAGGAGGAGCTAGATAACTTTTTATTAAATGAGTAAGTGGATTCAGTATGTCCAGAGGCATAAGACTAGGCTCTGCCTCGGGGAATTTAAAATCTGCATCAGGTGAAAAGGATGAGGGACTGCCATTTTTTTAGCATTTATCACATGCTTATTTTCATACATTCTACCATGTATTGCTTGCAAAAACCTCATATGGCAGCAACTATTACCAAAATTTGTGAGCACAACTACATGCTTTTTAAAAATGAGGAAAGTGGGACCTACAGAGGATATGGAATTTGCCCATAGGCACATTGTTTTAAGTGGTAAAGCCAGTAGTTATCTGAAGTAAGTGTTCATACTTTTTCTTGTATGCTACAATGCCTCTCTAAAAGTAAAACTCAAGTGATAAAATACAACATACAATTTATTTTTAAAATGTACAGAGGTGACTATAAATGATCTAAAAATTCAAAGAATGAGAAGAGTGAAAATAGAGTAGTCAGAATAGAGGCTCACATGAGAGTGAGGATTTGAGTTAACTCCTCAAGTTTCTAGACAGAGTTAGAACAGAGGTTTCTTCAGGAAAAGCAATTTCAGCACTCTCATCAGGATTCTTTAAAGTCAGTAAATGTTTTTAATGGTATTGGTTGATTAGCACTGGCAATAATAGGGAGGTGAGAAATGGTTTACTCACAAGCCATGTAATATAGCATAGACGTTACAAGGGCATATGAAGAGGGAGATTGACACAGTCTTGGCTTTTGCCCGATAAGACTATACTGAAAAATAATTGAATGGGAAATGCTTATAATATTCATACAATACTTCACTAAGATAAATGAGAGCACTCAATATCTGAGTCCTTGTGATGCCTAATGATGACTGCACAGAAAGCATGAAGGGCCAGTAATACATTCTGATCCCGGCAAAGGGCTAACATGGTAATTTCAGCACTTGATGAGAAAGAGGATGCTAATTGTCCAGTTCAAAATTGACAATGACCTCTATGATGCTTTGAAATGACTGGGTTCAGATGAAATGTAGACAAGATATCTTATTAGTTAAGCATTTTTTTCAAAACCATACTTATTGGCATTACGCTGATTCGAGAAACCCCATTCTGACTGGTAATGAAAACTTAACGGAGCTGCCGTAGGTAAGATTATCTTAAATCTGCCTCACTCTCTAAATTTATTTATTTATTTATTTATTTATTTATTTATTATTATTATTATTATTATTATTATTATTATTCTCATTATTTTTGGTCGTGTTGTTGCCTTCTGGAAAGTTGCTGGGTCATTAAACACTGATGTGATGCCAGGGTGTGAAAGCAAAACTGGTAAAAAAAAAAAAAAAAAAAAAAGATTGAGAATGTGGAGGTCCAGAACATGGCCAGGCAGACCTCAGGGTTGCATAAAAGATGAAGATGTAGGAACCAAGAAACCAGAGCAAGAACTAGGAAATTGATCATTTAGAAGTGATCAGGGCTGCAGACCCAATTTTGCCTCTTAACTCTAATATTTAATAGCTTGTTTACTTGGGGAAGTTACTTAATTTTCTGTTTCTTTGTCACAAAGACAGATTGTAAAAATAGTACCCACTGCAAGTGTTCATCATGAGGATTAAATGGGAAAAAATTCAGGTAAAACACTTACCGTTATGCCAGACACATAGTTTCTCAGAAAAAAAAAATGATAGCTTTCTCTCATTATCATCCTCATCATCAATAACACTAATAGGAACAAGATCAATGTATAGAAATTAAGATATGCAAAGAGAAAAGTGAATAACAAAGTCTAGTACCTCAAGATAGTCAGGGATCAGAAGGTCATAGAGTCCCAAAATGTGGGAAGGGAGTTTAGAAATCATCTAGTCAAACAACTTTGTTTTGTAAATGAGCAACCCAACAGCAAGAAACGTCTGATGGTACAACCACTTTTGAAAACATTTTGGCAGTTGTATGTTAAGCTCAGCATAGATTTACCATGTTTACATGGACAGCCTCGTAATTCCATTCCGAAGCATTTATCAAAGAGAAATAAAAATTATCTCCACACAAAGACTTGCACATAAATGTTCACACAGTTTCATTTATAACAGCTGAAACTGGAAACAATGAAATACCCATCAACAGGAAAATGGACACATAAATGTCATACAATTCAACAATAAAAATGAATTACTTGTACACACAACAACATGGATGAATCTCAAAAAACATTATGCTGAGAAGAAGAAACAGTACAAAAGAGCACATACTGCCTGATTCTATTTACATGAAGTTCTAGGACATACAAACTAATCTATAGAGATCCAAAACATATCAGTAGTTGTCTGGGGCTTGGGGGTGGGAGTGGGGGTTGGGGTGAAGGTTTGACTGGAAGGATACAAGGAAACTTTTCAGGGTGACAGAATATTTTGTATCTTGACTGTGCTGGTGGTTACACAGCATGTTAATTTGTCAAAACTCATTAAAACTGTACACTTAAAATGGGTATATTTTATTATATATTGACTATACCTAAGTAAAGGTAATTTTAAAAGAGAGAGAGAAATGCCTTGATGCCTTATTCTTTTCAGGGGCAGAACTAGAATTCAAAGCCAGGTCTTTGTTAGCTAGTTAACTAAACTAGTGCTTAGTTAATGATCATTAGACTGAGCTTTCCTCGGTAATTTGTGTAACATCTTGCCACACTTGCTCTTATTCTGAGAGCTAGACTGGTGACATGGCATAGCCTTGGCCTCAGAGTCACAAGGATGTAATTTGGTGGCATGGCTCCCCTCTTACTAGCTGTGTGGGCTTGGCCAGGCTATTAGACCTCCCTGATCTACCTTTTACTCATCTCTCAATTGGGGATAAAGCTCCTATCATAAAATTCCTATAAAGATAAAATTATATGACATAAAATGTGACCAGAAAATGGCAGGCACTGAATATGTTGTAGCTACGGCTGCTACTAATTTCTTCCAAAGTAGTAGTACCTCAAGTACTATTAGTAGTACCTCAAGTACACAGCTCCACGCCAGACCTGGAGCTGTGCCATAGATAATGCTCGTCTTGTGAGGTTGGGAGATAATGCCTCCAGGCTACATTTATTCATTCATTCATTCAACAGACACTACTTAGAGCATATGAGGTGCCAGGCACTGTTCTAGACTCCTAGAATTCAGCAAAGAACAAAAGAGTTATACTCTAGTAGTGGGAGGCAGAAAATGGATAAGCCAGTTCCTGTATAATAAGTCAGGGGGCAATCCATGCCAAGAAGAAAAATAAACTGAGTAAGAGGGAAAGACATGGATTAAGGATGACAGAAAAGTGCCATTTTACATAGGGTGCTTAGAAGCAGCTGATCTGCTGACATAATATTTGAACAGAAACCTGTAAACAGAGAAAGAGGAAGTTATACAGAAAAATGGCTGGATAGAAAGTATCCAGATAGAACAAAGAGCAGAGAGTAGGTCCTGATGCAAAAACAATCTGCTTGGCACACTTTGGGGATCAGCAACAAGACCTGGCAAAGCTGGTTATTTGTGCTGGGTGTGATGATGACATACACAATTTACTGACCATTCAGGACGTTGAACTTTACCTCTCCTTTATTTGTACTTGGTTACCCACATAGACATAAATCTTTGTATCAAATTTCTATTGCTACTGTCATGTTTAGCTAATGGCTTTGGTGCCAGAAGGAAGTAGTTACTTATCTATGTACTTTTTGTAAATAGGAAACATTTGTTAAAATTAAACAAAAATCAGTAGATACTGGTCCTCTTTGTCTGAGAAAGACGTAAGTCCACGCACTTAGTGTAAGGTGTAACAGCTGAACTCTAAGGTGCCATTTTTCACCAATATGAGAAATAATGTTTTCCATTCCCACCATGGACTTGGGAGCAGGAAAGAAGCTGAAAGGGGGGAGGGTTGTCTGTGGAAGAAGATTGCACAGCTCTACCCTTTCTCTCCTCATTCTGATGTTCCCCTGTGTCTAAACAGTGAAAAGCACAATAGCCAAAAAACACTCTGAAATAATGCTTAAGTTAGCTAAGGCCCTCTCTGTTAATCTAGGTTCACAGAGTGGGGTGCAGTGAAACAAGCCCAGTATTGGTACTGGAAGAGCAGAAGGTGAGTTCAAGGTCAGCCATGGACATTGACCTTCTTTAATAAGTGGCATTAAGGCTTGAACACAGTGTCTTCTCTTACACTGGCTAGTCATCCAGGGTTTCCTTCCAAGAGAAATGTGCAGGGAAAGACAAAGACTGGCACAGCTTCCTTCTGGTACCAGCACAATCCATCTGAACACTGTGATACTCTCTGGCCACACACTGGGTCACAGTGGAATGCCACCCCAAGAATGCCCAGGGGTAATTCCTGGGGAGCACCAGTCAAAAGCCAATCAGACAATCGTGGTTAAGACATACAGGCAGGGAGTCAGCAGAAAAACCATGAAAAACACAAGAAACAAATGTTGGCATCAGGACAGTAAATTCAGGATCCATCAGCAAAATAATGTAGACACAGGTGGATTTTCCAGAAAACAGTCCTCCCCAGTGCTCAAGAAAAATAGTTTGGTGAGGATCCTTTTAAAGGACCGAGGAAGGTCCTTCTCAATTCTGTTGCTTTGCAACTAAGCTCTGTTTTCATTAGCACACTGAAAGCTAGTTGTGTTAAAAATACTTTAAAGAAAAAATAATTGAGAAAGAGTACAATGAGGGACTCAGTTTTCCTGTGGGAAGATCTTGAGTGTTTGTTTAGTCAATTCAGCCCGCTAGCACAAAATAAACATTTAATAAACTGATTGCAATTTATTTGGCTATTGTCGAATCACAAAAGCACCAAGTTGAAATCCAAATTTAATTTGAGACAAGCATGAGGGCATGACACTGCTTAGTTTCCTGAAGTTCATTGAATGTCGCCTATAACTATCCCGCCCATCCCTATAAATGTTGACCACAGTGTTTCACACATCTGTGGGTAAAGGTCCAATAGAAGCTGCTGCTGAATCTACATTGATTTATATATAAAGTCATCAAAAACCAGAAAATTCAGAAGAAATCGAAATATGATAAAGCATTACCTAAGTTCAATGACACTGCTTCTATAAGAAACTCAATACATAGAACGCTCTGTATTTTAAAACTTTAACTCAAAGTTGAAAATGAATGGTAATAATAATATTGATGTATAGCAATAGATATTGACTATGTGTTTTACATTTTTATAAGTACTCCACATACCTTTTATCAAAATAGCCCACGTTTGTCAGTACATTGCAGTTGAAAGTGTTGTGAGAGTTCACTCATTTAAACCTCATAAAAACCCTGAAAGATAAATATTATTACCATGCAGCCATTTTCCTGAAGAAACCAAGACTTTGACATGGTAAATTATTTCCCCAAATTTCTACAGGCAAGCACCAATGGCACACCAAGACTCACACAAAAGGCCTCTTTGATCCCAAAATTCTTTTCAGCTTTCCCATTCTGCCTTTTTCAGTAAAACCTCAAAACAATTTGACACAAATAAAGCTGATGAGTGAAGACTCTCCACATATGCAGGTTACATTTCATGGTCATAAGTACTAATATGATTGTTTTATTTATGTGTGTACTTGAGAGAGAAAAAGAAAAAGAGAGAGGGAGAAAAGCAGCGAGAAACCAAGGGGCCTACAGAGAAGGTGAGAAGTGTTTTGTTGCTTTTCTCTGTATTCCCTCCAACTCTTCCTGTTTTTAACCACTTTTGTGTCTTAGAGCGAACCATTGCCCTTGCTCAATTCCAAAGCTGGTTAGTTTGCATTTTCTGAAATGTATTAAATGGTAGCTCTCAACATTAAAGAGTTGTTGCTGATAACTATTCTAATACATAGGTTTCTGGTATAAATAAAATACTATATTTTAAGACTGGTTCACCCAAGCAGTCGATGACAATTTTTCAATCTTATTTAATGAGGCAAACTTAGTGTTTTTATTAATTTTGAACATATTGTTTTCTAGGGTATATCATACACAAAGGACAATATGTGAGAATCTTCATACATTATATATAGATAGATAGATACATATAGATATAGATATAAAGGCAAAACATAATGTCATGTTTACAGTATGTAAGGTAAAACATAATGTCGTATAATCTCCATATATATATATTTTTTCCATATATATATATATATATATATATACACACACACATACACACATAAAGGTAAAATACAATGTCATGTATTGCAAAGATGGTGAGGAGGCTTCAATTGCAATCGTACTCCAACCAATTGGTAGCTGCCACCTGGAGCACTGTTTTGTAAGTTATTCTGAAGTCAAGAGCAGAACCAAAGACAGGGAGTACAGAAATTGATAAATAATGTCTGCCATGGCTTCAGGAATGAGAGCTAACGCTTCTCATCCTGAAGGTATTACATCTTGGCAGACTAAGAAATAAAATATTAAAATGTCTTTCATTAAAAGGCAAATTCATAATTTACATGTCAGTCTATAAAGAGAACCACATACTTATTTTGAACTCCCTGAGGTAGACTTCTGGATGGGCCCCGAGTGATGGTTTTAATCAATGGCACATTAGGTAATTTTAGAGCCTGAGATCGCCCTAGTCTGGCATCTGACTGGGTGTGTTTCAGCATGTGGGGCAGTAAAGCAGAGATGTTGAGAAAGAGTAAAAGGAAGGGAAAATATTCACTTCAAGACTCATCGGGATATTTAGAAGTATACTACCTAACGATTGGCAACATCTTACATGCATACTGCCACCTCAGAGTTCAACACATCTGGCCAGTCCAAGTGCTTTGCATGTCACTCCATCCCTACCTTCATCCCTGCCTTGTGCCCCTGGACTCTCTCTCCAATTTGCTCGTGACCCTGTTAGAATCTACACAGTGTCAGCAGGAAGCTCGTA
Source organism: Rhinolophus ferrumequinum (assembly GCF_004115265.2). Lineage (NCBI taxonomy): Eukaryota > Metazoa > Chordata > Mammalia > Chiroptera > Rhinolophidae > Rhinolophus > Rhinolophus ferrumequinum. Next base: position 83,425,249 of record NC_046293.1, read on the forward strand.
CAAAATATGTAAATGCAAGAGTTTAATTAAAAAAAATTGCAAATAACTCTATTTTTGTTTCCTTGTGTCATTTCATTAGGTCTGTCCAACTGTGGTTTACTTTCCTGAAACTGCCTACATTCGCAGAGGTAGACTTTAGCTTTTTTATTGGTTTGGACAGACAGAGTTGCTTATTTGTTTGTAACATCTTAATACCTAGGAGACAAAGAATATAAGTGAAAAGCTCAATGAATCTCCAAGTCCTCCATTACCTTCTAATTACAAAGAAAATGCAAGAGCCTCTGTTTCTCCCTTATTTGGCATTTGGGAATAAAAGAGAATTATTTTTAGGAGTTGGTGTGAGGTAATGAAATCATTAAGGTATACTTGACTTCAGTCTCAAATGTGCTACCTTGACAAGTACAGTTTCGGAATACAATCCCCTTTTGATCACTTCAGCTTCCAAGACCTTTGGTGTTGTAGGTTATTACAGGACTATTCAGTAGACAGATACAATTATTCCTGTCTGAAAGGTTCTGTGAGAAAAGAAAGTGGACCAAGTCTCCCTACTGTGGGTTGAGAATTGAAATATATTTAGCCAATGAAAATGCTTGCCACAGAAACCAGTGGGGAGAAGAGATAGCATGAATTTCTTGGTCAGAAAGTCATTGGGCCTTGAAATGCAAGGAGTTAGGAGGAACATTTGCTCATTGCAGTCTCCTCCAATTAAATCCCCAGGAAAATACTCTCATCAATCACTTGCTACTTCAGACATGACTTTCTAGCTTGTTGTTTGGTGTTCATAATCATATTTCTCTTTTCATCACACAATCATCTTTTGGATACTATAAATCTGGAAGCATGTTGGGGAGACATAAATAAACCAAGTCCTGTCTTTAAAAAAGAGATCACATGTTTCATGGTGCAGAAAATAATGTCATTTATTCAGGTTTCTGTTCATATATACCCTCCTCAGATCAGCCTTCCATTACTCTGCCACTTACAATAACAACTCTATTCTCTTTTTTTTGTATTATTTTTCTTCACTGTACTTACAACTTCCTGGAATTACACTATATATGTATACATGTATTCATTGTCAGTCTCCCCTAACAGAATACAAACTCCATGAAGGTAGAGATTTTACCTGTATTGTTCACTTTGTATTCCCAGGGCTAAGAGTTTCCTTGAATATAGGAAGCTCTCAATGATTATTTGAAAGATGGATGAATGAACGCAGACAGCTTAAATACTGGTTAAAGTGGGTTCTAAAGTCAGATGTCTGAGTTTGAACTTGGCTTATGCAGATTACCTTGGGAGAATTAAAACTTAGCTAAAGTCTCAGTTTTTAATCTGTTATACGAAGATAATAATACTTAACTCATAAATTGGTTGTGCTTAATGTATGATTAGCATTCAATATTATTATTGCAATAGAGGCATGCACACACACAAAAGGAAGCACAAAGTCAGAGCACAATGTTCCAGCGGTGTCTTAGAGAGAGGGAATGGTAAAAGAGGTAGAGGGGACAAGTATAGACAAAAGTACGTGGACATAAAACAATTCAACACTTTCTAAGGGTGATTGATGTGGAACCTGAGGCAACAACACAGAGTGCCCAATCATGCAGAGCTGCCCAAGAGCAATACAAAACAGCATCAGAGCCTCATTACCTACTTTCATCAATTACAAAAAGAAAAGTCTCTCTTTTCTCTTTGACAATAGGACTCAGCAATACGTAACAGATTGGGAAGCCCTAGGAGAGTCTTTTCTAGACATAAACACCATACCTGCACTTAAGACTTAAAATGATGAGGTGACGGAGGGTGGAAAAAAGTAAAGAATCTGCGCCTGTCCCACAAGCCACGGGCCCTTTAAGTTTGCGTGAGCCTCCCACTGCATGCACCACACATCTGGAAAATGTGAGTTACAAAGAACAATGACAATTGAGAGAGTCATCTAGAACTCCCTCTCGCTCATTCTTGACCTGCATGCCCTCTGAACGGTCCTCAGCTAACTTTGAGTTCTCCCTGTGTAATTCAGTCTCAATCCCTACCTCTTGCTTCTCTGATCCTGCAGTCCTATAAGCCACCACTGAGGTTTGAGCCTCCTCTGTTTTAAGGGGAACATGGCTGAGTCCTTTGCCTCCCAGGATCCTTTACTATATTGAACAGAAGCACTTTGTTGGAGCCTCAGGCCTCAGACTCCAGGTCCTACACCCACCCATGCAGTCTACACCCAAACAACTGGCCCCGGCCATCATCTTTCAACCTCACCCACAATGAGAAGTGTAGAGTGAGGAGAGTGAGGGTTCAGTTCGTTATACCTTTTATAATTATATTCCAAGACTGAAATGGACTTCCCCTAGTTAAGGACCACCCGAAAGGCAATACCAGGGAGACTGAGACCCATGGCCATGCCCTACCTCGTAATGTGGCAGGGGCAGGCACTGAGGCACACGAAGGGGCGTCCTAGTTGCCTGTGTTTGAAGGAAGTCCATTCGGACAGGTAGAATGTGATACTCTGGGGAACTGCAGCAGGGAACAGGTAAAGGCTAATGCAGCAGCTGCTATCATGGGGCTTCAACACTGAACCAGAGGGGCCCTGGCAGGTTGGGCAGCCTGGGATGAAGAGGACGTGGGCCACAGGACTGCTCACATCATGGCAGAAGCAAGCTGAAGAAACAGAAACATGGATCAGTAAGTAATAGAGCTCCAGCTTCCTGGTGACATGAAAGATCTGTCTGGTGGGACTGGAAGAGCATTGCAGGGCACTCGTTTAAGGAACCATGACACGAAAGAGAGGATTCCAGCACAGGAGGCCGTGTTGGTTCACTTGCAGGACTGGAACATGCAGGTGATTCACAGAGATGATAATCTTGATTCCTGCAGGTCACCTGCTCCACCTCTTGGTGTGGTTTCTAACCTCTCTGTCTCCATTTCCTTATCTATAAAATAGACTCAAAATATTTTCCATCCTACTGAGTTTTGAAAGGTTTACATGACATTCGTGTAAAAAGGGTTATAACAGTGCCTGGATTATATAAGTACTCAATAAATTTTCACTCTGATTATTAGTTTGTAAGCAATGTTTATAAGATATATATCATTAGTTAAAATTAATTAGCCATTGCTTTTTGTGGGACATCCTTACAAGTGCTTTATACGAATTACTTCAATAAATCCTTAAACAACCCTATGAAAGCTGTACTATTACCACCTCCATCGTGTAGATAAAAGTGTATCCAGTGAAAGCAACCAGTCCCAGGTCACAACGTTAGCAAAAGGCAAACTAGGATGCAAACCTAGGCAACCTAATTTCAGAGCCTCTGCTTTAAACACTCTGCTTACTCTGCTGCCTCTCTAAATAAGGAACATAGAATTACCCTCTGAGAGTTAAGCTATAAAATCAGCACAGAGACATGCAGAATCTCTCCAAGGAGTCAGAATGGCCATCTGGCTAGAATGGCCTTCCCTGTAAAGTCATTAGTTATTAATGTGATGATCTGAAAAGGGGAGTTGGTCAACCATGGAACATAGGAGAATGAGAGTCCCAGAGACAAAGACAAGAGTGTGTGTACAGCCCTAACCAGGCTGAGGCGCCTTTGGTCTCCAGACAGAAACATTAAAGCAGGTAAAAGGTAATCCTACAGAAAAGAAAAGGGCTCCCAGCAATCATAGTTGAGGTATGTTTCTTAAGCTCACCCAACTCCCTTTGCTCTGATGTTAGGCTCAACAAGCAAATACTTGATTAGTTAGGTCAGAGGGAGAAAATGTGTTACTCTGAGGATTCTAGTATGGGGGTAACTATAAAAAGTAGAATTCTAGTTAAACACCAGTCTTTTCTGTGTTTATTAAGCGTATTCTTCCCCTGAAAGCCTTCTCTACTCATAAACAACTCAAAATCAAGTCTTTGAAGTGGAAGGCCAGACACATCCAGTAACACAGAGAGTCCACTAAGGTAAAGTCCATCTCCCAAGGGCTCTTACATCCAGATGGGCACCCTTCCCTGATGAAATGCCTTCATCCCATCAGCCATCTTTGCAGCCTCATCATGGCTCAAGGCAGGGCCAAGCCAGCCACAGGATCATTAATGGTGAATCCTGCCATTAGCCTAGGACACCGTGAGTCCCTAAAACAGTCTGTCCTAAGATTAGAGCTGGTGAGACTAAGCCTACACATGGGTGCTGTGGCTTCAAAATTTGTTGTGGCTACAAATAAGGAGCTGGAAATTAAAAATAGGGAGGGCCAGGTTCCTACTAACTGAGTGGCACTGGGGAAGTAACGTAATTGCTCTGAGCTTCATACTTCTCTTAGAGAACATTTTAGATGAAATATCTATTTCACTCACCTACAAGCCCTCTATGAGAGTCAAAGTCCATGTCAAATGATTTTGTGAATTATACGTAACTACACAAAGTTAAACATTGCTAACTTATTAACTTATTTCATGCTCACAATAACTCTGTAGTAAATTCTGTGATGTGTCACCTGGAAACTACCTGAAGGATTGACAGGCAACCGAGATACTCATTCTGCAGCTACCAAGGGAGTGTTGGCAACTGTCTGCCCAGAGACAAGTCGCTCTCAACAAACTGCTTTCAGTCAAAGGAAGTGCCTCACCAAAGGTTATGACCCCTCACTGGGAGGTAGCGCATTTCCAATAACTAGTTTTGCAGTGAGAAGGAAAAAAGGCTCAGTCCCCTTGCCCTAATATGAGACCACTCTGGAAGGCCATCCAGCTCCACAGTTCTCATGAGAAGAGCTGAGGCACCGGTTGAGTCACAGGGCAACTTCTCTCTGCCTCATCCTGCCCCTCTCACTCCCTTACTGTGCTACTCCTGAGAGCCTCCCCAAGCCATCATCTGTATTCAAATGTCTGCCTCAAATTCTGTTTGAGGTGGGCACCACACTTAAGACAAGCATAATGGAGTATTATTATTCTTATTATTCTTCTTATTATTATTATCATTAAAGAACTAAAGTAGCTCGTTTAAGTTCACACATCAAGTAAGTAGCAGAGCCAAGATTTGAAACCAGGCCATCTAGAAAATGTTCTTACTATAACATTTGGCACAAGAATTTCTCTAAGTTAATGGGCTGTTTGTAGGTGACATGTACCTTGATGAACGGTTCAGCTAGAAACTGAACCCCAGGACCGATGTTGGTTCTTGCCATAACTGCAGAGAAAGGGAAAAGCTACTCTGAAAAAAACAAGTGCGACAAATCTGAAGCTATGTATTTAGAGATTAACCAGGATGGAAGAGATGAGAAGGAGAAAGAGTAAAGGGCAAGAGGGAGCACTTTAATTGCGAGGCTGCTGTGGGCTGTGTGTGATGATCCATTCCTGTGACATACCTACCTCCAAATATCTTCTGTAAAATGTAACCAATTCAGGAAATGTTTGGGGGTATGTTCTTTCTCTAAGGCTGCCATAACAAAGTACCACAAACCAAATGGCTGAAAAACAGAAATGTATGGTCATAGCTTTGGAAGTTAGATATCCAAGATCAAGGTGTTAGCAGGATTGGTTTCTTCTGAGGGCAGTGAGGAAAGGATCTGTTCCATGCCTGTTCCCTAACTTCTGGTGGTTTGCTGACAATCGTTGTTGTTCCTTGGTGTGTAGAAGCATCACCCTGTTCTCTGCCTTCATCTTCACAAAGTGTTTGTTCTGTGTCTGTATCTGTGTCCAAATTTCTTCTTTTCATAAGAACATTAATCATATTGGATTAGGAACCCACCCATTCCTGTATGACCTCATCTTAATTGAACTGCATTTACAACTCTATTTACAAATAAGCTCTCATTCTGAGGCATTGGGAGTTAGGATAGCAACATACACATTTTTACAGTGCACAATTCAACCCATAACTGATATAGACTGGCTTTCTAGTGGAAACCTGTGAAAGCTTTGACTTCTACATCTGGGCTGACATAGAAGTACATGGAAACTACAAGATATGAACAATAGGACTGTGAGAAGAAATTTTGGGCTTAGTGCTTCTCATTTTGAAGCACTGAGGTCAGAGGCAAACCTGCTTATGTTTCAAGGACTGGCAGGCCAAGTTAAAATTTGGATGGCAGTGTCTTGAAATGAAGTAATTTCAAGAACTACTATCTATTGCCTTCCAACTATGGCCTTCAGACTTTATAGAACCAACTCTATCCTCCCAACTCACGAAAAAGATCACTTACTTCTATAAATCTTCATGTCCATTAAAAGGGAGTATTTCTTCTACTTATTTTACATCTTTAACATGTCTAGCACACAGGGAAACCTCCTACTAGAGACTGATTACTAGAAAATTTCTGCAAGGGAATTCATATTACCTAGACTGCTTGTAAATATATACAATTTTTGATGATGTAGCATTCTGTGGCTGGACTGATACATGTCGTTTTTCTTGGTGTTTGACTTAAAGAGAAGTTTATAGTACAAGAAATATAATTTTGTATAGTATAGGAATTTTCTACTCAAATGGTTTGAGCTAAAAATCCAGCCCTGTCACTTACTAGCTGTTTGACTTTGGGCAATTTACTTAATTTTTCTGTGCTTCAGTTCCCTTGTCTGTAAAGTGGGGATAATAACAGATCTCATCTCAATGGACTTTCGTGAAGATTAAATGAGTTAAACCAAGTAAAACACTTAAAATGTTGGCTCTCACATAGTAAGCTCTCAATAAATGGAAGCTGTTATAATGTCACAATAGCAACAGTCTTTCATACTATAAAAATGTGATAGAACGGGAACAGTTATAAGATATGGTCAAAATAAGTATAGCACTTAAAATGAAGTAGAACATGAAATTCTCTGCTTTGTAAGACTCATCGTAAGCGTTGGGTGAAGCTTTAATCCTTGGCCAGGGGCCACGCAGTGTTCACTAGATACTTGGGCTATCATACAGTTTCAGAGACAAACTGTCTGAGACCAGTACCTACACTGTCAGCCAAGGCAAGTAAGTAGTCAAAAATAAGAATCCATGGCTCAACCTCTGATGATAATAATTTAATTATATGTTTAACCTCTTAACATCATTAAACAGACAATCTGATGGCTTAAAAATATAAATATTAGGCGAAGATGCAGTTTCATTTTAACCATTATCTTTTTCTCATTTCAAAAATGTCTTGGGGGCAAATAAGAATGGCACCTCATAGAAAAGAGCTGCTATGGAAAAAATTGTAACTCTAGGTGAGATTTCTATTAGATAATAAAAGACAAAGATCTGATTTATTTACCAGCTTGACACTTTCAAACAAAAATCTCCAAGGCAGTGGCCACCCCAGCAGGCCGGACCACAGTACCTGTGCTGGGGGTTCAGTGATGGCCTCCAATGACTCAAGCATCTGTGGACTTCCCTAAGAGCTATCTACCATTGGCTACGCTTTTTGAAAAATCAATTTAAGAACAGTAAGGCAACTGAGGCTTAGAAAAATAACCCGTCAAAGGTAAGCTTCCAGCCAGAATCAAACACAAGTACCAAAATGAATAGAGAAACCAACTGTAGAAAAAGGAGAACAAATAATTAGGAAGGATTCTGGGGTGATGGCAGCAGTGATATAATTTTTAAATCTTTCCAAATTCCCACATAACATCAAATAGAAACATTAGAGAGCAAAACCAAAAAAAAAAAATTTACAATAAAAATAAGTGACAAGGTATCTCCAGAAAACCCAAATTCAAGTAAATAAGAACTAGCCACCAAAATACACAAGACCTGCTACTTGAGTGAGAAAAAGCAGAGCACAGCAATAGAGCCTCTAATGAACATTAGAACAGAATAGAAAAAAATAGCCAACAGGATCAGGAGATCCAAGATGGAGGATTAGATAAACCCTGTTCTTGCCTCATCCCATGAACACATCAAAATTAAAACTAAATTATAGAAAAATCAACCTGGCGAACCATCTGAAGTCTAGTCGAACGGACGTTTTATAACTAAGAATATAAAGAAGCCATGTTGAGACTAGTAGGAGGGACGGAGATGCGAAATAGGACAGCCCTAGACCTCCATGTGGTGGATGAAAATTAAAAGAAATATCTTGGCTACAGAAGTTCCCCAAGGAGGAGCAACTGACCCCAGCCTCCCCAACCCAGAGTACTGGTGCCTGGAGGAGGAGCCCCACAATATCTGGCGGTGAAAAACTCGGGATTCTAATGGTCCAGGTGGGACAGTAGGCTGCAGGTAAACCAACATCCTCTTAAACAGCCCGCACACAGACTTACTCGCTCGCAGGCACTCACCTTGGGCCCCGGCAGAGGGACGGTGACTCTGGGAGCGTCGGAGACATGTGGAAAGAGACTGAGTTGTGTAACTTTGAGGCTTGGACTGAAGAGACAATCCTCATTTTCCCGGTGTGGGACGGTTCTCAGTGCGGCCGGAAGGTGAGCGCCAACTTTCCTCTGTTGAGCCCGCCCCCACAGGCCAAACGTGAATCTTATTGGTCTCACATGTTGTCCTGGTGCGCTCTGCTGCTCCATCCTGCTGACTCACTGAGTCTCTGCCTCACCACACTTGTGTTACCACAGGAGGCTTAATCAGCGGCTGAAACTTATGGGAGCCAGTAGTGGCAGCAGGCCTCTGAGTGTCCAGGCTTTTTGCAAAGGTACCTCAGGCCTGGCACTGGTAGCAGCCATCCTCAGTTCCCAGCGTGGCCTCTCCCACATGCCTCCAAATATAGCATAGATAGCGACCAACCATGGATTCCTTTGTACTAATACTGTGTTTCCCCAAAAATAGGGCCTAGCTGGACCATTAGCTCTAATGAGTCTTTTGGAGAAAAAATTAATATAAGACCTGTGTGGGGACAGAGCCCCAAACAGCAGTTTCCAGGCTCTCAGCCTCACATAGAAAAGTGCTGGCTCAGGTAGTAAATGGCCATCGACTGTGATCAAATGGCCATCAGCTGTGGCTAGTTGGCCGTCAGCTGTAACCATTGAGCCATTAGCCGTGAATATAACTGCCGTGGCTACACTAGCAGAAAAAGGGGACTAACAAGAAAATGGTGGCTGAGCCTGCAAGCAGCACATTGAGGGTTGAGTATTGTGTTGCTCCTGGTTCCTGTGTCTCCAACCCAGCCGCCAGTGAGAGTATAGTGGTGTGACTCCCCTACCTATGGCTCCGTGGGTGTTCCTTTTTGGCCTCACCATGTCCTGCGTTCTTATGTGGGGAGTGGGACCAGAGACCCCGCCTGACACCCCACACGACAACCTGGTATTATATTATATTATAGTATAGTATAGTATAGTATAGTATAGTATAGTATAGTATAGTATATTATTGTGGGGACAGAGCCCCAAAAAGCAGTTTCCAGGCTCTCGGCCTCACATAGAAAGGTGCTGGCTCAGGTAGTAAATGGCCATCGACTGTGATCAAATGGCCAGCAGCTGTGGCTAGTTGGCCGTCAGCTGTAACCAGTGAGCCATTAGCCATGAATATAACTGCTGTGGCTAGGCTAGCAAAAAAGAGAAAAGGGGGAGCTAGCAAGAAAATGGTGGCTGAGTCTGCAAGCGGCACAGTGAGGGTTGAGAATTGTGTTGTTCCTGGTTCCTGTGTCTCCAACCCAGCCGCCAGTGAGAGTATAGTGGTATGACTCCCCTACCTATGGCTCCGTGGGTGTTCCTTTTTGGCCTCACCATGTCCTGCGTTCTTGTGTGGGGAGCGGGACCAGAGACCCCACAGACCCCGCCGGACGCCCCGCACGACACATGGCGAAGTCGGCAGGATCCCCCGCAGGCCGCCCTGCATGACAATTATATTATATTATATTATGTTATATTATGTTATATTATACCCAGTCTTATATTATAGTAAAATAAGACCGGGTCTTATATTAATTTTTGCTCCAAAAGACACATTAAAGTTGATGGACTGGCTAGGTCTTATATTGGGGGAAACACGGTAACTCCTACCAGGTATACCCTAGCCAGTCACAGGCAGTGGATAACCTGAGCCTGCACCAGAGCCCCTCCCAAGAGACCCCAGAACCAACATACTTGGAGGTTAATTTTAGACCACAGCAGAGCACCACCCAATTATCCCCACATGTGGCAACACAAAAGGCAGTCTCAACAGGCATCACAGCTCACAGGGGTACATCCTGCTCCAAAAGGTAAGCCCCCTGCACAGCAACCCATAAGCTTGAATGTGGCCAAACCACACAGCCACTTAGACTGAGAGTCAGTACCACCCACTGACATGCTAACAGCAAACAAGACTCAATTATAACAGGAGGGAACACACAGCCCACATAAGGGACACTCCTGGATCACTTGGAGCAGGTGACTAGGGAGATTGTGCCTCTGGGCCCCAGAGGACCCCTATTACAAATGGCCACCCATCAAGACTGGGAGATATAATAGCCCTACCTAATACATAAAAATAAACATAGAGAGGCAGCCAAAATGGCGAGACAAAGAAACATGTCCCAAATGAGAGAACAGGAGAAAACTGCAGAAAAAGAACTAAACAAAATGGAGGCAAACAACTTACCAGATACAGAGTTCAAAAAAAATAATTATGAGGATGCTCAAGTGACTTAGTGAGAACTTCAACAAAGATATAATAAGCATAAAAAAAAAACATAGAAAAAATAAAAAAGAACTAGTCAGAAGTAAAGAATACAATAACTGAAATGAAGAATGCACCAGAAGGAATCATCAGCACACTAGATGAAGCAGAATATTGAATCAGTGATTTGGAAGACAAGGTAGTAGAAAACACCAATCAGAACAGCAAAAAGGATAGAGAATCCAAAAACAAAAAAAACAAAAAACCAGGATATATTAAGGGACCTCTGGGAAACATCAACCTCACATCACAGAGGTTGCAGAAGGAGGAGAGAAAGCAAGGGATTGAGAACATATTTGAAGAAATAATGACTGAAAACTTTTCTATCCTGGTGAAGGAAATAGACATACAAACCCAGAAAGAACAGAAAGTCCCAAACAAGATGAACCCAAACAGGCCCACACCGAGACTCATTATAATTAAAATGGCAGATGTTAAGACAAAGAGAGAATCCTAAAAGCAGCAAAAGAAAGGCAACTAGTAATTTATAAGGGGGCTCCCATAAGATTGTCAGATGATTTTTCAACAGAAATTTTGCAGGCCAGAGGGATTGGCATGAAATATTCAAAGTGATGAAAAAACAAGGACCTACAACCAAGGGTACTGTACACAGCAAGACTATCATTTAAAATCAAAGAACAGATAAGGAGCTTCCCAGTCAAAAACAAAAGCTAACGGAGTTCATCACCACCAAACCAGTATTACAAGGAATGTTAGAGGGACTTCTTTAAGATGGAAAACAAAATCAAAAATATGAATAATAAAATGGCAATAACTACTATCAATAATTGCTTTCAATGTAAGTGGACTAAATTCTCCAATCAAAAACATAGGGTGGATGAATGGATAAGAAAACAAAACCCTTACATATGCTGCCTACAATAGACTCACTTCAGATTGAAAGACACACAAAGACTGAAAGTAAAGGGATGGAAAAAGTTATTTCATGAAAATAGAAACAAACAAACAAACAAAAAAGCTGGGTAGCAATACTTATACCAGACAACATAGGTTTTGAAACAAAGGCTATAACAAGAGACTAAGAAAGACCCAGTAATCCCACTTCTTGGTATTTATATGAAGAAGCCCAAAACGCTACTTCGAGAGGATGTGTGCATCGATATGTTCATTGCAGCATTGTTTATAATGGCCAAGATGTTGGAAGCAGCCTGGATGTCCATCAACAGAATGGATAAAGAGTATGTGGTACACACGAGGTGTGAAAAAAAATACAGTGAATGTTTAAATAAAAAAAAATTATTACAGTAAAAGACACATTGCCGTTAACCCCCCTAAAAATACTCCCCTCGCTTTGAACACACTTATTCCATCATTCTTGCCACTTTCTGAAGCAGTCTGGAAGTCCTCTTTCATGAGTGTCTTTAGTTGTGCTGTGTGGCTGCCTCAATGTCCTGAATCATTTTGACTTTGGGGAAGAGCCAGAAGTCACATGCTGCCAGATCTGGTGAAAAAAGTGGATGAGGACCAAATGTTTTTATTTGACAGAAATTGCCATACTGGAAGCAACTGTGTGACATGAAACATTGTCATGATACAGGATGAAGTAAAGACCCTCATGACAGAGGACTTCCAGAACTGCTTCAGAAAGTGGCAAGAGCGATGGAAGTGAGGGGGATTAATGGTTATGTGTCTTCTACTGTAATAATTTTTTTTTAATTTAAACACTCACTATATCTTTTGATCACACCTCTGTATGTACGATGGAAAATTGTTTGACCAGAAAAGGAAACGGGTTCTTGCCATCTGTGGTGGCATGGATGGATTGGAGGATATTGTGCTGAGTGAAGTATGTCAGACAGTGAAAGACAGATGCAATATGATTTTGCTTATATGTGAAATCTAAAGAACAAAATAAACAAACAGAACAGAAACAGACTCATAGATACAGGGAACATATTGATGGTTGCCAGGAGGAAGAGGGTCGGGGTGGATCATGGGTGAAAAATCGGAAAAAATTAAGTACAAATTTGTTGTTACAAAGTAGTCATGGGAATGCAAAATAAAGCATAGGGAATATAATCAACAATATGGTAATGACTATATACAGTGCCAAGTGAGTACTAGACAGGGTATCATTTCTTAAGTTATATAAATGGCTATCCACTATGCTGTACACCTGAAATTAATATAAAATAATACTGAATGGCAACTGCAACTGAAAAATTAAAAAGAGGGGGAAGGTGAAGGGCAATAAGTGGTCCAAATTTCCAAGTCCTGGGCATGTAATGTCCAAGGTCTGACAATTAAGTTCGCGAGCTTGTTGCAACGATATTGCTAACCTTTTCTGATATCAGAGGGATTATTCATTATGAATTTGTATCAATTGGACAAACAGTTAACCAAGTTTACTATTTGGAAGTGCTGAAAAGGCTGCGTGAAAAGTTAGACGAAAATGACCTGCACTTTTTGCCAACATTCATGGCTCTTGCATCACGACAATGCACCAGCTCACATGGCACTGTCTGTGAGGGAGTTTTTAACCACTAATTAAATAACTGCATTGGAATACCATCCCTAATCACCTGATCGGGCCCCCAGTGACTTCTTCCTTTACCCAAAGATAAAGAAACTATTGAAAGGAAGACTTTTTGATGACATTCAGGACATCAAGGGTAATATAACAACAGCTCTGATGGCAATAGAGTTCCAAAATTGCTTCGAAGAGTGGACTAGGCAGTGGCGTCAGTGCATAGCTTCCCAAGGGAAGTACTTCAAAGATAACTGTAGTGATATTCAGCAATGAGGTATGTAGAACGTTTTCTAGGATTAGTTCACGAACTTAAGTGTCAATAATATTGTGATAGCATGGTATGGTGTCAGATGGTTGCTGGATTTATCATGGTGATCACTTCTTTAGATATAAATGTTGAATAACTATTGTGTACACCTGAAACTAATATAATATTGTATGTCAACCATATTTTTAATAAAATATTTAAAAATGAAAATAGCCAACAGATATTTACTCAAAAGTTCAAAAGACCAATCAATCTGAGAAGAGCAATTGAAACTGAGAGGCGTTTCTCCCACTCTAATAAAAAATGAATGCAAGAGGCCTACAGTGAGAACAGAAGGGACTAGAAATAGTTTGGTCCCAATAAATTTATGAAACTGACCATCCAATTTTCCCCTCCAGAATAGAACTTGGCCCAGACTCCTGAGAGTGGATTCAGAATTGATTAGGAAAAGGACAATAGACACAAAGGAAAGAGAAATCCACAGCCAGGAAAAGTCAGAAAGCAAACAGTTAATTTTTTAACACTTCATGGAAACAAAAGAGGGAGCTCTGTCAAGGTATCAATGCTACCCTGAACCATGCCTCCTAAATATTCAGAAACTCGTTTCACATAAAAATGAGTAACAAATCAGTTACTATATGGGGAAAAAAAAAAAAAAACAGAAAAGAAAAAAGAGTAGAATGACATCACTTCAGACACTGAAAGCACATCAGAAACGTGTTCAGAGAATACACCAAGATTATAGTCTTTAATTTCAAAATAATTTAAAAGGTGTTAAGGGAAAAAATGTGAAAGATATTATAACATTATAAAAAATAAAATTTTATTTTAATTTTAGAAATGAGAAGACAGAATTCAGAGCATTAAAAATACAAGAAAAAATATTTCAGAAATTAAGTTAGAAAGTTAGAAAGAACACAAGACAATAAATATACAAATAATATCTTAAGAGAAATAGATAGATGTTGCAAAGAATAAGAATTTTTAAAATGAAAAAGAAATTAAGAGCTAGAACCAATTCAAGAAAACGGACAAATTGAAGGCAGAGGAGATCCAACGCATAGATAACAGCAAGTCTTCAAAATGAAATCAAAGTGAGGGAAGAAAACATACTAAAAAACATAATTGAAGGAAATTTTTCTGAAATTAAAAGAAAAAAAGAATTTAAATTACATATTGAAACAGTACACCATGTATCTGAGAATATTCATGCAGAACAACCAACGCCAAGACATAATTTAGTAAAATTAATGGACTTTTAAAAATGGGGGCAGGGGGTAAAAATTCTTTAGGCATCTAGGCAAAAGGAATATGCAATTTATATAACAAACACAGTTAGGTTATCATCAGACTTTATAACACTTTATGCCAGACAAAATTGGAATAACATATATAAGGTATTCAAAGAAAACAAATGTGAACCAAGGATTTTATATTCAGCAAAACTGACCTTTAAGTATAAAAAGCACAGACAAATGATTATCAGCATTCAAGAACTCAGGAAATATTTCTCTCATTTTCTCTCTGAGGAGCCTACTAGAGAACAAGCTTTAGACAAACAAAATGACTACAGAGACATTGACATAAGATCTGCTCATGAGCATTAAGCAAATAATTATGTGTAAGACTAAGACTGAATAATGACTAAAAGGGAGTGTATGGTATGTAATGGCTATCTGACAATGTAGATACAGTACAACTATTAAAACCAGGGAGAAAATGAGGAGACCCTAAACACAGAAACATTTTAGCTGTTCTCAATTAATGTATTTGTATTTTTCTGAGCCTGGGGTGTATATAATCTGAGATAAAGTCAACAGTAATTATGGGACATTTGAATTTTATTCTACCCTCTGCCCTTGAGAACTAGGATTTTCCAATGTGGAAGACTAAATACAAAAGGGGTTAAATTAAAGACCTATAGTCCTGAATTTGAATTGAAAATATCAATATTAACTCAGAGGTATTTTATGTTTAAAATGTATGTTTTTTTCCTTCTTTCCTTCCTTCTTTCTTTCCTTCCTTCCTTCTTTCCTTCCTTCCTTCCTTCTTCCTTCCTTCTTTCGTTCCTTCTTTCCATTTTAAAATAGTAAGGCTATAAGAACCCTGTAAATTATGTGAATCCAGTCCACTCATTATATAGATAGGAAAATTGAGGTTCAGAAACTAATCAATTAGCTTAAAAACACAGATAATTAATGTCTGACACTGGAGCTCAAGCCCCTGGCTCCCAGCCCTACCCCCTCTAGCACATTGATACTCAAAGTATATTCCATGGACCAGCGTCATCAGTGTCCCCTGGGAGCTTGATAGGCCTGCAGAATCTCAAATCCTATCTCAGGTCTATTGGATCAAAATCTGGATTTTAACAAGATCCCCAGTTAATTCTTCATATGTGTATTAAAATTGGAGAAGCTTTAGGCTTCCTAATAAATAATTAATAGATGAAAACCTAAAATTGTTTAGTGAGGAGACTGCTCCTTTGCATATCTTAGCACTGAAACCATTTTTTTCTATATATCTCTTACTAATTCATTTAACAAATATCCTCTGAGTATTTACTCTGTCTAAGACATTGTAGAAACATCAAGAGCAGGTCCTTGCCCTCCCAGAGATCACACTCCAAAAGGGAGTCAAAGGCCCTTCCTCCCTTCCCACATCTTCCTTCCTTCCTTTGTGTCCTCTCTCTGTTCTTCGCTTCCCCAATCTCCTCCCATTCCTCATCATAATGATTTCATGATTACAATATAATTTTGGAAGTTGTTGTTTTAAGAGCAAAGTATTTTATTCATTTGAAATTTGAATTTCAGAACAGTGATTTAAGATGTTGGAAAAAATGTATTTGGCTCACTTCCAAGCAGCTTACATTATAATATCAACATAACCCTAAAACTCGGTGTAAAGACGCTAAAGCACTCTGAACACTTCAGGGAGGAATATAGTACAGGTTAGTCATATGTTTAATGAATTAGTTAATTAATTAATTAAGTTTGCTTGTGTCTTTTTCCTTAATGCAGTCTTTTCCCTAGGAAAAGCTGAGATACTGAAACAAAAATACAATGAGATTGTATTTATCTTCCTCAAATATCTAGAGCCAGCACATCTACATCTAAAAGAAGACATTTATTTTCTCGAAGGAAATTTTTCAATATCAACAGATTAATTTTATTTAAGAACTTTGTGTGAAACAGAGACAAACAGAAATCCAGGAAATTAACTGTTTTCTGATGAGTTTTCTGTAAGATGGAGTTCTCACATTAAACAATTGCATGACAAGTAACCGTTATGCGATGCTGCTCAATTCCTTTTGGCTTATATGCCTGGCATTTTAAAAGGCAGTGACTGAAAGCATTATACCTTTCTCTCTCTCTTTTCCGTTTTTACACTCCCTCATAGTTCTATAAAGCTCTGAGCTCATTTCATTCTTCTTTCCTTCCCTCATCGTCTCTGTCTTCAAAGATATTCCATAATGATTCTGCTTTTCAAGATCAGGACTGCTTGAACTTTGGCTGAGTGTAATGAAATTTCAATCTTTCATCCAATGGCAACTACATCCTCTTTTTGCTCTCTTGGTGTAGTCAGAATAGCAACGGCCCAGCATGAACAATAGGACTACTTTTCAGTTGTAAGGGATTGGCTGCTGCTGAACAGCAGTGCATAGAAACAATCCTTGGCAATCCCATGGGTGACATTTCTCATTCCTTATCACCCATGCTGCACACAGCCGGAACTTGATAAGACACCCAGAAAGAAGATAATGGCTGCTATCAAGCTGTCTAGGTAGAAATAATAATAATAATCTGTTTATGGGAAAGCAGCTGTCCTATTGTTTTGGATGTCATGAAATCCCAGAGTCAGATCCTCTCGCCCATGCCAGCTCCAAACCCGTTCCCCAAGCCAATCGAATCACGTTGCAGTTTTAACGATGGGCATTTTTTTTCATGATCGTTTGATACAATAGACAAGGATGAATGTAAATATCCTGTAATCATATTCAGTCACAGGACGTATTTAAAGACTGGAGCAGAGGCATTTTACAGGAAGATGTGGAGGCTGGGAGGACTTTGTAATGAATATAGGAACGTCCAGTATCCCTTTTAAAACTATGCACAAAACCCAGAATTGCTGCAAATGAAAAGTCCAGTGATTATTCCATTCTGAAATCTTAAACCCCAAAATTTCAAAAATAGATCTCAGTTCCTCAAAGTGAAACTTCAAAGGATTGTGATATTGTGGTCGCCAGCAATACCATCAGTCATGGCTTCTCTGTTCAGTGCTTGTCTTTTGTCCTAAACAGAATCACCCAAGGCTCAGAAACATCCTGACTTTTTTTTTTAATTAAATTTATTAATGTGACAATGGTTAGCAAAATTACATAGGTTTCAAGGGTACAATTCTATAATACAGCATCTATAATCACATTGTGCACTCACCACCAGAGTCAGTTCTCCTTCCATCACCATATATTTGACCCCCTTTACCCTCCTCTGACTTTAATGTCATTGTTTCCTTCCCTTTGTGCCAGATTGCGGTCTGGGACTGGGTAAGTGAGGTAGTCACTTTATTTCCCAGTTTTCTGATAGAGCACTCCCTACCTCTATCACAGCCATCTTCACGTAGGGTTGTCTGTGGATGCTGCTTTCCTTTCTTTATCTGCCTCCCTATGTCTGGTGACAGAACTAGGCAGCTATGCCCTTCACAATGAAATAGTACAATTGAAGAGAACGAATTATATCAGTTTTTTTCTCTCCATGTAGTATTGAGACATAGCCAAAGCCTTCATTTTCACTTCTAGGGCTGGTAGATACCTTCATCCTACCATTACAGTAAGCAGAGGGACTGAGTTAACTTTGTCTCTCTTTTCTGTGGTTTCCATGACAGTCATCATCACCTGTAATTTACCCAGGCTGAAACCATTTTCTCCCTATGTTCCCTTTTAGTAAGGCATGGTAATGCCATGAAGAACAAAGGAGACACAGATATGACAGGGTAAATAGAGAAGCAGACTTGAAGAATTACCCACTGCCAAGTTCTTTTATTGTGCATCAAAGAATTACTCTGTAAGCCAAAGGTCTGTTTGCCTCTGAGTAAGTCCACGTCCCTTCCTATTCAACAAGCACACCCAACTAAATCTCTCTCTCTCTCTCTGTCTCTGTCTCTCTCTGTCTCTCTGTCTCTGTCTCTGTCTGTTTCTCTCTCTCTTTTTCTCTCTCTCTCATCCCATTCCACAGAGGCCTGGCTTAAGTACCACTTTCTTTGTGGGGCCTTCCTCTACCCAATTTCGCCTGCCTTCCAACAGAATTAGTTAATTGTAGTATTTTGTATATAGCTGTATTACAGTCTTTCCCATACTATACCACATACTTTTCTTGCAACCAGAATGTGAATTCCAAGAAATTAAGTAAATGACTTTTTATTTTTTATTCTTCTTTAGGAAGGTAATTGATCATAATGAATAGGGTTTTGTATCAAACAGATCTGAATGTAAATCCTACTTCTGACATTAACCGTCCTTTGCCTTTGAGTTTCCTGGAACACAATTTACTTATATGTAATATGTAATATGGATACTGGAGTGCTCCAAAGAATTCCAGAAGAAAGTTAGTCTATGTTTTACAGACTACAGTAAAGCCTGTGACTGCATCAACCATGAAAAGCTATGGGCTGCCCTGAAAGGAATGGTGTGCCTCAGCCCTAGGTTGTCCTGATGTGTATGTATTGTGCACCAGAAGCCACTGTCAGGACAGAATCTGGAGAGTCAGAATGGTTTCCTGTAGGCAAAGGTGTCAAACAAGGGTGCGTTTTATCTCCCTAATTTATATGAACATATCATGTGAAAAACTGAGCTAGACTCAGAGGTAAAAGGAGTGAAAATTGGTAGAAGAAATGGAATACTACTGTGCCATAAGAAAAAAATGAAATAGTGCCATTTGTGACAACATGGATGGATCTTGAGATTATTATGCTAAGCAAAATAAGTCTGACAGAAAAAGTTGAGAACCATATGACTTCATCGATATGTGGGATATAAAACTGAAAACAACAAAGGACCAAGACAAACAAAGAAACAAAAACTCATAGACACAGACAATAATTTAGTGGTTACCAGAGGGTAAAGGGGGAGGGGAATGGTAGATGAGGGTAAAAGGGATCAAATATATGATGATGGAAGGAGAACTGACTCTGGGTGGTGAACATACAGTGTGATATATAGATGATGTAATACAGAATTGTACACCTGAAACCTATGTAAATTTACTAACCATTGTCACCCTAATAAACTTAAAAAAATAAAATAAAATAAGAAATATTAATAACTTAAGATATGCAGATGACATCATCTTATAGGCAGAAAGTAGCAATGATTTGAAATGACTTCTAATGAAAGTAAAAGAAGAAAGCACCAAAGCAGGGCTGTATTTGAACATCAAGAAGACAAAAACCGTAACTACAGAAGAAATACAGAACGTTAACATAGAAAATAAAGATATCAAAATTGTTAAAGATTTTGCTTATCCTGGTTCAGTCATCAATTTAAATGGAGACTGCAGCTCAGATATAAAGAGAAGGCTGAGACTCAGAAGGGCAGCAATGGAAGAATTAGGAAAGATCATTAAGAGCAAAGATGTGCCATTAGAGACCAAAGCTAAGATCGTCCACAACCTCATATTCCCAATTACTATGCACAGATACAAAAGCTTGACAGTAAAGAAGTCTGAGAGGGGGAAAAAAGGATTCATTTGAAATATGCTGCTGGAGGAGAGCTCAGTGGATAGATACCATGGAGTGCCAGAAAGACAAACAAGTGTGTCCTAGAGCAAATGAAGCCCGAAATATCACTGAAGGCAAAAATGACAAAACTGAAGCTGTCCTACTTCAGGCACATCATGAGAAGGCAGGTTTCTTTGGAAAAGACAATAATGCTGGAAAGAAAAGACTTCAGCAGGAAAAGAGGAAGACCAAATATGAGATGGACTGACTCAGGTAAAAGAAGCCATAGGCTGAGTCTACAGGAGCTCCGCAGGGCTGTGAGGACAGGACAGTGTGGACACCACTCAATCATAAGGTTGCAAGGAGTCGGAGTCAACTCAATGGCACATAACACAAACAAAAGGAGGATTTCATAAAGGTTTTTTTTAAAAAAAATTAAGTGAATTAAAATTTGCGTATGTAAAATGTTTAACATAACACTGACATGCAATAAGCTCTCAAGAAATGGTACCTATTGTTGTAATTGTGATTAACTTGGTGACCCCGGCCACCTGATAGTAGATTATCAATAATTATGTATTAAAGAGTAAAGCGAAAGAACACCACACACACACACCATCATCCTCTCACTATAAATTGCATCTCTCTCTGATTATCTGAGTTCTCAAAATGGGACACAGTCTGCTGACCTACAGGGTATACAACAGGAGGGAAAACTGATCCCAGGAGCATTTGCAGGAATTCTCCTTTCTAGCAGCTTTACTGTCAATGATGGTCTCAAGGAACCCACAGGTATTCATTCTTCTGTGAGTGCTGAATTTGCCCCGCTTCTTGTGACATCTAGCTGAACACACAGGAGGGGAGATAGCAAGAGCACTGTACCTTTCACCTGTGACCAGCAGCCTACAAAGGGAAAAGCACAGGTAATCAAGTGCATGTTCGCTTGCCAGGATGAGTCATGGCAGAATTCAGGAAGCGAGGAGATGTGACCTTGAACTTGCACTTCCTTCTCACAACAGCCCTTTTCTGCACCAGTCAGTATAAATCCCCTGGTCTTGCACACCATGAGTGACTTCAAATCCTGGAAGTGTCTAGATTCAGACTTGGCGTTTCCCCCATAAGACACCAAAGGGGTTAATGTCTGGCCAGTAATCAAAGTCTGGCAGCTCCTACTGCACACATAATGGGCATTGTTGTTCCTGAGAGTTTGTCTGTTTTTTCTGGCAGGCTTTGCTATTTGGAACCGATTCTACAACAGAAAAGGAAAAAGTCAGTCCGCTTTTTTTCAACACATATGCAACAAAACAAGGCTGGTCATAGAATTGTTGTTTTGCTAGATTTCCAGGAAAGTCCTTGGCTTCCTATTCAGAGAAGATGAATTATCAACTGAAAATACCTTTATCTCAAAAGGAATTCATTTATATATGTACGTAAGACACGCATAATACCTTGAGGCGGCTGCCTTCTCTCAGATATGAAGCAACACATTACAACTATATTAGCTGATACGCGAACTGTAGCCAGCCCATCCATCTGCATAGAAACTCCATCTGCATGACGTTATTAATGGACTCACTCATCAACCTTCCCAGGTCACTTGCAATCTCAGGACCTGTTCGTTACTCCCATCTGATGGGCCCCCACAAGATGTTCTCATCTGAAACGACATGGATGTGTCTGAGTTACCAATCCAACAAAATCCTATTACAAAACACTAGATTGTATTCCAGTGGGAAGAGCCAGAGATTTTTTTATTTTAATTTCCAGTATATCATAAACCAACACGTTTGTATAAACCAAAATCACACAGTTGGACAGCAACAGAGCATCAAATTGTTACAAAAGGTTCTAAACACTTACTCTTATTTTCCATACTTACCTTGTCATGGTTCAGTAGTAAACAGTTTGTGGATCACACTGGTCCATGGAGCACACTTTGCTGAACTTAGATTTAGTTATAGTGCTGATTGACCACATTCTAGATCAAGGTTCACAAACTTTTTCTGTCAAGAGCCAGAGAGCAAATATTTCAGGCTTTGGAAACCATATAGTCTCTTGTAACTACTCAGTTCTGTTGTTGTAGTGACAAATAGTCTTAGACAATAAAAAAAAAAAGAACGAGCATGGCTATATTCCAATAAAATTGTTTTTACAGAAGCAGGTTGAAGGCTGGATTTGGCTGTAGCTTCCCAAACCCTGGATGAAAATAGTAATGATGATAATGGTGATGATGATATCTAATATTTACTGACCAGCTATTACATGTCAGGCCCTTTCTATCCTTCCACTATAGCCATCAAAATACCGTTTTGATTTTACAGATAATAAAAACGTGACATCAAGAAATTCTTTCAGTTTATTCTGAAAATAAATGTATGGTCCTGGACCAAAACCACCGTCCCTGGGCTCACACTATACTACATATGTAATGAGTGGGGTGTCTTTTTCACTATGAATGGGAAACTTAGTGTCAGCTGGGTCATCTGTTTTCCTTTCTCATCTCCCCACGCATCGTTTACCTCCGCTGTACCAAGAACTTGGTGTTCAGTTATGCTCTGGCGTCCATATGGAATCAGGGCCAGGCAGGAAGAGCTTATAACAACCATGCTCATCCAAGCATTCACTTATTCAACACGTGTGTGTTGAGTGATCATTCTGTGTCATACCATGTTCTAAGCAGGGAGCTGTAGCAGTGAACAAAATACATAAGATCCTGCTCTTAAGAAGCTTACATTCTAGTAAGGGGAGGTAGACGATGAGCAAAGAAATGTGTATCCTATTGAGGGGTAGGTGAGTCAGGCTTTAAAGAAAAAAAAAAAAACAAAGAAAGAAAGAGGATAGAGAGTGACGAGGAGAGGTCTCTCTTTTATCTAGCTGTACTCTTCCTCACCAACTAAGATATGTAAACTCCAAACATATCTACTAGGTATAAACATATTATGTTTATAGGATTCTGTCTCATATTTTTACCAGTTCTTTTCCCCATGGCTATATGGGAAAGGACACTGAGGAAGAAACTAGTCCATCCATTTATGCTGCAAATATTTATTGAGTGGCTACTTTGTGCCAGGCACTGGTTTAAGAACAAAGAATTCCACAGTGAGCGAAACAGAAAAAGATCCTTACTGTCACGGGCTTCTGTTATGGCCAAGGGAGTTAGGGAATAAACAAAAAACATAGTAAACACATGTTAGAAGGTGATAAGTAAATAGAGTGAAGAAAGGCATAGTGAGATAAGGCCTGGAGTGTGGAGGGGAAGGGGCCAGGTTGAAATTTTAATAGTCAAACGACTTTCCCTCAGTAGGACAAAATGTGACTAAAACAATGCCTATCTGAACAGCAAGACTTGGTTTTTAGTTCCCCCATAACTATAGTCAGAGTGTCATCAATTAAAAGAAAACACAGGATGTTTTGCGTTGAGTGTTCTATTTAAGTCCATAGAAAGAAATGTTATTCTTTCAAAGTCATTTTTGCCCTTCCCTTTTCCTTGCTTCAGAGAAAATATTAAGGGGCTGGTAGCTGAAACAATGTCGGGATGGGAGAGGGGAAAGGAAGGAAAAACTAAGGGCCAGCATTCACGCAGGGTGACTGTTTTAACAAGGATGTAGCTGTGACCCAGCCCTCCTGGGTCCCAAGACAGCCTTGGGAAGGAACCCACAAAAACAGAGCTGGCAGACACTGAGCATTTTCCGTTAAGTGTCGCGTTCACTTTTTTGAAAAATAATGAGATGTTAACATAGATTTGAAATTTAATCAGATCCAACTTGGGAACACAGTGTTTTCCTGCAAATGTGAAATACTTCTAAGCTTTTAAGAAAATATCATCCATATAAAGGCTAACTACTGTTTTATATATACAACTGCCATTTTTCATTGGTTTTTCAGAAAAGAGAAAATATGATAATAAAAGGAAACATTGCCTCAAAGACTTCTATTTTCTTGTGAATGTTAATTGTTTTTGAGGGTATTTGTTTTATAATTCTAACAAACTAGGAAGAGTGCTTGCAAGCTTAAGGCAAGGATTAGAGGATTTCAGCTCATAAATCATAAAAGCAGACGTAAGTGAAATCTACTACTTGATAATAACAGTATTAATTTAAGAGATCTCAACAAATTATTTAAAATACTATGTACGTAGTGCTGGGAAGGCCAATTATCAGTAATTCTGCCTAAAATCAAAAGGGATTCAAAATCAAGTCTGCTTGCCTGGAAAACATGTGCTGGTAACCACCACGCTGCGCTACCTGCAATAACAGTGCTGTGAGCTCAGATGTATTGTGTTAGGAACTTCTATTGTTAGCATATTGCTAAGTCTTCTACGGAATGGATTTTAGTGAATCCTTACCATGACCATGGGAGAGAGATGTTATTCCCATTTCACAGATGAGAAGACTGGCTCAGAATGTGAAGTACTGTACTAAAGGGAATACAACTAATAAGGCTGGATTCTAATCCATATCTCTCTGATTCTAAAATTAGCACTCTAGCCAAAACTTTATCCCTCTTATTTTTTTTCTACACTTCTCTTTTCCTCCCACAGTCTCTTCCATGGGTATGTACTCCTTTTACAACGGAAAACAAATTTATTTGGAAAATATTTGTTCTATATTCACGACCCTCAGTTGATCACCAATCAGTTTATTGGGAAAACCTCGGAAAAAGAAAAAAGTCCTCTGGGGTGTCACAGAGGCAAGTTCCATTGAGCGTCCGTGTTTGGAGGCTGGGCCTTTCCTGCAAGCTTGATATTTTCCATCTGTGCATATATTTAAATGTCTAAACATGTGTTTAGACACACAATCCTATTATTAAACAGCCAGAATAATAAAACAAATGCATTGGAGGGAGACTTATTTATTTACTCTATTAAAAGATTTTTTTTACATTAAAATATAAATCCCTGTTGCATTTGTTTGGAAAGTAAATTGCCTGAAACTGTGAAATAACTTCTCCCCCACCCATCCCAGAGTAAAGTCTTCTGGGGTGTTAGAGACAGTCTGGGTCCTGGGAATCACTATTCCCGTCTTTGGACAAATCAAGCTCTTTTACACATGACAAGTCATCCCATAATTTATGGGTCAAACGAAGGACAGGAACTCTCTCCTCACCAATCCATTCCCTACCCCCACCCCGAGAATTCTCTTAAGGCCACTAATTTTTTTCTAACCCAGACAGGACAGACAGACTGAGGAACTAATTAAACATGGGTAATTATGGCAAAGGGGAAATGTCACAAATGGGAAGGAAGTCTAACAGATATTCTGATAATCCCCTCAAATAACCACTGGCCCAAACATCTTAAATGGATTTCCATTTATACAAATTCAATGTATCCATTTTTTAAAATCACACATATCAACCATAGACACCTAAGCAGTAATCTTGAACATATCAACCACCTAAGCAGTAATCTTGAACATTTGTTTCAGTGAAAGAGAACATTGGACTATGGGTGTCAAGTTCAGTGTGTATTAGAAGCACTCAGAGTGATTTTCAAGCTTATACAATTTGGGCACCACAGCTGAAAATTCTGATTCAGTGGATCTGGGGGGACCCAGGCATCAACATCTTAATAAGTCCTCCCCTTACACCTGCCCACCATCACACACACATACATAAACATGAATCTGAAGCCTGCCTAATTCTGAAAAGCACTGGGATACTTAATGGAAAATGGTAGACAATTCGCCCAGAGTAGGGAAAGTGAAGAAGACATTCCACAGGAGAACCTCCAGGCAAGTAATCGCACCAGACTTTTCCAAAATGCTGACTGGAAAAGCCTTTATAAAGAGAATCAAGGCTATGCAGCTCTTTAACATAATGTATTTGGTTTAAAATTAAAAGGGTCACTGGTATTCATCTCTTGAACCCCTTCTGTCACTCACAAACCTTGGCCTTATTTTTGCACAACATTACCCATTGTAATTTCTGACACAGAATTTTAGGTAAAGATCAATAGGTGCTTCTAAGAAAAGCAAAAAAATGAAAAGATTATCCCTTATCAGAGCTCATTAAACCGATGAACTCCTATGCACTGCCAGCTCAGTCTACCATAACAAAATACCACAGTCTGGGTGGCTTAAACAACAAGAATTTATTTCTCACAGTTTTAGAGGCTGGGAAGTCCAAGATCAAGGTGCCAGCCCATTCGGTTCCTGGTAAGGGCTTTCTTTCTGGATTGCAGATGGCTGCCCTCTCACTGTGTCCTTACATGGGAGACAGTGAGGGAGGAAGGGTGGGAGGCAGAGAGAGAGAGAGAGAGAGAGAGAGAGAGAGAGAGAGAGAAGTCTGGTATCTCTTCCTCTTCTTATAAGGACACTAATCCCATCATGGGGACCTCATAACCCCCTTTAAACCTAATTATATCCCAAAGGCCTCACCTCCAAATATCATAACATTGGGGGTTCAACATATAAAATTTTAGAGGAATACAAACATTCAGTCCCTAACATGCACAAGGATAAATTTTATATTCTTCAGAGGAGAGGCTATGAACAACAGCCCACATATGGAGATGTCAGGTCATTGTTTCCTTCAAATGAGTCATTCAGGAATGTCAACTGATTTGAGAGACAGTAAATCAATCTTATTTCTAAAGTAAAGATGATGATGTCAGCTTCCACCATATCAATAATCAAGTATTTGCACAAATGTAGCAATAGCAAAGTATGAAATTCAAGAATCTATCACTCAAGTTGTTTACTTAGTAATAATTGCTTGGTGGGTGACATAGACCATTCAAAGCGAAGCAGTAAAGAATTCATGAAGTTATCCAACCACCTTTTAATTCTCTAATCCTATCCATGAATTATCCACTATAATTCATATAATTTTCTCTGGGAAGATATGTAATGTTTCCTATTTCATTTCTTTCTCTTACTTCAGATACCCTACACGGTATATTTTACAAAAGTGTTGTGCAGCCTGATAAACTTGGAAGACATTTCTATTTAGACTTGCCAGAGATAAGACAGTTTTCTTCTCCTCCTGTATTTCCATTGGTTGGTACTTAAAGAGGCTGACAAAATAGTGCGTATTCTGCCATTTTATCATCGGCTTGCTCCCCTCCAGCCATCACTGGGAAGATTTTGAGCACAGACATTCTCTCATATCTGTACTCCTGGAAATGAAGAGTTTGTGCAGTGAATAGCAGTTACATTCTAATTATATTAATTCAGACTGCAATTTCTTTGAAATATAAAGAACTTGCTGTCAGGATGGTGTGGACAATGGAGGCTGAGCATGTCAACGACGTGACAAATGCCTGAACAGAGTGCCAGATGTATTGTTGCCCAGGATTCTTTTCTGAGAGCAAATTCAGCAAGCACCATCAGTGTCAACTCTGGAGTAAGGAATTGGTTCATTTGTTATCTTTCCAAGTTGCAGGTACATCTGCCAGAAGAGTCTGCCAACAAATGAACTGATAATTAAAATCATTTCCGTGGTTGGAGGAGTGATTCGAAAATTGTTTCTCTTTTTTTCTTCCTTTCATCCTTTCTTCCTTTCTTTCTCTTTCTTTCTTCTTTCCTTCCTTCCTTCCTTCCTTCCTTCGTTCCTTCCTTCCTTCCTTCCTTCCTTCCTTCCTTCCTTCCTTCCTTCCTTCTTTTCTTCCTTCCTTTGTTTCTTTCCTTCTTTCTTTTCCTGTGTTGGGAAAAAACTATGGTGAATATTGATATTGGTTTGTTTGGGCAATACTAGAATTGTGGGACTCACTAGTACCTCACAGCTCACTTCAGTGCTTAAACATCTTTACTGGGATTTGTCCACTAAGTTTTTCCCACTGGATGCTAAAGTTCTGAGTGTTGTATCCTCCGTTGTCTTATTAAAGTTCTTTGCAAATGTTAGCAAAACCTAACATGGGTCAAATACACCTAATAATATTGCTCAATTCACATTCAAAAAAAGATATATTGTGTCTTCCCTATGCCAGTTACTGTGCTAGAATAAGTAATAAATAATGTGATAGATTTTTTTAAATGCTAAAATTGATTTTATATATATATATATATATATATATATATATATATATATATATATATATATATATATACTGGGGGTGCCAAAAAAAGGTATACAAGTGGACACTTTGGTCAACATTGCTCAAGCAGTAGTTCGCTGTAATCAGAAACATCTGGATGCTGATGGGAACCGCTTTAATCACCTGTTGAAATTACAGAAGTCAAACGTGACTTGTATCCATCTTTTGTTATTGGTATATATTAAGTATTACAATTTTACTAGTTTTTTTCCTTTCTTAAATTGTGTATACATTTTTTGGCATCATATGTATATGTATATGTATATGTGTATATGTATATGTATATATGTATATCGGATGCCCCTAGTAGTTACTCAACAAATGTCAGTTTTACTCTTTCTGTCTGTGTCCAGAAAGAGACAGTATTTTGCCATCCACATATTTATAATTATCATCATCACCACAACAAAATCAGTTAGCATTTACTATGAGCAATCGAAGCACTTCCTATGTAGTCACTTACTTTATCCCTATAAGCCAATGCAGTTTTATTTCTATTGCACTGGTAAAGAACCTAAGGCACAGAGAAGGGACTTGGGCAACTGGACACAACTGGAAAGTCCCAGAACTGGAGCTTTGACCCAAGCAGTCTGAACCTCAAGCCCTCAAGCTTAACCACTTCATAATAATGTCACACCATACCGTAGAAGTAAATTAACTGCAATAATTTCCCCAGACTATGCAGGAGCCTACCAATTAATCGACTTAGTTTTTATTACTCATTTACTTACTCTGTTTTTCTTTTCTTCCTACCTCCTTCCTTCTTTCTTCCTGCTCTTATGTCTACATAAATAGTGGCTTCTGTTTTTGTAGCAATAAAGCAAGGTTTTCTACCATCCTCAGAAACTAAGGAGAATCTTTACAGGAGTCAATAAATGAAAGGGTGTTTCAAGACAAAATTTTAAATCACTTAAGGATTACTTTCTTCCAATTAAGACACCAAAATAATGTAGATTCATAGACATTGGTGACCTAGAAGTTTATCATCAAGTTATATATATATATGTGTATATATATATATATGCATCCATATGTATATATACGATAGTGCATTGAAACACATCAATTATGTTTAAATACATGAATTCTTAGTGATATTACAATAAAATAAAAATGACTTACGTTCACTTTAGAGGATACCAGAGAGAAGCAACTCACTATTCTGCATACTGGTAGATAAAGGGAAATAATTTATCCTGGGTTTTGTATATGAACTTTTTTTCACCTCACCAGAGACAATGAGGGGAGATTTCTCCTCATAGAAATATCCCAGGTAATAAATGAAAAAGCAATCATTGACCAATATGATTTGGTCATATTTACATTTTTCAAAAGCTATGGGACGTACAACACTGAGAGTGAACCCTAATGTAAACTATGGACTCTGAGGGATAATGACAAGTCAGTGCAGGTTCATTCATTGTGACAATGTACTGCTCTGTCTGTGCGGGGTGTTGAAAGTGGAAGAGATTGGGATGTCAAGATGCGGTGGGCAGAGACATATGGGAACTCTGTCTGCTTTCCACTCAATTTTGCTGTGAGTATAAAGTGGCTCTAAAAAAAAATAAGACCTATTTTTTTTAAATCATAAAATAAGGAAATCACAACTTTGCAATAGCTGAAATATGCATGGATCCAAGGAAAAAGTCCTCAATCCACATTACATACACACACACACACACATACATTTCCACTTATGGAACCTATACCATGACTTAGGACTTAGTCTTGCCCAAAACATGGAACTAGAGTCTGATAAAATCTCTAGCTCTAACTGTATATGTATAGGAAGTACAAGGAACAAGAGGACACATACACTGGAGAACACCTCAGGAAATGCAACCAAGAAAATTCAGACTGTTAGAAAATCTTCAGGGAAAACAATCCCATATCTTCACCAAAAATTAAAAGGAAAGAAAAAATTAGAGAGGAAGAGGGGACCTACAGATTGAAAGAGATCTTAGAGGCACATCAATCACAATGTATGGACCTTGCTTGGATCTGGATTCAAACAGACTGTTTAGAAAAGATTGTAAGACAATTGGGGATAGGTAAACACTGACTGCCTATTTGATATTAGGAGTCAGTGTCAATGTGTTCAGGTGTAGTAAAGGTATTGTGGTTATTTTGGATTAAAGAATCCTTATCTCTTAGAGACACATTGCAAGATATGCAGATGAAATGACACGCTGTCTGGGATTTGCTTAAAATAATGGGGTGCAGCAGATGTTCATGAAAAAGGCTGACCCAGTACCGGGGATGTAAAATAAACACAGAGAGAATTTCATTACACTATTTTATCTTCTTTCACATACGTTTGAAATGTTGTATAAGAAAAGTTTGTATAACTTACAAATTTACTTACCTTGCCTTAACCTCAGTGTTCTCATTTGTAAAATAGAAATAACATCTACAGAAGAGATAATACCTCCTTACAGGCTTTTCTGAAAAATTGCATAGGGTATTTAAAGCACCTGGCACACAGTAGATATTAGATATTTTTAGGGACTCATTTTGATCCACTTATTACTGAATCAACTGGCCTAAGCTTAGTGCAGTTTTCACGTTGTCCCCAGAGAATAATAAGGCTCGGGGAGGCGGGGAAGGGACAGGAAGGGCCTATGTCCTCAGGTGCCACCTTTTTGGGCACCGCAGACGTGCTGGTTGGAGTTGTCAGGATTTTTTAATTTCAATCTTGTACCAAATTACTATTTTTAGCTTTGCTGATCCGGGAACACACGTAGATAACCTGGTTTTGCTAAGTATTTATTCAATTCTCAGCAACTCCAGGTGCAGAAAGAGAGGGTACAAATATATCAGATCTCTTTAAGCCATTTACTCTGGCTCCGCCCTGACTTCCACAGGCAGTTTTCTTTTATGAAATACCAAAAGCATCCAATTATATTCAAAACTAAATAATTCTAAACCCACCAATTTCCACAACTCATTCCGAGTCTCCATGATCATTCTCCTTTTGCTTTGCATCCCTGCCGTACTTATCCTCACAACCCCTGTGAGACCACAGTTTAAAGGAAAAAAAAAAATTACAGAAGTAAAGCACAGGGGCCCCGTGGCCGGAAAAGATTAGATTTCACAGAGGCACGGTCTGCTCTTAGAGATGATAAGCCCCAAGTAGGAATTCTTCTGGCTGATTTTTCAATGGCTGAGTTTTTTTTTGACTTTCTGGGTCCTGCTGGAGACTTGAGTTTGTCAAGAGCTGAATCTGGACTTTCTCCAGCTCATGGCTGCATGTCAATTCATCTGATTTCTAATAAAGCCAATTCTTATTTTTCTAACTTGCTTCCAATTTTCAAATGTAGCTCCAAAGAAAACAGAAAGTAATTAAAATGTCAACACTTCCCTGAAAAGGAACATAAACTCTCTTTGGATTTTTTTCAAATGTTAGTTTTCTCTGGAAACGATGCTTTTCTCCAAGGCACCGGCCCCTGCATGGCAACCAGCAGCCCCTAGAGCACAGCTGGTCAACGAGCAACACACACCAATCGCCCTCTGTCCATTACCTTGTTTGCGTTTCTCCTTCTCCCTGGCCATTTCCCAAATGGAGAGATCCTATAAATGAAGTACTTAAGCCTGTCTCTTATAATGGACTAATATCTACTCCATTGTAATATATCCAAATTTTATGCCATATGAAATAAGCTCCAGCAGTAATAAGCTATCTGATCTAATGTGAAAAAAGGAATGTGGAACCGAACAGCTTATTATTCAGTGTGATGCAATAAATTAGCTGAGCACCACTTGGCATAATGGGAGCCTGATTATTCCCTTTATTTCCATCTGGGTTGGATTGGATGGATTATTTCTTCAGAGTTAATCGGGTTTATGTGAAACTACTTCTTTTTTAAATGTATTACATTAAAGAATGAAATAGGGAGAGAAAAATATGCTCCATTATTTTGAGATTTTGCGTTTCGTCGGGTTAGTTCTTCAAAAGAGATTCCCCTCAAGAGGAAAATGTCGTGACCACTGGCCCAAAAACTACCTAGTTGAAGATGTTCTATCTGAGAGGGACAAATGTGCACCTCCAACCCCAGACCCTTTCCTATACTTTTTCCTCATAGATTCCTGCCAATTCCTTGACTGGATATTGCAAAGTACTTGTAGTGAAACGCTTGATTCCTTCTTTCTGGTATCTCCTCAACCCTGGCATCTCTCCTCCCCACACCCAAGTACTTAGCACTCTGGTGCACATATCCGGCTGACCAGCACCGTTGGTCAGTGAGGGCAGAGGCTTCATCCAGGACCACAGTCCCATCCCCACCAAAAACCTCCAAAATCTATCAAAATGTATCAAAACACATGCCAATAATAATGGCTGCCACAAATGGTCAAAACCATCATTTTTGAGAATTAAGCATGAACCAAACATCTCCTTAATCCTTATAGAAACCTTGTAAGATAGGTATTATCTTATTAGCAAAACAATAACTCTGTGTTTCTGCACTAGTGCCAAGGGAAAAACAACTCAAAACAAGTGTTCTATTAGCAGTGAGGCCGGACCTTTGTATTAATAAGCGTGTAGATGGAGATATTTTTACAATACTTAAGATAAATATGTAGTCTACCAATTCTGCTTTTTACAGAACATTTGCATTTTTTTTCTGGATTCTAAACTGCTTGAGGCCAGGACATTTATTTTCTACATAAGAGGACATCTGTGTGGTATGGTGTTTGAGTCAGAGAATTTTAGGTTTTAATTTTGGCTCTACTCATAACTAACTGTATAGCCAGCTCATTTGTTTAACTCAAAAGTAAGTAAATATACTACATTGAGTTGCTGGAAGGGTTAAATGAAATAAACTATATAAACACATAGCACAGAAAATGTAATCAATAAATTTTAGTTTTCTCTCTTCTTACCCATCTCACCTGAAGTATCTAAACATCAGATTTTTATGCATGGAGATATTCTATCGATATGTCATACTACACAAAAGTGTGACTGAGAGATATCCTGATTGAAATCCCTTTGCATTGTTTTCTCCTACAACTATTCACTGACACCCGTTTACACATCTTACCAAAATGATTTTTTAAAATAATTTTAATTCTAAAACGTGGAGCAATAACATAAATAAAGTAACTGGCATTCATTTCTACATCTCTTTTCTTCTAAATCCTCCTGTTTTTCTTCACTTCTTTACCCCAGGTTGTGACAGCAAATGTTGTGATAGTATAAGAAAGCTTCAGATCGTGATCAAGGACATATAATTTTAAACTTTTACCTCCTCACTTCTCTGACATGGAACTCCTTTCATTTGATGGGGGAAAGAACTAAACAAAACAGCAAGAGGTGAATTGTAAATCTTTGAAAAATTTAAGGACAAATTAGAGAAAAAGATGAATGATGATCTTGTGCACAAGAAAAAAACTTACATGGCAAAGTTTTGTTATATCATGAATGGCTTCAAATTTTAAGCCAAATGTATAAGGAGGGGACATTTTCTTTGGATATAGTTTTACTTTGTTGGGGTCTGAATGCAATGTTTGATAACAAAAAATATTATATATAATCTTCTTTAGTGAATGACAATTTATTGCATCTCTAGTTTTGCTCTGGAGAACTCAAAGAATTTGATACATTTCTTTGATACATTCTCTATAGTTAGAATATTACTTGATAGAATTCGAGTTGATAAAATGACAACTCGGAGAAGTTAAATAAACTATACAGAATCACACAGCAAATTCGTGACAGAAATTCAATAATTTGGAATTGAGAATGTGGGGAAGCTTTACAATGAGGTAACAATAGACAATTTGCTGGTTAGAACAGCTTGCTCAAGGACAGAAACTTTGCTTTTGAGTCTTTTTTTCCCTACGCTAAAGGCATGTACAATCTAATTGCAAGGAGGAGCAGTGGAGCGTATATGATATAGTACTTACCCTAGAAATATGGGAACGGGCACAAAAGTGATGCTTAAGGGGAGTGAGCCTTGCAGAATGAGAAGGACTTCCCAAGGTCAACACTGTGAAGTGGGAGTGAAGAGGGAGGGCATTCCAGGCAGACCGGAGAGCTGTGCAGTAGCATGAAAACATGAGTGTAGGTGAGTTGTGTTATGAAAGAAGAAGGGGTGCTGTAGACTAAATGTTATGTCCCCTATATTTCATGTTGAAATCTCATCCCCAATATGATGGCATTTGGAGACAGGGCCTCAGGAGGTGATTGGGTCATGAGGATGGAGCTCTCATGAATGGGATTAGTGTCCTTATAAAAGAGACTCACCACTTCAGTCATGTGAGCACACAGACAGAAAATGGTCATCTATAAATCAGAAAGCTGGCCCTTACCAGACACTGAATCTGCCAGCACTGATCTTGGACTTCCCAGCCTCCAATTTTTGTTGTTTATAAGCCACCCAGTTCATGGTGTTTGTTATAGCCTCTGGAACGGACTGATACAAGGAGGTAGAAGCTAGATCCTAATTAGGTTTGCTTTTGGAGAAAATGAATATGGCAAAAATAAATGGTGGAGCTAAACATGGGAGTAGAGAGCTCTTATAATCATCAAGAGGATTTAGGTAGGGGGTGGGGTGTCTGTGCTATAACACACATTCACTTGACTTTATATCCTGGGTGGCTGGCTGGCACCACTCGTCAGAGATGATCATTGTTCTTGCGTATCACACTCTTATCACATTAAAATCACATTCACATCTCAGCAAATTACAGAGTATGTTACATACCATTGGGATTACTCTAAATGAGAGATCTGTAGAAGCCAAGGTTGAAAAGAAAAGAAAACTGAGGACATCAAACAAATGAAAACCAAGCAAGAGTAGGGATTCTTCCTATTTGTTCACTGCTATATCCTCAGCACTGCAATGCCTGGCACATAGTAGGTGCTCAATAAATAAGTATTTAATGAATAAATAAACGAACGATTAGGATGCTCTAGAGCGGTTTCTCAATTTTGCACTATTGACATTGGGGGTCAGAAAATTGATTTGTCTGGGGCAGGAGGAGCTGTCTCCTGCTTTGTAGGCTGTGTAGCAGCCTCCCTGGTCTGTCTACTAGATGCCAATAGCACCCTAAACCCGCTGTGACAAGAGCAAGAATATGTTCAAACATAACTAAATAGCCCCTGAGGGGCAAAATACCCACAATTTGAGTACTTCTGCTTTGGGAGTTAGTGCTAAAAATTGTAGTTTTTAATATCATTATAGTGGAGGAAGGAGAGAAAAATGAAAGTAACATTTGGTCATCAAATTCTCCCACAAGCTGCTTAATTTAAGATGGAGAAAAATACTGCTGCTAAGATGGCGTTGGCTTCACGGCATCCTGACATTTTACTTATTATTTTACCAAGAAACTTGTTTAGAAGAAAACAATTCATAAATCAAGAAAGTGCCTCCTTGCTCTCTCACCTGTGAGTTTCGTGTAAGATATGTTCTTTCTTGTTACCTCTCTGGACAGAGAATAATAGCACTAATAATCATCCCTACCCATAGAGTCTGGTATAATCAAAGCCAATAATGTATAATACGCAATTTATGGGCCAATACTTCCAAGCAAATAATGTCTTTACCTCCACATTGAAGTTAATGAAGGATTATAAGAGACAAAAGATACAGCTCAAGTTTTCCTCTTCAGGATTATCTTTCTTTTCCATTTTTACCACTCCACTCCTTGTTTGGACTAGAAATCAACTGTCTTGTATTAGAATGGCTAATAATGCCCTCTCAGATGCATGAGGATTTCACAAAAGGGGGAATGTTCCAAAAACTGCTTTCGGGAGCATGAAAAATAATGCCAGAATAAAACCCAGAAATGATATGGCCCTACGTTCTCACCCCTAAGTACAGATACCAGGAATTTAGGAGCAGTCATCAGACCAACAGAGAGTTCCTGGTGAGCACAGCCCCATGTCTGCTGTTCCAGCCCAGTAATTAGTAGCAGCCTCTTTCACTCTTCAAATGTCCAGGTCTGGACAGTGAAGGATATGGTCACCTTACTCAGAGTTAATTAGCATTTGACTGCTCACACAAAGGAAAGGTGGGATGTTTGCTCTCCTAGCTCTGGGCCTCGAGCACGTCTCAGACTTTTCTTAGCACTCAGACAGGCCTCGCTATACGGATAGTATTTTCTGTAGCACAAGCTCAAAGATAAACTGTGAGTCAATAAGTGAATCAGGCCTCCACCCAGCTTATTGATTTATATATCATTTATCTCCCCACTCCCAGGACAAGTGAAATGGTAATTAGGTTATCATGGAACAGAGTCTTACTTGCTCAGGTTTTCCAGAAGGCATTTGTATTCAGAGCAGCCCAGTGGTGTGAGAGTTGATGTTCAGTCAGCACAGCCTGGGATTCCTGGGGCCTGCTAAAAGGGCCCCCAGGCTGCAAAGTGCTGGTCAGAAGAGACCCTTGATAAGAACCTCCTTGCCCCATAGCCCATTACCCCTCAGATTAGGGGAGGGGTGATGTTTAGAGATAGGCAACTGACTAAGAATGTCATACCTTGTGACTAGTAAGATAAGCCTTTCTTTTTCAGGACCAAGAACACAGCTTAAAAGATTACTTGAGGTTCAGGGGTAAGCGCCATAACTGTATGCCCGCTCAGATCAGGAGTCCAGGAGGTCAGCAGGACAGCAGGCCCTTCTTCCAAAGAAAGCTGAGGGAGAGAAGAACCAAGGACTCAGTAAGAGCTAAAAGGTAGCCTGAGATTAGACAACCTCTGCTAGATGGGCACCAAGTCTTTCCATGACCTAGCAGCCCTGCTCACGCCCCAGCCTGAACTCCCACCATCGATCCCTACAAATTCCAGAATGAACTGCCTTCGATTTCTCAAATGTTACAGTCGTCATCTTAGTACCTTTGCACATAGTTCCTTACAACACACTCCAACCTCTAATCCCAATTTTATGTATAACTTAGGTCTCAGCATAGATGTGATTTCCCTTAAGGAACCCTCCCTGAACCCCTTGAGATGGAATTAGGGGGTCCCTCCTATAATAACATCCACTCTGTATTACTTGCTGTCAAGAGACTCATCAATTGGTTATAATTGTCCGTTTATTGATGTACAACCTCTACTAAATTATAACCCTTTTGAAGTTAAAAACTGTACCTTATTTTTTTGTTCCCTATTTCCCCCCACGACACACACACAATATCTGGTACATGGCAGGTACTCAAAGGACATATTTTTGAATGAATGAATGACGAGTTTTACTTTGGTGGCAGGGAGTATGGCAGATAATGGCATGAATAATGACACCTGACAGTTAAACAACTAAATGCTCAAAAGACATGTTATAGAGAGCATCCCACATTTTCATCATCGTGTTATTTATATATCACTCACCATGTACCATTTTACTCACAAAGTTGTTGTGAAGATTAAATTAGAGAATCCACATATTTGATGTTTAATAAATTATAACTAATGTTATTATATTACTTAATCTTCACTATAGCCCTGTAAATATTATCTCCCTTTTTACACATGAGGACACTGAGCCTCAGAAAGGTTAAAATGAGTTGATAGAAAATGGCCGAGTCAAGATTAAATAACAACTAGCTGACTCGAAAATCTAAGCCTTTTCACTATAGCATACCACCTCTCTGTGAAAATGAAAGAATGGAGGGAGAAAGGGAAGAAAGGAGAAAGGGAAGGAGGAAGAGAGGAAGGGAGGAAGGAAAAGAAGAAGGGAGAGAGGGAAGGAGGAAAGGAGAGAAGAAATAAAGAAGGAAGAAAGAAAGGAAGACTGAGATGATTTTTCTTTTAATCATCTTTTAATAAATCATCTAAGCTTAATATTTGCAAAATTCTTAAAAGTATAATTGCATTGCTTTTCATAGAGCATCCAAGCTCCAACAGTTACAGGTATGATTGATGAAGGAAAATTATAGAACCAATCAACATCACTGATCTAACTGATCTGCGACGTCACTTGTGCATAATAACCAGCATGTAAGGACGGAAGCTCAGTCCACATTTACTCTTCTTGCCAGGGTGTCCTCAGTAGGCCCATCCAGCATCTGTGGGTTTTGCCCTGACTCTGGTCTTGCTCAGGCTTGCTGGAATCACAATATCTTTGTGGAGAACAGTGAGTCAGATGCTTAGGTGAGTACTTTGCCAAATTAAAGTTACGGATCTATATGAAGAGTCACAAAAACTTGCATGGAGGTAGGGGAGGGGCGTCATCATTGGCTGTTTAAACCTAGTTTACTAACAGCCTAACAGCAGAAGTAGATAATATCTGAACACTCTCTAACACCTAATGGCTGTGGAAAATTTGTCATGCCAGATCACCACCATCTCTATTCTCCTCCAAAAAGAAAACGCCAGTAACTAAGAAAATGCTTCCTCATCAACAACATAATCCAGATAACTCAGAAAGACTATATGTGAGTCACGTAATTTCTTTATGGAAAATTTTTTGGATGCTTGCAAGATGATCTGTGGCATCTGATTTAGAACCATCCTGGTCAGCCTATTCAACCAACCTCCATTGGACACTTAGGTGTCACGCACTACAATAAATTCTAGGATTAAATTGTGAACCAAACAGAAATGATCTCTGCATTCATGGACCTTACAGTCTGGTGTGAAAACAGATAATTAAATAATCAAAGAAATATATAGGTCAGCATTAAATGTAATATTTCTCTCAGAGAAAATAATTAATTTAAAATTTTTATTATATAATGAGCATATTTTAGGAAAAAAAAGTTCTGACTGAAATTGTGGCTATAAATTGCTAATAAATCCCAAACAAGATAAAGCTGTTATACTGATAAAGAAAAAAATATTTCGAAATTTCTAAAATTATCTCTGGGGTTATCAAGTAAGAAAGGCTACTTTCTCATGTGTTCCTTTCCAAGAAGAAAGTGATGCAACAAATCTTTCTGACACTTATGGATACTAAATATTACTATTTCTTGGTGAAGACGAGTGAAGTATGAACACATTTTATTTCAGAGAATTATCAAACTTTAGAGTTAGGAAGGGGTTTTGAAATTAAATCTTCTTCTTCCTCATTTCACAGATGAGGAAACTAAGACCCAGAGAAAGCAAGAGACTTGTTCAACCTCACACAAGTATAACTATAGAAGTTGGAAGTAAACTCAGGTTTCTTCATTCCATGCTTTTTCTTTAAACCAAACTTCAGTGAGCCCTTTACTTTTTTGTAAGTGTGCTAATTACCAGAGAGGTCATGGTTTGCTTTTAAAAACTCTTTCTCTCTCTCTCTCTCTCTCTCTCTCTCTCTCTCTCTCTCTCTCTCTCTCTCTCTCTCTCTCTCTCACACACACACACACACACACACACACACACCAATAAAAGAATAGGCTTAAGGCAAAAGCTATCAACTAAATAACAATCTAGCTTTCCACTACTAGTGTTATATGGATAACAGAAAAAATATGTTCTTTGTTAATTCAACCCCTAAAAGAGGCTTTTACACAAAGCCCAGTCGAATACTCCAGATTCTTTACAGTCTACTTGTGGGTTTGTTTGATTTTATACAGAATATGGTTTAGTGTTTAAACATAAAAACCTAACTTGAACAGACCAGAACTCTTTCAAGAACTCAAAATAAATATTATATTATTATACTTAGTCTTTGGCAAGAAACATTTTTTTCCAAAGTGTCATTCATGTACATTCCACATTGAGGGTATTCAGAGTTTACCTGAGTAAATTTACATTTCATATACTCAAATATTACAAGCTCAGATGATTAAGAAAAAAAGACAATGCAAAAACACAAAACTTAACTGTAAATTTCTTCAAAATCAAGGTAAAAATTTGATATGTGTTATCCACATTCTAGAGCTAAGAACATTTTAGAGTTCCTGAAATTTGGCATCATCTTAACTTGAATCATCTGGCTCAAAGCAGAGAGAGGAGTGAGAGATGCCAAAAACCTACCCCTCCTACTAAAGATGCACATTCCTGCTTAGTGTTAGCCAGCTGTGGGAATTTAACCAGGCATTTCTTTTTCTACACCTGTTTTCTCATGTAAACAATGAAAAATTTGGAATAAATGACCTTGTTAGTCTTTTGTAGCAGCAAAATACCCTGTTCCTTTTAGTTCCCACTTTCATTACTTGCTCCAAAATGTAAAAAAAAGACTCAATGTGTATTGCAGGGACAGAGAGATCTGGAATAAAGATAATACACATAGCAAAGGAGGCACCAGGTAAAATCTAAAAGTACATGTGAATCACATGGGTATTAGTACATGAATCATATGTATTAAGAGAAAAAATGATCTAAAAGAGATCCCAGAAATCAAATATATCTCTAGAGGTTGGTACAACCATACTCCCAAAAATACAGACTTCAAATTTTTAAAAGCTTTAAACATGTACAGATCTTTTTCCTTTTTTATAAACTACTGTTTTTTGTATACTGTTCATGTTTCCTGAATTTCCATGAGCGACAATATTGAAATTGTGAGTATTTTCGAGATGAGTTTGAAAGAAGAGTCATCATTCTTTCAATCTAACAGCATTGCATTAATGTAGGTAAACCACAGTTTATGACATGCGTATATTACACACAATACAATAATGCTAACTTTACCTCCATTGATAAAAATGCCTAAAATGAAATTTTATAAATTAACTTATATTCTAAGGTTTTACACTGTAATTTCAGAGATGGAATTCCATGGTGAAAGTTGTAATTGGCACCAATAAATAAGAACAATTTACCTTAAAGAGCACAGAAATATCTTTTTAAAAATTATGTATTTTATAGAAAATAGTAACTTTCTAAAAAATATTATTCTTTGCATCCATTTAAGTTTCAAACAAGAATATTTGATAACGCAGTTCTAGAAAATGGGTTGATTGACAAGATAAAATGTGGGAAGAGAATGTGTCTGTTTCCCTGAAGGAACACACAGTCCTTTTAGGATATATGTACATTTAAAGAAAACTATTTTGGACAACACTGCTTCCATTGTAGATTTTTGGCTCTCTTTCATATTACTGTGTCTTTATAGATGCCCTAAAACCAGTGAGGAATCTATATAGAAATCTATTCTTTGCCACTCGGGAGAGTATACATAGTAGATAAATATCAGAGTTAAGGTTTTATTGCGAAATGTTTATTTTTAATCTGTGGCTGGCTAAAAAGACAGACTTGTACCTTCAGTTTGGACTATGCTAACAAAACAAAGGATAACCAGACTTAAAAAAAAAAAAAAAGAAAAGACCAAAGGAAGGAACACCAAATCAAATTTTCTTCTTGAAACAACATAGCAATAGTGGGCAAGCTGCTTAGCAGGGTCCTTATGTTAAATAAATACATAAATAAACAAACACAAATAAATAAGTGTATATAAGCAGCGCTGGAAAACAAGACTCAGGTCAACACCAAAGATGTCAG
Organism: Rhinolophus ferrumequinum; assembly: GCF_004115265.2. Classification (NCBI taxonomy): domain Eukaryota; kingdom Metazoa; phylum Chordata; class Mammalia; order Chiroptera; family Rhinolophidae; genus Rhinolophus; species Rhinolophus ferrumequinum. Next base: position 83,466,669 of record NC_046293.1, read on the forward strand.
ATAATCTTTAAAGATATATAACAAATAGGATTCAATTCTAGGTGAGATGAGACCAGAGAACATCAGAGAGGAGAGATGTATTGTGGAGATGAGACTGATTAAGAGGAACGAGGAACTTCAGGTAGAAGGTGGTGAGGGAGCAATTGCCACAGTGATTAGTTGGGACAGTGCATTCAGAGGAATTGGGTTTGTCAACCAGCCCCCACCTCCTAAATATGCTGAGCAAGAAAGAGCATCAATTGCCCAAAGTCTAAAACAGATGAGTGTGGGCTCTGAGACCAGAGATGGGATGGTTCATTGTCCGAGGTAGCTGGTGATGCCCTAGAAGCCAGCTAGAGGCTCACACCTCCTCTTAGCATAATGTCTTCTTCTGCCCCCAGGATCACTGGAGACAAGCTCTTCCACTCTGGATCAACTTCTACTGAAATGTGAACAAGTTATTCAAACATGTACATGAGCAAAACTAAGATCCCGAGATAAGGAAAGATCTGGGATATAAGAAAGTATGTTGACAAGAAAAAATAAAGATAAAATACACTGTTAAGTTTAAATTCTTTTTATTCATCAGATTAAAAAATTATTATTTGTGTTACAATTTAGAATTAAAATTTCAGATAACCCCAAATTGGGAGTTGAAGTACAAGGAAAGGAAAAAACATTAACATTCTCATTTTGTTTTCAGAGAGCATATAAAAGCTGAAGAACTCTAGTTACTGTCAAAAATTAATTATGTTTAAAGATACATCTGAAGAATTTCAATGTAAAACTTCTGGTTAAACACAGTGGGTTAAATGTACATATTTATTTTATTTCCTTTTGAAATGTTACTATAATCTTAAAAGGAAATTAAGCACACACATACGCACACACACTTTAAATAAATAATAGCAAAGAGAATTGGAGAGGGAATGATAGCAAATGAGGTATGTGAAAAAAGGGACAGAGAGAGAAAAAAAACAGTTGGGTAAGTTGTAACTGACTTAATACATCAGAGAAAGCTAAACATTAAGCCTAAAGAGAGGGATGCTAAGAGGAAACAAGATGATTTGTGCAGAAGAAACACAAAATGCTTTAGGAATCTCTGAAGGTAAGGGTGAAGGGTACTGAATAAAGGAAGCTTAGAAAAAAGTCTGAATAAGAAGCAGTTAGACCCTCTCCTCCCTCACCATCAAATGTCCTCCTCTATACTGACAGCCAGGTGAGTAGTGCCTCTAACCCACCTGAAGAAGATAGGATACTAACAGATGTGGAAGAATTTGAATCGGAGAAATTCTGTTTCAGGGACACGGAGCACAGCTGAGAGATTAGATGGTGGTCTACATAAAGGATTCTGGGATCCCTCCAACCCTGGCAGGAGGATTCTTATCCCTGTCTCCAGACAACACATTGGAGAAGTCCCCTCTGAGGAAACCATCCAAGAGAAAGACCCACTGATGTGGTTGAATCCAGCTTCTACACACAGTATTCTTCAATGAGTCGTTTATTACAGTGCATTCTGAGTGAGCACCTTCTCTGATTGAATGATGTCCATGTCTTACCAATTGTTAAATGTTTTTAATATTACTCTTTGGCTCTCCCAGTAAATCACTGGTTTTACTCTTAGTTACTTGGAAGCCCAGCAGTCAATAAGACCCAGCCTCTTGCACAGAACATTCAATCAGCTATTTAGAGCCTCTTTCTTAAATGTGACTAGCCAGCCAAGGGTCACGGGATATTTGAAAAAAGACTTTAATGTGAAAAAGAAATACGAAAAATAGATAAATAAATAACAAGTAAGCAGAACTTGGAGGAAACAGAGTTAATTCAGGGAGCAGAAGAAACTTCAAAGAAGTTACAGTTTCAGAGAAATATAAAAATTTCTCTGAAAATATAAAAATTTCAATGAAACAAATGAAAGAAGACAAAGATGCTGTTTTTTTCAAGAAACCATCAGAAAGATAAAGATCCTTTCTGTATAAACAGAAAATTTTTAATTAAATAGAAGGATTAGGAACATAAAGTAGAAATTGCCCAGAAATTAGATCAAAATTATAGAGACAGAAAAATCGGACAGAAGGAAAATAAAAGTCAATTATAGAATCAATCCAGAAGTACAGAGATCTAAATTACAGTATCAGAAAAATAATAATAATAATAATAATAATAAACTGAGAAGAAAAAATATCAATGAATTAATATAAGAAAATGTATCATAATTGAAAAATTATACAGATTAAAACCTTCAGAATGAAAACAAATATCCCAGAGTGACAATCCAATGTATTGAAACATTGGGTTTTGCTGGGAAAAAACTACAGATACCTACTAAACAGAGATAGTGATGAGCTCAGCTGCTTTATGGTAAAATAATTAGTGATGAGTCTCCTTGCATTTGAGGATTTAATCAGTCATGAGACGACATCATGTCAATTTTTCACGAGCAATTTAGTTGGAAAACTGTTTTCTTGTGATTCAAGGAAATACCGCTCCAACATAAGAGGGCCAGTATTCTCACTTTAAGACCAGAATCTCTTTTCGAACTCCAAACATCAGATGTCTAAGTTTGAAAACTTATGACTGCCCCAAAAGTGTTACTAACTAACTGACCTGAGTCAATGCCTAGAATTCATTTCTCTATCTGTCCAACTTTCATCCAGAATGAGACTCTTAAACAATGCTACAGGGACACCTTCACCACCAGCAGCATGACTGCACCAAACAGTCACTGAGTACTTGCCACGTGAGCATAAAAATACACTGGAAGCAGGATTATCAGGTTACAGGAAAAGAGAGATGAAAAAAGAAATTGATTTTTCAAAACTTGTTATATGAAGATTTTCAAATACATACAGAAGAAAAAAGAATAAGGCCCCATTTACTCAGCTTCAACAATTTTTAACTCACGTTCAATCTTATTTTATTTATACCCTTATCCTTACCCTCACATCCATTGGATTATTGCGAAGCAAAACTAAGACGTCACAACATTTCATCTGTAAACATATATGCATATATTATATATATCATATATAACAACATACTATATATGTATTAAATATATATGCACATATATTTCAGAGATAACTTTTTAAAAAAGTAATGGCAATTCATTATCATAACTAAATATAACTAAGAGTTAAGTCCGTAATATTACTAACTATCCAATCAATGCTCACATTTCCCCAATTGTCTAATAACTTCACCTTCATTTTGCTGATTGAATCAGGAGCTATTTTCTATTTGATTACCCAGTGGCATAGTGTGTATAGAAATACAGGGAAAATGGCTGATTCTTTCCCTTCACTTATTAGCTTTCAAATTTATGAGTTAGTTACCTAGAATCCTCCTCCGAAGACCAATGCTTTGGGGAACTTAAGGGGAATTACTTGGCTGTGCCCTCACATGTGTGTGTTTTAGAACCACTATAGGTTTAAACATAATGAATGTGCTTCAATCCATTACAGTTTATTGTTTTATTGACTCTCAAATTGTCCCATCTTTGGCTACAGCAAGCCATTTCTAGTTGGCTCCAGAGTATTTTAGTCATAACCCCAAAGTCATTGATAGCATCCCTGCTCCTTTGGTTTGATAAATTATTCCACGTTGGTTGTTACACATTTCCTGTCCCAGATCTCAAATCAGTTCTCTTCCAAGGAGGCCTGGTTCTTTTTATGGGGAACAGTATTGAGAGACCACAATATGGGTTCTGAACCTAGTTAATGAACATGAGGAGTGTTCATTTTTATTGAGTGGTCATTGTTTCCAGGTCTTTTTCAGTGAGTAGAGCTACGGAATCTGTATATATATATGTGTGTGTGTGTGTGTGTGTGTGTATATATATATATATATAGTATTAAAATGCATTGCAACTTCAATTGACAAATACAATATCAATTCAAGACTACAGGGTTTTTACTTAATCTCTTTGATCTTACATTTAAATTACCTTCTTCCATGCTGAAAATCCTAATTCCCAACACTAACATAATTTCTCATTTGTTGTTAACACAACAGTTACCACCAAACCCCCCCCCCCAAAAAAAAAGAGAGAGAGAGAGGAAGGAAGGAAGGAAGGAAGGAAGGAAGGAAGGAAGGAAGGAAGGAAGGAAGGAAGGAAAGGAGGGAGGGAGGGAGGGAGGTGGAAAGGAGAGAGAAAAGAAGCAGGCGAAACAATAACAATACTATCTTCAACAACAAAAACTTAGGAAAAACTGTTTAATTTTTTTTGACAATTCTTTCTTTTTTTTTTTAGGGTATATTTACAGATAAATTACTTTGTCACTTGAAATAATTCCTCTGTGATTATACCATTAATTTGAGACTCAGGTTCATTTGTGTTATTTTGCTTTCAATTTTTAGAGATTGTTTTGTCTCATCATTAGTTTTGTTTTATAATCATGTTAAATATTTACATGTTTTTGAATCCAAAACAAAAACAAAATATATTCAGAGACATCTAACTCCTAACCTTGTCCCCTCCACCTTGTTTCCTCACTTGCCCATAAATAACTTTTTCCTGAGATTTTTTTTAATGAAAGCAAATTTGCATTCAGATTACCTACTTCCTCAATAAATAGCAGCATACCATAAGCACTTCTTTCCACCATGGCTTTTCTTAACTTAGCCATAAATCTTAGAGATCATTCCATAAATGCATTAATTTTTTTAAGTGTATTATTTTGTAGCCCAGATAAGATATTTGGCTATAAAATGGGAGCATAAGTCGGCAGCTGCTGGGAAAAGAAAGATTTCATCCAAATGTATTATTTAAAAAATACGCAGATTGGAGCTTCGTAGTAAACCTTCATAAAATGACTCACCAAATTCACAGCATGATGCTGGGAAAAATCAGAGTAGGTGGCTTTGCTTCTGAGAAGCATACACAGTGTACAATTTCACCGTGAAAAATGCTTTTGCTACTACAATTTTCCTTTGCTTTGCCTTTTTGAAAAGCAATGTTCCATCCTCTTTTAGCAGCACCATTTGCATTCCTATTATTCACACTGAACTGGGATTCCATTTTTATCTTCCTCTTGTTACTGGCTTTCATTCCAGCACTTCTCTTTTGCGCTTTGCCTTTCATTTATCTTGCCCTTACAAGGGGGCCTCATGCTATGGGAGCAGTGCCATGAATTTTCTCGCCATCTTGCCAAGCCTCTTCCCAATTTAATGATATAAGTTCCCTTGAGCCATTGCCAAGAAAGCTAGGGCATCCCACACACATTTGCTATGGAAACACCTCCATGACTAATGGTCTCTCAAATTAAGGCAATTAAAAATTAAAGCTAGAAACAATTTTCATGTTTTTTAAAACATATTCCGCAGCTAAGGAAAAAAAATATAGCAGTTCTCTAAAAGTTGTGACTTGCCACATTAATATGGACCCAGTTTATCTGAGAGGTAGACTCCCACAACCCTAATCCCAAGGAATGTACATAATGAAAGCAAGAGTTTATGCGTACTCATCCATGTCTTTGAGCAGCCTCTGTTCTCTTTTGCTGTGTGTGTATAAGTTCAGATATTTGTGCTGTGCCAAGTTCTTTTCCTTAGAACAAAACCAGAGACATTCAAGATCTTGCATGATTTGAATGCTGCCAAATCACCAGATTATGTCGCACTATGTCCTCCTCTCACAGCATAATAGCGAATTGCATAGACTTCTACAGACCCACCAGGCCCTTTTGCATTCGTTCAAGGTATTATATCAAGAATCTGGATTTATTACTAAGAAGACTGGGTCCATTTTGCAGGTGAATCTCCCTTTCATTTTTGAACACATTGGCCAAGCATCTCCTTCTCTAAGATTTCCCTGACACACTTTTTCTCCTGTTCAAAGACACCTGATCATTTCCTCTTCTACATAATTTCTTATGTGCCCATGGAACCATGATCACCTACAGGGCAGAGACCATGTTTTATTTATTTATTCTCCACCATCTGTCACCATGCCTGATAAGTATTGGTTTTACTCAGTACTCGATGGTTAATTAAATGACTGAGTGAGTAAATAGGCATGTGATGTGCTTTCCCAGGTGGAAAAGGGAAACTAAACTACCACCTCCATGCACGTTGCATTGAAGTGTCTGTATTTAGATTTCCTCTCTTTCATATATTTCTTTGAAAGGAATGGGGTTTTAAATACATCTCTCTGATTTCTGACTTTGAAGAATAGCATAAAAATAGTGGGTGCTACAGCCAGACAGAAACAAGATCTTTGTTTTCATTTCAGAGAGGCCAAGTGGACTTTGCCACTCTGTTCTTTTATCAAACCAATCTTCAAAACCCATTCAGACAACGATTGTAAGAATCCTCTTCACCCCACATTGGGCCTTCCTGTGTGATGCCTCCATGCTGCCCATATCAACCCAGTCTTGCTTCTGCCATGTCCCTCCAATCTTTCCCTTCCATTCTTCCCCTAATTGAAAGCTTCCCCTGTTGATGAAAGCTGGTATCTCCTATAGGACATATCTGCAGATCCCAATTGACAAGTTGATAATGTGATTAATTTATCTATCCCAATGAGGGAAGACTACAACGGTGGCTCCTGTTTAATTATAAGCATCACCTATAAAAAACTATAGATGGGCAGGCCCTGACCTTAGGTCTGGGTTTCACAAACGATTTCTCTATCCTTTTTAAAGCATCTTCGTGATTCCAGTGATGCAGCAAGTTTTGGAACTGCCTGACGAGAAGCACAATTGCAGGATGCACATTTTGCTCTCTAACTAAAGCCACCCGGAAAACACACCTCACAGTGCTCAGTTTGGCACCACATATATAACAAACATTTCACTGTTGTTGCTTATCTCCTGAATAACAAAACAGTGACTTTGCAACTCAGTGGAGAAGACAGAAGGGAAACACCTTCTTTTGTAGTTGACCAGAAGCCATTCCTATTCTAGTTATGGCTTCAGAATGTCTAAATGCAATGAACTAATTTTCATGAGCTCCCTGGCCACGGAAGTGAGATTTTTATTCCATATTCCACTTATGTCTGTGCAACAGATATGATTTTTAAACATAAGTTCATTTAGAAGCTAATAAATATATTATACGAAAAGTCACCTTCTACCCTGCCAGCCCCCTCCTGAAGGGGTGAATCAGAAACCAGAAATCTCACTCCCTAGGAAGGCAGAGGACTTCACTTATATTGTTTTTCTTCAGTCTCAGGTTTCATCACACCTTTCCACAAAAGCCACTCTTCCTTTCCTAACTCTAGCTACAGAGTTCAACAGAGCAGATTTCCCCTAAACAGATGACTTTTTTTGAGACATTTCCCACTCTCTAATACTCTCTGGGCTTCCAGTAAAATTTAAGTTTGTCAAATATCCCAAAGGAATTAAAGACCTAATTTTAGAGAAGACAGAAAGCAAATTCTCAAAGAAACTGGGAGCACCCATCCTTAACCGAAATAGTGACAAAGGGGGAGGCAACAGCGGCCCATTTCCTCCTTCTCACAGAGCAGCATCTTCGTGAAAAATGAGCTCAGCTGTTAACAGTCTGGGGAGGGACCGCTATCTACCACATCACAGTCAGCAGAGAAGAACAGGATGTTATGAGTACAGCTTGAACCGCAGAGCGAGAGTCAAAACCATACTCGGTGCTTCCCATGCTTGTGTTTACCTTGTTTTCTTCAAATTTCTTCTGTTACTGAAGTGTAAGTAAATCTTACCTGAGAAAGAAGTGGTGCAGAACTGATAGACTCCTGATTTTCATTTTATTAACGAAAAGAAAGCCCACTCTGGTTTATATATCACCAAAGTAGCCCATAGCTCCTCCTTGATTCTTAAAGGACGCATGCTTTATCTTCAGGTCTGCTCACTTGTCTCCGAAGAGAGCCCCCAAGGACTTGTAGGATGTGCATCAGGTCAGCTTCCCCCAGACTCTTAAACTATAAAATGAAGACAGATGTGATTCTTCTGTTAAACACTGCCTAGCACTCAGAAACTGAAATAAAATAATAATGGGCGGAAGGGGGGATGTGGAGCACCCTGACAAGAAAACTGAAGGTAAAGAGACTTTAACCCCTAAAATTGGCCATGCTTAATAAATACTCATTTGTTATCCTCAGGGCATCCCTTCGTAAGTTGCAATTAAAAATGAATGCTCAGGATGAACAACCTACCAGCTATGAGGCTCAATTTTCATCAGGTATCACTGCTCAATCGAGAGTATTCTGGTGAGAACACAGGGTTTTAGACATATCTGGGTTTGAATCTGGATGTATTCCTAATTGCTTAGGGACATTATGCAAGTTACTTAACCTTCGTGAATCTCAGTTTCCTTTCTTAAAATAAATTATTGTAAGAATTAAATAAGAGAAGATATATCAAGGATTTACTCAAGGTCTGTTACTTGAGAAGCGCTTAATAAGTGTTGTTATTATTATTAAACCAGTTATATTAATCAGGATCCATTTGGTTGGAAGTGAAACAAACCCAACATAAACTGGGTTAAACAACAACAATAACAACAAAAGGATGGGGGCGGGGGAGTTACTGCCACACATAATTGAAAACTTGAGTGGTAAGTTTGGTTCAGTCACATAGGGATCTGAGGGGTCAAATGAAGCTCCAAGACTTGATGTCCAACCCCAACCCACTTCCACCTTCTTTCATCTTGTGGTTCTGCTGTGCTGTTTGCCTTCATTCTTCTGCAGGCTCGTTCACAGTCATTCCAGGCTGACACATTTCCAGCTGAGAAACCTTGGCTGGAGAATCTCTATCAAAAGCTCTTTCTTTGTATCTCATTGACAAGATCTATATGCCCATCCCTGGACCAATTGCTGGGGCCTGTGCGGGAAGATGCTCTAATTAACCAGGCCTGACTCATGTGTTCATTCTGGAGCTGGAGGGTGATGTCGACCTCACTGAAGCCACAGCAAATGAGAGTGGGAGAGAGAAACTCCCCAAAGGAAGACGAGGGTGCCTAGCTACCCAAGAAAGGGGTAAATATTCCCACAGGCCCAAAATTAATTTCTCTTTTCTTTTTTTATTTTTATTAAATTTATTGGAGTGACATTGGTTAGTAAAGTTAAATAGGTTTCAAGTGTACATTTCTATAATACATCATCTATACATTGCATTGTGTTTACTGCCCAGAGTCAGTTCTCCTTCCATCACCATATATTTGATCCCCTTTTTCCTCTTCTACCACCTTGCCTCCCTCCCTTACCCTCTGGTAACCACTATACTGTTGTCTGTGTCTTTGAGTTTTTATTTCTTTGTTTGTTTGTCTTGTTCCTTTGGAGGATATGCAAACCTCACTTTCAAATTGAGAGAGCAAGGTCTGCAAAGCTGGAACAAGTTCTCCCAGATGCTTCCTAGGGTGAAATAAAAAGGCATTACAGGCCCATAATCTCTTAAGTCATTGAGATAACTATAGGGACTCCAGAGGCCATTCCAGGAGCGGAAATGCTGTTGATGACAAGCTAAGAGTTACCTAATAGGTAACTAATAGGCTTTTCTAGGTCTCTATGTGTGGTCCTAGCACTTTTAAATTGGTTCTGATTCATTTAAACCTTTTAAATATTTTTTTATCTTTGTATTTCATGTTGAAAAGAAGTTCATCAATCTGATACCATTTCATTTGGCCCTAATTAAATCTCACTCAGAAATAGAGTCCCTTCATTCTAATGTCCATTCATCCTAGCACTTCATCATTTGGTGAATAAAGAAGAGTGCTGAAAGTGCCCCAGGTTTCTAATGTACTTGCTAAAACTGATTATGCCTTTTTTTTTAAATTTCAACAAACATATTTCTTCTTGTAAAAGCAATTTGTATACCCTTATAGAAAAGTTAGAAGATGCAAATAAGCACACCGAGAGACTGTAATACCATCCTTCAGAGCAGCTGTTGTTAGCATCTACACGTTCAGCCTTTCAAAATCTTTTCTTTACACATGATGGGATTCAGGACACACCACCCCAAAATATGGCTCCTCGGCATATTGAATATTTTAAGCTGAAGAGGTTTGAGAAAACAGTAGAAGCAGGAAAGTCATTCTGACCTTCTCTCTTTCACTATTCTCCCCTGAGACAGGTCATAAAACCCTCTCTCTACCTGGAGGAAAGGAGAGTCTTTATCTCCGAAGACAAAGGAAGACATAGGGAACCCAAGAAGCATCTGAACAAACAGACCTTGCTCAGTTTCCCCCAGTTTATTGCCATCACCTCATTCTCCTTCACCTGTATAATCCTCCATACCATGTACTCATCAAATCTAGCATAAAACACTCAAGTCTAATTGTTTCTTTGGGTCTTCATTTCCTTATGAAGGCTCCCGCGTCATGTAAAACTTATATTCAATAAATGTGTCTGCTTTTCTCCTGTTTATCTGTCCTTGTCAGTTTAATTTTCAGAATCATCCAGGTGATGTAGGTGATGTTGGATCTGCCGGCAGTTTCTGAGTGCGGGCCGGATCGTGTCTCGAGAAGCCGAAGAATGGAAACACGGACCAGGGAGAGGCAAAAAGTTTTTAAAAGAGGATCGTTTAGTAGAGGCAGGAGAAGAGGTTGCAGCTCCTGAGTGGGAGGGGGTCCCAAATGGGGGGTGCCCGTGACTGAGGCAAAAGCTCTTACTTTTATTCCTTTCCTTTGCCTGCTTGGGGAAGGGGAGCTGTTTGGAGAAGGGAACCTGTTTGTAGAAGGGAACTGGCGCCTTCTAATGAAATCCGTCTACCAGGTTTGTTCTGCTTGTCCATCCTAAAGGAATTAGCAAAGTAACCCACTCTTATCTATCAGATCTGCTCCATTTGTCAGGCCAAAATGAATTTTATGATTAACCTCAAGGCCTTGTTACATTATGTCCTGGAGTGAAGGAGTGATTTCAAAACCTGAAGTTTTAGGATATGGCTGTCTTTATTTTACCAGGGACCTCCCTGTCTACCTAGCAATCATACTAACTAACCTGTCTCACAGGGACCCTAAAAGAGCTGAAAGAAACATTTTCCCTCTCGATTTTAAAAAACAAAATGCGATTTTATTCTTTTATAATCTGTTTGTTACACTACTTCATAGATCAGAATTATTAATTATGATTTCTACTAAATTCTTTATACCGTGTTCTTAAACTTTGAGTGACAGGCAAGTTTATGTTGAAATCCCTTGATATTACGTGAAAATGTTGAGTATAGAAGCATTTTTCTGGGCTGATAGCTGATAGCTTTCATTAAGCTCTCCAAGGATATCTACAATCTAAAATTAAAAACCCACAGTTTTACACCCTTGTTTTAAATAGTAGGTATATGGGGCAGAGACATATACAGATAGACACTATGATTTATTTAACCAAATTCTTCCTGTTGGACATTTAAGTCCATTCCAGGTTTCAGTTGTTATAAACAATGCACAATGAATGTAACTGTCTCTTTAAAGTTTAACCACATAACCATTTCCCCTTGATACTGGCAGATATGATATTGCTGGGAAATTTTGAAGTGTGGAGTAACACAGATTGACGAGTTGTCACAGCTCCTTGAAGGTGGCTTTTTAACCGTAAGAACCCTCATTGTTCAGGCACCACAACTTAACACCCTCCATCTGTATAGTGAGGAAGCCCATCCTCCATGGCAAGAACCAGCTCTACGGGGGAGAGAGCTACATTTCCTGCCTTTGTCTGGATTTGTTACAGCATGAAGTCCCACCCATCAGCCCTGGGCAGAGTTGCAGCACCTCTATTTACCTTTTTGTGAGGAGGACACTTGGGCAAGCCTAGGCAAGACCCACCAGCACACTGCACATGGATCACAGACTGAGCATCTGGTGCTTCCCTTTGGGGAAATAGAATGATTCTGAGAGTTGGGTCACTGCCAAGGGGAAATTCACACAGATGAAAGCAACAGGTCTCATCTGAGTAGTTCCAAAGGGTGGAGGAGGGAGGAGAGGAGTAGGTAAGCAAGAAGGTGACGGGAAATAGGGGTTCCCCTCAGTTTGACTCACATGTATGAAAAGGGTCCCCCAAAGTGACAGAACAAAACTGCCAAGGTGTTATTGGTGATTTTCTAATTCAAAGCTAGGCACATAAGAATCTGCCTTTTTTAATTGTGGGCGAGTTTAATTTGAACTCTTTAATGGTATTCTCACGATTTCACTTTTCCCCCTAGAGGAACTACAGCACTGACAAGCAAGCCCGTGTCAGAGGTCACTTTCAAATGCATGAAATACCAGGAATGACCCTCTCTGCCCTCAGATGTGGTATTTCCTTGGCAAGGACTTGAGCTCAAACTGTCTTGCCATGAAGTTTACGATCTAAAGATTACAATCTCTCTAGCAAAAAGTGATGCAAAGTTCTCTCTCAAAACTTCTCAAGTAACATACCTTCTATATCCTTCCAAATAACACTTTCCTTAGAAGCCCAGTGTGTGTGTAGTGCAGGGGATCCTGCCGACTTCGCCATGTGTCATGCGGGGCGGCCTGCGGGGTCTCAGCTCCCCACATAAGAACGCAGGACATGGTGAGGCCAAAAAGGAACACCCACGGAGCCATAGGTAGGGGAGTCACACCACTATACTCTCACTGGCAGCTGGGTTGGAGACACAGGAACCAGGAGCAACACAATTCTCAACCCTCACTGTGCCGCTTGCAGACTCAGCCACCATCTTCTTGCTAGCTCCCCCTTTTTTCCTGCTAGCCTCGCCACGGCAGTTATATTAGTGCCCAATGGCTCACTGGTTACAGCTGACGGCTAACTAGCCACAGCTGATGGCCATTTGATCACAGTCGACGGCCATTTACTACCTGAGCCAGCACCTTTCTATGTGAGGCTGAGAGCCTGGAAACTGCTTTTTGGGGCTCTGTCCCCAGTGTGTTATCATGCTTTCACAGATGGAGCAACAAAACCAAAAAAGATTAAACAGCCTATCTAAGATGACTTTGCAAGTGCTCTACCAAACACATGACTTCTGATGACTTGTGACACACAAATGCTTCCATTGACAACTTGACCTCAGCCTGGTCTCTGTGCAGAGAAACAAGGAAAATCATTTAGTAGCCCAAAAGACCTCACAATGTTATGAAGAGAGCAGATTCGATCAGACCTTCATTAACTAGATCCAAATCAGACCTGACAGAGTCTTCATTAGATGTAAAAATCCTGTGTGATTTAGCTCTGAGTCTTCTGACTTACTTGTGTCACCATAAATTGGCTCTTCTAGGGTCAGGGAGGGCTCCCAACAAAGTACTTACAGATAATAGTCATCCTGTATGAAATAAAGTTCTATTAGGGAAAAAAAAAAATGACAGTACAGCAGTGGCAAGGCCTGACCAGAGAAAACAGCCTCTCTAATGGCGTAGAAAGGGGCAAAAGGAAAACACAGTTATTAAGACAAATTAACAACAAAAAATTTATGAAAATATCCCAATCACATTATGAAAACTAATGTAAAGTTCTCTTTTGAAGCTGAATTTCATGATGTCATGTCAGCTCAGTTCCATTTCATATCTTTTATGTTTCAGGTCAGAAAAATGGCACCTTCTACGTCTGGAAAAGTTCATCTGCCCCCACACAAGCTGTTTCTTCTTTTTTTTCACAATGGAATCAAACTCCATCACTTTTTTTCAAACATGGTGCCAATGAGACCAGCCCTTTAGATAAGCAGAGTCAATGTCCATTGAGTTAATGTGAATTGAGAGGAGCCAAAAAGCATGCCTGCCACGATGCCCAAGACTTCCTCTATTTAAGGCACTCCGAGGAACTGGGCACTGCATTTCCCAAATGCTCCTGTCACAAGTACTAATGTAGGCCTAGCACAGTGCCCGGCCATCACAGCCACTCAATGTTTAGTGAACGAATAAAAAATGATTGCTGCCTGTGAAGGATAACAGGTTGTGATTATATTGGTTCGATTCTATGCCAAAAAATATGGAAGTATCTGGAACATATTAACGTATTTGCACCCACTATGTATGGTTGTGAAGTAGGTTCTCAGACTGGCCATCTGCTCACAAGCCTGAGCTAGCTAGCTCTTAAAGAAAGGGAACATTGGAAAAGCAAGTGTGTAGCTCAGGCAAGGGACATGAGAATGAAGGACTGGAAAGATCGCACGGTTCGGTAGAGGGAGCAGAAACCCAACAATTGAGTTCAATGTCCTTGCAGCCTGCCCTGCAGGAGACCCACACCATTCTCCCTGACACCCAACCAAAGAGTTTTTCCATCTAGAGGCACTACTGATCAGTGGTTTTCACACAAGTTCAGGAGTTCAAATCCCTGCTCTGCTGCTTCCTCCTAGATTTGGGAAAAAGCATTTAACTTTTGTTGCTCTGAAATAAGCATAATAACTCTCTCCTTGGGCTGTTGTGAGGAATAAATGAGATAACACACATGCTGCCCTTAACAGAGTGCCTGGCCTAGCCTAGAAAACACTCAGTGTTATTATCATTAATCTCTACCATCTACCATCTATATAGTAAGATACTGGGGGTGGACAATTTATTTCATTTCTTACCATCACAACTTCTACACATATGTAATAGATCAATCGGTTAACTGCCCCAGCAGTATTACCTCCTATTAGTATGTCTATGTCTGTATGAAAGAGATAGAGGTGTATATTTCACTTTTATACTCCTGCCCTGGGCAACATACTAGACCTTTCCCTACCCTCGCTTGCTCAACAGAAAAAAATGGGCAATAGTAGCATATGTCTCATTGTGTTGCTGAGGAAAGGAGTTAGGTGACTTCATTCCCAGATAGAATCTGGATGAGTGTCAAGCCTATAAAAGATATAAATACTGTTATTTTATGTGTTTGTGTGTGTATGTGTGTGTTCCTTCCATTTTTTTCTAGGGAAGAGCACACTATTGTTAACCAATTTCAATTAAAAAAAAAAAAATCCAATACATGGATATTTACCATACTTGATTTTTTCACAGTATGGAGTACAACTACAACTAGTATGACATGGTGTCGGAGAGTGTATCCTCAGCTCTGCAGTGCCAGTGAACTGGTCTGAGGAACAAATCCGTGCCCAAATAAATCGTGGCTCTGTAGTCAAAGTGCTGTTTAATGCTTCAGCAGCCATTAAGGTCACCTAAAGAGATTATTAAAAGCATTACACTAGGGCTTGTCAGAGTAGAGACAATCATTGAGTAAACAGTCCTCACTTCTGTGAAGCCCTAGGCGTCAGTCGAGAATCACAAAATTCTGTGTCCAACCACTTTGCCCTCAATAGCCCTTGGGCAATAGACTCACACGCACATTTATTTCCAAATCAGTAAAATGAAAGGTCTCTTTCTAACTCTGGGAAAACAGATCGGTGAGAATGGGGTAATAAGCAGAGAAAACAAGTTTTGGGTTCTTTCCTCTGAGTTTTAAAGTCAAAGAGTTTCCTGAGTAAGTAATGTTATTTTTTCATTATTAGTTAAGACTACCTCACCTACTGCATCCAAAAATGATTATTCATAGCATACTTCTGTAGGAGAAAGATACACATATACAAGTTCTGACAATTAGGTTCGCAAACGTGTTGCAACTATGTTGCTGACCTTTTCTGATATCAGAGGGATTATTCATTATGAATTTTTACCAACTGGACAAACAGGTAACCAAGTTTACTATTTGGAAATGCTGAAAAGGCTGCATGAAAAAGTTAGACGACCTGCACTTTTGGCCAGCAATTCATGGCTCTTGCATCACGACAATGCACCAGCTCACACTGCACTGTCTGTGAGGGAGTTTTTAGCCAGTAAACAAATAACTGTATTGGAACACCCTCCCTACTCACCTGATCTGGCCCCCAATGACTTCTTCCTTTACCTGAAGATAAATGAAATATTGAAAGGAAGACATTTTGATGACATTCAGGACATCAAAGGTAATACGATGACAGCTCTGATGACCATTCCAGAAAAAGAGCTCCAAAATTGCTTTGAAGAGGGGACTGGGTGCTGGCATCGGTGCATAGCTTCCCAGGGGAGTACTTCGGAGGTGACCACAGTGATATTCAGCAATGAGGTGTGTAGCACTTTTTCTAGGATGAGTTCACGAACTTAATTGTCTGCCCTCACATGTCCATAAGATATTGATAGTGGACGATCTATTTCTAAGCCTTCTGACTTCTACGAATATACAATCGGTAACTTGTGTGATTGCATCAGCAGCTGCTACATGGTTAGGATATGTGTGTCTGTATTAAGGAGACAGATGTGTGCATTTCACATTTCAACTCCTTAGTACAATTCCCAAATTAGGGAAGTGGCAGTGTAATAGCAACAGCAGAGAGATGTCTCGTCGCCGATACGCAAATGACAATAGCAGGCATTCTGCTGTGTTTAAGGAATCCCATGACTGGTTTGACCACAAGCAGGTTATTAAAGTAAAACAAGGCTATTTTGTCCATTATGAAAAGCACTATCCTGCCCTAGTGAGTGGCACACTCAGAGCTATTTACATTTCAACAGACAACCAACAGTAAATCTAAGTACTCCTTCAAATCCAGTATCTTTTCTGAGAAATATCCCTGTTCAAAATCATGGGGTGAAACAAGAATCTGAAACAAGCAGAAATATATATATTTTTTTTAAATCCAGCATTTGGTCAATCCTATGTATGCTAAATCATTCATAAGTAAAGCCCCTCAAAGCCCTGTAGTAAAGTTAAAAGAAACCTTATTTTGCAGCCTTAGAAATTGAGGTCCAACTCTAAATTCTAACACAGCATCAAGTAGTTATATGTATCACATAATATGTTTATAAGTATTTACCGCGTGATAGGAAATGCTATATACAAGTACTTATTGAGATTGGTACCTTATATGCATTATATCATTTAATTCTCACAATGACCCTATGAGGCAGACACTATTATAATCCTCATTTTAAAGATAAATTGAGGCTTAAAAGAAGTTGAGCAACTTTCCCAAGACCAGAAACCCAGCATATGAAAGATCCAGGTTTCTAATCCAGGATTCCTACCTGCATTGAAATGGGGCTCTGAACTGTCACCCACGTATCTTCTCCACAGAGATTCAGTGATGGAAATCATAGCCAGTAAAGGTTCCTGGGGACTCAGGATACGTTGCCCAAGTTTGTCCAAAGATTCCAAAAACTATAGTTTGAGCTATGGGAATACTATTAACTTTAATTTAAAAATCACTGTGAATGATCAAGTTATTCATAATAAATTCTACCATTCATTCCCTTTTTATCCAACAAATATTTATTGAGCACTTACTAAGTGTGAGATACATGCCAGGACCTGGGGCTAGAGCAGTGAAGCAGACAGACATAGCCCCGACTTCATTTAATTTATGGTCCTCTGAGAGAGGGACATACATACATACATACATACATACATACATACATACATAAATAAATAAATAAATTGTAGGACGAACGCAGAAGGAAAACAGATTAAAGGAAGACTCAATCTAGTCTGGGAAAGTCAGAAAAAGCCTCTCTGAGGAGGTAACATTTATGAGGCTTTCAGACTGGGTAAGAGTTTGCCAGATATAATAAGGTCAGTGTATTCAGATGTTTTCAGTTGTCCGTAAGTCAAATAAATCCCAATGCAAATTTGCTCAAGGCACTAAAAAGTATTTATTGGTAGAGCTTCCGCACAATTTGATCAAGGCTCTGGCTTTGTTTCTCTAAGATTCTAACAGTTCTGCCAAATTTTATATATTGGTATCAGTCTCTTCGTTTCTATCTTGATGTGTACCAACAAGAACCAGAGGTTTTGTTCACATTCACAGAGAGACAGAGAGAGTTTCCTCTGCACGCTGATTAGGCTGCTCCAAACCAATCCTTCTAACCAGTTGATGCCTCTTGGTTGACTTAGGTCTTGGTTACCTGAACCAATCTTTTGGTAAGGAGGATGGGATTTGTGTCGCCTTCAACCCTAGAATGGGACTGTTCCATCTAAATTATACGGCTGCTGAACGCAGATGAGATATATGCAGAAAAGTCAACCACAATGTCCATTCCAGGCAGGAAGTTATTCTGGTCAAAGACAGAAACATGTACAAAGAATCCTATGTGAGAGATTAGACGTTTGCAGATCTGAGGTACATCTTGTGTAAAAAACCGAAAATGAAGAGACATAAGAAAAGGATGTATAGTCAAGGACAAGCCAGGTCATGCAGGGGCTTGAAGGCCATGTTAAAAATTTTGGATATTTTCCTAGGGTTAATGGAGAGTTTCTGTTGTATGTCATGATCAAATTTATATATTAAAAACATTCGTGTATAGAAGAAAAAAATCATCAAATATATGTGCATATATCTCATATACAGAGACTATCTCTGAAAAATGTATAATAAACTGGTAAATGTGGTAGCTTACAGGAAGAGGTCCTTGGGGACATGGGTCTGACTTAGTAGAGAGAATTGCATTACATGTACTTTGAATTTAACTCCTTTTTTGAACCTATATTCACACATTGTTTTTAAACTTAAAAAACAGTAAATTAATTATTTTGAGTGAATACTCTGTCCACTGTATGTAGAGAAAAATTGAAGGTAGGAAAGAGTACAAGGAGACAAGTTAGGAGGCTACCACTGCTGGCCAGTCAGGAGACGTCACTCACTTGGCTTCTGAAGGTCCAGAAACAGGATTCGAGCCCGGTCACCCAAGATTGAGACTCCCGCCTTTCTCCACCACGATTGCTAAGCCTTGTATTCCTGTGGAACCACAGGGAGGTAGGGCAGAGTGAAATGGCTGCAGAGCCAAAGTTATTTCTGAGCATGAGATGCAAGAGGGGGAGGAGGTCTGAGAAAAAGCCAGAACCTAAGGAATGGTTATAAGATGATGATGAGGGCCTAGGGAAAAGGAACACGTTTTTATTTGTGCAGAGGTGCAAAGTTATTTGATTTACCTGAGCTACTGATATCCCCAGCTGTAAAATTATGCAAATGCAACACCTCTGAAAATGAGACGCTGCATCTGAGTTGAACTCTTGGGATCCCAGATGGTAGAATGGGAGCCTTGAAACCTCTTCAGCAGGGAGTCCACACCCAGCAAGAAAACGGGCAGCTACAGCTTACTCTCACCCTACAGGCCGACTTCATGTCTGTGTTGGGTAAAGTAGAACAGTATGATATGCAATGTGTTCACACTGCTGGCACAAGTAAATAAAGAAATGATTACCAAAAGAATGAACGAATGTTAGCGGCAATTTTAGCAATAGTCATATACAGTTAGTAAAATATAAAATGAATTTGGGGAGAACATAAACATTCAGTCCATTGCCACAGGGAACTCTGTTCATATATCATGCTTCTATGTCACTGTGTTTAATCCCCTCTATCTAATGATTCACCTCCTCCATTAAATCCTATTGTTATCCCCCAACTTGGATGCAATCACGCTTTCTGAGCCCCTTATGATTGCATGATACTCCCGTTATGTCATTTATGGGTACACTACAGCTTAGTGCTAACAAGAAGGCCATCTAGAAATTGGGTTTAAGCTTTTGGCCTACTGTTTCCTACCTTAACTAGCTGTGTGACCTTGGGCAATTTACTTAACTTTTCTGTGAATCCATTTCTTCATTGGCAAAATGAGCATAGTTATGTCATGTACTTCAGAGTGTTGTTGTATATATTTAAGTGGGTTAATATATATTTATATAAGATATATATTCGTGTATGTATATATGTTTATATGTGTATATATATTTATATGTGTATACATATATTTGTACACACACGGTCTGACAATTAAGTTCACGAGCTTGTTGCACTATGTTGCTGAAATTTTTTTATATCAGAGGGATTATTCATTATGAATTTTTACCAACTGGACAAACAGTTAACCAAGTTTACAATTTGGAAGTGCTGAAAAGACTGTATGAAAAAGTTAAACAACCTGAATTTTTCACCAACAATTCATGGCTCTTGTATCATGACAATGCACCAGCTCACACGGCACTGTCTGTGAGGGAGTTTTTAGCCAGTAAACAAATAACTGTGTTGGAACACCCTCCCTACTCATCTGACCTGGCCCTCAGTGACTTCTTTCTTTACCAGAAGATAAAGGAACTATTGAAAAGAAGACATTTTGATGACATTCAGGACATCAAAGGTAATACGACGACAGCTCTGATGACCACTCCAGAAAAAGAGTTCCAAAATTGCTCTCAAGGGTGGACTAAGCACTGGCGTTGATGCATAGCTTCCCAAGGGGAGTACTTCGAAGGTGACTGTAGTGATATTCAGCAATGAGGCATGTAGCACTTTTTCTAGGATGAGTTCGCGAACTTAATTGTCAGACGTCATATGTGCATGTATCAGTTTGGGGCCAATTGTAAGCTCTGTATGGGAATTGGTTATTATTGCTATGACAGTTGTGCACAATAATTATTGGTATATTTGTCATATCTCTATTTAGATTATATGTACCTTAAATTGTCTGACTTAGGTTCTTTTTGCCATGTATCATATTAGTCAACCATCGCTGTGTAACAAACTACGTCAAAACTTATCAGTTTAAAATAACAAATATTTACCATCTCTCAGTTTCTGTGGGTCAGAAATCTGGGCACGGCTCAGACTCTGTTGCGAGGCTGCAATCATCTTAAGGCTTGATTAGGGAAGGATCCCCCTCCAGGCTTATTCATGTGACTGACTAATGGCAGTCTCAGGTCTGCCGGATGGTGTGTGGACATATCAGTTCTCTGCTATGTGGGCCTTTCACAGGGCCGCTCACAACACTGGCAGCCAGCTTCCTCAGAGCAGAGAGAGAGACAGAGAGAGAGAGAGAGACAGAGAGAGAAGTCACAGTTTTTTGGTAGCCTGATCTCAGAAGTGAGAACCCGTCATTTCTGCTATATTCTACTTATTAGAAGTGAGTTAATTGTATGCCCAAGAGGAAAGGACTGCACAGGGACATGGAGACTAGGAGGTGGCAGTCGCTGGAGCCCATCTCAGAGGCCGCCTTCCACACATAGTAAGAAATCAAAAAATGTGCCTTTATTAAATGTGTTCTCCTTACTCATGACCTTAGTAATTCTGAAATCCATCTATTTAATGGACTGAACAAGGGACCTATAGAGGTAAATTATGTCTAAAGAAACACTCATTCATTTCCTTATTCATTTAGTAAACACAGGCTGATCCCCAGTTTATGTCAGACACTGTATGAAGAGTTAGGGATACTAAGATTTTTAAAAAAATGAATTTTAAAGCTGGATAGGATCTGGCCCAACTTTTTCATTTAATAAATAAGGAATGTGAGGCCCAACCAGACTAGTTGTCCCAAGACACAAAGTAGCATTGATACCAGGGCACAATCTGCTGATTTGAGGCTTTCTCCTTCTCTGATGTAAATATGGGGGTTCCTACCACATTGTCCTGGGCAACTCATCCCCCCACCTCTATTTCTGAGTTAAACCTAAAGAACGGAACCAATGGGATATCCATTCTATTTTAAATGCTTGTAGTTTTATTAAATTCATTTATATTAGGACATTCTTTAAATAAAGACAAACTATATAATCCTTGAAGTTTCTACCTTCCTAACATATACTTTCAGATCCCATTTTTCCCATCTCCCCTGTTGCTGTTTGTACAGATATTTCATTGAAGCTTCAACACGTCACCTGACAGATATCATGAGTTAAGACAACCTCAGGGAGAGGAATAAGCGCCATTTTGCTGGAGACACACACACACACCTTGCCCCCAAACCATCCAAACTACAGTTCTCTCCTTTTGTTTCCCTATTAAGGCTGAGGTTTCTTTGTTGCCCTTTGTTTTGTTTTGGTTTGGTTTGGTTTGGGTTTTTTTTTTTGCTTCCCTTCAAACAGAGAGCAATGCTTACATGTATCAAATTCAACAATGCCATGTTCCTCTCCTGGAAAAATAAAATATCACCTGCCCTAGTCATGCCTGGGAATAGAATGCACTTCAAGAGGCAAATACAAGAATTTCATGCGGTATAAATAAAATTCATCAATTCAAGTAGTGGGTGTTGCTACTAAAACAATGACAGGTAATTATCAAAAGTACCTTAGAAAAGCAAGTTTCTGCGGACAATAGCTGCAATTTATTATTACTGTTGCGAGCCTCCGTGATGTTCTCCATTTATGATTCCTGTAATCTTGTCTCTTTTGATGAATCTACCTTTTGTTTTTCATTACGGTGTCAATGCATTAGACAAAAAGCCTGCTGAGTATGACAAAACCCATGGTCACCTGACAGAGGAAAACAGAACTTTATACCTGTAAGACAAAACGCAATTGTCCCTGCAGGATAAAAATATATATGTACAGAACCACCTACATGTGTGTGCGTACACACACACACACACAAATTGTTTTTGACAGTTCTGGAGATGATGTTAGAAATCTTTCAGCCAAGTTAAAGTGGAATATGTCAGGTTTGACAGTTCTAGACCACGCATAACTGAAACCAGCCACCTTCCTTGCCTACTGACATCTTTATGTTTATTTTTGTATGATCTTGCTGAATATAGTAGACTGATCTGGAAGAGTACGAATCTTTCCCCTTTAAAAACTCTCATGCCCCTTCCCCCAACTGAAGCTCTTGAGCTACACATGGTGTGGCTCAAAGCATTATTTATTACTAGACTGTCTGCTCCAATGATTGAGTAGCTACTTTTCAAAACCTTCCCAGCAACTATAGGGTGGGGAGCAGCGGAAGGAGCAACAAGGGTATGAGATGGATGTGCTACAGGAACAAACCAGATCTACTATACTGGGTGTTTACATGAGCATTTCAGTAGGCTCTTAAGAAGTCAATTCTATTACAAACTCACAGATGCAAAGAACACACTGATGCTTGCCGGGTGGGAGAGTGGTTAGGGGGCTAGGGAGAAAAGAGGAAGGGATTAAGAAGTACAAATCGGCAGTTACAAAATAGTCACAGGGATGTAAAGTACAGCACAGGGAATATAGTCAATAATATTGTGATAAGGATGTAGGGTGTCAGAGGTACTGGACTAACAGGGGCATCACTTCGTACGTTATATAAATGTCTAACCACTATGCTGTACACCTAAAACTAATATAATATTGAATATCAACTGTAACTGAAAAAAAAGAATTAAAACAAAAACGTAGTCAATTTACTGAGATCTGAGGATTTTTTTTTTTTTTTAATCAATCTAGTATCCTAGGCCAGTGACACAATCTTGGAGAGTTGTCAAGACTAGTAATCTTTCACAATAATATCCTCAATGAGGAAGGGGAAATGGGATTTTCCCAGGGCTCAGGGCTGAATGATTATAAAAAATTTAAAAATGACAATTCAAAAAGTACTTAAAATTGGAAGACAAGAAAAATGTAAGTCAAACGCATCCTTCTCCCAACATAGGAAAAATGTGTTTATGTGTCCCAGAAGGAAAACAGACTTTTAAAAGAAAAGCTCAGATTTTAAAATATACGCAGAGCATTCATTTTAAGATAATTTGGAAAAGCTATTTTCTATTTGTCAGAAATCAAAGGTACGTGCACTCTGGATAAATTTTGCTACCACACCATAAATAGCCATGGAGTATGAACTATACTGTACATATTATGTAGCACTCTGAAATCTAGTTGGTCCCAAGAGGAAAAAATAAAAGTGGAAAATAGATTTTTAAAGAAGATATTTTTCAGCCATTCCCATCCCTGTGTAGTCACTCAAGAAAATATTTTAAAACAAACAAACAAAAAACACAAGAAATGTATTCATTTTAATGCTCCAGCTTTGTTTCTGTTCATTCATTCATTCATTCATTCATTCACTCAACAAGCATTCCTAAAGCTTCCCTTTTGGCAAGGCACTGCAAGAGGAAGTAAAAGATGAGTGATTTGCACATAGACCCTATTCAGAGGATCTCCCTTTTTAGTGAGAGGGACACACACAGAAACAAACAATTATGCTCTAAGTGTTACAAAAAGACACAGCATTATCAGAGCCCCAAATACTGAGTATCTAACATTTGGAAGCTTGAAGCATTCTCTACAGAGCAAGTGACATTTAAGCTGAGTCTTAAAATATGAGTTAGCTGTGTGGCAAGATGGGAGCTTCACACATATTCCAGAGAGGATGAGGTATTTGCTTCTACTGAAGCAAAATATGTATGGGACGAATGAAGGCAGTGGTAGGAGATGAGGAAAAGTAGGGGCCGGCCTTTAATTGACTCATATATCATGCTGAGGTATTTGAACATTACCCCACATGCAGTAGAAAGCCACCAGGGATTTCTAATGAGGAAAGATTTCATTTTTATTCAAATAATTCACATGGTATCACAGAGCATTGATGAGAAGGATCAGTTAGAATCAGTATTTTACATGGCTATGCAGAATGCCCCAACCATGGCCAAGCCTAGTTTCTGCACAAACTGGGTCTCGTATGTCACATCTCCCTTTTTTGTAATCTCTATCCCATTCACATTTATTTGTCTCTTGCCAATCATTCATTCAATCAATCATTCCATCACTCAACAGATATTTAGTGAGTCATTCCGAAAATGGCAGGTGCTGTGTAAGGCCCAGTGATCGGGTCACGTAAGGACAGTGTCTGCACGTTGGCAAAGCAGATGGATTTGGCTAAATACAAGTAATTGCAATGATGTATAATGAGAAAGCTGATGGAAAGCTATGGGGGCTTCCCTGAGGAAGTGATGGTGAGGCTTGTGACCTGAGGATGAGTAAGACTTAGCCAAAAAAGTGTGTGGAAGTGGGAAGGGGAAGAGGCAAACATTGCCCAGCAACGGGAAAAACCAGAGGCAGAAGAAAGCATCATACCTTGGAGGAAGTGAAAGGCTTCCCGCATGCCTGCGGAGTTGAACAAGCTGGAGACAAGGGCTGGAGTTAGAGCCTGCAGGGCTTTGCTAGCCATGTGCATTACTCCAGCGGCTAGGCTGTGCTGCAGAAATAGAACCCTAAAGCTCAGTGGCTTAACTAACAAAGATTTATTTCCCTGTAAGTAAATTCTAATGCAGGTCATACGCCGTTTCAGGGAAGTTCTTCTCCTTGGGCTAAATCAGACACCCAGGATCTCACCATCTTTTGATGTTGCCATCCCAACATGTGGCTTTCAGAGTCACAACAACAGGGGAAGAGAGTGTGTGATAGTGGCACACCAGCTCTGAAATGCTTTGGCCCAAAAGAGACACACTCATCTGCTGTTGTCCAGAACTAGTCACAAAGACTCAACTAACCGCAAGAGAGTCTAGACAATGTAGGAAGCACATGGACCATTGGTGATTCCCAATATCTCTGCCAAGGATTAACAAGCTTTATCCAATAAAATCTTATAAGCAGGGGACTGCTAGGATCAAGTTTATTTTGCAGAAATTACCCTACTTATAT
Organism: Rhinolophus ferrumequinum; assembly: GCF_004115265.2. NCBI lineage: Eukaryota > Metazoa > Chordata > Mammalia > Chiroptera > Rhinolophidae > Rhinolophus > Rhinolophus ferrumequinum. The sequence goes on from NC_046293.1 coordinate 83,491,903, forward strand.
TGGGGAGAATGAATTGGCTAGACAAAGAAAGACCAGTTAGGAGATTTTTTTCAGCAGTGTAAGAGAAGATGGTGACTTACAATATGGTGGTATCAGCATGCCAGTTTAATAAAAACCTAAATCCCAACATTTTTATAAGAACCCTAACTGGGAATTGGTTTAAACTGGTAATTGTAACAAAGGAGAATTTTCTTAAGAATAGCAATAACAAAATGTATAAGATATTAACTGAATTTATCTAGTAGTTTAACAGATTATATATAAATGGCTGAAATCTCCTGCCATACATGGGAGACATCAGGAGATTCTGGATAGCAAGTTCCGTTTAGTCTGATTCTGTGAAATGGCAAAACAGGTTAAGGAACACCTGATGACATCTGGAGTACCATGAAGCTGAGACTAACGCTGAGATCAAGGAAGTATGCACAGCAGAAATTCAGATGGGGAGCTGAGAAATAAATCAGAAGAAAGCTACATGATTTTCCAGAACCAGACAGGTGAGTCAGAAGCCATAATATGGAACCAAAAAGCAGAAAGATGGACAAATGGCCACAGTAAATAGTGGGTGAAGCCAAAAAGTTAATACTTCAAAATGTTTTGTTTTGTTTTTTAATGCTTTCAGTAACCTGGAGCCTTGGAAGTACAACTGCAATTATGGGGCTAGAGATAAGAGAGGCAATGAAAGTTCCTCCAAGTCACTTCTCCATCAATCATCCCCTTATCATGTCCAGGGCAAAACTCAAAAAAAAAAAAAATTCAGCTTTTTTGAAGCATAATGAACTTGATTTACACATAGCCCCCACTTTCCTCCATCTCAATAAAATAACCCACTATCCACTCAAGTCCTCCAGCAATGAGCACCCTTCTTGATTCCTCTTTTCCTCACACACCACCTGTCCATATCTAATCCTCCAGCATGTCCTTTGACTGTTCTGAACTATGGTCTTATCCATCAATTTCTTGTCTTCACCGAGGCAGTCCGAGCTACCCCATCTCTTGTTTAGACTACAGCAATAACTTCTTGACTGGCTTCCATCTTCTGCTCTGCCTCCTAAATTATATTCTCACAGCAACCAGAATGATCCTTTTGAAACATAAATAGAATCATATCATTCCCCTCCAGTGGCTTCTAGTCCCTCTTAGAATAAAATCACGGCCTGTAATGTTCTTCAATGTTTGGCCCAGTGCCGTCCTTTCTGATCACATCTCAGCTCTGTTCCTGATCCACTACTCAGGCCTTCTTGTTGTTCCTCAGATATGCCAAGCTCTTCTGAAAACCATCGCACTATCTCTTTCCTCTACTTGGAATCTCTTATTACTGATCTTTGCACAACTGTCTGTTCACGTCACATAGGCCTCAGATTAAGCGGCACCTCCTGAGCCCACTTCTGAATATGCAATCTAAAGCAACCACTCATCACGGAAGAGTGAGTTCACTTTGAGGCTCTGAGTACAATTTTTCTCAAATTTTTTCTTCCTGAGTTACTTTCGTGGTGGCATCATTGTGCTGTCGTCATGGTTTATCGTCTTTTTTCTCCTAGTAGAGTACACTCCCCATTGAAAGCAGTGACCTAAACGGCATTGATTGTTACTGTATCCACAGTGCATAGAACAGATCTGAGTGCATAGCTGGAACTTTATTCTAATTTGGTGAGTAAATAAATGTGCAGACGACTGAATTCCTTTTTCTTACTGTGCCTATACTCTCTCCCTCTTGACTGTCTTCTTTCCATCAGCCTAAAGCCTTATTTAAGTCTCTTACATATTTAAAAAGAAAAATTCACCATTGATCTCCTCTAGCTTTTCTCCAAGCTTCATCATTCCTTGTTTAGACTCACTTTTTAAAAGTACCCTCTACAACTATTATATATCCTTCTCTAGCTTCTGACCCTCCACTCCATGAAAACTGTGCCAGCCTACATGCAAAAGACCTCCTAGTTGCCAAATCCAACGGCCACTTTCAGACCTTATCTGAGTGCCCGCACTACTACATCTGACAGGGCCTCCCCCGCCTCCATTCTTGACCCCATCCATCTCTTCTTTCTATGGTTACTCTCTGATTATTCCCTCTGTCCTCTTCTTAGAACAAGTCCCTTCACTTCCACACTGTTTTCATGCTCCTTCTTTCACCCCTCTACCATCTGTTCCTTATCAGATGGCTTTTGCACTTCCCTTCCCTCTCCCACTCAATAGTCCTGTGCCTGGTCAGGTTGAATCCTTGGCTCCCTGCCTTTCCCTCTCTAGCATCTCCTCCTGACTGATTTCAGCTCCTCCTAGGGCTTCAAATGTCCCTTAAAAATAGGTTTTTCTAAAAAAAAAAAAAAAAAAAAAAAATCTATACCTCTAGTCTACAACTCTCCCCCCACCCCCATATTCTTGGACATCCCACAATCACTTCAAACTCAGCATGTCCAAATCTGTAAGGTACTTGTTAGAATTTCTCCCACTTTATAATAAGGAAAGCTGAGACTCAGAAGTTAGTTTACCTAAGAGCACTTAACTAGGGAATGGTAGAGCTGGAATTTAAATACAATTCTCCAGAATTCCAAAGCCCATATTGTTGCACCATATCACTTTGTCATTGTGTTACAACAGCTGAAAATAGTCAAAATGTCTTCCTGGAGAGTAGGTAGAATGGCCAAAAGATGAAATTGTATGCTGCAATCAGAAAAATGCTTAATGGGGAATGCTCATGACATATATTATTTTTTTTTAAAGAGAGACAAAATTATATATAGTAAGATCCTAATCTGGTTCTTATCATTATGATTAAAATAGAGTCTGGAAAGAAAACAAAAAGCACCAACTGCTATCTTTATGTGGTGGCATGGTAATAGTTTAAACAATTATCTTTTTTTTTTTTTTTTTGATCTACCAGCATTCATTCCTGCTCTCCACTAGAACCCTCAATTTCCTTTTGGAAAATCATCTCTTCCTCATGTGTGTATCTCGATAGGATCATAATCAAGTTTCCTTGCTCATCATTAGGGAAGCTGAAAAAGGTCTCTAATGGTTCCTTGGCCAGATCTTTTCACGCACCAGCCCAGTATGAGCCAAGGACCTGTCATGCAGCCTAAGATGAGCTAATAAGACATTTTAGCTGAGTTACGTTGGGACAGAAAAATGTCAGATTCCATTCAATCCCACAGTGGCACCTGAACTAAGCAATCAAATTCCTCCTCCTTTAATGCCTAGAGCTGCCCTTCTTGTCCTATTTCTAAACTGGTTCTTTTGCCTCCTGTAAATTCTGGAAGCTTCCTTATATCCTTTCAATAAACTTTATTTTCTTGGCTAAATGAGGTCATGTTGGTTTCTGCCACTGATAACCAAAGACCCCTAACTGAGGCATGTCTATATTTTCTATTTTCTACAAAAATACATTTTGCCTTTGTGTTCAAAAATAGAGATAAAGGAACATTAAAGATCTAGTAACAGTAAAAACAGCAAAAGGTACTGGTGTGAAATATGTTTGACTCTAAGAAACCGGGGCTAAATGTGGCGCTTGACCTCGACTATTTCATCATTGCTCCTAGTAAACCACCCACTCCATGTTGTCATTTCATAGTGACAGCAGGTCAATAGTATTACCTCCCTACACAAACAGAAAATATTTTCATTCACATTTCTAAGTGTATGGTCAATGAGGGCCTACCAAAGCAAAACTTGGCTTATATTGGAAAAACAATAGATTTATTTTTTTTTTCATTTGATAACATTTATTAAATGCTTCCTCTGTGCCATCCAATGGGTGTACAAAAATGAGTAATACCCCGTTTCTGTTCTTTAGGCGCTTCTCATTGTATAATGTGGCGAATGAATAGTATTAGGTTGGTGCAAAAGTAACTTCAGTTTAAAAGGTTAAAGATTGCAAAAACCGCAATTACATTTGCACCAACCTAAAAGATAAAGTACAATACAACATGGTAAGTGCTACTACAGAGATATGAACACAGGGCCCTAGGAGCCTAGAAAATGAAAGAGATGAGTTGTCAGTTAAAAGAATCTAAATGCTAGAAAGAAAATAACAAAGATCCATCACTTACAGTTTTAGCTAAAAACTATGCTATACCCAAGCATAAACATAGTTGCAAAGAGACCACGCCAGTAAGAAAGCAGGTAAAACATGCTATTATCCTTTTAGGGGCAAAACCATATTAAAGGCTGTGATTTACATTTCTTTTTTAAAGGCATCTAATAAACTATCAATGTAGTTATTATTTTAGTGTAAAATCCCTTTAAAACACGTTGTAATATCCTAACCATCAACGTATTTTAATAAAATAAAACAATTCGCCTTTGGCACCTCCTCTTTCTAATTAACACTTCTAACCAAACCTTATTATAAAATTCATTCCCTATTTGCCCAGTATCAACGGTACTAAAAGACTACCTGGAACTTGCCACTGAAGAATCTATTCAGACTCTGTTGCTATACCACATTGTGGGCAGGATGGATAGATTTCTCCCAAATATATCTCCACATCAATTCTTACCTACTGTAGGTTTCTTGCTCTCAAGATATAATCTGATACCTGCCCCTGCCAGCATGTTGACAGAGATAATGACTCACCGTGTCACTTCTTCTAGGTAACGTGTTTTCATTTGAAATGAAGCCTTCTGGAGACAACATATTAACCCAAAGAAAGAATTGTGATCACTAGTGAAAATGTTGATACTTCTAGACTGAAAAAACATCCCTATACCCTACTCCCGGAGAAGCTAATTCAGTAGTTCTGATGTGAGGCCTTAGAAAAATGAGTGCATGTAGAGAAAAATATATATATTAAAAAAAAAATCCTCCTATTTCAGAAGACACTGATCTTGGGAGAGAAGTTTGGATACTGAAGGAATGAGGACATAAATAGGCACTTCATCTTATGCCACATTAAGTTCCAAGCAAAAAAAGAACATACAAATGTAGGAGTTTGGGAACAGGCGCCATGTGGAGGTGCTTGTGTCTGGCGGCCTCCTACATCCCCTGTCTCTGCCCTTCTGGAGTCACCTCTAGTCCTCACAAGAGGAAAGAAGCAATCATGACAGAGGATGAGCTTTGGAATCAAAAGCCCTGGATTGATAAGTGAACTCTGCCACTTACTACCACTGATCTTGAGCAAGTTACTAAATGTCTCTAAACCTCAGTCTCCTCATCTAAATAATGAGAATAGGAATTTCTTCCGAGCAGTGCTCTAGAACACATAGAAGTTGTTCAATAATTGGCAGCCACGAGTACATTTGGAGTCATGCTTTCACCAATAGGAGCAATGCACCCAACCTTGCCCTTCCCCTAAAATAACATATGCGGAGTCGATGCTTGAATTGAAAGAAGTGTGTGTGGTCTTCTGCTGTCTGTCCCATCAGCTGTTCCAGAACTGGCACTACCACATGTCTACAGAATTATAGAAAAGGTGGAGAGGTGCTGACTTCAAGTCTCATCACATTCACACCACACCATTCTGTGCGGCCCATGGACATGAAGGGATATGTATGTGTGAGGAGATTTTAAGGAGAATGATCATTTTTGTTTCCATATTCGTCCTGGACTCGCTCTGGCAAGAGCTCTAAGTACATCTGTTACTTGTCTGCATTTTTAGAATTGGAAAACAGGGGGGCCCAGAGGATCTCAGTGGGGCATTTCTCAAGGTTCGCTCTGTGGAGCACTGTAAACTCCTTAAAGATGTGGCCAGAAAGCTGCCTTTCTTAACAAGCCCAGGAGATTCCTAAACACTCTCAAGATTGAAAACCATTGGGGCAGCTGGTTCGCTCAGTGGTTAGAGTGCGATGCTCATAACAGCCGGGTCACTGGTTCGATTCCCACATGGGCCAGTGAGGTGCGCCCTCCACAACTAGATTGAAAACAACGACTTGACTTGGAGCTGTGCTGCGCCGCCCATAACTAGATTGAAAAACGACTTGACATGGAGCTGATGGGTCCTGGAAAAACATACTGTTCCCCAGTATTCCCCAATTTGGAAAAAAAAAAAAAAAAAGAAAGATTGAAAACCACTGAGCTAGCCCCCGTGCCCCCATTTCGAAGTGAGGATATTAAGGCCTGAAGAAAGCGATTTATCTAACTCATTCACCATTCACCCTGTGTCTTATCCTCAGCGCTATGGACATTTGGGACTGAGTAATGCTTTGTTTGTCATAGGATGTTTAGGAGCAGCCCTGGCCTCTACCAACTCGATGCCACTAGCAGCCCTGCAGCTGTGACAACCAAAAATGTCTCCAGACATAGTCAAACATCCCCTGGGGGGGCAAAATCACCCCTGATTGAGAACCTCTGTGTAAAGTCTCACTGACAATCAGAAGTAGAGGCATGATAGCTCCCAAGTGTCATCATTCACAGCCTAGCAAGCTACCGGTATCTACTGGTTCCTCGTTCCCTGTAGGAAGCAGCAGGAGGGCAAAGGACACCCAGGCCACAAAGGTCATGGGGGAACAGAGCACAGGTTACAGCACTGCTCTTTCCCAGGAACGTGGGGCGTCACTCGGGCTTTTCCCATAACTTACTCGTATGCAGTTAGTCATCTCCATTTCTATTTCTCCACCTACTTAAACAGTAATCTTCCAGGAGAACTGGCAGAATTCAGACTGGCAACATCTCGAAAACCCACACAGAAAGGTGCCATCCCCAAAGCTTTTTTAACAGACTGATTGAAAGGTACCCCTGTGTAGAAACCAAGAGTGGCGTGTTCTGAATTCAGCCCTATGCCAGGAAAGGGAGTGGGTGAGGAGCAACACAAAAGGAATCAGGAAATGTGGCTTCTGGTCCCAGCTTTTCCCAATTAGCTTTGTGCCCTTTTGCAAATCATTTCAGCTTTCTGGTCTAGGAGTAGTTTCCTGTGAAACGATGGGATTAAAATAGGCCACTACATCTGGGCTTAGACTCACGCTGCGCCCTCTGCCTAAGAGGCCCTGTCGCTGGTGGTCAAAAATCCAAATGCTACCTTTCCTCCAAAACCCACAGCTCAGTTATGACTCATTCTCTTTGGTGATAATGATGTGGTTACGTAGGAGAAAGCCCTTGTTCTTAAGAGATGCATGCCTAAGTATTCAGGAGTGACGTGCCATCATCTCTGTAACTTACTCTCAAATGGTTCTGAAAAATATATCGTACGTATACTATATGTACCTGTCTACGTATGCATATTTTATTATACATTGAGGGAAAGCAAACACCAAGATATTATTAAATGTTGAATACCACTGAAAAGCATATTGGTGCTCATTTTATGATTCTTTCTATTTTTCTGTCCGTTTTAAATTTTCAAAATCAAATGTTGGAGAGAAAACCAGTTCCCGTCCTATCTCCTCCACAAAGCCTTTCCTGAACTAGCTGCAATGATCCCTCTGAATTCCCACAGCACTTGTGTACTCTGTGTTTATCACTTTCTACCTTGTATTATAGTTATTCAAGCACTCTCATAGTGGGCTGTAAAATTGCTAACGCAATACTCAGCTATGCAGAGAACATTTCTTCTAAAACTGCTCTTTATTTTGTCTACAATGTCTCTGTGCTTCCTCATAAGACCTCATGCTGCTGAAAGCAGGGGAAAAACTCAAAGTAAATTTTAGTCCAATCTTGTACTCTTAGATTGATCACAGAATTTAAACAGTTGGTTTAGGTAGCTCAGTCATGTTTGGAAAGGGGCCAGGCCCCAGATCTGCCTACTCCCTTTGTCCCCAGAATGTGCATTTGGGCGCAGGAGAGGAACTGCCTGGGTTCAGGAGATGGCATGGGAAAGGGTCCCCGGGATCAATTTACAAAACTGGCTAGTAATTAATATCTTACGTGTTATGCAGACGTTTATTCTACACCTGGTAATCAGGTCCTGAGGAGTTTCTCAGTGTTAGGAGAATCAGTAAGAGGAAGTTTCATCTCTGTGTCCTCTGAAGGGCCTGGATGGTGCTTAATACTTACAGGTTTTCCACAAATATCAACATCCAAGTCTCTCTGGTCTGTGGCTTCTCTATCCATGGTGTGACTTCTGCTAGCATTACTCACAGAAATGTCACAAAGTGATAAATAATAATTTGATGTTAATAACAGCTAATGTACTGGGTGCCCAGTATGTGCCACGCACTGTGCCAAGCTTTTTGTATGTAATATTTTATGTAATCTTCACAATAACCAGATGAGTTAGTACTGTAATTATCTTATAATAACGACGACCATTGGTGTCTTCATTGCCTGATTACTGAATGAGCCTTTTTTCTAACTTTCGACAGCATCTGATACTACTACTGAGTGCCATGCTGTGTTTGAAACTCCCATTTTGAGACCTCCCGATGTACTCACCCAACCGCGTCTCTTCTCTAACCCTGTCATTGAACTTTCTGTCTCCCGTAAATACTGTAAATGTTCTGATCTGCGTGTCTTTTTAAATCACCTTTTCCATTTCCTCCCATCTCCTCTAGGTCCATTCAGAATGTATGTTTTAAGGACCAACTTTCAATCATTCAACACACTTTTATTGAGCACTTACTTTGTGCTCAAATCCATTGTTCTCGGTTCTAGAAAGACAATGCCAAGAAACAGAAAAGCAGGTCCAATCCCTACCATCATGAAATTTGCAATCTAGTGACTCTCTCTGTTTCGACCTTGCCTCAGTTATTCAATCAAGAACCTATCTCCTTTGCACCCCCTTTCAAATGTGCACAGTCTCTGTATTGCTCCTTTGACATGTCTCAAGTACAGATCTGTATCAGTAAGTACCCTAGCCAGGGATTTGTTTACTGAGGATAACAGCAATGATAGATAGCATCAGGAGCTTTCACTGATTGAACATCTCCTCTCTACCAGACACTCATGCTACTTACACTGTCCCTAGTTCTCACACTGACATTGCCTGAAAAGGGGTAATGTTTTTTATTTTTGCTAATGAAGTCCTTGAAGCCCAGAGACAATAAGGAACATGCCCAAGGCCACAAAATTAATAAATGACACTATCCGCTTGAGATCCCAGGTCCCCTGGCTCTCAAGGCTTTCTCCACAACACACCAAGCTGCCAGACACCTTTGTCGCATTCATGCACTGAGGTGACGAACAGTCAGTAAGCAGTGAGGCAGGGTAATGTGAGAAAAAGAACATGGTTTTGGAAGTGGATATTCAATTTCCAGCTTTACCACTTACTGGTTATGTGAATTTGCGCAAATTCACGGACCTCTTTGTACCTTAGTATTCGCATTTTTAAAATCACCATTGTAAAATAAAGAAATAAGTAAATACATAAAGCAAGCCACTCATCTCACAGGGTTGCTTCAAGAAGTAAATGAATGTAAATGAATGGTAAATACCTGGAAAAGCAGCAGGTGTGTAATAAACATTCAGTCCTTTGCCCTTTGTCGATGCAAATCACTTAAAAGTTTGCCATCTGCCTTATTGTTGCAGATATAGGTTCCTAAGTTTGATACCAAGGAACACCTGCAGAAGGGCCTTTACAAAGACCTGCAAGTATATTAAAGAGGCAGCTACCTGCCAGAGACAAAGGCAGTACAGTTGAGAGGAAACGGAAAACCAATCTAGAAACCAGGCAATGGGAGGTCGTGTGGTTCCTTTTGTTAGGAAAGCTTTTCTAACAAAAGCTTGAAGCTTTTGTGTGTCAAAAGCATTTAAAATGCTTTCCTCAGATGCACTCACAGTATTGCTTCTGTGGCAAAGAAAGCGTGGTCTCATCAAAATGCTATTGATTTTTTCAGAAGAAATCTAGAGACCTCATTAATGGAAACTTACAAACAAGCACAAAAGCCCACTCTTTTTTCTATAAGCTGGCCACCCTCTCCAGGACCTAACATAGTTAATAAACTAAGTTTTCACACTTATTAAATTCTTACTAAGCACTCTGAGACCTCATACACCTACTGCTTCATTAATCCTTTAAAGAAAAAGCTCTGTGAGGTAGAGATAATTATATTTTGTTGTGTCACAAACAGGAACACGGAAGCTCAGAGAGGTCAAGTATCTTGCACAAGATCACACAGCTAAAAATATTTTGGTGAGATTTGAGCTGATTCATTTATTAATTCAATAAATACTTATTGAATGAGTACTATTTGCCAGGTCTATATTATTCTACATCTAAGATTCTTTCCACTATCTAACTCTTCTTAGTAAAATAAATGATATAATCATATTCACTACCATTTATAATGTTCTCTCAAGAAGTGAAAGAAGTTTGGCCAGAGCATGAGATCCTCGTAGTTCAGAAAAGATAATCAGGCTGATTGGCTTGCCCAGGCAAGTGTCCACATGCCTCAGCACTGCTTCCTGTGTGTTGTTCTCAAAGCTGAATGCTTAAAATGAGTGGTCCTCTACAGCCAAAAGTACCATTATCTGACAAGTATATGTAAGTATCGGTGCTTGACTACTTAGAAAACTTTATGAGGATGATATGCTTCAGAACTTTCATTTGAAAGTGAAAAGAGGTAAAGATCATCGCATACAACTCACTAAAGTGGGAAAATACAACTGTAATAGTGTCTTGCATTTATATAAGGCATGATCCTTTTCTGTGTACTGTAACTTAAATGGTGCCATGTTAACCCCACACCAATCCTGTGAGCTTCGAAAGGTGACAATTCTTGTACCCATTCCTGAGGAAACTGAGGTTCAAGTTGTAAAAGTCACTGATACTTTAAAAATGATACTTCACATCACTTTTTAATGGCAGAACCAGGATTTGAACTTAGGTTCTTTCTGCTCTTTCTAGTAGGCATTCTGCATTGGTCAGGGTGAGCTAGGTAATACCGCAGTAACAAATGGCTTTCAGATCTCAGGAACTCACAATAACAGAGCTTGATTTCTGGCTCATGTTCCATGGCAGCTGTGACTTTGATCAACTTTGTGTTTACAGCAGGACCCAGCTGACAAGGCATCCTCTGTCTGGAACATAGCCAGCCAGGTGACAGAGTGAAAGTCAGAATGATGGACCCTGCATTGGCTCTAAAAGCGGCTGATAGAAAGTGACTGTCATTCTCAGTTCACTGGCCAAAGCAAGTCACGCGGCCTTCCTTGTCCACATACAACATAGCAGAGACGGATCATCCTTCCACAGGGACGTATCATCCAAATAGGAGAAAAATGTTTCAGTTTACAGTAGGGTAGAAATGTATGAAGTAGTTCTATGCCTCCTTTCCTTGTTTCATGAAGTCATTCGCTAATGAATGTGGTACCGGTGAAGAACGATTTCAGATATACTCAGCCAAGCAATCAACTTAAACGATGTAAAAATTGAATAATTAAATGAATTTAATATTTTAAAAAGCAACACTTATACAATATGCCTATTGAGCATGAAACCTCCTGCATTTGCAAAGAAAGCAACTTTTGCTCTAGGAATAACTTTCCATTTCTGGCAAAAGAATTGGATAACAACACTGAAGTTATCCTGTGAATGGGTGTCAGGATGAGTAAACGTTGGCAGAAACCCCCTTTGCCACGTGACTTCAAAACACATACCAGTCAGTTGCTACCAGCTGTGCTGAGTAGGAAAAAAAAACACACACACAAACACTCATACACTCTCTCTCCCTGAAGCAAAAATCCCCTGCTGAAATCACCTCCTCCTAGAATGTAAGGCACAAGTGAATTCTTACACGTGTTCAAGCCCAAAGCCCCACCCCTGGAAAGTCCTCTTGGCAAAGCCGTTTAAACAAAGTTCAGAGGAAGACAGAAGCAGGACTTGAAACAGAGACGAGCCATTCACAGAATCTTGCCGTCCCTTAAACCAGCTGGCAGCTTTGAAAAAAAAAGGAGTATTTAGCAAGAGTTTAAAGTAGTTGATTTCTAATGTTGGCTGACTTATAATGTCCCTTACAATTATGGTTCTATAAATATCTGTGATGTGAAGGAGCAAATCTATTTTCTTATTTAAGTACAGAAAAGGAAAAAAGGGTATGCTTAATAGAATAAAATTTCACAGGGAATAACACACACACACATACACACAATCCTGTATAGTTGTCTTAGGTTAGGCAACCTGGATATAGAACTATGTTCCTTAAAATTTTTTGGCGTTGAGTCAAGATTTGATTTGTAGAAATGACACTTCTCCAATACTTCTTTAAGAGCAGTGAGGAGGAAGAGGAATGAACTGAATTAGAGCTCTACTTTGGACTTTTTATAAAGATCATCAACGGGAAACCCCCCCAAAAAAATCACTGACCTTTAGTCACTTATGAGTATGAGACATGTTGTCATAGGATAAAGGAGAAGCATTATGACATGTCACATTTTAGGTTAACTGACTAAATTATTATGCCTTGCTTTTTGTCCCCCATGACTTTAAATAGAATTCAAGTTGAAATGAACCTAGATTATTAGTGTATGTTTCTAAGTACCTCTAATTGTGCTTTTCTGAAATGCTCTATAATTTTACTGGCATAATTGTTGCTAGCAATTATTCAAAACTGATATTCAAATTTGAATGTAGCTATAGGTAAAGTTGGGTCTCAGATACTAAGATGGCAAATAGCATACTTGAGTAAAAGAAATTAAGAACAAAAAATGGATATATTAACTCTTTCTTATCTTCTCTAACAACCAGCTTGGTCGCCTGCTGCTTTTCTAGCTACTTTCTACAGAAAGTGTAAGTGGGAGGAGATGTGTGAAATCTTTCGAGTGTAACTGAACCTGAAGAAACTTCTCTAATGGTGAATGAGGTAGACAGTACAAGAGCAATGTCCATGAGAAAAGATTGCAGTCCTTTTTGAGAAGAGACTGTGAATTACCATGTCCCCGGATCAAAATGTTTGATAGGACGGGTTTTTGGATTGATGGCGGCTTGAACATAGCTTTCTCCCCTTACCACAACTAATTCAAATTTATCTTGAACTCCTCAATCAAATGGTTGATGGAGCCTGCAGGTAGGAATAGAAGTCAGTAAGACTATTTAAAGACTCAATAATTATATATACATATGTAAGAAGATATGGTTATATACACATATACATATATATGGATATATATCCATACACATACATATATTGAGGTAAATAAACACATTTTATACACACACACATACCATACATACACATTATATATGGATATATACTGTTTCCCCAAAAATAAAACCTAGCAGGACAATCAACTCTAATGCGTCTTTTGGAGCAATAATTAATATAAGACCTGGTCTTATTTTACTATAATATAAGAACAGGTCATAATATAATATAACACCAGGTCTTATATTAATTTTTGCTCCAAAAGATGCATTAGAGCTGATTGTCCGACTAGGTCTTATTTTGGGGGAAAGACAGTATATATACAAACATACATATGGGTACATATACACTCACACATGTACGTATATGGATATATACTCATGTGTATCTGAATACATATGTGCACACATTCGTATATGTATTTAATTGTTTGTGACAGTTATTCAACAGCAGTTTTTTAAAAATTGAACCCCAATCTTATGCCATCCACAAAAATAAATACTTCTTGGATTAAAGACAACTGTAAAAAAAGTAGTTTCAAAAAAATCTAGCATACTATATGTACATATATGTATAAGCTGCAGGTAGAAGGAGACTTTCTTGACCAATGAATTTCTTGACAAAATGCAGAAGATATTAAAAAAAAGATAGACATTGATAGACATTTGATCATATAAGAATTTAAAATCTTTTGGCAAAAGGAAAATTCCATAACAAGGTCGGTAGACAAATAATAGGTTCAGAAATATATATGCCATAAATGATAACGTTTTGTTTCGCTTTGTTTTTACAAATCAACAAAAACAGACAAACTCATGGAGAAATGAATAAAGAGTTAGAATAGATAATTCACAGAAGAACAAATCCAAATGGCAAACAAGCAAATGAAAATATGCTCACAATAAATCACAGGCAGGGCAATGCAAAGTAAAGTAACAATGTTGTATCTTTTTATATCCATCAGACTGGCAAAAGTTGAAATAATCCATAACTTCTCTTGGTGATAGGTATGTGGAGAAATGGGTACTCATACATTGCTGAGAAAAATGTAAGTGTTAAAACCATTTTGGCAAGCCATTTAGCAGCACATATAAAAAATTAAACATATATGTGCTATTCAACGTTGCAATCTCTGTGCTTGACACCTCCCAGATCACCAGGGCACAAGGGCCTTTGTGAAAGGACACTTAATGTTGGAGTGTTTCTAGTAGTAAGAAATGGAGAGGAGGATAGAGATCAAAGTAAATGCTAATCAGTGAGAATATCTAAATAGATTAGAGCTCATTCACAACAGGGATTATTATGCAGCCATTCCAAAAAATGAGTTAAAGCTGAAGAGCTGCTTTTGAGGGATTTTTTTAATACAGTTACACTTCACGTTTAAAAAAGTAATAATAATAATGAGACAAGAAAATGTGCATTATTCAATACTCATAAAATGAACAATAACCAAACCTCCCCCATACATATGTATAAGTGGAAAATGTATATATATGATCATATGAGCAAGGGAAGAAATGTGGAATTATATATCAGGTCACTACCAGTAGTTCAATAGCAGGGAGGGGTACAGAGGGGACGCAAAGGAGAAAAGAAAGGGAAGATGAATATAAATATAAAGAAAAAAAACAAGATTTCTCTAAATAGTAGACAGATAGGTATATGAAATAACGTGTGTGCATTTATGCAGAATTATACATATATGTATACAAAAAGAATGAAAATCTATTCCAAAAGCAAGCTCAAAGCAATATTAATAATAATAAAATATCTAATTATTTATTGAGCCCTTACTATTGATGGACTCTGTCCTAAGCATGCATTGACTCATTAAGCTTCACAACAATCCTGCAATGGAGATACGAATATGTTTATTTTCAACAAGAGTCCAACTTATTCCTCCATAACTTTTGAAAAATTGAAATGAAACCAATCATCTCATTTGCTTCTTTGGCAATCTTGGTTTGTTTTGTTTAGTGCCTGGATTTGGAAGATGGTCTTTAACAGGATACCGTAAATAAACCTGTGTCTGCCCAACAAGTCAAGGTGGGTGTAAGTCATTTAAATCAAGGGCGACTGTCTTCAGAATTAGCTTCTTCTGTCATTCATTTGTTTAACAAGGGCCCACTGAACCACTTCCACACAGTTCAACACCCTCAGGATTTGTCGGTGGCCATGATAGCATGAGTGTTTGAATGCACATTGCCCTAGCGCATTTTGACCTCTCATTCTGAAACCAGGTGGGAAAAATTATCCGCTCTTACTCTGACAACATCATGGGGCAGGATTCCCATCCTTCCTGAGAAAAGGGCAGCTTCCAAGGACATAACAACTCTAACTGATCCAAACTGATCAGTAGAACTGAATAATGAAAGTGACCAGACCACAGAAACAGCCTGCACTTAGCAGCCCTCCGCTGGCTCTTAGCACATCGTTTCTTCACCAGTGTTTTAGAAAGAAGTTAGAGGTTGCTAGGTTTTTCTTCTATTTTCATATCTTACATAAGCGTTCGTTAATCTCCATCTTCGTGAAAAGATACCAAGCACCAGAACACCAACAACAAAGTGCTTTATGCTCAAACACCACCCTTCCCCATTCCATTTGTCGACACTGTCTTCCCAAACCCACAGTGTCAGTCCTTAGTAAGGTCAAGGTGTTAAAATAGAGATTGTGATTTAGAGAAGGCTGTAGAAAAGTCACCGGTGAATTTATTGAGTCAGTAAATATGGCTGGAAAGACCCAGAGCACTGGTCTACTCTTCTAAATTTGGATCCTCAATGAAATCTTGAATCTGTGAATAATACACTTATGAGGAAAGCACTTTGGTGTCTCACAGCTCTGTCTGTCCAAAAGCCAAGATGTTCAATCAAACATGTGTATTTTTTGCAGGCCCCTGGCTTTCTCTTCTCATCCTTGTTTTGGCTGCCTCTCACAATATTTTTGGCAAAGAACACTCTGGAGAGGCCTGGAAAAGTTTCCATCCAGTCACTGCCTGTGGTTCATTATTAGCAGCTCTGGTAATAGCTGTTGGTGAGTCCTTTGGAAAGAGCTATCTGAAAAGAGGTTTTGCGATTAACCATAGTGTTCATTTGTTTCGGGGTTTCAGGAATCCTGTCCTCCAAATGCTAAGATTACATGGACAAACGTGAAACACCAAACTAAGAAACAATGTCTAGTCCCTTCTCTGGGACTAATTAGCAGAATGATCCTGGTCAAAGGAGGGAAGGTAACTGACAACATGACACGTTAGAAACGCAAACACTGCTCTCTCACTTAATCCCCATAATAGCTGATAAACTACATATTAATATCTCTTTTTCACAAAATTAGAGATTTGAACCCCAAGTCCCTTAACTTTGCATTAAACCATACAGACTAATGCCATTTAATTTACCCAAGTTTCAGGGTCCTTACCCAAGAAAGCAAGAAGATTGAATTGGTTGCTCTTAAAAAGCTCTTTTTAACTCTGTAACCCCTTGAATCAGTTGACCTAGCAGGTGATAAACAATTTCTTTCTTACAATTTCCACATAACTTTTCCCTTGTCAGCCTTGATTTCCCCATAAACTTTGGGGGGCAATAAACAGAATTGCATCCTGCACTTACAGAAGCTAAAATCGCAGTGCCCTCATTAGTTGTCAATATAAGATCGCCTATTTTCTGCTGGAGCTATTGCTTCACCCTTGTTTATGTTACTCAGTTCTGTCAGTTTAGAGCACATTAAAAAGCAGAACTGGGTTGGCTGTTTTACGTTGGTGGTGAACTTTGTGCCTCAACAGTATTGCAACTC
This sequence comes from Rhinolophus ferrumequinum, assembly GCF_004115265.2. NCBI lineage: Eukaryota > Metazoa > Chordata > Mammalia > Chiroptera > Rhinolophidae > Rhinolophus > Rhinolophus ferrumequinum. The sequence goes on from NC_046293.1 coordinate 83,508,634, forward strand.
CAAAGTTTACTCAACTCCACCTGGCAGTTCAGCTCCTTGAGATAAAGTGGGTTTTCTCTGGGGGAAACCAGTAGCAGTTTATCTGTTTGCTCTGCTGCTGACATACAGTTGGTTGGACATCTAATATGACACTCATCCACTAGTGGATGGTAACTAAAAAAAACAAACAAAACAAAACAAAAAAAAAAGTGAAACATGAAAGAAGTACTACCACGTAAGAGAAATTAAAATCAATACCGTCTTTAAGTAGCCTGGTTTAGGACCCAGGTAAGGACTTCTGGGAAACTACTCTGTGTGTGTGTGTGTGTGTGTGTGTGTGTGTGTGTGTGTGTGCTTGTGTGTCTGCATGCTCATGCATGTGTGTGCTTTAGGGTTCTGTAGATGTGTTCATGAAAGGGGGATGGCAAACAGAATGAAAAGATTTTGGAAAAATAGCTAGAGAGGACCCCCCAAAAGCAATTCCTATTTTCTACACTCCTAAGTACTATAAGCTTTGGATCAATTTCTCATGCTTGAAATGGAAAGTTTCATTTTGTTAATCTTTTCCAAAACTGTCTGTAGTCATACTCTTGGATAAATTTATACTGAGGGGAAAAAAGTAATAAAAAAATGTTCATATAAGAAAACAATACAATGTCAGACATGTGGAAGAGAGCAGCCGATATGCATTGGTGGTTTGATGGAAATGCTAAGCAACAAAAAATATTCATGTTGCAGTCTATATAACTAACCATCCTGAAACCTCCATGTTCAATTTTGCTACAGAAGAAGACAATGGGCTGTTTGTTCCAGCTCCAGCTAATCCCAGAGCTGTGCGCCGAATTGTTTCCCCTCAGAATATGTTGAAGTCCATCATCTGTGAGTGTGACATTATTTGGAAATAGGGTCTTTGCAGATGATCAAGTTAAGATGAGATCATTAGGGTGGGTCCTTATCCAATATGCCAATGTCCTTATAAAAGGGGGGGGAATTGGACACAGAGGCAGACATGCACACCGAGAGAATGGGAACACGAAGGCAAAAATCAGGGTGGCGCAAGCCAAGGGATGCCAAAGACTGCCAACAAATCCTCAGAAACCAGGAGCCCAGAATGGAACAAATTCTTCCTCACGGCCCTTAGAAGGAACCAACCCCGCTGACACTTTCACCTTGGACTTCTGTCTTCAGATCTGTGGCACAATAAATGTGTATTGTTTAAGCCACCCACTTTGCCATAGTTTGTTATGGCAGCCCTAGCAAATGAATACACTTAAGTTTTCTCAAGTTCACCTGCTACAACCATACATCTTAACTCTCGCCGGTTTATTTACACAGCGTCTCCAAAGGAAAGAGAAGAAGTACTTGAGAGTTAGGTTTTCCCTCCGTTTTCCTCTCCTCCTTGAATTCTATTTTTTTCTAATTTGCAGACAGGTATTCGTGAGAAGTTGGATAATATTATTATTATCCAACATAATACTAAGTGGCTAATTCTATCCAAGGGCCAAATAGAAAGAAATACAAAGAATAAAAATTGACCTGGGAAATTTTCTCCCCAAAAGGCTTGTTCCTGGATAATCCAACAGCTGTTGAAGAATATGAGAGCAGAGTAAGGAGTTTCCTCTAAAGGGTCCTTCAGTTCAAAATTAAAATCAAATAAACTAATTTGATTCAGATATTCTGTTTTGGATACACACTTGCAGCACTGTTTTTAGCAGCTGTCTTGGGGCACGCATTTAGAAAGGTTTGGTTTCCCTGTTTTGTTGCTGAAAGAATCCTAGAGAATAGTAAGGGGATCCTGATATCCTTGGAATCAGGTTGGAGTTAGCTGCTGCTTAAAGGACCAGCCAGAGGACTGGCATTTGGAAGATACATTTTAGCATTAATTTAGGAAGGTGGGTGGGTTCCAGCAGCCAAGAGGTGAACAGATGGCAGTGCATGTTGGGAGTTCCTGGCAAGGAGTCATTCACTAGAAGGGGTGGTTGAATAAAACGCTTTTGTGTCCAGGTTGCAGGAGGAACCAGAAGCTGCAACTATATTTAACATCTTCTAACACAAAATTGATTAAAGAGGCACAAATTTGATTATAAACAAATGAGACTATTTTTTATATCTCTGCTCAGTTTCCTCAGACAAATTTCCTGTAAGAGTGGAGCCTCTTAAATCACTACTCTTAGTGACTAGGAGGTTTAAATGGAACAATTCGGCTTTGATTTACCCATATCAAGAAGCTTTGAAAAGATGGCAGAAATCTAAGAAAATATCCAAAGACAGAGATTTGTTCCTTTCTAGTCCTGACAAAAGTCACAGGAAAAAAGAAAAAAACATGGTGGAGTATTTTAATCAAAGGTTAGGATCTTGGTCTGTCAGAAAGAACACCAGAAGCTCTCAATTGTTCTGGAAAGAAGAAGCTGTTACTCTTTGTGATGAAGGTTTCTTCAGGTAACACGTGCAACTGAAAGACAAGGTTTACCAGTGGGTGGTGACTTCTCAAAAGTAGCCACTACTCCTGAGCTAAGCCAGTTTCAAACATTATTCCTTGACCAGTGATGGGCCACACTTCCTTATTCCCTGTGATTGTTAATATTATTTGTCAACTTGGCTGGGCAAGGATGCCCAGATATGTGGACAAAAATTATTCTAGCTGTTTCCGTAAGGGTGTGTTTGGATGGGATGAACATTTAATTTGGTGGATTTCAAGTCAAACAGATTGCTTTTCATAATAGTGGTGGGCCTCATCCAATCAGTTGAAGGCCTGAATAGAATAAAAGACAGGCCTACCCCCCAAGCACAGGGGCCCTCTGCCAATGGATGGCCCTTGGACTTCCTCTAGGAGATCCTCTCTCCCTGGGCCTCCAGCCTGCTAGCCTATACTCTGCAGATTTCAGACTCTCTAACCTCCATAAACACATGAGCCAATTCCTTAAAATAAATCTCTTTCTATATATACCCACATCCTGTTGGTTCTGTTTTCTCTGGAGAAACCTATCTAACACACTCACTTAGCAATTTATCACTCAGAAAAGCTGTCTAATAAATCTTCTACCTGCTACCAAAGATAATTCAAAATCAGTTTAAAATAATGCTTCAGGGCCAGCTGCAGTGGACAGTGGTAGAATGACACAGGCACATTTCAAACAGCCAAACTATTTTCAAGTGAAAGACAAATATGTCTGATGATTTTCTCTGGGGTCATCTTGTGGCTGCACCCAGGAGAAAACTTCCACAATGTTTGTCATCCATCTCCACATCCCCAGCAGAATGCCTTGCATGCAGCAGCTAATCGATAGAGGGTGGAATTGAATTTGTGGGGCCGGGTATGTTGATGTAAGTGACCTCCATCCTCCTCCTCTGTTATTTGCCCATTCCATTCCCAGAAACCAGGCCACTGCAGCAGAAAACAACAATATTTAACATTTATTGAGTAATCCCTATAGGCCAGACCCTGTTTATAATCAAATGCGCCTCTTCACTTTTTTTCCCTCAAAATAACTTTATGAGTTAGGCACTTGTATTATCTCCATTTTACAGATCAGGAAACAGATACAGAGTGTTCAGTAATTTGCCTAAGTTCTTACACACACATTTAGTCACACATCTAGTAAGATGCAGAGCTGGGCTTTGAACCCCAATAAAATGGACCTAGAAGATTACCAGTTCTCCAGAAACTCCCAACCTACTCTGCACCTTCACAACACTGGAGACTGCGGTGGAGGATTAGATTCATGTTAGTAAGAAGAACTCCAGGAGCCTTGAGTCAGCATTTAATACAGGATGGGATAAGCCTCGTCGTGGGGACTGACCTGGGTACTGCCAAACGTCTAGTGGAATCTCTGGCCTCTACTCACTCACTACTCACTGGCCCCATTGCCCAAGTAATAATCAGAATCGCCTCCAGACATTGCCAAATGTCCCCTTGGGTATAAAGGGGGATCACCCCGGTTGAGAATCACTGGCTTAATGTACTAAGAGTCATCATCACAGAGTACGACATTTTTACCTAAACCCAGTGCACTTGTGGTATCATTTCTCACAGTTATTTACAAAAGTTCCTCACTTTATTCGGCATTTCCCTGGGGACTGAGTATGCAGCTGTCCCTAAAGACAAGATTTTTTTCTAAAAGCAGATAGAGGCTGAGAAGAGAGATGAAATGGTAAAAGAGGACAGGCTATGCTGTCGAGAAGGCTTGCATTTCCCTAGATTTGGAACACTTATACTTCCCTAGATTCTAATAGCACCTCCTGGTCATAGCACAAGTTCCCTAGATTTGAAACACCAATTATGTTTCAAATTGAAACAATAAATCTTCCATTTCAAATCCCGGATTTCAAATCTTGGATTTCCCTTGATTTGAAACACCAGTTGTGTTTCAAATTGAAACAGCAAACATCACCCCCTGGTGATGTCAGAACCTCTGCCATAACTCCCAGAAACCCTTTGAGGCTGATGGAGAAAGGATGGAAGCCACCCCGTCTGCCAGTGTTTTCACATTTTCTGTTCCCTAGGCCTGGAATGCCCACCTCACCTCATCTTCCTCACTGTCAATCATAACTCCCAGGTCTATTTCCCTGGTAAAATATTACCATTGGAAATCATCATTTTTTTTTTATTGGTTTTCCTGCTGAAGATCTGTTTTCACCACTCTCACCCACCACTAGAATATAAGCTTCATGAAGCAGGGACCCATACATCTATCACTAATTCCTAGGAAAAAAAAAAATCCCAAAACCAGTGCTTAACAGGTGTTCCACACATTGATGTTGAATTAATTAACTAACTGAAGCTATTTTGCACTATTCGGATCTTAACATGTCCCATTCTGGACCACAAGCAGTTCATGAAATGACCTTTATAGGGCAGTGAGATACATGAGCTAAAAGGAAGACTCTTGAAAGTTGAGTTGCTGGGTGTCATATCATTATTGTGTGACTGGAAGGAGTGGTTTAAAACATCCCAGTGACCTCAGAGAAGAACTGCAGACAGTTTCTCGCCAGACTGCCATGGCCTTCTGATCCCAGCATGGAACCCTAGTCCCTGGGTGACTCAGCCACCATTTGCTTCGGCTGTACCTGTGCCCCACCCTAGTTACTCCTTCATGTGTGAAGAGCCTTGGAACTTGGCCCAACCGACTTTGAGCTCAACACTTTATGGCTTTGTCCTCTCTTCTCTCTCATTCATGGATTCCCTTAGGGAATAGAAGATTTTATGTGGGATGAAAAGAAACACATATGTAATAGCAAAACAAAACAGTGGAAAAAAATGTTTTTAATGAAACTATGAAATGACTATACGTTGATTCATCAGATGAAACACATGGAAACTATTATCCACAAATTCAACAGTTATGAAACCCGAAACCCTCTTCTATATTTTGTTCAGAATTACGTATTTGGCCTTCAGGAATTCATGTTAATTGTCTGCTCAGATACCAAGGAAAACATCTAATTGGTTGGTTCAAAGACTCATAAATAGATCTTCTGCTTTTTTTTTTTTTTTTTTGAATTAATATTGGAGAAACAAGAAACAGACCACCTAAAGGGAATCTTGAGTTGATGCCTCTGCAGCTGGGAAAATTCTAAATCAAGCTTGTTTTTTAGCCAAGGGCTGGAATGAACTTAACAGGGAAATAGTAGCACGAAACAGTTTGCTGTTCTGACCTTGGCCTTCTCAGCCTATTCTAGGTATGGCAACCACTGAGCAGAAACTCAGGTTACATCAGGCTGTCAGAGACTAAAGTTATCTGGTAGTTTTATTACTAGTTTTGATTTCTAGTATGCTGTTCTGGCATGATGACCACAATGATATAATACAGGTAGAGTTAACATGGTTAACCAGTGACACAAGCTATCTCCAAAAGTCACACAGGAAGCATAACCAAAATCATTTCACATTAGTAGTATATCACCAGAGCAACAAAATTTCACATTTCTTTGAAACTTCCATGCAGGAAGGGTAAAGGAATATTCACATTCTGCAGTTTCCTGGTCAGGAAACTAATAAATACATAATATTTCTCTCTCTCTCTCTCTCTCTCTCTCTCTCTCTCTCTCTCTCTTTCTCTCTCTCTCTTTCTCTCTCTTTCTTGTCTTTGAATTACTCTTTCCTCTAAGGTCTTTGGATTCCTTTGCAATCATGAGCTCTTTGCACACAGGCCTTGGGTTCTCTGCTTCAGTATTCCACCAGGATGGAAAAGGACAAGCAAAGTACCAATTGTCCATTCACGTCTATAAAGTAAACTAGACTATCTAAGAAAATAATAGAAGCTCTGAACTTCGACAAAACATGATATATTTGGTAGCTCTGCCTTGCCAAATATTTTTCATAGTACCCTTTTAGGTTTAAACATTTTTAGTCAATCAAAAGCTACAGGTCTTACTAGTTAAGTAAAAATAAGAAAGGGCATTGTTCAATTTTGGTGTAACAAACATCATGACACAGGACGAACTTCAGGGGACTGACTAGGCAAGGAGCTCTAGAAAGAAGTTTCTCCAGGAAAGAAAATGGAAAGGAGAATGTGCAGGTGATAGATGGAAACAAACACCAAGATCGTCTCTTCCTGTAAAGCTGGAGAAAGTTCTATTGTGATATGTAGACTTTAGGACATAAAGAGCACCTTAATGGAAGGTGCCTGCCCACCACATGGCCTGGTGGCTCTCCGAGTTTCTGGAATAGAGTGTGACATATGAAGGGCATCAGGATGACTGCAGTGAGAGCACCTGAGTGACAGCCCCTCTGATACATGAGACAGCAGTCATGAAAGCAAAAATATGTGGGAATATCACCATTCATTCATCAAGAATTTATTGAGAGCCCACTATGTTAAAAGCAGTATTCTAAGTCCTTGAGACATAGCAGTGAACAAACAACAAGGGGGGGGAAACACTTGCCTTCGTGGAGCATATATTCTAGTAGGAGGAAATAGATGATAAAAACCAATAAATATATAAATCAATAAAAGGTAGTAACTTCGATAGGCAACATGGAGAAAAATAGATGCCAGCAAGGAAATCGAGAAGGTGAAGTGTGGTATAATGCTAAATAGAGTGATGAGGAAAGACCTCGGTGAGAAGGCGACATCTGAATGAAGACCTAAGGTTAGAGGCTCTGGTTTGTTGACTAATCGCATGCGTTCCTCTCCTCTTCACGTGGCCGTCTTCTACTCATCTCCCAACGTATTGGCTTACCACTAATTTCCCTGGGGAAGGGTTCCTTATTTTGCCCCTGTCAAGGTGAGAAACACTTTCCCATGTCCCCACAACCCTCTACTTCCCCAGTCAAAATAGATATAACTTGCTGAACTGTTTTCTCTCCATGTTATTCCGAAAGGAGTGAAAAGACCTCCTGTCCCATTCAACATTATATCCCCAGTACTCAGCACAGTGCCGAGAAGACACTGTCATATTGGTCATCAGAACACTTGGATCCATATCCGGGTTCTACCACTTACTTAATATGTGTTTTTAGGCAGGTTGCTTAAACTATCTATGCTTCAGTTTCCTCATTTTTAAAATGGAAAAATAGTCCTAGCAAGTACCTGGCACATAGTAGGCACTTGATAAAATAATCTAACAATCACTCCATCCTCCAGGAATACTTTAAATCCACAAGGAGAACTTCATTCTGTGATTGCACATCCGAGACAGTGTGTCGAGATGAAATGAGCATGAATTTTAGACTCAGGTAAATCAGTTGGACTTCTGAGTTCAATATTCTGTAGTTACATTAATGGGGATACAACTATCTGTCTTCCAAAAGTTTGTTGAGTATTAAAAACGATAACATACACAAAGGCCTTGTGTAAGTGGTACTCAACAGATGCTTATTTTGCCATCTCCATTATCCACACTTATCTATTATTATCCTTCATTTGCTCTCACTGTGTGATGTCTTATAAACATCTCTTGTGTTTATAAGGCCCAAACTCTGCCATCTTCAGACTGTGAGTTCTTTGGGGTAAGACTCTGCACTTTATTTCTCAGAGATCCTCATGACGATTCCCAGAGTAGACATGCAGTATGAATTGCATGAATAATAAGTAGGGGGAAGAGAGCGAGAAAGAGAGAGATCTCGTTAAGTCAAGGGTTATATGAGGAATAGAGACCTAGGAATGGTTCATGGAAATCAATGCAAATGACTCATGCAAATGAACTAACTGAAATACATTTAGGGCTCCTTTAGAGGGGAAAAATTCCATTTCCATCCCTAGGATAGATATTAATCTGCTCAGAATCCCTTAGATGCAGTCTGCCTGAAGAAAAAGATGACCTCTCTAGATCCTTTCTTAACCTCTTATTCCCTTCTCTCTCTCTCTCTCTCTCTCTCTCTCTCTCTCTCTCTCTCTCTCTCTCTCTCTCTCTCTCTCTCTCTCTCTTCCTTTCTCCTGCATTTTAACAAGTTTACCAATAAATTTAGACAGAATGGACAACAACACTGTCTGAGTGAGGTATATTTTCCACATGGTACAAATAAAATATTCCAAGAGATAACACAATTACAGCTCAAGGTATTACTAAGAAAAAAAATAGCTGTATTTTTATTAAATAAAAGAATCTCACTACAGAAAACCAATCTGCTGTTTTAATCCTGAACAGAACAATTTTGAATTATGCAGAAAGTAATACACAGCTTCTGGAGAATGGAAAATGCATTACTATAATCTTATTACTTATTACTAAAATATTTATTAGTTATTACTAAAGAATGATTAGATGCCATGATACAGCATTTATAGGCTACTGTTAGTAACCTGAGTGCTGAGAGATGCGAAATTTAAACAATATAAGGGAAAGTGGTTTGGCACATGGGGGAAGATATCTATTTCACAAAATAGCCCCACCAAATTCGAAGCAATGAATTAGGGAACTTACGAAGCCACCCAAGAAAAGCACAAATGAAAATGATCTATAGATCCCCTCATCTATTTCTTCTTAAATATTTAAATACAGCAGGTTTTCTCATTCTGGGACCCAAGGACTCTTGGAGGATCCACAGATATCTTTTTAGGGATTATGAATTATATAAAATGCTTAAATTTTTGCATATTAATGACATGTTTCTTTACTGTTTAACAACAGAACTGTATTAGTTTTCTATTGCTGCTTTTACAAATTACCACAAACTTAGTGGGTTGAAACAACACAAATGTATTATCTTATAGTTCTGGAGGTTAGAAGTCTGACATGGGTCTTACCGGGCTAAAATCAAAGTATCATCCTGGCTGGGCTTCTTTCTGAGGGGTTAACGGGGGAAATCCAGTTTCTTACCTTTCCAGCTTCAACAGCTCACCCCCATTCTTTGGCTTGGGGCCTCCTTTTTCCGTCTTCAGAGCCAGTGATGTAGCATCTCTCTGACCCTACCTCTATTATCATATCTTTTTCTCTGACCACAACCTGGAAAGCTTCTCCAAGGATAACGAGTCAGTAATTAGATTGGGCCCAGCTGGATAATCTCTGTTTCAAGGTGTATAACCAAAGTCTCTTTGGTCATGTAAGGTAACATATTCTCGGGGTTGGGAGATTAACAGTGGATGACGTTGGCGGGGGTGGGGTGGGGTGGAGGGGGACAATATTCTGTGTAACACAAGACATTTTTTTCATTTATAATTGGCAACTGAAAAAGTGTCTTAAAATACGATTGCATTTTCATCAATCAGCATTTTGCAAATTGGAGTAGGTGGGCACACGATCCTAAATATTTACAATATTTTGAAGATATTTCTTAGTTTGAGAAACCCAGACATTTAGCTTTTTCCATCAGTTCTAGACCTGTTGTCTAATCAAAGATAGGATTCCTGTGGGAACCAGTCAACTTTGTGCAGCTCTACCACCAAAGAGTGCATCTGATAGGGATGCTACCTTGCAAATATATATTTTAAATTCAAGAGGATCCATGTTAAGGAGTGTTATAGTATTATACAAAATCTATTGCCATTCCTGGAAAAACAACTCCATAATCATTTTCTACTACTGTGTGTGAATATCATCTTCACCAGGTGGAAACAAGAGTGTATTAGGCATTTCTTCCAGAATAGCATGGAAGAAAAACTCTTACAAAGGGATTGTAGGACTGGAGGAACTCACCCTGCCCACTCTTGTCTCTCTGACACTTTATGATACAAAAGAAACAGCCCATCTCTGATCAATCCACATCAGACGCAGAGCAGTCAGCCAAGTTGCAAGGTGTTGTAAGAGGACAGGAAGCAGTGGGATGGCATTAGAGATAAATGGGAAAAGGGGATCACAGAGAAGGGTGCTCCTTAACCAGGGGTCCATGGATGACTTTTTGGGAACCTCTGAACCCCTAACACTCCCTGAGTATTTGTGAATTTTTCTTAGGAGAAATATCTTACTATCCATAGGACTCTCAAAGGTTATATAACTCCAAAAAGATTAAAACCCACTGTTCTCCCATGGAAGAAAAAGTAACCTGAGAATTTTGAGAGATGAGACAACCAATCAACCCAATGGAAAACTGGAATGAACGACTGGGAAGAGGAGAGGGCAGGAGGCATTTATACGCATATGTTCACGTGAGTAAATGATCATTAAAGAATTGTTTCAAAAATAAGTATGAGAGGAAATGGAAAGCTCACAGAGCTTTGTCGATCTCCAGCTGCATTTTCCTCTTCCTGCTACCACACTATACAGCCCAACACAGTCAACCGGACCTCCTGGCAGCCTGGCATTTGGCCTTGGCAGTGAATTCTTGACACTGTTCAGCATAGTGGCCTCAAATGTAAAGGTACTGTGTTTATAAAGCCCTAGGAGCTGAGGTATTCTAAAGACACACACACACACACACACACACACACACACACACACACACAGAGCCTTTTGTAAAAGGGGCTATTACTATTCAAAAAGAATAATGTGAGGCTTACTCACAGCTCCCTGTCTCTTTCCTATCAAATTAACCCAGAATAGAAAGAAACAAAGACAATACCACTCTGAGATGTGCTTTTTTTCTTTTTCAACAGCACATTTTTAATGGTGCAGTTTACCACCACCACCCCAAAAAAGAAGAAAATGTATTACCAGTAAAATGCAATGGGACTCTCTCTACCCCAGAAATAGAAGGGGTGTGGGACCAGTCTTCTGGAAATATTTACTCACATTTACCTATGTTTACTGTGTTAAATGCCAAATTCTACAACTGAGTCAACACACTCTGATCTCTTATTGTGTCTTTTTAATCATTTTCTCTCATAAACAGTTTGGGTTTCCAAATCTCTGCCATGCCATCATAAATACAGCTCATTCACACACATTTTGTTAAAACACTCCATGTTACTTCTTGGATTCCAATTACCCAACAGAAGGTGCATTGAATTTGCCCGGGAAACAAGGACAATGTCTGTTTGTAAAAATGTATGCATTCCTTTCACCCCTACGAGTGTTTTAGACATCTAAGAAAGTCTAACCCTAGGGGAAAATATTAACAAGCTGCTTGGAATATATACACAATTACATATCCTATTTGTAAAAAATACTGCCACCATCTTGCCAGGCAGTATGCTAAAAGGAAGCATTTATCCCCATGTAACTCAGACAAACATTTTTTTTTTTTTCCTTCATCCCCACCAATGCCTGAATGGCTTAAATGATAAATACATTGTTTGGCTGAAACACAACATGATTGCAAGTGTTAAGATTCCAAGTGTAAAATGATGACATTACATCCTGCTTTTATTGATACATGAGGCAGTAAATATTAGATGGATCAATAAGCCTCATTGAACGTATCAACACCAAAATTCTAAGAATAGCAGAGCAAGGGAATATATTTAAATAATCCTTCTAATGGTTGGAAAATGCATTTAATTCCCTAGAAAATAAGACTCTTCATCATCTATACATATGCATATGCATACATACATATGTATATATTAGTATATGTGGGAACTTGTGCCTATAAGCACCTCATAAGTTAAATAAAATTGATCCCATAGTGTGGCCAGAGGAAAGAATTCAGGATTTGGGAATCAAACAAATGTGGGTTAGAATTCTGCATTTGCTACTCATTAGTTGTTTGATGTGGGACAAAAGCTGCTAACTCTTTGATCCTTGGTTGCTTTCCTCAAATATAAATGAAGGCAGTGCCGTTCTTGTAAGATTGTTGAGAAGACAGGCTTGCACCTAGCACATGGCAGGCACTGGAAAAACGAAAGCTGCTAGCATTGATCGTATAATTACTTGATGCATTCCCCACACACTGAGTTCCTGCTCTCTCCCCCGCACTCAGCCTTCATGGGACCCTAGACATCACCTGGATCTTAGTGCACTAGGTGCACATTTCAACTCACATAATTTTTGCTTCTCTTGCTCAGTTTCATTTACATGTTGACTCCTCATTCTGCCTATTAGATACTTAAGCTCAGGCAAATCAGGGTCCTTCCTCCATCTTTCCTCCGGGATTTTGCCATGATTTGGAAGGCAATCTAAAGGAAAGGTACAAGCTCACGGACCAGTGAAGGATAAAAATAAATTATTTATTTGTAAATAATGTGATTGCAATGGGATGATCACATTTTGAAATATGAAAACCATCTCTTCTTTAGAACTCCTTGCTCTTGCGCCATTTTAGCAATATGGATTTCACTGCCAAAAGGCTATTATGGCAAAAGCAGAGCACAAGTGTTTGAGTTTCAAAAGCCCAGGCTCAAGGGAAGTCAGGCCATAGGACAGGATAAGTTTAGAACTAGACTTCCCACACACCTCCTCCTATGCTCCACCCATCTCACCGACTACTGAATGGCATTTCCTCAGACTGGGGAGAAGGACAAGTCAGAACAAACAGAGGACAACTTACATGCAGCCAGACCTGCAAGAAGGGCCTTATATGCAGAGGAGGAGAGAATGATAAGACCTCCAAATGAAATTCAGAGCTCCAATAATTCAGGAATCTGTGCTTCAGTCTCTCGTAGAGCCCTGTAGGAGCATTCAGACCCCAGAGAAGAAATATAGGCACACTGCATCAAGAAGGACTGAGCCTCAGACGCCCTCACTGAGTTCACAGAATGGTCTACCGTTTCTGAGAGTAACTGAGAAAGAGGCAGGCCTTGGTACCCTAAACATTCCCATTGCCAAACACAGCCTGGGAACATATATTTCTGGATGCCCAAGAAGGGCACAAAAGCAGGGAATTTTGCTAAACCTGAAGAGCTTTCGAAGATGGGAATGAGAGTGATGTCATCGCCACCTTTCTGGACTGACAGCCGAAGGAACAGTGAGGACAATGGACATCAAGTGGAGGCCAGCAAAAACAGGTGACAGCCAATGACACATTCCCTAACCCAAATGTTTTTGGTCTGTATGAGTCATATAAGTCACATGAGTTTAGCCATAACCCCAGAGAAGAGAGGAGGAAAGCACTCTGCTTTTCCTGAGCGTAGGTATGCAACAAGAGGCACAATGAGAATTCCAAATGGAAATGAAATTGGTCAATAGAAAAAAATTACGTGAGCTGAAGTGGGTACCTATTGCACTAAGATCAAGGTATGTCCAGGGTCCCATGATCCCAAAGGGAAGAGGCTGCAGGAACCAGAGGTAGCTTGACTGACTGAGAACGAAAAGCAGTTCCATGAGGGATCAGGAGTGCTCTGGAAAGAGGGAAAATCTGTGCAGTGGTTCAAAAGTGGGGATGGCGAGTTTAGTGGGAACAGCAAGGAATTTTGTATGGCCGGTCTTAGGGGGCAGGCTGGGGAGTGATCAGAGGCCCTCCTGGAAAAGACCACCTGGGTCAGACCCTGAAGACTATTACCCAAAATACTCTACTACTTCAGAAAGAACTTTCTGGTAATTGTGTACGGAGTGATTTTGGAGCGAGGGGTGAGAGGCCAAAATTGGAGGCCACAAGTCCAAACTAGCTCAGACAGAAAATGAAAAGAGAACTGACTCAAGGGAAAAGCAAAAAGTGAAGCTAGGGAAGATACCCAGAACACCTCGGAGGAACGAATCGGGAAGACTAGGCAGATTTAAATGGTGTTTCATTCACTGAGGGAATCCTAGTTATGTATTTAATTTAGGTTTTGGTTTTCAAAGAAGACTCAAGTCCCAGAATCAGAAATCTTATTAGAATTTCTTTCATAAAAGATATCAAATTCCAGAAATGGAAGAACCTGTCCCCCCAGGACTGCCCTTTCAGCCCAGCTTTAGGGGCTTAGGGGAGGGAAGTCCCCAGCACCTTCTCTAAAGGGAGTGGGAGCTGGGCCTCAGCCTCAGCGTGCAGCTGCGTGATGCAGCAAGCCGTAGCAGGATTAGCTCCACCTGTGTCCCTGAATCGACAGCACTCCCTCTTCCCGGCACGATGAGCGCTGGGAGATCTGTCTTGAATGACGAGCCTTTACCACTCACCCCAACATCCCTTCTCCACTTTGGCCACGCTGATGGGGATTCTGATTTTTGGCAGAGCATTTGGCTACGTATTTTCCAGAGTTCCTTGCAGGAGGATGTAACCAAGAGATTAAATTCTGGACCATATGATATAAGCACAAGTGTCATGTGGCAGTTTCCAGGAGCCTGCCTCCAGAGGAGCATGTGTGCGTGCTCTTTGCTATTTTTCTTTGCTATTTTTCGTTCTCTGGCCTCCTTCTGAAACACAACTCGATTATCGTGGACAGTAAGGTCGAGGCTGTGCGGGGTGAAGTAACAAGATATAAACGGAACGTGAATTTCTGACACATTGGAACATTATGCCAGCCTTGGGCCGAACATCAATCCAGACTTTTACATGACTTAGAAATAAACATCTATCTTGGTTTGAACTTTTTTGTCATTCACATCCAATAATTCACATGGGCAAGTCCTGTCCAGGGCAGAGAGCACAGTGGCCATTTTTTTTTACTTGAGCCCAAGCTAGCTGCTCCTCAGGGGAGATTTCTCCCTGCAAGGGACTTGAACACATCCAGCACTCAGAACCTTGAAATACTGTGTCATAGAAAAAATTCCCTTAGTCAGATCCCATACTCAGCTAACAACTTAATTATAATTTAACTTTCTATAGAGTATGTCTGTAAGGAGAGCATGTTCTTACCCAAAGATGAGAGGCCCTGGTGCCCCTGACGGTTATAATTTTCATCGCATATTTGGTAAATTTGTGTTCTGGTGTTTACTATAGTCTCCAGGAAGCCATCCCAGAGAGGCTAAGCCTCCCACTGGACTGACCAAATCAAGTTCATGCACACTCAGAGGCTAGTTCCTAGTTTCTAGACGGCATGAACTCACCAAGATTATGATAATCTGTAAAGTGTCTTTGGATAGTCCTCCCATCTCTCCTGCCATCTCTCCAAACTTGCCTCATGCTTCCTTTTCTGAACTTTAACAATCATAATCACAGTGGGACACGTCACCTAAACTGACTAAGCGTGTGTGGTACACTCCGTATGCTAGTTCTCATTAGCCAAGAATTTGGTCTGCTAGGAACATGGGGGAAGAAACATGTATTCAGTGTCTGATAATACATTTTTATATACACTTTATTTTGAGAACATATTTTGAAATAAAATTATGATGGAGCAACTCTACACAACACTGATTAAAAGACTGTTCTGGAGTCATGCTGTGCTGGCGTTTGACTACTGGCTATACCACCTAGCATCTGTGTGATACTGGGCAAGTGATTTTGTTTCTCTAAGCCTTAGTTTCCTCATCTGTAAAACAGGAGAGATAATGGCACCATCTCATTAAGTTCTCATCACGATTAAACCAGTATCATATATATATATATATATATATATATATATATATACATATATATATATGTGTATATATATATATATGTTACATATTATTATATATATAATATATATATATGAAAAGTGCCTAGGATGTACTAAGTGCTGCTACCTAGTATTCTTTTGAGGATTGAGACAATCCATTTAAACGCTTAGCATTCTGCCTGGCACCCTGTGTGTAACTACACACTGGCTTCTTTCAAGTAATATGCATGCATTTAAGATTCCTCCATGTCTTTTTATGGCTTCATAGCTCATTTCTTTTTAGTGTTGAATAATATTTCATTGTGTGGACATACTGCTGTTTACTTATTCTTTCACCTACTGAAGATGTTTGTTTGGTTGTTTCCAACTTGTTGGTAATTATGAATAAGTCTTCTATATACAACCATCTGCAGGCTTTTGTGTGGAGATAAGTTTTCAGCTCATTTGGTACATACCAAGGAGCAATTGCTGGATCATATGCTAATTTAGTGATTACCAAAGGGTAAGTGGAGAGGGGGGTTGTAGAAGAGGGAAAAGGGGGTCAAATAATGGTGATGGAAGGAGAACTGACTCTGGGTGGTGAACACAGTGCAATATAGAGATGATATATTATAGAAATGTAAGTTTGAAACCTATATAAACCTATAATCAATAAGTTTGAAACCTATAACCAATATCACCCCAATAAGTTTAATTAAAACATTTTTAAAAGCATATTTAGTTTTGCAAGAAACCTCCAAACTGTCTTCCAAAGTGGCTGCATTACTTTGCATTTCCACCAGCCAACAGTACTGCCGTTCCTGTTGTTCCACATCCTCCTCAGCATGTGATGTTGGCCGTGTTCCCGATTTTGGCTGTTCTAATAGGTATGTAGTGATATCCCAGTGTTGTTTTAATTTGCAATTCCCTAATGACATATACTGTTGAGCATCCTTTCATATGCTTATTTATCATCTGTATATCATCTGTGTATCATCTTTGGTGTAGTGTCTATTTGACTTTTTTGCCCATTTTTTCATCAGGTTGTTTACTGTCTTACTATTGAGTTTTAAGAGTTCTTTGCATATTTTAAATAACAATCCTTTATCAGATGTGTCTTTTGCAAATATTTTTCCCAGTCTGTGGCTTCTCTTCTCATTCTCTTGATAAAACTTATATTTTAATATCTGTTATAAATATCTACCTTTCCTTACAGAAAGTCTATCACTATTGCTTTTGTTGTTGTTGTTGTTGTTGGCCATGAGCACACACACACACACACACACACACACACACAAAACACAACACACACAATGGCAGAAAGAGAGACCACAGTGAAAGAAACAACACACTCAACTCAGGAAGTGCAGAATAGTTGTCACTGATCAAACACATATAGTACAGTTTGCTGGGTCAGCTCTTATTGGATGAGAGCATATGATAAGACTCAGAGTATGGAAACAATATGTGATCGCAGTATACTATAATATTTTATTACATATATTTTATTTTAGGAATATATTTCAGAGACAAATATCATTCTGATGAGTCAACCATGTACAATCCACAACAAGGACAATATCTGAGTTGGTGAGGAGGGAGTCTCCGGGACCCCACTTTGTCTGGAAGTTTTGTCCTCCCAACTGGAAACAAAGGATGTCTAGAGAAAATCAAATGGTCTTCATGGGGCCCCAAAGACCTCTGAGACTAGGTAGGGATTTATCTTGATTTGATTATGAAATCCAAAAGCACATAAATCCCTGAATCTGTCATAGAAGAAGAAAGATATTCTGAATCTGAAGTGGTCTTTGTACACTGCGCTGAAGCCTGGAAATTTTCAAGAGAATATTCACAGAGGCAAGTCGTCGGTCATGTAATTGCATTTTTTCAGATATGTGGAAATTGTACATAAAGGTATTTTAGGTGTTGCCCAAATCATGCAGGAAGCTTGAAGGAGATACCTGTCTCTCTTATGCAGGGCCAAGTGTCCGACACACATATTCACAAATCTAATATAAAGTTTAATATAAAATGCTGAGCTCTGATATTAAATATAGTCAAAACACTTATGGAGGTCCCTTGTTCTTTTTAGAAATATCAGGTGTTAGGAGAGTCTGTGGCTCAAGATGCTGCATTTGGGAGGGGCCATTTTCTTCAGCCCTTCTCCCTCCAACCCAGCACTAAGGAAGGGTGGTGCAATCCTGAAATAGGAAATAAATCTAGGAAATAAATACCAAGGGTCTTCTATCTTTAGTAGATCCTATGCTCACATTATCATAAGGGCAGAGGCCAACATAAAAGGATACATAGACTTTCTCCTCTCAATCTCAAATACAGAAAGCTGTGATAAATATGCTTGATGAGCTGGTCTTTCAACTGAGTCTTCCAACTCCAAGCTGGAAATTGGCCCATCAGAGAATCTTGATACACACACTTTCTTTGTCTGTCTCTTCCTATAGCTCATCAAGTAGAGAAAATAGTAAATTAGAGTGCAAAGGCATCTGGATTGATCATGTCAGCTTTTAAAAAACTTGCGTTTTAGACCTATACTCAAGAATTCCTGCTAGCCCTTATGCCAAATACCAACATCCATAAGAAAGGTGAATATACTTGCTTACGTTCCTTCAATGGATTATATTTGTAGTATCGTAATATAATACTACTTTTTTAAGACTTTTGTAAAAATACACTTAGTCATAGATTGTAAATTAGAACTCATAAAGTTCATGAGTTCAACTTCTTCATTTTAGAGAAAAAGAAACTGGATTGTGATAGATAAAGCTCTATCAAAGATCTTATTTGGGCCGGCTTGGTGGCTCAGGTGGTTGGAGCTCCGTGCTCCTAACTCCAAAGGCTGCTGGTTCGAGTCCCACATGGGCCAGTGGGCTCTCAACCACAAGGTTGCCAGTTCAACTCCCACAAGGGATGGTGGGCTGCACCCCCTGTAACTAGCAACAGCAACTGGACCTGGAACTGAGCTGTGCCCTCCACAACTAAGATTGAAAGGACAACAACTTGATTTGGAAAAAAGGTCCTGGAAGTACACACTGTTCCCCAATGGAATCCTGTTCCCTTTCCCCAATAAAATCTTTAAAAAAAAAAAATCTTATTTAAGTTAAAAGACATGGTATAGTGGACTCTCACTGTTTTTACTATCCAACAGCCATTTGCCCTTCTCATGGTTCCCCAATTTTCCTTAGGAGAATGGCCCCGACCAAAAAAAAGATACATATACAGAGAGTGCCAAAAAAGTGTACTCACATTTTAAGAAAGGAAAACTATAAAAATTCTAATACTCGATATATACCTATAACAAAAGATGAATATGTCATATTTGTCTTCTGCAATTGCAAGAGGTGCTCAAAGTGGTTACTATCAGCATCTGGACACTTCTGATTACGGCAAATTTCTGCTTGAGCAATGTTGACCAAAGTGTCCACTTGTATACATTTTTTTGGCTCCCCTGGTATACTTTCTCTGTCTATGCCATTTGAGTAGAGCAAGTAACATGAGCATAAAAAAATCAGCGCACAGCATTTGCTCTGATCACAATATTGGTTTACATATAGGCAATGACCCAATCAGAACAAAAGAGACAAAATGAGATTTTGCTGGTAATGCTGAGACAAAAACCTTTACCCTTCCCATAGAGTTGAAGTACAAGGATGTAAGATCCAGAGACACTATAGCTATCCTACAGCCACAAAAGGCCAATCTATGTAAGAATTAAACCAAAGGAGAACAGAACAGAGAGTATGTTTTCCTTTTTCAGACCATGCTTGAAGTCAGCCTGAGCCCTTGAGTTTTCATATACATTGAGCCAATAAATTCCTCTTCTAACCTAATTTTGGATGTCACTATAGATGCACTTTGTATTCCTCTGCCCAGGACACCCTTCCCCCAGATAACCACAAGGTTAGCTCTATCCCTTCCTTCAAATATTTACTTAAATGTCACCTTCTCAATGAAACATTTCTTGACTTCCATATTTAAAATTGTAACCATCACCTTCATCATCTTCTTCCCCCTTTTGTTCCTCTGTAGCTCTTATCAGTATCTAATACTCTCTAGAGTGTATTTACTTCCTTCATCGTCTGACTTTCCACTAGCATGTCAGCTCAATGAAGGCACAGATCTTTGCTATGTTCACTGTTGTATTCCTCAGCTCTGGAAGGAACTATGACATAGCATAGGCTCACAATAAAAATTGGTTGAAGTCATCCATTCACCATATCTGACACATTGCCCATAAATTATTTTCATTTTAAGCATTTTGCTGGTAGCCATGATGGGGACAGTGAACAACCACACTGGCAAACATGCACAAGTTACAAAAGTCTCAGAACCTGACTATGATCTCATTGTCTTTCTTTCTGATTTCTTAGATCCTGACTCCCCCGAGCAAGTTACCTGAAATCCCAAAGACCGCTACTTTTCCTTCTAGAGCATTGAAATTTGACTTCTCCCTCTTCTGGCCCTTATCTTTCAGGAGAGTCCTCTCTTTATCAAAGAAAACAATTAAGAAACACACTATGTGCTATGCAGTCCAAACTGAGTAATTTGTGTCTTTGAGCACCCACAAAGGTTAGAGTGATACCTTTTCTGACTCTTAGATGAATATCGCTTAGTAATTATCTCACAATCTTCAAGAGCAAGAAAGATACCTGTTTTCTGCTATTAAAACCTACACCCTACCCACCCCCCTCCTTTATAATGGCTAAGATGAGAAAACACCCAGAATGCATCCCTGCAAGATGCCATTTATATTTACCTCCTGTGTAGCTCTGAGTATAACCACAGCTTTTCCTGTTCCTTCCCATGTTCTTTCCTGTGACTTCAAATTAACACATAGGCCCCAGGAAATTCTCTAAACCCTCTGTGGCAGTCCAAAGCTAATTGTGCTATGTCACTTTTTGAACACTTTTTGATGTTTTTTTTTTTTTTTTTAATATACCATCTATTCGTCCAAATGGAATACTTGGCAAAACCAGGCTGAAGAAAAACTCATTTTGTTGTGAGTATAATTAAGAGCAATAAACCTGCAGCCTTGGTAAAACTCAGGCACTGCCTTTCCTTTGTGAGAGCAGGTTTAAACAGACAAAGGCCAAATTTTTCCATGAGCATTTATGTCCTCGGCTAAGGTACAGCTGACAGCATAAACAGACTAGTTAATCATTATTTCCTGATTATCATTATCCACCAGAATTTATTAACTAGGTTATCAAGTTAGCTGTGCAAAAGAAAACCAAATAAAAATGAAGGAAGATATCATTAACCAGGCAGCACTAGGGCATCGATTTCTACTCCGTGGATTTCCACTGAACTCATCACATATTCCACCTTCATCTCCACAATTAACATCCTCACACATTTGTGAATACTGGTGAAGATTAAGGTACAATCAGAGGACACTGGTTCAGATGGGCTTTCGACTCAAACTTTGCTGTCATTAGAAGCACGATATAATACTCCAAACATTATGAACATTTCAACTTTTGCAACCCTTTCTTATTCACTTTGATAAGCAAACCCTTGTGTTAGTGGTCATTCTTGAACAAAAACCTGACTATTCTCCTGGCTGCCTAGAGGCTACCTATGGTGTGGATAAGACAGATAACTATTCTCTAGGAGATACCACCTACTGGAGAAGCGGTAAGTGTGTTGGGATCAGAGGAAAGAGAGAGATGAATTCAAAATGGCTGGGGGTGGACAGTTTCTGAAAGGAGATGGGGTAAGGATCATGGCCAGACTTTTATAGATATCAGTGTATTCATTCACTAAGTATTTAGTGTATGCCCCTGTGCTGGATACAGGGGAGACAACGGTGAGCAAAGTGGTCCAGATCTCTTCACTCACAGAGTTTAGAGTAAGGTGGGCAGACAGTCCTTAATCAAATGATCCCACGAATCTGTGTATAATTATAAACTGTGTATCTTTTAGTATCGGAACTATGATAGTGTTTAATCTAACTAGTGTAAGAGTGGGAAATGGGGAAGGCTCCCTGGGAAGGGATCATGGAAGGCTTCCTTGAAAAGTGATTTTGGAGGGAGATCTGGAGAATGAAAGACAGTTATACACCCAAGTGCAGCTGGCAGATAAGCTGGGGAGGGCACTGCTGGCAAAGACTGCAGTGGGAGAGGGCAATCAACTGAAAAGAGCCTGTGTGACAAGAGCACAGGGAGACGGAACAGAGATCAGCAGCAAAGAGATTGTGGGATTTGTCCAGGGAATTACAGTACACAACCCTGGCTAAAGAAAAACATGGATGGCAGGATACAGGCTAAACTGGATATAATGATTAGGGCCCTTCACATTCTGTAAGAATGTGCGGAGCAGGTTAGAGGGTTTGAACTATATTCTATAGGCAACAACAAATCATTATAGGACCATAATGACAGGGGTCAAACTTATTTAAGGATGATTGTTTTAAAAGCAGTATTAAAATGGATTTTGGTGACATGAGAGAGTGGGGATGCTAATTAGGGGAAAATTGTAACAGCCAAGTAAGAGGGAACAAGATCTTGAACTACTGCAGTGCAAACTGAAAGAACTAAATGGTGTGGAGACACTATAAAGTAGAATCAACAAATTTGGCGGCTAATTGCATGTGGATGTGAAGGGAGACGTGGGGGACAAAGAGAGAGAAAAAAGCTCAAAATGACTGAAACGTCATTTTGTTGGCGTTTCACATGAAACGTCATGTGTTGAGCATAAACATTATAGGGAGGGCACCAATATCAGAGTTTGGGAATAAGAAGAGTCAGAGACTTTGAGGACGACAGATTTTCTTCTGATATGTTATCATGACATGCGGGGCGGACGAGTTGCAAATTCTGATAACCTGGACTTCTTTGGAAGTTGTGTTTGGAAATAAAGGTATACAGGTCAGTCAACCAACAGTGTTTACTGGTTACTTACTATGTACCAGACATTATTTTATCCATCGAAGATAGAATTAGAAATTAGACCTAATTTCTGTCTCCATGGAATAGGACTTGTATATGAAAGGTAGTTGGCGAAAACCCCATCGGAACCCAAAAGCCACATGATTAACCCCAAAATAAACCATAAACAAATGATACATAAATAAGATAACAGTTCAAAGAAGTATCTACTATCTGGCATGAAATTTGGAAAGTATAGCATTGTGAAGGTTAAGGCTCTCCTCTTAGGAGAGACATTACGATGCAAATTCAAGTCACCAACTAACATCAGAGGAGAGGTAGATTTTAAAAGCTCCTTGTGAATTTCATCCAAGAATATAGAGGACACAGCAAAGGAGAGGATAAATAATAGATTGTTGTTCTTTGGAAAAGAGAAAAAATAAGACATAGGGAAATCCCACTAGCAAGGACATTTACACATCTTGGCCATTCATCAACATTCAGAGTATATATTGAATTTCAGGAAAAAAACTAAAGTGCCATTTTTACTTCCAAGTAGGTACTAAAATTATCCCATATTGGAGCAGCAAAAGTGCTAGGATTTTCAGGCCTTATCATTTTGGGGCATAAATAGATAATAAACTAAATATAATATACCAACTAAAATTATCTTCAAAAGAAATGAACAACAAAGGATCATTAAGTGTTCAAAATAAGAAAGGAAGTTTGAAACCAAAAATTAAATAAATAAATTTGATTAATTTAAAAGCTAAAAACCAAACACAGATACATACAAACATATACTTAAATATACAGTATATATTTACATATACAGATATATAGCTATATAAAGATTACATAGATAGATAGATAGATAGATAGATAGATAGATAGATAGATAGAAGACAGAAAAGTAAGCCAAAATATTAAAAGAAAAAATGTTAAGCAGGAGATTAAAATGAAAATGTCTATGTCATGCAACTTGTCAACAAGTTATTAAATAAATATCTGGTCTATTTAACTAGCTAATGTTAAACGTCCTTGGAAGAGTAAATGTTGAAAAATAATTCTAATGGGGGCAAAGGGGACTTATTCAACTATTAACTACTTTAAATCCACAATAATTAAAATAGTGCACCTTAGGCATGCAAATCAATGAAAACAG
Source organism: Rhinolophus ferrumequinum (assembly GCF_004115265.2). Lineage (NCBI taxonomy): Eukaryota > Metazoa > Chordata > Mammalia > Chiroptera > Rhinolophidae > Rhinolophus > Rhinolophus ferrumequinum. Next base: position 83,532,354 of record NC_046293.1, read on the forward strand.
AGTCCAGACATAGACCCAAATATGGAAATTCAGTAAATCAAAAACGTTCATCTCAAACCAGTTGTGAGGATTGAGCAATGTCTACATAAATGACATCAGAATAATCAGAAACTCATTTAGAAAGATTAAGTATGATCTCCACAGAAAAAGGGTTATCTTGATTCCACTGATTTGGTCCTTAGAACCTTTTGCTCTGGTGTTATCAACACAAACAATTTTAATAATCATAATTTTACCAATTCTGATTACTTTTCCTTGGGAATTTTTCTGAAATTAAACTATTTTTTTCTTTTTTGCTATATAACATAATTAAAACATTTCTCTAATTATCATTTTTCCATGTTTATCTTATCAAAAATTATTTTCATTGAGACTAAGATTTTTTTTCCCATGTAAATCTTATGGCTTATAGCAAATTGTTTTATCCTTACCAAATCTCATTAATTAAAGCTTCTGCCACTCTTAGTTTTCTTCTATGACTATCATTTTTATCAAGTAAAATTTTTCCAAAGTCAAATACTGCAAATACAAATTTGCCAAGGACACTTATTCTTCTGGAAGCACTAGTTAATAACTTATTTTACCATGTGCACTTGTAACTGTCAGCTTTAATTTGTGCCAGTTACAAAATGGTGGTGTCAAAATGTCCTACATCGAATTCTTATGTCACAATTTATACACAGATAAATTCCAAGTGGGTAAGAAACTGTATAATAAGCACAAATAATAAAATATTAGAGGGAAACCATAGCACAATATACATAAATATTAGAAAGAAAACATAGCGGGCTCTATATACCAGGGGTGCCAAAAAAATATATACAAGTGGACACTTTGGTCAACGTTGCTCAAGCAGTAGTTTGCCATAATCAGAAGTGTCTGGATGCTGATGGTGAACACTTTGAGCACCTCTTGTAATTGCAGAAGTCAAATGTGACTTGTATTCATCTTTTATTATTGGTATATATTGAGTATTAGAATTTTAATACAGTTTTCCTTTCTTAAAATTTGTATACATTTTTTATATATATATATACATATATATATATATATACATATATATATATATATATATATATATATATATATATATGTATATATATATATATAAACCTTAGAGGAAAAGGAAAAAAAAGCCTTTCTAAGCATAACCCAAAAAACTAAAGCCATAAAGGAAGTTTGACTCCCTTTACCCATCCCAGATGAGCCATAATACTACTAGCATTTTTCAAATGTTGCATGAAGGGTGATCTAGGAGTCTGAGAGTCAGGATTTCTTGCCGTGGGAGAGGATGGGAGTAAAGGGCTGATTAATAACAGATGTAAGTGGGGACAATGGATAGTCAAAGGTCAGTGGAAAATATATGTAGGATTGGAGCTCTTAAATTAGTTTCAAATATTTTTTTGTCATTACAAATGTAATACAGCATCACAATTAAATATTTTAAATAATCCAACAATTTTAGCATACAGTAAAAGTACCCATTGTCTCTAAATCTACTTACAGGAAAAAATAACTACTGCTGCTGGTTTGATGAGTATCATTTCAGGTCTTTGTTTTAGTTTGTTCATCTTTTTACTTATTGCCCTTAGATGCTGGTCCCAGAAATTGGAAGTCTGGGTATGATTGTTTTATTTCAATGCAAACACAACACACCCTCAGATGGAGCCTATCTCTCTCACATATAATTTTTAAATGACATCATAATATACAGAGTTGATCTATCTAGTTTCATGGATTTGAATATTATCTGTACACATCTGGGCATAGTTCAAGAAGAGATGGAAGGAAGAAATTGAGACATTCATCAGAAAGTAAAGATTACTACCGTACTGGTACTTTTAGGACTTTCTTTTACTTTTTTTTTTTCCTCTTTAATATAAAAGAAATGCAGTATGAAACTACAAAGAAAAGAACAGTCACCCACAATCCACCGTACAGCGTCAACCGCTCAAACTTTTGATGAAGGAAGATTCCATGTTTAATATACCCGGAACAGCTGTGGCCAACAATCTTGTGAAAGTCAATAAGATGTCCCCAGCACCATAAGATAAAGTGGAATAGGTAGGAAGCTACAGACCACACACCCAGTATCCCCTGACAAACAGGATGAGGAGGAAACAAAACCCTGGTCAAAGACTTTTTTTTTTTTAAAAAAAACACACTGTTCAAATGAACAAAGTCAGAACTCTGAGCACAAATACAAGACACTAGTTACGAGATGGACAGATCCATTGATAAGCAACCTTGAGCTACAAACCTGTACAACACTGTGGATTGGCAAGACCCTGGAAAGTGAAAATGCCACACTAAGAAGCTATATCGTCAGATTCCTCCCACCCTAACTTTTCCCCTTAGAGTTCCACTCAAATTGAACACATATCCTTGGGACATTTCAAACCTGAAGTTATTTGTATCAAGACCAGCACAGGAGTCAACTGTTGTAGAGCAGACTACAGGAAGGAAGCTATAGCAAGAACTTCAGAAACTAGTTCCATTTTAAGCTAGAAGAAAAGGAAAGTGTCTCAAATGGTAGTACTAACAACTTCAGATAAAGGTGATGGAAATACTAGGATTGTGGAGAGCTTCTTTCTCATCCAGCTCAACACTCTCAGACTTTAGAACTGGTCAGAAAAGTGCATTAAGCACCCACTCTGTGGTTCTGCAAAAAGCTTGAGGCAAGGATCGAACTTATTCTGTAAAAGGTAAGACAGCAAATATTTTAGGCTTCACAGACTATCTAAAGTCTCTGAAGCAACTACTCAACACCTCAGCCATAGACAATACATAAATGCATGGCAGTGTACCGATAAAACATGACTTTGGGACATTAACACTTGAATTTCAGAGAATTATTGTGTATCGCAAAATATTCTTCTTCTGTATTGTTTTGTTTTTCCCCAATTATTTAAAAATATAAAAATTCTTTTTACTTTGGTGGCAGTACAAAACCAGGTGGCAGGCTGGTTATGGTTCATGTGCTGGCCAGTAGCTTCCTGACGTTTGATCTAAAAGTAAAGTCTCTCTGCTTCAAGTTTACATTCTAACAACATAAAAAAGAGCAAACTGGAGAATCAGGAGGCATTTTTTTTTTCAGGAGGCATTTTAAATGGAGAGGATTTCTGCTTAGGTTGGGTAAGGGAGTCTAGGTGGTGGGAGAATTTTTGGTGGTCAGCAATTCAGTTGGGATTGGGGTAGGATTGTGGAGCAGAAGGCACAAAAGTATAGGAAGACTTCCCGAAGGGGCTGGTACCCAGGGTGTATCTCCATGGAGTTGGCAGTAGCATCAAGGGAGAGAGGGGTAAGAAAATGTCTCCCTATCCAATTATGCATGCTCTATTTTCCCAGAGAATGAGGCCAGTGAAAAGATTAGCAGCAGCAAAGTCAAATTTAATTCATAAGACCTTTCTTTTCCTTTTCTTTTTTATTTTTGCATAAAGATGAGGTTGGTTTTTGTACACAAAAAGCAACAGTCCTCAGATTACCTCTACATCGGGTAGTCCGCTTACCTGTGTGCACAGTTCTTATGCAAATTCCAGCAACCAGTTCAAAATCAGCCTGAGCTTGGCCTTGATGGATTTATTTCTCATTTGCTACAGGCACAGACCACTTCTATTGAAGAGAGAAAAATACCAGCTCCTCTCCAATCGCTTGCCCAGGAGTCCTGGGCCTGCCTGGCAACTAGCCTCTCTGCTCCCTCTCCAGCTTGGGCCTGACATTACCTTGCCATTGAATAGTCTGGCGGAAGAGTTCAGTGCAGGGTTTGCACTTTCCCAGCCATTAGCCAGCTGCCAAAGCATTTCATTATCTTAGGAGTGTTTTGTACATCAAAGAGAGCCCCAAACAGTGTGATCAAGTGGAAGTAACAGCGCCTAGTCAACATTATAACTTGAAGCATTTTTTTTTTTTCATGGATATAATGCCATCTGGCACCCAGGAACAGCAAAGGCCAGTGATGGAAAAACCCTGCCGCCCTGTTTTGCTTCTTGGTGTAACAGTTAATCGTGATAAAGGCCAAGGCCTGAGAGCAACTGCCCTGTTATCTTGCGTATCTATTGTCTGATGCAGGCCAAGTGCCCTGAGCATGCAAAAAGAAAGGCTGCACATGAAACTGCCAGAGGGGAAAAATATCCAGGAGAGCTGGGAAATGGGGCATTATTTGTCTTTCTGTTTGTTTAAATTACTTAGCAAACACACACACACACACACACACACACACACACACACACACACACACACACACAAAGGGGACAAGGATTTAAAGCCTTTGTCTCCTGTTCAAGCTTTAAGACTTTTCTGGGGAAACGTCAAGCAACTGGCTCTGAAATCCTTGAACTAGGCTCTCTTACAACAGCTTAATGTCTTCTGTATTGACACTTGCTTTTGATAAAATTTTGAATCTCTCCGGCCTTCGATTTCCGATCATGGACCATCAACCCTCCTCCAAATCAGACTTCGAAACTCCTTTCTGGTAACAAATTTCTCACTGAGTCTTTTATTGCTCTCTTACAATTAAGGAGAACAAACTTTTCTGACATGGCAGCTAATCGGAAGGTTCTGAATAAATTCGTCTGTAGTATTCAAAATCCTGCTTTCTGGGTAGCTGATTTTCAATTGGCAAATTAGGACAGAAAATACCATGAGTATATCATTGTTTTTATTTTGACATCAATCTTCGCAACACAGAAGACCGAGACACAAAATAGACAATCTCCTTCTCTGCTGAAATGAGGACAAATGATCGAATTTATGGTATTTTTTTTTCCACAGCCTCAAATGTGGTCACCTCAATGCACTGCAACTGTTTATAAACTCTTCAATGATTTTCTTCCACTCATTACACAAACTCCTCCTCCCCCTTCCTATCTTCAACTAACATCCCCTCCCCCATCCATCTCTGCAGGAGGGAAAGCCTGCAGTAGGATATTTCTTCCTCGGGGTTAAGTTCACATCAAGGGATAATTTTGCAATGGCCACATAAGTGATTACAGAAGCTTTTCAAAAGCATGGAAAATTTCTGGGGTAATCGTCACCTATACAGAGTTGTAAGAATCTAGATGATTTTAAAAATAAGTAGATATCACCTAATAATCAACCTGTGGTTTGAAAATTTCTAAGAAAATCCAACTTCATCTATCTTCTCCCACTGTTTTTTTTTTCTCTTCACAATCATAAATTGTAGAAGAATTATAATACACATAAGGGGCTAGATTGTTATTTTAGGCTGGCATAGAAACTGAGCTTAGAGAACTGAAGCCCCCAGAAACCAGCATTAAAAACAAAGTTCTCTGACTTTCAAAATCCTCAATACAAAGACTTTTCCTCACTTTTCTTCCTCTAAGATCAGTGGAAAAGAAACAAAATGTGCCAAAAAGAAAAGCAGTTAAAATATTTAGCAAAGTGAGAAAAAAACGGGAGTTGGAGGGTACATGATAGCCAGGTTTCCAAAACATAGTCGTTAGATACCAAAATGTGTATTATTCATTCACAAAATGTGCATCACACTGAACATTTTATAAAATGCTGTGAATCACTTGTTACAGAAATAAAAGTTTGCTGGAAGAAATTTTCAAGATCATCTTTTGAAGGTAAAGAAACATGAAATCAACAAAGTAACTTAATGGCAGAGCTTAAATAGAATTCAGGACAGGACGTCTAACTACAATGTATTGTTTTTGCCATGGTGTGCACGCATTCATTCATTCACACCTTCAACTAGCACTGGTTGATTACCTACCGTATACTAGATACTGTGGCAAATACTTTTGAGAATACCTTTTACAAACATGAGTAAGAAAAGATTCCTACTGTCGAGGAACGTGTAATCTAATAGTAGAGACAGGTATATAAACTAAAAATTGCAATAGAGAGTGACAAACACTAAAGTAGAGGGAGCAGTACAATGGCAGCAAAAAAAAAAAAAAAAAAATTGATCCGTTATACCAGAAAAGGTCTTCACTGTTCTGACATCACCCTAATGTTAAAATTGTGGTCTGCTCTTGCATTTAAAAAGTCAAATAAGCCTTTGTCCTTAACTTATCCTAGAAAGAGAATCAATTACCTGTGGCATGTCTTAAATTCCACTTTAGGTAAAACTTAATCTGTCTTATGTTTCCTCTGATTATTCTGGATTTGTAGGTGCATAATTTTAAAGAAGTGGGGCTCTGTGGTTTCCCATTGAGATTGTTCTAAAGTGACATTTGCGGCGGGATTTGGCCGACATGCTAAGTAGTTGAAATTTGGAAAGCAGTGGGCAAAAGGAGACTAGTCCAGATGAGAAAATTACACATAATTTCTTTCCTCTCATTTTGTGAAAATCTTAGACCCACAGTTGCTAAGGATTAAAAATAACTTTAAGCAAATACCTATTTCTGCAAGGGTTTGGGTTTGTTTTGTTTTTGTTTTTTTAATTTTGAATCTAAGTCCAAGATTTAAATTTCTAAATTGACTATCCCATCACAATTTCCCTGTAGAATTCATTCTAATCTTAAGGGCTGTCCATTGACATCTTCCTATAGTACTTTGAGAGTCTCAAATGTTCATTCTATTTTTCCCCAAAGAGGTAAATATTCCTAAGTGGAAAGTTAGTGACTACCTTGAGTTGGTACCTGATTCTGGGCAAAGACGGTGAGTTGGAAGGGGAATGATATTATATTATGGAGTTTGCTTTGAGTCTAGCTTGATAGGCAGATACAGAATACAAACAAACTCTCAGTCTGCTTTAAATCTTCCCGAATCTCTAATTTGGCACCTACCAGTCTCAACCTAGGCAAAAGCAAGTTAGGATAATATACTTATATGACAGAATTGTCTTTATTTTTTTTCTCTCTAAGTAAGTTTTAAAAAAATACTCAAACTGTAATCAGTTAGGAATAGTAATTTCCTAAAGATCGTCCCCTTCCCTTGTTCTTTCTCTTTTCTTTTAACTCTCCCTCTCCCTTTCCCTCCCCTGTTTCTGTCTCTGTCTCTATCCTACATCATAAAACTAGAGAACAGATGGGCATTCAAGGAAAATAAAAGGCAGATGAGACTTAGCGTACACATTATAAACTAAAATTAATTTTATACTGTAATAAAGAATAAACATTTATTTGAGCAAAAGGAGCTGCAGCCGGAGTGATACGAGTACACATGCAGTTAGCAACCTAAATTGTGTGCCACCAAGACAAAGGGAAAGTCATCTTTTAAAGTTCCTGCCCAGGTTCCCAATTAGGTCCATTTTATGTAAATGAGGTATCCAAATTCGTACACTTCTGATTGGTTCGAATCTTGCAGCCTTGATTGGTCAGCATTATACATCCTGATTGAACATTATGGAGCAGTTCTGATTGGATATGACAGGTCTTAGTTCATTGGTCAAAAGGTAAAACCGGGAACTCCCTTATAATAATTGACTCTAGCTGGACATAGAGCAAGAAGCCAGGACTTCAGTCTGAAGTTTTTACCTGTATACAGAATATGTGAGGAACCCCAGACAGCAAATGGCTGCTAGACTCTTATTATTCATAAAATTTGGGCCCTTGGTTGACCATGGGGAGTCCATTGCAGCAGATAAATTCCTTCTTGGGGTGCATATCAAATGAATTTTTCTTCTCAGGGTCTACAACATAATTTACCATACCATTGGTATAGTGTTTTTACTGGTTTATAAAAATATTTCCGGATATAAATAATAGTATCTGCCTCGAAGAGGTGTATTAAATATGCTAATGGAATTAAAAGATTCTATAATCATTCTTTGTACATAAAACACTGTCAATAAATGTTAGATGGTATTATTATTTTTACTCATGCTATTATTTTTATCACTGTTATTATAGTCATAGTTTGCATAACCATATACCGAACAAAAGGTTCAAGTACAAGTTGACATTTAGTGGATCATAATATAACTTAATTTAAGAAAGACTGATTCTATTTCTAAACCCTAAATTCCTATTAATGTTTGACTACTTAAAGAACAGTCACACTCAATTTATTCCATAAACTAAAAAGTACAACTAACTATATCTTGAGTGTGACATTATTTGGAAGTTTGCTATAAAAGATTTGCCTTTAAAATAATTCTGAATAATTCTAAATCCCATGGAAAACCAATCGCAACCCAACTCTGGCTTACCTCTCCAGCCTTCACAAATGCCACTTTCCATTCTGTCCATCTGATGTGCCCGACATAATGGGCAATTAGCCATTTCCCAAGCGTGCCTTGTAGTTTTATGCCATTCCACTTCTGTATGCATGTTGTTCCTTATGCCTAGAATATCCTCCCCTGCTTTTCCTTCCAAATCTATTGTAAAGCCTTCCACTTCTTACCCAGCCAGAAAATACAATAATCCCCCTTATCCATAGTTTTACTTTCCACAGTTTCAGTTACCTGTGGTCAATAGCAGTCCAAAAATATTAAATAGAAAGTTCCAGGAGTAAACAATTCGTAAGTTTTAAATTGTGCCCCATTCTGTGTTAGCATGATGAAATCTCACACCGTCCCACCCTGTACCACCCAGGATGTGAATCATCCCTTTGTCCAGAATCTTTATGCAACCCTCTCCCATTAGTCACTTAGCAGCTGTCTGGGTTATCAGGTTAACTGCCACGATATTGTAGTGCTTGTGTTCAAGTAACCCTTATTTTACTTAATAATAGCAAAGTGCAAAAGTAGTGATGCTGACAATTCAGACATGCCACAGAGAAGCCATAAGTGCTTCCTTTAAGTGAAAGGTAAATATGAATAGAAAAAAACACAGTATATATAAGTTTTGATACTATCCTCGGTTTCAGGCATCCACTGAGGGTCTTGGTACGTATCCCCGAAGGGATAAGGGGGGACTACCGTATCCCTCTTCTCTGCTTGCAAAGTATATTCTTCATTCTACATTGTGGGATACGGCCTTCCCTTTATTAGCCATATCCCACAATGTGGAAATCCTTTGTTCACAGAAATGCTTTATTCACAGGCCTGTGATCTCCTTCAGGGTTACAGCCTGTGTCTTACTGGAAAATATTTCCAGTACCAAGCAGACGTCTCTCACATAGGAAGAATTTCTTTACTGTTTGCCAGATTTCAGCAAATATATTTCATGCAGGAAAGACCAGACTCATGACATATTACTAAGCTCCTGGTTCAGAGTTGAGAATAGAGCTAAGCCAGAAAAAAAGGCTGTCCACTTGATTTCTTTATAGTTGCTATGTCAGTATTTAATGGAGATACCAAAACAATTTCTTATGTAAAATTATAGTAACAATAAAAATAATAGCCATTTGTTGAGCACTTACTATACTCCAGCCACTATTCTCAGATTTTACAAATATTAACTTGTTTAATTCTCAGAAGGAGCCTATTAGTTATGTTCTCCTATTATTCCCATTTTATAGATTAAAAAAAAAAAAAAAGAGGAACAGAATGGTCTTTGCCCAAGGTCATACAGCTAGGGAAATCTTGACATAGAATGTGACAGCAGAATTTGAACCCAGGGAATTTCTGCAGTGGCAGATTCTCTAATCACCACCACCTTTTTTGAGGTTGGTTAAGGAGACTTAGACTAATAGTAGATAATAAATAGACTTATTCCAATCATCTAAAAGCTGTTAAATGGGTTGATAATGACAAGTTTCAAATTCTTATTTTTCACTACCACTAACTACAAATATACCAGCTTTCAATGACCAAATCTATGACATATAATGTCCACTGAAAGTACTTTTCAGGCTTTCCCTAATCTGGCCTCATTTCCCAATCCTGTTTTCCCCCACTAGTTTCACATATCTCCCATTTGGGAGATGTTCCACAGTCGGTAACATTGGTTGGTAAATGTTCCACAATTACCAACCCATTCCCCTCCTTCTGCCTGCTGTCCTCAGTACAGAGGCAGACTGCTTCAAAAAGATTGCATACAGAAGGACATCCATGATGGCGGAGTAGATAAAAACTGCGCCTGCTTCCTTCCGTGAGCCAATTAAAATTACAACTGAATTATAGAACAATCAACCTGGAGAGCCATCTGAAGTCTGGCTGAACAGAAGTTTTATCACTAAAATATAAAGAAGAAGCCACGCCGAGAATTGTAGGAGGGGCAGAGACACAAAACGTTCTGGCCCCAAATCTCTGTCTGGTGGTTGAGAACTAGAATGGTTATCTTGGCCACTGAGGTTCCCCCCTGAGGAGAAAGAGACCCCAGCCCAACACCGGCATCCCCAGCCCAAAGTACTGTTGCCAGAAGAGGAGCCCCCACAACATCTGGCTGCGAAAAACTGACCAGGTGAGATGGAAAGCTGCAAAACCCAGACATCCTCTTAAACAGCCCACACACAGACTCTCTCAATCCCAAGCACTCACCTTGGGCTTCGGTGGAGGGACACTGACTTGGGGGGAACATCAAAGGCATATGGGGGACAGACTGAGGTTTGTGGCTTTAAAGGAAGGGCTGGAGGACAACCTCCATTTTCCCTGCATGGGATCCTCTTCTCCTACAGCTGGCAGGCAGGAACCATCTTTCCTGTGTTGAGCCCACCCTCACAGGCCAAATCTGAATCTGATTGGTCTGGTGAGCTTCACTGGGACCCAGCCCCACCCAACTTGCCCAACACCTGAGGCACTTTCTCTAAGAGCAGATGGCCCTACACACATTGCACTCTTTCTTGGAAAATTATTGGAGGCAATGGGCCCCAGGTGGATGGCAGCTGGCTTCAGTGTGCTCTGAGACTTTTGCTGAGTAGCTGCAGGCCCAGCACTGGCACCAAACCAGAGTCTATATTAACCTGTTGACCACTACTCTTCCCACTTCATTGACTACCTGAGATCCTGCCTCACCCAGCTGGCGTACCGCATCAGGCTTTATGAGTGGCTGAATATCCAGGCAGCCGGCAAGTGGCAATAGGCCTCAGGGTGTCCTGGCATTTTGTGGAACTATCCCAGACCTCGTACTGATGGACTTTGTCCTTCATTTTACAACATGCTCTCTCCCACGTGCCTCCAGCGTAAGCACAGTCACCAAAAATAAATAAATAAATAAAAAAGTGCGGATCACTTTGTAGCTCCTACCAGGTACTCTCTGGCCAATCACCAGCAGTGGGTGACCTGGATCTGCACTGGAGCCTCTCCTGAGAGGCCCCAGAACCAACATACTTGGAGATTGGCTTCAGATCACAGCAGAGCACTGCCCAATTAGCCCCACAACCGGCACACCTAAAGGGTGGTCTCAACAGGCACCAGAGCCGACTGGAGCAAACCCCACTCCGTGGGATAAGCCCCACCTCCCACCCCACCCCCCACAGCATCCTATAAGCTGTGGACATGGGGAAACCCCACAGCCAATTAGCCTGAGGTCCAATCCCAACCACTAACATGCCAATAGCAATCAAGGCTCAACTATAACAGGAAGGCACATATACCCACACAAGGGACACTCTGGAGCACATGGAACAGGTGATCAGGGAGACTATACCAGGGCATATCTACTACATAAGGCCACCTGGCCAACACTGGGAGATATAATAGATCTACCTAAAACATAGAAAGGAACAGGCAGCCTAAATGAGGAAACAAAGAAATACATCCCAAATGAAAGAACAGGAAAAAACTCCAGAAAAAGAACTAAACGAAATGGAGGCAAACAACCTACCAGATACAGAGTTTGAAACAATGGCTATAAAGACACTCAAGGAACTTAGTGAGAATTTTCACAAAGAGACAGCAAGCATAAAAAAGAACATAAAAACTACAAAAAATAACCAGTCAGAAATGAAGAATACAGTAACTGAAATGAAGACTGCCCTAGAAGGAGTCACCAGCAGACTAGATGAAGCAGAAGATCGAATCAGTGATTTGGAAGACAATGTAGCAGAAAACACCCAATCAGAACAGCAAAAAGAAAAAAGAATGAAGAAAATGAAGATATTTTAAGGGACGTCTGGGACAACATCAAGCATAACAACATTCGCATCATAAGGTAACTATCCTCGCATCATAGGGTAACCACAAGTAGAAGAGAGAAAGCAAAGGATCGAGAACGTATTTGAAGAAATAATGACTGAAAACTTTCCTAACCTGGTGAAGGAAATAGACATACAAGTCCATGAAGTGCAGAGAGTTCCAAACAAGATGAACTCAAACAGGCCCACACAAAGAATCATTATAATTGGAATGGCAAAAGGTTAAAGACCAAGAGAAAATCCTAAAAGTAGCAAGAGAAAGATAACTAGTAACTTATAAGGGAGCTCCCATGAGACAGTCAGCTGAATAGAAACTTTGCAGGCCAGAGGGATTAGCACAAAATATTTAATGTGATGAACAGCATGGACCTACAATCAAGATTACTCTACCCAACAAGGCTATCATTTAGAATCAATGGACAGATAAAGAGATTTCCAGACCAAAAAAAGCTAAAGGAGTTCATCACCACCAAATCAGTATTACAAGGAATGTTAGAGGGACTTCCTTAAGATGTAGGGGGAAAAAGATAAAAATTATGAATCATAAAATGGCAATAGCTACATATCTATCAACAATTACTTTCAATGTAAATGGATTAAAAGCTCCACTCAAAAGACAGAGAGCTGAATGGATAAGAAAACAAAACCCTTACATACACTACCTACAAGAGAATCACTTCAGATTGAAAGATGCACAGAGATGGAAAGTAAAGAGATGGAAAAAGATATTTCATGAACTTCGATAGGAATGGTGGCAGTGAGGTGGACTTCTTGAGTTCTCCTCTGGAGCTTACCACAAATTGAACATCTATAACCCATCAAAGGACTCTCTGCTCAAAGGACACAGAACAGCTAAGAGACTCGTATGAGGATTACTTGAAGGTGATTTGCTGTGTTCTGAAATTGCCCTAAACCAGGGCCCAGCTCAAGATGCACAAGATTCAACACAACACCAAATCAGAGTACTACCAGGTTTCACCTACAAGTGACACACCCAGAGGGAATTCTCTACAGGCACAAGAGCCCATAGAGGCCAACCCCCATTTAAGTGGTCAACCCTCATGCAGCAGAACATCCTCCTGTGGGCAGAGCCAAGTCTCACAAATACTCAGCTTAGGAATCAATCCCACCTATTCACAAGCTAAAAGCAATTAAAGTTCAAATTTAACAGGACAATATACACAACACAAGAGTCACCTTTGGAGCACACGCAGAGGAGAAGAAGGAAGTGGTGCAAGTCAAATATAAAGGACACATACTACAGAAGATAACCCAGCAAAAACTAAGAACCCTAGGGGATCTACATAATACATCGAAGCAAACACAGAGAGTCAGCCAGAATGGGGAAACAGAGAAACATGTCTCAAATAAAAGAATAGAAGAAACCTCCAGAATTGGAACCAAATGAAATAGAGGTTACTAACTTATCAGAGACAGAGTTCAGAACACTGATGATAAGAATGTTTAAGGAACTTAGTGACAAATACAGAAGGATAGAGAAATCATAATGAACAACCAGTTATAACTAAAGAATACAATAACTGAAATAAAGAACACACTTGAAGGAATTATCACCAGGTTAGATGAAATAGAGGATCGAATCAGCGACTTAGAAGACAAGTTAGCAGAGATCACCCAAATGGAATAACAAAAAGAAAAAAGAATAAAAATCAATGAAAATGGTTTAAGAGATCTCTGGGATAACATCAAGCGCAACAACATGCGCATCATAGGAATACCAGAAGGTGAAGAGAGGAAGCAAGGGATTGAGAACATATTTGAAGTAATAATGTTCGAAAATTTCCCTAACCTGGTGAAGGAAACTGACATACAAGCCCAGGAGGTGCAGAGAGTTCCTACCAGGATGAACCCAAACAGGTCCACACCAAGACACATTATAGTTAAAATGGCAAAGTTTAAAGACAAAGAGAACCCTAAATGTAGCAAGAGAAAGACAGCGGGTTACATACAAGGGAACTCCTATAAGACTATCAAATGACTTTTCTACAGAAACATTGCAGGCCAGGAGGGAGTGGCAGGAGATACTCAAAGTGATGGAAAACAGACAACCTAGTTTGCTTTATCCAGCAAGGCTATCATTTAAAATTGAAGGAGAGATAAAGAGCTTCCCAGCAAAGAATAAGCTAAAGGAATTTATTACCACCAAGTCAGCATTGCAGAAATATTAAAAGGGCTTCTGTAAATAGAATAAAGATGAAAACAATCTAACTACAAATTTAAAAAATGGCAATTACTATGTACCTATCAATAATCACTTTAAATGTAAATGGATTAAATGTTCCAATCAAAAGACATAGGGTGGTTTAGTGGATAAAAATGCAAGACCCTTGTATATGCTGTATACAAGAGAATCACCTTAGATCAAAAGACACACACAGGCTAAAAGTGAAGGGTTGGAGTAAGGTATTTCATGCAAATGGAAATAAGAAAAAAGCTGGAGTTGCAATACTTACATCTGATAAAATAGACTTTAAAATGAAGAATATATTAAAAGACAGAGATGGGCACTATATAATAATAAAGGGATCAATCCGGCAAGAGGACATAACTGTAGTAAACATCTATGCCCTCAACATAGGAACACCTAAATATATAAAACAGATATTGACTGACATAAAGATAGAGATCAACAGTAACACTATCATTGTAGGGGACTTCAACACACCTCTGACAGCAAGGGACAGATCTTCCAGACAGAAAATCAATATGGAAAAAACGGCCTTAAATGACACATTGGACCAGTTGGATTTAATCGATATTTTCAAAGCATTTCACCCCAAAGCTGCAGAATACGCATTCTTCTCAAGTGCACATGGAACATTTTCCAAGATCGACCACATGTTAGGCCACAAAACAAGTCTTGATAAATTCAAGAAAATTGAAATCATACCAGTTGTCTTCTCTGACCACAGTGCTATGAAATTAGAAATGAACTACAGGAAAAAAACTGGAAGACACAACAATTCATGGAGGCTGAATAACATGTTACTAAATAATGAATGGGTCAAACATGAGATCAAGGAAGAAATCAAAAGATATCTCGAGACAAACGAAAATGAAACCACGACGACCCAAAATCTAATAGGATGCAGGGAAAGCAGTCATAAGAGGGAAATTCATAGCATTGCACACTTACCTAAAGAAACAAGAAAAATCACTAATCAACAGTTTATCTTCACTGTTAAGGGATCTGGAAAAGAACAGCAAAATAAGCCCAAAGGGAGTACAAAGAAGGAAATAATAAAGATCAGAGCGGAAATAAATGAAATAGAATCCAGAAAACAGTACAAAAGATCAATGAATCCAAGAGTTGGTTTTTAGAGAAGATAAATAAAATCAACAAACCTTTAGACAGACTCATCAAAAAAAAGAGAGAGAGGACCCAAATTAATAAAATCAGAAATAAAAGAGAAGTGACAATAGACACCATAGAAATACAAAAAAAATAAGAAATAACTATGAGCAACTACATGCCAACAAATTTGACAATCTGGAAGAAATGGACAATTTTCTAGAAGCATACAACCTTCCAAGCAAACTAAAGAAGAAACGGAAAATCTGAATAGACTGATTACCACCAGGGAAATTGAATAAGTAATCAACAATCTCCCAACAAACAAAAGCCCTGGACCAGATGGCTTTACAGGTGAATTTTAAAAAACATTCAAAAAAGAATGATCACCTATTCTCCTCAAGATCTTCCCAAAAAATCCAGTAGGAGGGAAGGCTCCCAAACACTTTTTACGAGGCTACTATCACTCTGATCCCAAAATCAGACAAAGACACTACAAAAAAAAAGAAAACTACAGGCCAATATCTCTAATGAACATACATGCAAAAATCTTCAACAAAATATCAGTGAACAGAATTCAGTAATACATTAAAAAGATCATACACCATGATCAAGTGGGATTCATTCCTGGTATGCAAGGGTGGGTCAACATCCACAAATCAATTAATGTGATACACCACATTAACAAAATGAAAAATAAAAATCATATGACCATATCAATAGATGCAGAAAAAGCATTTGACAAAATCCAGCAGCCATTTATGATAAAAACCCTTAAGAAAGTGGGAATAGAGGGATCATATCTCAACATAATAATGGCCATATATGATAAACCCACAGCTAACATCATACTCAATGGGGAAAAGCTAAAACTATTCGCCTTAAGATCAGGAACAAGGCAAGGTTGCCCACTTTCTCCATTTCTATTCAACATAGTGCTGGAAGTTCTAGCCACAGCCATCAGACAAGAAAAAGAAATAAAAGGCATCCAAATCGGTAAGGAGGAAGTAAAATTGTCATTATATGCAGATGACATGATACTATACAGAGAGACCCCTAAAAACTCCACCAAGAAACTATTATTAAGAGCTGATAAATGAATTTAGTAAAGCAGCAGGATACAAAATTAATGTTCAGAAATCAGTTGCACTTGTATATACCAATAATAAAATACCAGAAGGAGAAATTAAGAAAACAATCCCATTTACAATTTCTTCAAAGACTATAAAATACCTGGGAATAAATTTAACTAAAGAAGTAAAACATCTGTACTCAGAAAATTATAAGACACTGAAGAGAGAAATTAAAGAAGATACAAATAGATGGAAACACATACCATGTTCATGGATAGGAAGAATTAATATAGTTAAAACATCCATACTGCCTAAGGCAATATACATATTCAATGCAATTCCCATCAAACTACCAAGAACATTTTTCACAGAAATAGAACATATAATCCTAAAATTTATATGGAATCATAAAAGGCCCCAGATAGCCTCGGCAATCTTGAGAAATAAGAACAAAGTGGGAGGTATAACGATACTTGACACCAAATTATACTACAAGGCTACTGTAATCAAAACAGCATGGTACTGGCATAAAAACAGACACATTGATCAGTGGAACAGAATAGAGAGCCCAGAAATAAATCCATGCCTATATGGTCATTTAATCTATGACAATGGAAGCAACAATTTACAGTGGGGTAAAGACAGTCTATTCAATAAATGGTGCTGGGAAACCTGGACAGACACATGCAAAAAAATGAAGCTGGACCACCTCCTTACACCATATACAAGAATAAATCAAAATGGCTTAAAGACTTAAATGTAAGATCTGAAACTATAAAATTCCTAGAAGAAAATATAGGAAGAAACTTTACAGGCATTACCTGTAAAATCTTACCGAGTAAGCCACCTGATATATTTACTGATATATCCCCTCGGGCAAGGGAAGGAAGAGAAAAAATAAACATGTGGGAATACATCAAACTAAAAAGTTTTTTCACAGCAAAGGAAACCATCAATAAAACAAAAAGGGATCCTACTGAATGGGGGAAGATATTTGCCAATGATATATCCAATAAGGGATTAATATCCAAAATTTGTAAAAAACCTCACTCAACTCCAAAACAACAAACAACCTGATTAAAAAATGGGCAGAGGACATGAAAAGACATTTTTCTTAAAAGGACATACAGAAAGCAAACAGACATATGAAAAATGATCAACCTCACTAACCATCAGAGAAATGCAAATAAAAACCACAATGAGATGCCACCTCACCCCAGTCAAAATGGCTATCATCAATAAATGAACAAACAACAAGTGCTGGTGAGGATGTGGGAAAAGGGACCCCTTGTGCACTGTTGGTGGGATTGCATATTGGTGCAGCCACTATGGAAAACAGTATGGAGGTATCTTAAAAATCTGAAAATGGAACTACCTTATGATCCGGCAATTCCACTCCTAGGTATCTATCTGCAGAAATCCAAAACTCTAATTCAAAAAAATTTATGCACCTCTATGTTTATTGCAACACTATACACAATTGCCAAAACATGGAAACAAACCGAAATGCCCATTGGTGGATGACTGGATTAGGAAACCATGGTACATTTATACAATGGAGTATTACGCAGCCATAAAGGAGAAAGAAATCTTACCATTTGCAACAACATGTATGGACCTAGAGAACATTACGTTAAGTGAAATAAGCCAGACAGAGAAAAACAAATACCATATGATCTCACTTATATATGGAATCTAAAGAAAAGAATAAACGAATGAACTAATCAGAAATAGTCTCAGAGACACAGAGGAAAAACTGAGGGTTGCTGGATGGAGGGGGCTGGGGATAAGGGGGAAGGTGAGGGGATTAGAAAGCACAGTCAGTAATCACAAGATTGACACGGAGTTACAAAAGTCAATTTGGGGAATTTAATCAATAATGTTGTAAAGATTCTGCAGATTATCTGATGGACACTTGTCTCGTTAGGAAGACCACCTCAGGAAAGCTATAGATGCCTGATCACTGCACTGTACACCTGAAGCTGAAGCTGAACAATAATGATGAATGTCAACTACAATTTTATATATATATATATATATAATATATATATATATATTATATATATATATATATATTATATATATATTACATATATATATATTTACAAGAAGCGGAGTAAAGACTTAGGAATAAAGACAGTGGAAATGTAATGGCTGTGTGCGATGTCAAAGGGATAGTGGATAGGGGGAGGGGGTTTGACACTGTGTGAGGGATATAAATAATAAATGTCTAACTATTACATTGTTTTGTGCACCTGAAACTAGCAACAACAACCAAAAAACATATTTCATGAAAATGGAAATGAAAAAAAGAAAAAAAAATCTAGAGTAGCAATACTTATAACACACAAAACAGACTTTAAAACAAAGTCTATAAGAAGAGACAAAAAAGGATCCAATAATCCCTCTTCAGGGTAATTATCTGAAGAAACCCAAATGCTATTTCAGGGGATGTGTGCATCCATATGTTTATTGCAGCTTTGTTTACAATAGCCACGATACGGAGGCAACCTGGGTGTCTGTCCAGGGATAAATGGATAAAGAGGAGGTGGTACATATAAACAATGGAATATTGCTCGGCCATGGAAGGGAATGGGATCTTGCCATCTATGGTGGCATGGATGGACCTGGAGGGTATTGTGCTGAGTGGAGTGTCAGACAGAGAAAGACAAATGTAATGAGATTTTGCTTATATGTGAACTCTAAAGAACAAAACAAACAAACAAACAAAACAAACTCATAGAGATAGAGAATATATTGACGGTTGCCAGATGGGAGGGTGGTTGAGGGTTAGTGAAAAAGGGAAAGGGATTAAGAAGCACAAAATTGTTACACAGTAGTCATGGGGATACAGGATGTAGCATAAGGACTATAGTCAATAATATTGTAATAACTATGTATGATGTCAGACAGGTCCTAGATTTGTTGGTGTGATAGATGGGAGGAGGTTAGGGGGGCAGGGTGAAAAAGGTGAAGGGATTAAGATGTAGAAACTGGTAGTTACAAGTAGTCATGGGGATGTAAAGTATAGAGAATACAGTCAATAATATGGTAATAACTATGTATAGTGCCAGGTAGGTACTAGACTAGTCAGGGGGATCACTTCTTAAATTATACATATGTGTAACCACTATGTTGTACACCTGAAATTGAATGTCAATTGTAATTGAAAAAATTTTTTAAAAGGGTAAAAAAAGTGAAGAATAAGAGTTTCAAATTTCCAAGTGTAAACAAATAAGTCATGGGATGTAAAGTACAGTATAGGGAATATAGTCAATAACATTTTGATAATATGGTACAATGTCAGAGGTTGCTGGACTTACATGGTGATTACTTCTTTAGGTCTATAAATATTGAATAACTCACTCAAATTTACCATTTATCATAATACCAATCTCCTCACCAGAGCAATTGGTTCAAGGATGAGGAACACAAGCCCAGACTCAATGGTCATAGAGATTTCTTTTTAGGGTTTTGCACGTGACTAAAGAATTTTAAACGTTTTTAGAAGAGGAGCTCTCTTTTTCTGTACTGTGAAGTATAAACTCGTGGGTGGCCTGGGACCTCTGTGGCCATTTTGCCCTCATGAGAGAAGCAGCCCAACACACAAGGGAACGCAGAACTGAAAGAACCGAGAGAAATCAAACAGCAACACTGAAACAAGCCATGCTTGAAACAAAACCTATTTAACAACTTTATAAGAGCAAATATATCCCCCTTTATTTTTTGAAACTACTGCATAATATTTGCAACCCAAATTATTCTAACAGATATATCAGCCCAATGCTGTATTCAAGAAACACACCTAAAATAAAATGACAAAGAAGGTTTGAAAATAAAGGCATGTGGCAAAATTACATCAGCCAAATGTTTGTAAACAGAAAGTAGGAATGGCAGAAGCATAATCAGATAAGAATTCAAGATCATCACCATGAAACACAGAAAAGACTTTAAGCACTTGACATCTAAAAGTACAATTAATAAATTTCTGTACACCAAAAGCTACAGCAGCAAAACATATAAGCCAGAACTCGGACAAAGACAGGTATCACCATAAAAATCACAGTCATTGTGTAAAATTTTGCATCAGAATTTGATGGATCAAGCAGATACAAATAAATAAGGATATAGAAAATATAAATAATAAAAAAAGACAATGTAAAAAAATTGATACTCTCCGTCTCTTCTTCACCAAAAAAGAAATTAGAATATCACATAGGACCTACCACTAGAAAGGGTGTAGGCCCACTTAGTTTTACTGAAAAGTTTAAACTTCAAAATAACAAATAAAAGTTCAGATGGTATTCCTCACTATATCAACTCTTACAATACAACTTAGGACCTGAATATATTCAGAAAAATTTAATAGATGCTTTGGTTTCTAAACTATTGCTACTCACCCTCCAAACCTTAAAAACTAAACATGATCGTATTTTGGTATCTCTATCTGAAATTTTGCTTTCTGAACTCAGGCTCAAAAAGATTTGAATGTTGAGGGAATATTTGTAATTCCTACTTTATCTATCTTATTCAAAATATTTTAGACCCCCAAAGATGATTGAAAGCTACCAAGATGTTTTATGAAACTAGCACAAGTATACCCAAACTTAATAATTTAAAAAAGAAAAAAATAATAATGTACTTATAAAAGTACACGTTCTCAATAAAATATTATCCTATTAAATATAGCATGATCATGTAGATACATTTCAAAAACTATAATTGTTATAGTGGCAATTCAAAGGAAACATTGTATCTATAAAGGTAGAAATATAGATTTTTATATAAATGTATCCCAAAAAAATTCTTAACAAAAACTTTAAATAAAATACAAATACATTATCATCTTTCATTTATCTAAATATTCTCATTCTTAATTTCGTTTCTTATTCTTATACTTCTTTTAAGAAATCTACCTAAATATATTAAAGAACTTTTAATAAAAACAGCAAAAAACTTTTTAAATGGTAATATTTTTAAGCTACTGCCATTAACATCAGAATCAAATTAGGTATTCTTTTTATCACCATTATTTTTCAATATCATTTCAGATGATCTGAATAATGCAATAAGGCAAGAAAAATAAATTAATAGTATATATATTATTTACATTATACATTATATCTAGTATATATATTATATATTATATCTAATATATATATAACTAAATATCTATTAAGACTAATAGGAAAACTTAACAAGGCATCAAAATACAAGAAAAGTGTAGACAAACTAATAGCTTTTTTTATATTAATATCACAGTTAGAAATGGACATATGTAATTATCCCATACACAGTATAGATAGAGCATAAAATATCTAGAAATATATTTAACAAGAAAAGGACATATGGGAAAATTATGTAAAGATGTGAATGGATGTAAAGATACAATTTTTCTAGATAGAAAGTTTTAACATTATCAAAATGTTAATCTTTCCAGGTAAGAACATAAATTTAATATAATTACAACTCGTATTTCCAAAGGTTTTCTTTAAACCTTGTATATATTAAATATTTTATAATATAAAATTTTAGGATGTAATAGAAGAAAAATTTCCTGAATATGAATTTAAAAAATGCCCACTAAAATGTCTAATTACTATGTTGTACATCTGAAACTAATATAATATTGCACCTCAACTGTAACTGAAAAATAAAAATAAAAATTTTAAATGCCCACTAAGCACCATAAATAATTTAATAGAACTCACACTTCCGTCTATAAGATACGAGAAGGCCTGGTCTCCCACGTCCTCACCAGCATAAAATGAACAGCTATAAATAATAATACAGTGAACACCCATCCCTCACCTAAAAAAAAATCAATCAATCAAACAGAACCAACACAGCTAAAAACTCACTGTGTATACATTTTAGATTCCATTCCCCAATCTCTTGAGCTAGCCACTCTCCTGAATTAGGAGTTTACCATTCTCATCCATTGCTTTGTATTTTCACAATGTTATACATATAGAAATGTTTATGTTTTTAAGCTTTACATAAATAATATAAACCTGCATGCATTCCTCTGCTCTTGCATTGTTTTGGAAAACAGTATGTTTTAGAAGATGTTGATGCTTTATTTAGCTCCAGCTCGTTCTAATTTTTCATCTTGCAGTACACAATTCATCCCTGTGTTGGGTCTCCATTTATCTACAAGTTCCCAGTTAGTTTCTTTCATTGCTTTGTATTTTTTCACTTCATTGTGTGTGGTTTTTTTCTCCTGCCTATCCTCCATATCTCTGATTTTTTTTCAGTATTGATTCTGTTCCTTTCAGCTTCTCAAGCAGTTTTCATTACAAAACTGATCATATTTTCCCCTTTAATGTCATTCTTAAGCACGCCAGCTCTCCTTTGCATTCACCATGTTAATTCCTTTGAGACGACAGAGGAAATACAGTCTATTGGTTTTATTTACTGAAATAATTATTATTCTAATATGTTTTATGTAGCACTTTTCTTTTATATGTCACATGCCTTATTCATTCTTCTTTTAATGATTTGTAAGGAAGTCCATTTTTCCTGCTTCTTACTCCACTTTTATTGGGCACAATTGCATCTGGTGCTGATATTTGCCCACTAGCATTGATGGATTATCGTGATAGTGTTTCGATGTTTACCTGGTCCCCTTGAATTGTCCCTTAGGACTCAGCCTGGAAATCTGAACATTTGAAAGACTATAATATGGTTCCTGTCAGAACACTGAGGAGACAGGAGGTAGAGAAAGAAGACATAGGTGGTAAGTAATTAAAGGAATGGTTTTACTGCCTATAGGCACTTTTCCAACAAATGCCTTCATCCTTACCCCAACTAATTCCATTGTTTTTCTCAGTAGACGTTTGACTCTCAGGTGCTCCTCTCTCCCTACTTCCGATTTTCTTCCATCTTGTCCTTTTTTAAGATAAAGAATACTGCCTCTGGTTAGAAGGTCCCTCTTCCCTTCCAGCTCCCCTGCAGTGTGGAAGTGTGCTCAGAGTAGGAATCCATGTCTCCAATCTTCATCTCTGTGAGAATTGTTAGATAGGCCTGGAAAACCTTAGAATTTATTTCCCAATAACTGCACCATTTGAAATGGGGCTAGATCTCTGTTAACTCTGTGTCTTTGCTGAAATTGTCATTATTTAACTGGCAGATCTTCAAAGTCTGTAGAACAAGGCAGTGGCTATTCCATATTTGATGGAGCACTGATATAAACATGAAGTTTTCATGAGGAATAAGGGAATTGTGTCTCTAATATGAATTTGAATTACTCTGGGATCTTGTTAAAATTGCAGAGGTGGGGCCTGAGAATCTGTATTCCTAATAAGCTCCCAGACGACGCAGGTGCTGCTGGCTGCAAACCACACTTTGATTAAAAAGGCTGTGCCTTAGTCAGAGTTCTCCAGAAGAAAAGAACCAGAACCAGTAGGATATATATCTACAGAAAGATTTATTATGAGGAATTGAGTCATGCGATTATGGAGGCTGAGAAGTCCCATGATCTGTGGCCTGCAAGCTGGAGAACAGGAAAGCCAGGGGTATAGTTCAAAGGCCTGAGAGCCAGAGAGCTGACGGTGTAGATTCCAGTCTCAGTCTCAAGGCCTGAGAACCAGGAGCACAGAGAGCAGGACTGACATCTTAGCTTAAACAATTAGCAGAATGAGAGCCCAACCCTCCTCAGCATTTTTGTTCTACTTCAGGTCCTCCATGGCTTGGATGAGGCCCACCCACAGTGGAGAGGGCCAGCTGCTTTATTCAGTCCACCTATTCAAATGCTAATCTCTTCCAGAATCACTCTCATGGGCACACCCAGAAATAAAGTCTAACCAGCTATCTGGGCATCCCATGGTCCAAATTGACACATAAAATTAACCATCACAGGTTGTAATCATGCAGCATACAAAGCAAGAAGGCACTGCACGGCTGGCTGAAAAATTAAAAATAATAGCTAATATTTATTAAAATGTGACTACATCCTCACCACACCACTAGATGCTCAGCAGGGATTATCTCATTTAATTCTCACTACCATCTTGTGAGGTAGGTACTATATATTATTTCCATTTAATAGAGGAGGAAATTGGGACACTGAGGGGTTGGGTAACTTGAGATTAAACATCTAGCAAGTGACAGAATTGAGCTACCCGACTCCACAACCTCAACTTGAAACATCATCTGATATAAACCTGGGGCCATCTGTTACTCTGCTATATACAGAAAGCCAGGGTCTCACCATGCTTTTACAGCAAGTAGGTTTTTGCTTAATGAAACAGGTGGGATGCTGGGGATGGTGGCCTGGGTGTTTCCTCTGAAGTGTAAAAGAGTACCGGCACTTCCTACAAGGTCCAAGTTTAGATAGAGAGAAGTGAATGTAGCTTTACTGAGGAAAGGAAAGTGATAAATACCAGGAAGACTACTGAGCGGAGAAACTAAGGGAAATGGGTGAAAAAAGAAAAAGCAGAACTTGGAATCTTTACACATCAATTTAGAGAAGGGAGAACTAATGCCTAGCAGTATCTTGTAATCCTTAGAAAGCCCCCCAAAAGTTGTGTGTTTGTTATTAAGTCAAAAGGATAAAGGAAACTTAGAAATGCTTTCCTCATTTCCATGGGCCAAGTACTACTCCTTCAAGATTCAGACCCCAATGAAGCTTTCCAACCAACCCCCAACCATCACCACAGTTAAGGTTTCTTCTTCTATGTTCCAGAGTCCTTTGTGCATAACTCAGAGTGCAAAACGTACTCTCATTTGTTTGTTTATTTAGTTGTCTCCCTTGCTAGATTGTGGGGTTTTTTTTGTTTTTTAGGTTTTTTGTTGTTGTTGTTGTTTTTACTACAAGGTCTTGGTTTATAGACATACCTTGAATACACTGGAATATATTCACTGAACTTCAGCTTTACAATCTTGACAGGGTTCCTTTTTCATTACTGGCATCCCTTAACCCATCACCGTTCCTATATATGCCACTTTTCTTCTGAAGCTTTTCCTAAATTACGCATTTCACTCTACCCCTTTATCACAACACAAAATATTCTGGTTTATTGTTAAGATTTTGTAAAGCTCTTTTCTGCATTACCTTATAGACTCCTGGTGGTTATGAAGACTCATATGTCTTCATGACCTTTGAATTCTCACTAGAGCTAAGCGGGATCCTGCACATCGGCTGATGCTCATAAAATCAGATACTGAATACAGATTTTAAAGGAAAAGAAAGGAAGAAAGGTTTCAGCACAGTGTGCCTGGATTGGCTAAAATGGACTCCACAACAGCTTAAAACAAAGTTTAAATACCTCAAAACCCCTCTGAAGAGATCTTTCCGATCCTTTCATATATAGGATCTTCCCAGAGCCCAACTTCTTTTTCTAACTGAACATATCACTCGAGAACGAGCAGTTTTCTCCTTGTTCTTTGGAAAGTTATCAAGTACGTGTTTTTAATATAGAAGAGGGAGAATACCAGGAGCTAGATTTACCTTTGAACTAAAATCAAAATAAAAATAATCACTGAATGAAAAAAAAAATTAAGAAACAAAGGATTCAGAAATTCAGAAAGAAATTTAAGAAACAAAAACAGATTAAATTCTATTTTGTTTGAGGAGAAGATCAGACTTCGCCTGCTGTGGTACCTTACCTGGAGACTGAGTAAAAGGAGAGCTGGTGAGGGAGGATTACTGATTTATTCTCAAGTGAATTCCATGGGCCATGAGTGCCCTTTGAGAAGACCAAGAAAAGTGTGGTTACTTGCACTCTTCTGTTACGGGGTAAGGAAAGAGCTTTTGTGATTTCCTTCTTTTCTCCAGTACCAATTGTGTTTTAATTTTCTTCAAATTCTCTACAAGTTTCTGTCTTGAAACAATAAGATGGTAAGGGGGGTTGCGGGGGTGGGTGGGACCTTTGCGCTATACAGAACCCAGAAAGCCATGATAATTACAGAGGAAAAATGTGGATTCTATAAAAAAATTCATAGCAACTGTGCTCAAGATAAATTTATTTCTTTAGCCTCTAAAATAACTGTCAGCGAGAAATGACTTGTAGCTGAATTTACAAATTAAACATAAAACATTATTGAAACTTTAGGTTCTCAATGCCCTGTTGGTATCTCCTTTTCACTTAGATGATTTATTTTGTTCATTGTTATGGTTTGTTTGTTTTTCAATCAAGACAACACAGAAATTCAGTTCTTAGACTAGGTTCTGAGAATCCAAAAAATTAACAGCAAAACAAACACAACAAAAACAGAACAAAAAATACTTCTAACAACTCAAAATATTTCATGAGTGCAAACTCAGAAAATAGTCTCCATTCAACCAGAGTTTGGGAAACTGACACAGACAGGCAAACTGAATTCACAACGTGCTGCCAGTTTTTTGAGTTGTTTGTTTAATTGAACATCAAGATTTCTTACAATAGAAAGATATTTTGATTATCTTATCACCATAGGACAAAGGATTTTAATATTTATTTCAATCAATCAAAGTTATTCCAACTTAGACTCATGTATTCTTCCTCATACTTGTCCTCCTAGATGCAGTAAAAAGAATTTTACCTATCTCAGGTAAAGGCCTTACAACGGAGAAAACACCAAACAAAATACCACTCTCCCCCCAAAATCACCTTATATTTATAGCCTTATATTTACATGCTGTGTATTCATTTTCCATTCCCCCCACTAAGTTGTCCCCGTGGAGAAATTCTCAGCACCAGGCTCCCGAGAAAAATATCCTGAGAGCTTTGCTGAATTATTTTCACATTTAGCATCTTCTGGCCATTAAGCATCACTCTCAGAGAAAGGTGCAGCAGCTTCACCAGTAATCAGCTTTCTGGTGCAGGGAGAAAGGACATTTAAGTGCTTGGGGGGAAGGGAAGGACAGGCGGGAAGGAGGGAGGGTGTGAGTTGGAGAGAGGGGGGCAGAGAGAGAAAGGCAGAAAATGCTATTTATCCTCAGATAAAAAACAGAGTTACAGGACATTGAAAAGGCATCTAAAAAGAAAATCGTGAGCAAGTCAACACTCAAGACAGAGATAAACAAGAGATAAAAAAATAAGCTGATGTGTAAATGGCAGGGTCTTATGTACTTCCTAAACACAAAGTTTTGTAGCTATTCCTGGAGTAGAAATACCTTGGTCCCCCCTTATCTACCCCTAGAGGAAGCCTGAAATCGCGGTTAGTATTGAACTCTATATATACTATGTTTTCTCCTATAATGACCTTTAATTTATAAATTAGGCACAGTAAGAGATTAACAATAACTAATAATAAAATAGGACAATATAATATACTGTAGTAAAAGTTATGTAAATGTGATCTTTCTCTCTCTCTCAAAATATCTTATTGTACTATACTCACATTTTCACTTAAACAAAGCATTTTACGGCTCCTCTTTGGCATATCCAAATTGCCAGCATCACTGCTCTTGCGCTTTGGGGTGATTATTAAATAAAATAAGGATGACCTGAACACTGTTCTGATATGGCAACAGTCGATCTGTTAACCTGAAGACCATGTGTGACAAAGAGCGGGAGCTTATACAGCATGGAGACTCTGGACAAAGGGGATGATTCTCCTGGGGCGGGGGAGACTCTGGAGGTTTCATCACTCCTGAGAACAGCAAGCAACTTGACGCTTGTGAATTGTGTCTTTCTGGAATTTTCCATTTAATATTTTCGGACTCTGGTTGACTGGGGATAACTGGAACCGCAGAAAGCAAAACTGCGGAAAAGGGGGGACCACTGCACACACATGCTCTCCTTGAAGAGCACAGTACAATTGTCAAAGCAGCCAACGTTTCCTGAGTGGTTATTCCGGTGCTGGGTCCTGTTAAATCCCTCACAGCGATCTCACTTAGCCTCCCCAATACCCTCTGACGTGGATAACCTCACCCCAAACCCACAGGGCCATCTGTACTTCTGCAATTCAACATTTTTCAGATTTTAGAAAGTCAACATGGAGCATATGCCACACAGTAGGACTCCCTTCCATGGGGGCTGGGACTCAACCATGTCATCATTCCCACAGCAAAATGTGTAGACAGGTACACAGTAGGAAGAAGACTGCTTCTCTTCAGGTCAGGTCAGGTTTTACTGCCAAAAAGTGTTTTGGTCAAACCAAGATTTACAAAAACAAAAACAAAGACAAAAACAAAACACCCGTTTTCAGACGTTGAATTTTCAAATTCAAAATAGGATGTATCATCAACTCCATTTTACAGGTAAAAAAAACAGGGACTAGAAGAAGTTCAAGCTCCTTGCTTCTTGGGCCCAGCAGCAGGGCTTGGGCCGGATTCAACCAGGAAATCTCAGTTCTAGAGCCTGTGCCTAAAACCCCACTACCCTGCTCCTCAGGCTTTCTTTGGGTGTCTAAGTAAATACAGATGTGTCTGAAGTCTTTTTGCCTCTCTGAAGACTTAAGCTGTCCTTTCTGTTCATTGCTTGTCTTTCTCTGCAACCTCACCTAGAAAATGAGTGTAGAAAGAAAAGGAAAAAACATTTTCTCTCCTTCGGTGATAGTAAAGAGAGCATCAACCTTCACTCTTTATTCCCTTAGGAATTAGAGTTTTGCTCCTCCCGAGAGACAAAGTTGAGAAGGGAAGGGAGGGGGAAAGTGGAGGAGAGAGGAGAGTGGAGGGAGGAAAAGGGAAGAAGGGGAGAAGAGGGAGGGGAAGAGAAGCAGGGCTGGTGGGGGGCCGGAAGGGGAATGGAGAAAGGACCTGGGTCCTGGGATCCAGAAATGACCAAAGCATTTTTAAAATCCTAATAATTCAAGATGTCTATGTTGTTGCACTGAGTCTCTTTATCTTCTCACACCTTTCGTAAAGGAACTGCACAAACAGGTGCCTCCTAGGAGTGAATGTTTGCCACACTGAGGAGGCCATTTTGGTTAGCTTTATCAGAACTTGAATTATTGCCTAACACCAAGTGTTATACCAAATGACTCAGTTTAAAAATGAGTTTGTCTGACCACACATTTGATGTTTTTATTTTATTCTACACAACTAGAGTGTTTTCCTGTCTAAATTGACAAGTTCAGCCTGAGTAGGTGGAAGGAAGGAAAACAAAGGGATACTTATTCAGAAATGAAGATAGGACTTCTCTCTTGAAAACAGGGCAAAAACTCACCTTGTATAGCCAGAGAATCATAGCCAGCATTTTGCTAGCAGAATGATCTTTAATCCGCACAGATGAATCTGAGAAATCTTCTGGGAGAGATGCCATTGATTCTTGCAATCAATATCATTAGCAGTCGCAAGGCTGCAATTACTATCTGTATCCAGGAGACCGAGTTTCAGGTTAACATGGGTATGTTACTAGTGTTCCCAAATTTAACATTAGGAATTTTGGGCTGTGGTCCTATCACTAGGCAAACACACACGCGCGCACACACACACACAACACACACATCTAAGATCATTAGACAGTGTAGATTGGTCAGCACTTACAAGAATAAGTTTGGGGGTTGAAGCAGCTACTTGAATGACCCATAAAAAGGTCCCATGACATCTTCTGTAAATGTTTGCTTTGGATAAAAGGTCTAGTTCTGCATTAAATTCTACATAATATCACTATTGCTTTTCAATGTGTATTTTCCCTTTTTTTCATCTTTCCCCTTTCCCCACCACCCCATCCCACCATTTTTTAGTCAAATGACCAGAATTGTCTGGTTAATATCTGGAAGCTTTGAAAGGGATCCTTTTGTCAACCCAGAAGAAACCTGGATTTCTGCTTCCTATTTAGCTTTGCTGGGACTTCTCAGATGAGGGAGAATTATATCTGATCTGGACTCAACCTTGAAATGCCAAAAGTACTCATCCAATTTTTATACAATAAAACAAAGACAACCTAGACTGGATGGGTAGAGCAAGTTGCAGACTGTTTGGAAGGAGGTATTCTTATTTGTTGTGTTGGGAGCATGGCTGGGGTAGAATTCATGGTGAAATGTATTTGAGAAAGTATGTATTCATTCATCTTTAATAAGGCAAATGGAACCAGGGAAATCTCCATTTTTATATCCTAACATCAGGGACTTCCTGTGACTCAAGACTAGGGTCAGACACCTGCCAGCATGTTAAAAAGAGTTAAGTATTCGTGAGTTTTGAGTGACTGTATGATGAAGGTAGCGTACCTTTGCTTTGATCTCGTCTCCTACATGCATGGCAGGGGCTCTAAATGATAACAAGTCCCTGTACTTTAATCTCGGGTTCTGTAAGCAACAGGCATTTTGGATAACTAAATTTTCCAGTTATCTAAATGTCAGCAAGAAAACCCTTTCTGTTTTCCACGTCTGCCTCGTAGCTTGCCTAGCTATGTAAGCTATTGAGCACCTCTCTGAGCCTGTATGATTGCGCTGAACAATCCTCATTTCATATGTATCATAGATATAAAGTCTAAAGAAAATCAGACCTTTTTATTGTAAAAAATGGAGGTCTTCTTGTCAGCCTGTTTATTAGGATCTGTAATTCTCTCTAAAATGGAGAGGATAAAAAAACAATGCAACTGGGTATTTTAGTGATCAAAGTTATGCTGAATCCTGAGGCATGCAATACCCAGAAAAGTAAGTAAAAAGTGGTCGGAAAACTGCCATCAACCACGTTAGTTGACATTATAATAGTGTCCAAGAATACCAAATTACAATTATGTATTTGGGGAGAAATGAGCCTGGCAGGATTTTGGAAATCACTCAATTATTTGAATGGAATGTTCTTTTCCCTGATATCTCCTTGGCTGTTTTCTCTGGTCTCCTTCAAGTTTCTGCTCAAATATCACCTTATCAGTGAGGCCTTCCCAGATTGTTTTACTTAAAATAGCAACAGGCTCTTGCACCCCCAGCACTATCACCCTTTTGTGCTAGGCCCTCAGGGTCGTACAACTGCTGCAGTGTTCACAGCACCCACCCCGTCTGACATGTCATCCATTTCACTGACTTGTTTACCTCCTCCTCTAAGGGTAGGGATTTTATCTGGTTCACTACTGTATCTCCAGTGCCCGGAACAATGCTGGGCACATAATAGGTGCTCAGTAAATATTTATGAATGAACACATTAACTAATTTTAGCATCTTCTAAAGCTCTGGTCTAAGAGGTCCTGACTTCAAGGTCTTCCTATCTAATGGGAAAATCAGACATGAATGCAAACATTACAGCACAATGGGATCAGAAGGCAGTGCACCGAGATATGCTATTGGTTAGGAGCTGGTGCTTGACCTCAGATAAACCTGGCTTCTGGCTTTCAGTCATCCCACTGGTCTCTGACCTTAACCTTGGGGAAGGCACAATATAACATCGCAGTTCCACCATCCCTTCACATCAGAGATTATAGCAGCAAATGTCTACTCTTACTGGCTTATAATGAAAAGTCAGTGAAGGGATACACATAGGCACTTAGCACTCAGGAGGTCTACAGAAGTGCCTGCAGCAGCAGGTCAGATGTTTACGGAGGCAAAGAGCAGAGCACGGGGTCTAAAGCTGTGTGGTGCTCCTGAGCAGGCCTGCCGGTAAGAGGACTGAGGTAAGAATAGAGGAAAAATCATCCTTCACAAGCATACAATAAAACAGCATATTGAATTTTCCTGTGCTTAATGCATGAAACTTCTTTTCAAAACTGAGAAATGAATTCACTAGTAATATGATTATGTCATCAGAGTAGGGGCTTCTCCAATTCAAAATGGGTTACTGATAAGTCTCTCCACTAACGGAATCTGGCTGTAACCTTTCAGACATCTTCAGTGAGTTGCCATTCTTTCTAAAATAAAGCGTATGGGGGGGGGGGAGGGGCGGGGAGTCCAACTGGTACTGAAGGAGGACGTATTATCTAAGCCACTCACCATTGTCACCATTACAACCCACCACTACTTTGGCAGCAGATGCTTTGCTAAGCAGACCACACTGTCTTTTTCAGGGAAAAAAAAACATTAATTCAAGCTCTGATTCCAGATCAGGTTCCAAATCAGAACACTAAATCTCCAGGAAAAAAGGAGCTAGCCTCCTTTTCACACACTGAATTATCTCCTTTCCCTATCTCCCAACAGACCCCAAACTCATTAACAGTCTCTTTAGGACACATCTTCCCATCCCTGCACTCAAAACTCTTTAAAGACAGTGACACCCAGCTCTTGAGTTTAATCAATTTCACAACTAATTGTGCTGTAGCTTAGGTCAATAGTCTAACTGCTCTTTGGCAATTGGAGTTGAGAATTTTGAGACGGAAGGAAGTGCTCAAGGCTAGGACTTGCTCTATATAGGTTTAAAAAATCTACTCTTATCTGCAAAATCTATTGTACAGTGACATAACCAGACTAAAAGAAAAGGGGGGCATTATGTAAATTTGGCATTATCACACTTACTCAATTGATCAAGATTCTGAAGTTCTGACCTAATAATAAACACCAGGCAATTGTTAGTAAGCTAGTGACTCAGTGATAGGGATGTGACTCAAGCTTTACTACTCACTTTGAAAGATTAAAAAGCCAGACCAAACTGGCAGGGATATTCTATATTAGTAACCACTAAAGCATAACTAGTCGAAAGGCAACAGTTTCTTCTGGCGACAATTTGTTTCATGTTTAAAGTAATCACTACCGCATGTTTAGGAAGCAAAAATAAAGTCAGAAAAGGAGAGAGAAAACAGCTCATTTTTAATTTGAGGCCTGGCTCCACAACCCTACTACTTAACCAAATTGTAACTGCCCCAAAAGGGACTTTTCTGGGGTGGCGGAAATGTTCTCCCTCTTGATCAGGGTGTGGATTACACGAGTGTGCAAAATTAATTGAACTTTATGCATTTAACTGTATAAAATTTTTACATCAATTTAAAGAAAAATAATGTAAGTGTCCCACACCTTGTAAGTTATGTCCAGGCGGTACTTACACGCAAAATGTAAACTTAGAATGAAACCATTTTTTTAAAATTCTATTTAGATAAACACTCATTGCAAAAATGACAAGCGCTATAACAACAAAATGTGGAAAATACTCAAAATGTGGTTGAACCATGTGCTGTTTCCTACACCATGAAAGTGCTCTCTAATCTAGAAGCTCACACTAAAACCTAACTTTCCATGCTAAACCTTTAAAACATGAAAGTAATTAATGTCTGTACCAAAACAAATCATAACAAAGCTGTTCCAAAAAAAAAACACTCTGAGTTACTATTTGGGTTCCTTTTGGACGAGATAAGGTGTTCCTCTAACTCCTTGACATGCGCGCTAGGATGTAGACACACTGCTGGTTGCCAAGCCCTTTATATTCAAAGACATAATACTCTTAACGTGGCTGGTAAAAGTGAGATGACCATGTTCTGGCTGAAGTGTAGTCTGGGTTTAATTATTAACAGCACCCTGTTTTATTCTCAAGAGACACAGTTTGGAGGATAAACTTAGTGAACAAATTATACGGTCATTCTGCCTCTAAAGCCCCATGTGATGTGGCCTCACTTCCCTAATTCCTCTCACTCCGGTCACACTGGTCTTCCTTCAGTCTCTCCCATTCACTGTACACTCGTGAGCTGGACTTGTGCACACTCGTCCCTCTTCCCGCCTTCTTCACTTACATCTCTACTCACCCTTCAGGTCTCAGCCTGTGTCCCTGCCTCTGGGAAGCTTCTGTAGGTAGTAACATCTGTTACAGATCTCAGGACACCACTTCATCCCTTTCCTTAGTATGTCTCAGGTCCAGAATTTACATTTGTTGGTAACTTTCTCCCTGCCACTAGGCTCTAAGCCCCTTGAAGGCAGAAAGTGACTATTTTTGTAATCTCAGTGCTCAGCACAGTACTTGGCACACAGAAAGACTCAGTATGCATTTGTTAGGTGAATGTGCTAAAAACAGGACTAAACATCCATCGTATTTTAACCATTAGAAAAGATCCCAGAAGACTTTTAAAGGACAGGGTAATGGAGGGAAAGCAAGAATGCGGGACTTAGGGGAAGAGAGCTGGTATTTAATGTTTCAATATTATGTACATAAGCGCTCCATCTCTAATTCTACAACCGAAGTACTATCTCAAGGGACCACGGTTCTGACAACACTGGCCACCTAAACCTTGTTTTAATTAGTTCCAAACTCTTATTCTTACATCACAGTCTTAAAACATTATAGGAACCCACTGACTAATTTGTAAGGGCACTCACACCACCAAGCAGGGAGGTAACCACACAAGGCTTTAAGATGCAAGACCTCTGGAAGGGTCAAAGGAATCTTGCCTGAGTCTCTTGAGGTTCTTTTAAGAACGAGGCCCTTTGTTTTTTGTACTGTGCTAGCTGAGTTCCTACTTCAGGGAGGTGTGCCATAATGCTATACAACACAACAGCAGGCTATTCGGTGAAGAGATCGTCACATAGAAAAAGGGACTTGGGTTTAAACTAAAATGAACCTGTGGTCACTGATTCATTTCTGACTGCCTAGAAGAAATCAATTACATTATTAGTGATTCAAGCATAGGTTGCATCAGGTTACATCACAAGAAGAAACTCAAACCCAAACTGATAACTTATGAAAAGGCTGCTTTTCTTTGCAGTAAAGGAAGTACTCACACCACTCTAGATTAAGAGATTGAGAACCACTGAGTTCTGTTTGAAAACCACTATTTGACGATCTCTTGCAAAAGTATGGCCAAATACAAATAGCTCGAAGGGCCACAAACCCTGGGAAAAGTCAACGTACTTTATATAGCAGAGTTGTTGTGAGGACTAAACGAGATAATGGATGCAAACGTGCATTGTACGGGGCTGCATTGGGGCTGCACTGCTGCACACAATTGGTAGCGCCCCTCCATCTCTCAACTTAAGGTGTCTACACTATAGACAAAAGATCTGAAGGATTCCTTCTTTTTTTCCTTTACTGAGAAAATAGCTTTGAAAACCACAATGTTAAGGTCGCAGTTCAGGAAAGTCTGTAAAATAATTATGCAAGGCCCGGGTTATCTAGTTCCACCCTCAGAAGGGGGCTGGGGAAGCAGTTCGTTCTCCTCCTTCTGTTATTTCAAAAACACAAGTACGGTTCTTGTAGCTATTGGCAAAAGCTGACTTTCAAAAAAATCCCAAATACAATCACAGTAATATCATCCATCAAATTAAAATCAAGAAACCAAGAACACAATCTGCTATATTTAATTTGCCTCCATGATACTGAATTTGCAATTTCCAAGAATCCAACCATTCATTGATAGATCTTTTCATGTTTGATCTTAACAACAGACTTGTTTTTATCCCGTTTAACATACGGAGTGATGGGTTCAGAGAGGCTAAGCAACTTGTCCAAGCTCACAAGCGGGAAGCTGGTACAGGCCTGGATTCCAACTCATTTTTCTGAGTCCAAGGCTAGTCTTTCTTTATACTAAATCCCAACTGCCTCCTAAATAAAGCCTCGTTTTAAGACAGTTCTATGCTTAAGTGGACATGGGAAGTGAAAGGGTTTCAAGGACGAAAGTGACCGAAGATGGCCAACTAGCAATGAGAAGTTAAAACATGCGTGGTCCAACAATGTGAAATGGATAGACCTTGGATCCTGGGTCAGAAAGGCCTGAATTCAAGTTATGTTATTAGCTATTTACCACCTATTCGGCTGCGGAGCGAATCAAACTCCCTAAGCCTCAATTTTCTATCCATAAAATAAAGATTAAAAAATACTGACCTACCTACCTGCCAACCTCACCCAGTGGTTGAAAGGTCAAACAAGAATATATATGGTAACCTGAAGACTCACTGTGCAATTTATAGGAAATACAACTCCATTTAGTCTTTTGATGTGAGGGGACAAAGCTACCATAAACCAAGACTGGAAAATGCATTCAATCCTGTTGATCGTGCAACTGTCAAATCTTATCATTTTAGGTGTATGCCCAGGTAGAGAATCTGCTCCAATAAAGTTCAATTTGTTAGTCATCTTTCCTTCCTAAAAATTTAGAGATTGCTCTGAACAAGAGGAAAAAGATACAGGGGACTTCTGGTTAAACCACAGTTGCTAAAATGAATTTAATCACTGATGTACAACTACGCTAACTCAGCTTGTATAACCATGCAAATAAATGAAATGTTACAAAAGCCCTAACATTTAAAAGTAAAATTTCTAAAAAAATAAAATATGAATTTCAACACACAGCAATACATAATATATATGATATATTATGATTAATATATATAAGAGCATGTGGACTTTGAATTGATATAACACTTAATTTGGGGTACCTGTTGGCTGTAAAGATGTCTTATTTTACAAATAATGACTTAAAAGCAGATAAGCTAAAATTAGACAAGACAACCCTCTTTAGGTTGCTACAACAGCTTCTCATTTTAAGACTTATCTCGTAAAGGATATAATAACCATGAGTTATCCTTGGGAGAGTAAACAGTCATCTACTTTAGTGATAATCTAGAGAAATAGTCTGTAAACATTTTTTATCACGCTCCCCTATCAATGCAAATTTTAGCATACCCCAACATACGTATATTTGTTTATAAAACATACCATACACACATGAAAACACATGCAAAAATATTTTAAAAGAATAACATAAAATAGCTTCGGATAGCTTATCTAGAGAATTTAAAACAAATATACCCACATGGGTGAGCTTGTCTTCTATCAAGGTTACAATTTGAAATAATTAGTGTTTGATGTAATATTCTGCAAACATTAGAACGCAGTTGACTCTACTGTTTTTTCCTGCCTGGTGCTCTCTATTGTAATGTCAGGTGTCTGGCCTAGACTTAATCATCTTTCTATCATCAGAACTGGGGTCACAAATGGCCTTCACAAACTTAAAAGTTCAAGGAACGAGGCTATAATCACCATATGGTTTGTAACAGCTTAAAAAATATCCTCCCTTTACAAAATACAGAGACAAAGGCAACAGCACAGTACGGTAGTTTCTTTAAAAACACCTTTAGGATTCTTTATTCATGGTCCAATCCACTCCTCCCCCAAAGCCGTTTGCACCGAGTGTGGGCCATAAACATCACTAGCACTTTGACCTGCATGTTCACAAACCAACTTAGGGCATACTTTGTCCCAGATTCATGAGTTCCAGAATCCTTACAGTAGTATTATTCAAACTCTCTGCCAAGACTACGCTGCACAAACCTCTCTTCATAAACGTCTATGACCACAGCAAATGCATTTTTATTACCAAGCCTTTAAATTCCTCCATCTCAGCTGTGTTGCCCACTTTTCATTTCTCCCTATCCTTTTCCTTTTCATCTGACCCTAGACTCGAATCACTTCTTCCTTCACTATTACTCTTTAAAATTATACAGAATTCACAAAAGATAACTGCATCTTCAACACTAAAATGGAAAATATTATGAAAAGGCTCATGGAAGTCAGATATTGAAGCCCAAAGTATTCCTCGTTATTCAACTATAAGATGACAAAAAGCATTAAAAAAAATGTGAGAATCCTATGATTGCAAGCCTTATCATTTTTCCATTCCTGTTGGGCACACTGAATGATGCCAAAAGAAACTGGTAAACCAAATTAAAACTGCAGTCAGAAAAACAGGTGTCAATTATACTCCACAAATTGTGGAGGAAATGGTGCCAATCCTTACAATACAGTCTAAGGCTTACTTGTTTGGAAGCATCTCAAAAATGTGTAACATCTTGCTTAACTTGATGCTATTCTCAGAAAAAACGAAGGCCTATAGAAATAACCAGAAGTGGTAACTCATAACATATCAATTCCTCTGTCCCATTTGTATTCACATAGATGACCTAAGCACTCAGGTAAGCTCAGTTTGGTTAGTAGTTCAGACTATTTCACTACAAGATTTTTTCATACTGTTATGTTCCAAACATGAAAAATAAACCATTGTTCTATTTTGGCAGCAGCCATATACAAAAGTTCAACTGCAGAGACTGAGAGAGGAGACTGAACTATTTGCAGTCCATAGACCTTCAGATAAATAAGAAATCTATTGTTTCAGACAACCCAAAATACACTTGGTTGAAGTCTCTTGTGTATAGATAAAACTATTGACAAAATCACCCCACATAGTTTATCAATAAAATCTTATCACATCTGAAAGACAGGTGCCAAGGGGAGAGGAAATATCTTTAAACTTCAATATACAAAATACTATTTCAGTTATATTTCTCTTCTGCAAAAAGGCAGTATCACAAATGTTAAAAATTTCACAGAGGGAGAAGTCTAATAGCAGCTGTTTTTGTTCCTAAGATTGGAGGAAGCCTGAAAACCTTTCAACACTAGAATAGTCAGGAAGACTGCCTCCTTTTAACTTGAAGGCCAATTCCATGATCTGTAACACCAATACAAAACAAAATTACTTGCAATTGGTGAATCATAGTGACCTCAGGAAATCATTTCCTGTGCAATAGTAACAGGAAGTAGTTTTATGGTGGCCTTTCCAGTCTATTATTACAGAAATATTGCAAAATAAAGGACATGTGATTCTGTACCAGGTTGCTGGGGAAACACACAGTATCCTGCATAAACTAGGATAACACTTGCCATACAATCAATTCACTTGAGGACTTGCTTCACATTAGAGCAAGATCTAATACTTACATATGAAGAAAAGGAAATCGTTTTACAACTATTGAAACTCAGAAAGTAACATTGCTAAACTTATCGCCAATAGCTAAATTCCTGGCATCAGTGGCAACTAGATTTTTAAAGCAGTCACCTTTTTAAAAAATGGTTTCTAAGAAACTCTTTTAACTCAGGCAGCGTAACAGCCTTTTACATTGTACGTTGCATAAATGACATGTACATCTCTGGCACAAACCTGCCTGAGCATAGGCACTCACGTTTTTATCACAATAGCTAGGCAAAATATTCTCCAGAAGCAATGAAGAAATACCAAACAGCTACTGGAGTGTAGACAATTGTCTGGGGAATTGTAAGGTTGAAGTCACAGGAAACAGCTGGATGCTAGGTCTCAGTCTGTCATGTTTGCAAGCCTTTGAAGAGGAACTTAACAGCTCCTTACATGAGACATCACCTGAATTCTGAAATGTTTTTCTCCCCACCAAATTTAAGGTACTAAAAGAGTCTGATGTGAAGACCTTCAAAAACAATTCTCCATCTGAGAAAAGGTTTTATGACCAAAAAAGTCTGGACATCATCCTTATCTCGCCTTAGGTCCCTAAGATTTAGTGTGCAAAGTTTTATCAGTTACCTAGCTTCAAAGGAGTTACCAGATGAAATGCAGTTGGTATACAACAGTAGTCAGCCCTCATGTGAGACCAGTGGAAAAACTATAGTACCAGTTGTTTCATTTAAGTTCAAGCTTGAAAAACTGAAGGCCTTTTCAGTGTGTTGTGGTTATATTTCAAACTTCTAAGGATGGCCTGCCAATGAAGTACAGACACCATTTGTATTCTAAATGCCTGTATGTTTAGCTGTGTATTCCTGTGTAGCCTACAAAATCAGGATTTCATCTTACAGGTAGAAATAAATTTCCATTTATTTGGGATTACTGATTTCAAGTAACCTAGATTGTATTATTTCCAGTGTGAACATGTTTGCATTTACACCAAAAAAAAAAGCCACTACATGGTAAATTACCTAACTGTATAAAGAAAAAGCATGTTATCCTCCACAACCAAAGAATTATCGAGTCTTTATCCTAAGGGGTAGTGGAATAATCTACACTCCAGCAATGCTCATTTCTCTTGCATTTCAATTCTTAGAATGTATTCTGAAACACGTTTGAAAATGAGGAATCCAAAACTCAGCATTTCAACTTTTGAGAATAAAAATTTATCAACATACCTTTTGTTGAATTCCAGCTTAAGTGATTTTTTTAATGTAAATCTTGCAGCTGATGAAAAGCAAAAAGCAACCAATCTCTCTGCAGATTAGCCTGTTCTTTAAGACTATGGGTCACCTGCCCCAGGACGTTGTAATTGAACAAGGAATCCATGGGGCAAAATAATTGTTTTTCAAAGATGGGCCAGAAGGGAACAAACATTTATATCTTCACTTCAACTGGGAAGCAATGAAATGTAATCCTTTGAGTTATCACTTTTGGTAGTTGTTACCTTTGTCTCTTATCCTCATTTCCTGCTTTTAGCCTGGCAATATGTCCATGTTTTAACTTTAGATTTTAATAAAAACTTGTTACCCCTGTGTTTCTTGTAACAACTAAGTATGTATATAGATGCTCTCCACTCCTTATCAAGTAAATGTTCTTCAGCATGACCTGTGTGCAACTGACATTCACATAGCTTATAGGCCCTAAGTCTTCTGAGGAATATATTTCTTTAGCTGAACCTCTACAATCAGGACAAGAGATTGATTAAAATGCCAAGATAAGAAACAATTTATTATAGAGAGAAGAAAAATTTCTCATCCAAAATATAGAAATCTGTACAACTTTGCCACAATCAATATACATGAACTGTACAAATTTACACCAGTTCATAATTTACCAAATAAAAGATGACTAACAAAGTTCACAAAATAGATGGTGGTTTGTGGAAAAGACTTTTACCCAATTAAGTACAAGGAAAGTTACAAACCAGACCTCCACTTTCTAAAAATAAGAAGTTTACTCAGTCTTAGAAAACTACAAGCTAGCAAATGTACAGAGAGCTGGCT
Organism: Rhinolophus ferrumequinum; assembly: GCF_004115265.2. NCBI lineage: Eukaryota > Metazoa > Chordata > Mammalia > Chiroptera > Rhinolophidae > Rhinolophus > Rhinolophus ferrumequinum. Next base: position 83,573,197 of record NC_046293.1, read on the forward strand.
GGTGCTAACACCACAGTTGAGACAGTGTCTTTTTAATGGTCTTAATTTTTAAAGCCTGTTGCCATGGCAAATTCTGGTCACTTGCTACTTTCAAGGCCAAAAACACAATACAAGGTCTGACCATTTCCCCAGGTCATGCTTACTAGGTTTGTCTTATGTACATTTATACATATTTAAGTGCTAGGTAAAAGTCTTGTCATAAAATTTCCAGTACTACCTTGTTTAAAATGTTGAGCTTTCCTACTGAGCTGCCAAAAAGTTAACAATTTTCAAGTGTAATAGTGCAAATTTCCTCTGCAAGATCTACTGCAGAGAAAGGGTCTTTGAAATACAGATTTGCATTAAAGGGATTGATGTAAAAATTTAGGTATTATGTCTGGGAGAAACTGTAACCACCCTAGGACTTCACTCCCTAGCAAATAGTGATCATTTACTTGGACTCACAGGCTATTAAATCATTGAAAGGTACTGTCCAAACTATGGCACTGTCACTTAAATTTTTTTTTTACCACTCTATCTTGTGCCAGATCTTCACAGCTGTCACATGGTTTAAATTCCATAATCCATCCCCAAGAGGAGCCCACCCAAAGCAAAAATCAAATTTATCCATCCATTATAAGATGATCCATCCATAGACTATATCTTAACCTGATACAGTCATCATATTGTAGTTTTTGGAAGGGCTTGTTCTGCCCAAGAGAAGTTCCTCCTTACAGCTGATTCTGCTGTCTACCATTTGCATGTTGGTGCTGTTTTGAGTGCTACCTCCTGCTGGTGAGGCTTCGTACAGCACACAGATGGAGCCATCCTCCCCAATTCTGTAGGACACTTCGTAGGGGTCAACCCAGAGTGTGAGTTCACTTGGGAGAAGCCTGAACAGCTCCTGACTGCTCAGTCCAATCCGCTGTGCTGCCTGTCCAATCAGAGGATCCATTTTATGGTTGATGCGAATACAACGGTAACCTGATCCTTTGCACGGCTTTTCTGGGAACCAGTGATGTTTATAATGTTCTATAAAAGAAAAGAACAGAGAAACAATGCTTAGATGGTTAGTGGTAGTAGCTCCTGCTGGACTTTCCTTTTTCCGCTAGCTCCTCCGAGGGGTGAAAGTGAAACCTATCAACTTTTAAAAATGCCCAGGCTTACATTCGGGGTGTGTGCTCGGAGATGGATAAAGATCCGGCAGGGTTTTTGAAACAACACAGTAGTAGGGGACAAAATAATCTCCAGGAACCAACCGGTTGAGCCGCCAAAAACAGTAATCACGCGCGCTACCCCGGCCAGCCAGATGGCACCGGCGGCCAGGCGGGAACCTGTTTACTTTCTCCACCCCACCCCACCCCGGAGGCACACAATGGGGTTTATGGCTTTGGAGTAGAGACGCACCACCGCACTATTACCCCGAAGGGAAGAAAAACAAGCAACCCTAAACCACGCTCTGCACAGGGCTGTATTTGTACCGGTGACAAATCCGATGATTAATGGGCTGGGGTAGGAGGCGCGCAGAGACTGCACGTCCGTCCCAGGCTGGCTCCGGAGCAGCGGCTCGGTTTCCCATTCCCAGGCCGGGTCGTCGAGCAACGGCTGGAGGGAGTTAGGGGGAGGGGGCATCGAACCAACCGCTCCTTTGTCCCCAGTTCCGCGGACGGTCCAAGGACCGCAACTCCCGCCTCAGTTGGCTTTAGTTTCTTTGTTGTGCGTCTGTTTTCTTCTCCCCTCCGTTTGCCAGTCGTGGGGGAAAGGGGGCGCCCTCCGCCTCGCCCCCAAACCCTTGCCGGGACCCGCCGTTAGCGGCCGCTCAGCGCACCAGCCCGGGTCCCGTGGCGGCACTAGAGTGCGGCCGGCCCGAGGCGCTGCCGAGAATCCCGCGACCCCGACGGCCCGGGCGGGGGATACGGGCCCGCATACCACAGGCGCCCCTCGCCCTCTCTCCGGGGCCCACTCACCTGCCAGTAGCTCCTGCAGGCTCTGGCTAAAGGTCTGCAGCTGTCGCTCGCTCGTGAGCCCCTTAGTGCGGAGGAACTTGGAGATGAAAGACACGGCGGCGGCGATCTCGCCTATCATGGTGGCGGCCCGGGTGTAGAAGGGATGCATGGGGGCGGCGGGCGGGGGCGGCCCGGGGCTGCCCGGGTTCGGCGGTGCGGCCCCGACGGCGGAGCGGCCACCCGGGCTCTCTCACAGGTCAGAGAGCTGAGAGCCAGAGAAGGCGTGAGGGGCGGGCGGCTACTTTTTTTCTCCTTTCTTTATAGTAAAAAAGTTCTGTTCGAGATAGGAGGCGGCAGGAGAGAGAAAGAGACGAGCGATGGCGGCCTGGTCACATCGCTCGGACCTCCCCAGCCGCCTCCGCCTCCAGTTCCGCAGGTTCTGAAGCTTCCAACAGTTGCATTTCCAGCTCCGAGGGGCAAAGAGATGCAGGAACCGTGCAGCACTTTTTATAGCGCCACGGAAAGGAAGTGCGTAGCTGGAGCGTGACGGCCGACTCCAGCCAATCCAGAGATCGCACCATTGTGACGCAAGCAGATTCGGAGCCGGAGGGGGCGGGAAAAGGGCTAGGGGGTGGGTCCAGAGACCGGGAAGAGAGGGAGGAGCTGACGTAATCCGCTTGTAAACAAATAAACACCCGAGCGGCGGCCGGAGACTAGGACGAAGGAAACCGAGGGTGCGCGTGTGAAAGCCCCGCCCCCCGTCCTAGCTCCTCCTTCCGGCGTCTGCTTCTCGAGGCCCTGCGCCTGTGCGTCCTCTGCAAGCATCTGCGGCCGGGGCTCTCTTGCAAGGAGGCTTGGTGTTGTACAGATGAAAACCGATCTGCTCTGGCTGTCTATACGCGCGTCGGCTGCTCCGGTCGAGCCGCACCTCCGCAGTGTCGGCCCCCTCGCGCACTCGGTGTTTACATCCAGTCCCAGTTCCAGGTCTACGTGGCTGGCTCCCCGAGCGGGAGACGTGGGCGAGCGGGTGCCCGTGCCGAAGGTGCTGGGGGCGCGCGCATCAAAGATGCAGAGAAAAGGGGGAGGGACCGGGCTCTCGGAGGGCATTCTGCAGCCTCAGGAAGCCCAGGTCTCCTCGCAGAAGTGTAACCAACACCACGGGGCAGTTTCTGCTCCACCCTTGGGGAAGAGTGGGGAGGGTGTCTTTGTAAAAGTTTAATTGCAAATTAAGTAAATAAAAGGTTAGTTAGCCTATTTTGGTGGTTGTTTCAGTAACTTAAGGAGTCAAGAAGAGTGGACACCTTCCTGAATCCAGCTTAGTGCTGATAGAAAAGCTTGTTACTGAAGATAAGTATATTAATAGTAACCTGGATCCTGTGAACTGTAGTCTATAACTGTAGTACATTAAAAAAAATAAAATCTGTAATGTAATTTACACCGTTTATACACAAAAACCAAAGATTGCTGTTTTCTACTCCAAATAACTGTCGGAACCTTAGAGTTCTGCTGCTCTTTAATAAAAAGAAGAAAATAAAGATAAAGTCTGAAGCTTGTGAAAGTATTAGGCGTAGACATTTAAGTTTACTGGAAACCCTACCTTCAAAACTAGAAAAAAAGACTGGCAGGGAGGCGTGAGCCTGATAAAACAATTAGACCTAAAAAAGGGTTAACCAGAACTCCATTAAATGAGGAGAGAAAAAAAAAAAGATGGTGAGGCAGGCAGATGGAGAAAGCAAACAGGAGGCAGAAAGTTGAACTCTACCAGATGGAAATAAATATCCTGAGCTTAGTTGGTCATCAATATTGCAAAACACACCACTTTGAGTTTTTTCTCTTTTTTGAATACTGAGCCAAAGGGCATAGAAATGAAGCAAAAGTGGGACTTCTTATAAAGTGGAAGGAGAAAGAGAAAAAGTTTGACTGTTTACATGAACTGTGTAAAACTGGGTTTGAAAGAATAACTTCTAGATTACTGTTTCATTCATACGCAATAGTTAAGCAGTTACATGTGAAATAACTTAGGTACTTTAAAAATACTAATGTTAAAAACATTGACTTGGGAAAGTATTAATTTTCTTTAAATAAATGCATAAAGAATAATGGTAAATAAAGTACATTTGTTCCCTTCTAGGACTTTTCAGATAGAATCGTGCTTTAAAAATAAGCATCATGATAATTACTTAACTGGGGACTTGAAACCTCTTTTACTACTCAGAAAGGAGGTAGGGAAACAGAAGTAAATCCTTAAAATCACCATGGCCCTAGAACAAGATCTTCTGATATCTCTCCTAACACTACCCACCCTTAAGTATCTGCTCTGTTCGTTTTCCTCACATTATCAGTCTTTTGAACTTTACCGTGTTTCCCCGAAAATAAGACCTAGCCAGAAAATCATCTCTAATGCATCTTGTGGAGCAAAAATTAATATAAGACCCGGTCTTATTTCACTATAATATAAGACAGGGTCTTATATAATTAATATAATATAATATAATATAATATAATATAATATAATATAATATAATATAATATAATATAATATAATACCGGGTCTTATATTAATTTTTGCTCCAAAAGACGCATTAGAGCTGATTGTCTGGCTAGGTCTTATTTTCAGGGAAACAGGGTAGATTAGAAATCCGGTGCAAGTTTATCTCCTTTAAGCTGTTCTCCACGTGGATTCTCAATAATTCTGAGCTTAAACTGATTCATCTACAAAACAAATAATGAAGCTAACAAAATGCTAGGATTTGAACTCAGACTTGTCTTTCAAGGCCATGTTCTCTCCACCACTTTTAACCACCTTCCCAGGAAGCAGCTGAACCCTTCTTGAAAGTTTTTTAAAATCAATTGAATAGGGTTAACAAAAAGTTTAACTCACATATCCCTGAAGTGTTTCTCCCCACTGTTTCTTTTATTGTATGTGTGTATTTCCCACTTTAATTCATTCCTTTAAGAGACAAATGGATTGAAGAAATTACTGTTTTACCTGGGGGTTCTAGGGAGAGCTTAGGAAGAAAAAGTAAATAAATAAATATTGGCCCTAAATGCAAGCTTTAGATAGTGCACAATGTTAATTGCTAATAGTTTTCAGTTCTGGACATACGTATGTTTAGTAATATTTTTCCAGAAGTTTAGTCAGGTTCTTCCCTTCAAAGAAACAATCTGATATTTAATGATAGCTTTAGGATTATAATGACACTTTTCTCATGTTGTAGTTATGCTAAACTACAGGACAGTCCCAACTATTTACGGACTCAACTCTTGGCTTTGTGTCGTTAAGCAAGTTACTTAACCTCTCTGCACAGTAATCTAAGAAACACAAAGGCTGTTGTGAGGACTCAGTGGAATAACTACAGAAACTATGTAGCACTGTCTCCAGCACTAAATAAGCACTCAAATATATATATATATATATATATATATATATATATATATATATTAGCTGTTTATATTATCAGGCAATTTGACAATATTATTATGAAATTAATTTCTAAAACCTAGGAAGTTTTCAATCAAAGCACTAAAAATAAATCTTAGGAATTCTGTCCAAACAAATCCAGAAAATGAACCTGGGTTTCAAAATAAGTTTCAAATAAAAGCACACATGTCAGGTCTTTGGAAACAATGCTGAAGAGTTCAGAAAGTACTTTCGTAGAGGTAAGTAGTGGACAACTAACTAGAATTTCAAAGGGCTGGGGATTTATATTCCTGTCCCTCAGCTCCAATGTTACTGAACAGTTTGATCTGGACTAACAAGTCAGAGTTCCCTGTAGACCTTTTGAACCAAAAAGAGAAAAAGAAAAATAAGCAATAAGGTAGGGAAATGAACTTCTTTTTTCTGCTTCATAAACCAGTAAAATTTAGGGATCAACACAAGGTTGAAAATCTTTTGTTTTGCCAAACTTTTTGTTTTTTAAATCATATTACCATCTGCTATCGCTATCATTTTGGGGAAAAGATGGCATTTTAACATCCCAAAAATAGGAAAAGTATCCATATCAAAATAAAGCATGATCTTCATAATTATAGTAATTAATTTAAAATCACTGAATGTCTTGTTTTGCACTTCATCGTGACCTTGCATTTGGGAACTTTTCTAAACTATTAACCTATGAATCTGATAGCACTACATGAAGCTATTATACCATTCATTTTATATGCTATTCCCACTGTCTGGGATACCTGGTCTCTTTCCCCTTTACCTAGCTAAGTTCTGCTCATTCTCCAAGCATCCTTCTCTGGCCCTCAGGACTCAAGTAAATGTCTATAGTGTTGTGCTTTCCCTTGCCCTGGCTTTGGTTCTTATCAGATATACTGGATTTACTATGTTTTCTAGTCTCTCTTCCTTTCTAGTCTGTAAGTTCTTTGAGGGCAGGCATCTGATGTCATTCACTCTTGTACTCCCAACCAACAGCCTGGTGCATGGTAAATACTGTGTAATGATGTTAAATAGACGTATCTAAATACAGATGAGTCAAAACAAAACCATTACTTACAATTTCTCAGGTGAAAAAGAATATAGAGAAAGTTTTTACTGCTTAAAATCTGATAGTCAGTATTTGAGGGGAGAAGAAAAGTTAACTCTGTAGCACTTTTTTTTTTTCCTCGCTGCCGTGTTAGATTATTGCATTAATTGCTTCCAGAATAGACTGCATTTCCAAAGCAAATGAAATGGAGACCAAGTTCACTTAGAGGTGTTGCTCAGGAATCTTACGGTAATGTCCACATTGCCTCCATTTAAGGTTTTTTGCTTTGTTTCCCCTAATGCTATAGACACATTTTAGTATTTTTACCCCAGGTTCTGCATGTGTGTCGTTTGCTTGTTTGCTACTCTCTCATATCGCCATTCTATCCAGAAGTTGCTCCTGAGGTGACCTTCCTATGTTCTAGTCTCTCGCTTTAATCATGTGATCCAGGATTTCCGGATTATTGTTAGGAAAGTCCCAGAATTTTTTAAATGCTGTATTACAGTTCACAAGTTTGTCCAGAAGACCTCCCCCAACCTTCCTGTGTAATACCACCGAGCTGAAGTCTTGCTCTCATCTGGATCCTCCCCTGCCCTGAAGGTACATTTAGGCCCTGTGACTTCCAGACTTGGCTGGAGGCAGCTGATTGTTGCTTGCCAGCTAGCTGCATTCACTAAAGTTATATTTATTGTGAATTTACTTCCAAATAGGGTCCTAGGTGTCTGTGGTGCTTCCTTTGGAAAACTTACAGTTTAACCAAAAAGTACAGAGTAGAGCGGGAGACATCTTTACAGAGTATTCATAGTAAATAGAGACTAAGCATTTGTTTTTGCGTGTGTTTGGGAATAGAAGGAGATAAGGAAGCCCTTAAAGTGAAGGATCTTTCTTAAACTAGCGAAGTTGGCCCATGATTAATTCTCTTTGGAAGGAGGAAAAGGAAGAGCCTGACCTTGGAATATCTTAAAGGCTTAAACCAATAGAAAGAAGGTAAATGTTGAAAAAAAAGTGGTGGGTAGAGGGGGGGCATAGGGTGCTGAGAGATATTTTTAGCATTGAAGTGATATGATCAGATTTAATTTTAGAAAGTCCTGAGGATGATGAGTTGGAGGGAAGTGATGTTGAAGGGACTTCTGTATTTGTCTCCAGTTTTTATTTAAATCCTTAAATAATTGAGCTTTTCATGTGGGCTTATCTCTGCAACTAGAAGCCTCTGCTTTTTATTTATTCTTTTTTTGGTTCCCCACCGGAGGGAGACCACTTCTAGCAGACCCCCATCTTGCACTCTGCCTGACTTTGCTTAGGTACGAGGCACAAATTGCACTAGTGCTAGGTTTACACCCACTGGAGTTCAGGAAACACACGAGTACTAGAACTCAGAAGGTGACACATACAGATTGGGGACTGAACTGTTTTTTCTTGCTAAAGCAATTCAGATCTTTTGGAGAGAATGGGAGGACAAAGGATTAAAGAGCTGCCCAACAACAATGATCACAGAGATTAGCACCATTGAATGTGCCTCAGACGGTGTGCTAAGTGTTTTAGAGGCATTCCTATTTAAGTCTCCAAGAAATACCACCAGGTAACTATCATTGGCAGCATTTAATATGTGAGGCTTCAATCCTAAAGAAAAGAAATAATTTACCCACAGTCGTGACAACCAGATTTGAACTCTCAAGTCAAGGATGGCAAAACTGGGAGGTGTGCTCCTCTGGACAGCAGCTTTTCTAAATGGGGCTTTGAGAAATAAAACCCTATAAAGTTTGAAGACCATTTGGAGATGAGTAGAGACAGTAAAGGAAAAAAGAAAAACTCAAGGCAGCTGAGGAGATGTTTCATGGCTGACACACCCTGGAAGACACAGCTACATTTATTCAAAGGCTCACTGAAAAATGAATCAAAGGACATATTAAAACATTAAGCTGCCAAATAAAATAACTTCTCTGAAATGAAAATTACCCCTAGGGGCAAAGAAAAGAGAAAATAGCAGAAATCCTATTTTAGACTATTTAAGCATCTCACTTCTCCTTTGACCTAAATTGGCAGAAAGAACCAAGGAGCACGTCAGCCCAACAGCAGCTCTTTCCCAGCAACACAGTGGAGCCTAGTGACTTCTGAGAGCTCAGGTGGAGGAGAGCAAGAAGGGCTGGTTTTGGGAGAAATGTCTCTTCAGGTCCTCTGCCCATTTGGTCACTGGATTGTTTGTTTTTTTTTGTTGTTGAGTTGTATGAGTTCCTTATATATTTGGATATTAGCCCCTTATCAGAGGCATTTTTTGCAAATATCTTCTCCCATTCAGTTGGTTGCCTCTTTATTTTGTCGATGGTTTCTTTTGCTGTGCAGAAGCTTTTAAGTTTCATATAGTCCCATTCATTTATGTTAGCTTTTGCTTCTCTTGCCTTTGGAGTCAAATTCATAAAATCCTCTTTGAACCCAAGGTCCATAAGTTTAGTCCCTATGTTTTCTTCTATGCAGTTTATTTCTTCAGGTCTTATGTTTAAGTCTTTGATCCATTTTGAGTTAGTTTTGGTACATGGTGACAGATAGCAGTCCAGTTTCATTCTTTTGCACGTGGCTTTCCAATTCTCCCAGTACATTTATTGAAGAGGCTGTCTTTTCTCCATTGTATGTTTCTTGCTTCTTTGTCAAAAATTATCTGTCCATGTTTATGTGGGTTTATTTCTGGGTTCTCAATTCTATTCCATTGGTCTGTGTGTCTGTTTTTCTGCCAACACCATGCTGTTTCGATTATTGTAGCCCTGTAGTACAAGCTAAAGTCAGGGAGTGTGATACCTCCAGCGTTGTTCTTTTTTCTTAGGATTGCTTTAGCTATTCGGGGTCTTTCGTGGTTCCATACAAATCTGATGATTTTTTGTTCTATTTCTTTAAAAAATGTCAGTGGGATTTTGATGGGGATTGCATTAAATCTGTATATTGCTTTGGGTAATATGGCCATTTTAACTATGTTGATTCTTCCAATCCATGAACACGGAATGTCTTTCCATTTCTTTGTGTCTTCTTCAATTTCTTTAATAATGTCTTACAGTTTTCAGTGTATAGGTCCTTCACATCCTTAGTTAAGTTTATTCCTAGGGTGGTCAATAAACATATGAAAAGATGCTCAACATCACTAATCATCAGAGAAATGCAAATAAAAACCACAATGAGATGTCATCTCATACCAGTTAGAATGGCTATCATCAACAAGACAAATAGTAACAAGTGTTGGAGAGGCTGTGGAGAAAAAGGAACCCCCATACACTGTTGGTGGGAATGCAGATTGGTGCAACCGATGGAAGGCAACGTGGAGGTTCCTCAAAAAATTAAGAATAGAATTACCATATGACTCAGCAATCCTGCTCCTGGATATCTACCCAAAAAATATGAAAACATTTATCTGTAAAGATATATGTGCTCCAATGTTCGTTGTAGCTTTATTTATGGTGGCCAAGACATGGAAACAACCAAAGTGTCCTTTGACAGATGATTGGATAAAGAAGATGTGGTATATATATACTACTCTGCCATAAGAAAAGATGAAATACTGCCATTTTCGACAACATGGATGGATCTTGAGATTATTATGGTAAGTGGAATAAGTCAGACAGAAAAAGTGAAGAACCATATGATATGTGGGATATAAAACTGAAAGCAACAAAGGAACAAGACAAACAAAGAAACAAAAACTCACAGACAACAGTTTAGTGGTTACCAGAGGGTAAGGGGAAAAGAGGATGGTAGATGAGGGTAAATGGGGTCAAATATATGGTGATGGAAGGAGAACTGACTCTGGGTGGTGAACACACAATGTGACATACAGATGATGTATTACAGAATTGTACACTTGAAACCTATGTAATTTTACTAACCATTGTCATAATGAAACTGCATGTTAAAATACAAAAACAGAAGGGCTAGTTTATCTCAGCAGGGCACTTTTGAACCTCATAGCTTGCCCTCTAGGTGTTCTCACCAGCCTTTCTATTGTTAAGCCTCAAGGCCATTTCTCAAAGACAGGCCTCCTTCCAAGACCTTTTATCCTTCTTTTTAGCAGAACCCTATGATTCCATTTACTTTCCTCTTTTTAAAGCTGCCACCATCTACACTGTCTTGAGGGGCAACCCCCAGTATTCAGGCTTTTGGGGTGTTTATCTGCATCTCCCTAGATGATAAGAACTTACTTCAGTTTTACGACTTAACAGTAACCTGGGAAAAAAGACACATGACGAACTTTGGAAAATTGTGAACTTTAAGGAATTATACAAAATTCTTACAAGTTAGGATCCTGGCCAATAGTATTTATAACTTTGAATCTACAGCACATGGACCTCCCCTTCCTTTCAAACTAATAGGGCAGGGGATCAGGATTTCTAATTTTTTTTCATTGTTTGTTTTTCCTGTAAAAATGTTTTTCTGTGTAGAGAGAGGGAAGGGACCCAGAGCAGGTCCGGCTGGACAGGGGTCCTGCAGGAGCTGGCGATGGACCAGAGCTGAGGGAAGGGGAGAGAGGTAGAGCAGGCCTCTCATTCTGGGGGTTTCAGGGTGTTGGGGGTGAAGGGCAGGAGGGACTGACGGGACAGAAACAATTCAGAGACCAATAGCAACAGAGACAGAGACACGAAGAGCCGGAGATCGAGGCAGACACCAAGCCCTCAGACACACAGTGACAGAGACTCAGGCAGCCCAGAGACAAAGGGAGAGCTCTGGAGAGACAGAGACCGCTGAGGGACATGGAGAGAGGGGAGGGGAGAAACGGGGTCAGCCAGACAGAGGGAGGAATTGGCAGCTGTGTCTCTAGGGAGGACAAGGCCAGGAGGGGAGGAGGAAGGGCAGAGGAGTCTCTCAGTGGTTTTTAAAGTGTGGTCCCAGAGACCAGCAGCCTCAGCATCACCCCAGGATATTGATAGAAATGCAAACTTTTGTGTCTAGACATACTAAACCAGAAACTCTAGGGCTGGGGCCCAGCTATCTAGGCACTAATGTTTCAGAACAACTGTTTTTTAAGAAAAGTAATGGCAAAACGCTATAATTTAAAACCAACCAACAAACTTTTTATCCAGGCATATACTATCTCAACTAGAAATCTTGTCCCTTAAAAGACAAAGAAAAAAATTAGCACACTAATCTAATATGTAAAAGCTGCTGTTAAGTGTCAGCTAAGTTTTCAGTGAGTTGTTATTTGCTTCCCTGAGGTTCTATACAGTCTGGGTGAAATACATTCGCCCCAGCTTCTGAGACATTAAGCAAGCTAGAGTATAATGATAGCCACATGTTACTCTAAAGAGAGAAGATAATATTCAGGAAGCTTGGTAAAATAATCATCTAATCAAATGTTGGCATAGTTCATGCTTTGATTTTTACTTCTAAGAAAAGCAGCAACTTGCTTTTTTTAAGAACTTGAATTTAAAATCTCAAAGTAGATTAGCATATACATGCATCAAGTGATGTTATTATTCTTTTAAAACTAGATGATCAACTAAAATAAAAGAACATCAAGTTGCAAAAGTAAGTGTAATAAACAAATAAATATAGAGGTCTTGCATTTAGATGCCCGACGTGACTGTGAAAATTATTATGCATTTGGATTTATTTCAGCAGGAATTCAGAGGCTGAAATCCCTTTGGAAAATGCAATTTAGGATGTATTCATTTATGGGGTATGACAACTTAGAATAATCTAAATTCCTGATAAGACTTATTCTAGACATAGAGGAGAAATCCCCTAAAGGAAAAAAAAAAAGTTATGACTAACATGTGAAATTGCATTTGTTTTCTGAAGGGCATAAATAAGAGACTTCCCATTATCTTGTGTTCTTACTCATTTGTTTTGTAAATACTTGTTTCCCTAAACGAAGCAGAAGCAACCTTCATCACCCTTTACTAGCATTAGTGAATGTGTTGAAAACATTCCATATTTACATGTATTTTGGTAAAGTCCTCTTTTTTAAAATCTTCATTGGACAAAATGTAGGAAACAGTCTCATCTTCTGAAAACCAATTCGAATTTTGACAGTGATGCTGACCTTCAAACTCAAGGAATGGCCTCTATGTTTTTTTGTTGTTGTGTTTTAATTTTTATTGGGAAATATTGGGGAACAGTGTGTTTTTCCAGGACCCATCAGATCCAAGTCCTTGGTTTTTTTTGTGTGTGCTTGTTTTTTTTCAATCTAGTTGTAGATGGCGCAGCTCAGCTCCAAGTCAAGTAGTTGTTTTCAATCTAGTTGTGGAGGGCGCAGCTCACTGGCCCATGTGGGAATCGAACCAGCGACGTTGGTGTTATGAGCACTGCGCTCTAACCAACTGAGCCAACTGGCCGCCCCATCTCCTCCATGTTGTTTTTATATCTGACTTTACTGGTTATTGCACAGGCAGATTTCAAACAGTGAAACAGTAGTAAGGATACGGCATTAAAGCACTCAAGGAGCGGTTCTTTTCATGGTTTTCCTTCTTGTAGAAACAAATCTGTCTGTCCAATATTTACATGGTAGTGACTATCCTAGCACTTCTGTCTTTATCCTCGAAAGTGCTATCCTTACTCCCTTTGAACAGATGATTGTCTTGCCTTTTTTTAAAGGAGCTTTATAGAGATATGTTTTACATATCATAAAATTTAACCATTTCAAGTGTATGATTCAATGATTTTGAATTAAGTTATGGAGGTGTGTAGCCATCACCATAATCAGGTTCAGAACATTTTCATTACCCTCAATAAATTCCCAGTCTCACCGCCGGTCCTCCCAGCCCCAGGAAAGCACTGCTCTACTTTCTGTCTTTATAGATCTGCCTATTCTGGACATTTTATATAAATGAAATTATATAACAGGTGGTCTCTTGTGTCTGACTTCTTCCACTTTTTTGAGGTTTTGGAGGCCCATCCATGTTCGGCATGGATTAAGAAATCACTATTTATTTTTCCTATTGTATCTTCCCAGAATTTCCTCCTAAGAGAAGCTCCACATAAGAAACCTTAATTTTATAGTTGCATACCAGGCTGATGGGTCAGCTTTGGGGGTTACCTCTACTGCCTCTTTCCATGGCCCTTTTTCTTAAGACATTTTTCTACCAGGTCTAAAGCCCTTAAGATGACCTAGCCATAGTCCTCCATGGTGGTTGCCTGCTACAGAATTGTTTACTTACTCACTTTTGGTGCCTAGTATAGTCCACACACACACACCCCAACATTAAACTGCACAAGCAATAAGGCAATTGAATTGAGAGGAAAAGCTCCTTCATCAAAACATTCACTTCAAAGGAGTTTTCAGGGGAAGCAAAAACTTCAGGTTGAAAAGAGGGTACTAAGAGCACCCTAGTGACATAATCTAACGATGGATGAAATCTGCCAGATAATTTAGTGGAGAGGATTTAGCTAAACAGTTAAACCCTTAACAGGAGCTTTATTTAGGCTCCGTGTAACAAACAAGATCAGCAGACAAGTCCTTTTTAAAGAAAGTTCTCTTTCATCTAACTTAAAAAAAGAAGCACATTTGAACCAAAACAGGAACTACTCTGGCAATATATGTGTAAGAAATAAGCACCTTATTGGCCTCTTTTTACATCAACCAAAGAACACAGAGAAGTCTTTGAAAACTCGGGGTGGGGGGGGGGGAATATTTTTCTTGATTTCATAAACACTCATTGTTTAATCATGTGAAGAAAGTGCAAACGTATGATTAAGTCCCCCATATGCTAAATGTATGAACTCTTTAAGTCATCTCTGCTCCCCAACCTGGCTATCCTTAGGGAGGCCTGAGAAGTAACTTAAAAACCAACCCACCAGAGAAATGAGAAGCTTCCTAGGAGTTCTTAGTTTTCAAACTGTATGTGCACAGGTAAGGTCGTGCCTGCATTTATGGCACAGGAAGCCGAGTTTTGCCTAGTTGCTGCCTCAGTGTATTATGCTGTTCAAATTTCATGAGCAGTGGGTAACCTACTCCAGTTTATTTTGCTGCTTTTCTAAAAAAATTGACCTCAAGTTCACTTGCTCCTCCCCAGTTCCTCTTCCCCATGCCCAAGGCAATCACATAGTTTCAGTAGGGACACTTGGAACCTCCTGAGTCTGGGTGTAGCTTCTATTCTTCCCAAGTATTCAGATATGACCCAAGAGGCGCTATTTATATATCTTTTCTGGTCTTACTCCAATGAGAAAAGTTATAACTCTTAAAAGGGATCAAGATATAATTATGCAAAATTGGGGCAACTTGACATGAAGCAAATACATAACAGATTTTAAAATAAATAAATAAAAGGCCTCATAAGCTGTGTAAAGAAAGTTAGGAAGAATTTGTACTAGGAATCTGGGTTTGGAGAACATTGCTGTAAATAAGCAGTAAATGTACCTTTGAGCTTCTTGACTTCCAGCAAAAAAAAAAACACAAAACAAAACAAAACAAAAAAAATACCCCAAAAACACAACAATGTATATTGTTTTTGCTAAAAAAAAAAAAAAGAAAAAAGAAAGGGCACCATGAAAAGAAAAAAATCCACTTATTAGCATTAAACTCTGATAAATGTATCAATTTATAAAATAAAACAATTTCACATAACTTTATAAAACTTGCAGGGACACTTGCTTTAGATAATGTAGTCTTCATTTGTCTCTTCCAATGAGAGCTGAGACCAAGTTCACAGCTAAATGTCTGATGTATAAGCATCCTTTGGTTTCATAAATTCATTCCACAGATTTGATTGTCTAATAAGGTACTGGCTAAGCACTGGAGATACATCCACAAACAGAATGGGACTGGCCCACACCTTATGGAATCTGGTGAGGAGACCGAAATGAAGTAAATAGCGTCAATAAGTACAGATTTGCCATTTTGAAAAATGCTACGCAAGAAAAATGCAGGAACTATGAAAGTCTAACCTAGATAATAAGGAAAAGGGATGTTCAGAGAAAACTTTCCTACGGCAGTGATCTTTAGTCAGAAATCTGAATCAGAAAACAAGAGTTAACCTGAGTGGGGTCTGAGGGACACGAGTTGCTCTCCAGACTGAAAATACAATTTAAAAAGGGGGCAACTTTCCATAGGTTTTGGACAGACTTTGGATAGGCTTGCCCAAAACCGAACATTGTAGTCCTGGAGAATAAAAGGAGAGAGACCAAAGATAAGGCTGGGAAAGTAAGTGAGGCCAGAGCCTGAGGCACCTTGTAAACTGCATTCAAGATGTTAATTGTCCCCAAAGAACATGGGGGAAGTCACCCAGCAGTTTTAAGCCTAGGAGTGACAGTTGACAGATTTGCATACAGATAGTTAGTTACTCCCATTAGGCACCAGGGCAAGGGGTATTCTGACATTATTATGAAAATTAAAAAGCGATGATCCAGTCCTATGGAGTTCTAGCCCTCATTAGCTTTGTAGGAGGACTGTAAGAGTGTCTGTAGCCAAGGCCATATCTCTGAAGAAGCTTCTTTCTATCTGCTCAAATGTTCAATTATATTACTTGTTCAATAATATTATACTTGTAGCCCTAGAAATCTAGATCAGCATTGGGCAAATATTTTTTATAAAGAGCCACATAGTACATAGTTTTGACTTTGTGGGATCTTTGTCACAATTATTCAACTCTACTATTGTAGTGCAGAAGCAGTCAGAGAATATGAGCATGGCTGTGTTCCAATAAAATATTATTTACAAAAAATGGGAGGTAAATACTTTGACTATCACTGAGCTAGATCAAACAGCATCAAAGAGATGATCATGATAAAAGATTTTGGAGGATATGGTAACCATATAAGCAAACAAACTTTTAATGGGCTACTCCCTTGAGACTTTGATTCTGAGAACTGTGTCGTGATGGGACTATAAATCAGGGACAAAGTTCACCTCTGTGAGCTGACCCAATTGACCCTGTGAACAGAATTACCCACGTAGACTGAAGAATATAAGCTCCTTAGAGGCAGAGATTTGTGTCTGCTTTTGTTTGGTTTTAGTCCTAGCTAAATCCATGGATCCTCAAGTTTTGTCTCTAGAATAATAAGCTCCTAAGAGATGTACCTCACAAAACGAATGTTCAGTTAATGACTTTTCAACAATATAATTTTTAAAAAGTCACATCACTCTTGGGAAAGCTTCTTTTTATTCCCAGTCAAAAGAAAACTTACTCCACAAATACACTAAAATCATATACCATGAGAAAAATGTGTCACTATTATGGTTTCAGGCAAAGACACACCAGTTCACCCGATAGAGTTTTGTAGTCAAAGTATCATTGGGAACAAATTTCAATCGGATGCCCCGTTTAAATGAACCCAAACACGTGTGCTTTGCCTGTGGACCCGAAGCAAGAAACGAAGACATAGCACCTTTATTTCTTACATCCCTTCGGTCCGTTGTGTGCATGAGTCATCTCCATGGAGGTTCCATTGTTTGTGTTGTGCTTTCCTATTGCCCCAAAGATAAAATTTTAAGCAAAATTTGACCTCAATAATAATGACCTCTCCAAAAGACTGAAAATAGTCTGTGAGGAAAATAGTACAGAAAAAATAATGAGCTTTCCAATGCCAAACTCCCTCACTCCTTCTCTGTGCACACATCACCACTATCAGGTCATCTTTTCCTCCTTTGGTGGCTATAATACTCCTTCATTAGATTACTATGTTTGCTCACTTTCTGATTCTTTACTATTGCTCATACAAACTTACTTTAATTATATGTGTGTGTGAATATTTATATATATATATATAAATACACACACACACACACACACACACACACACACACACACACACTATAGACCCCTTTAAGAAAGATTCATTTGATCTGAACCACGAGAAGGAATTTATCTGCTGAGATGGACTCCCCATGGTCAACTGAGGACCCAAAGTTTGTACATAGTAAGAGCCCAGTGACCATTTGCTGACAGGGGCTCTTCCTGTATTCTTACACCATAAAGAACCTAAGATTGAACTCTCATCTTCCTGCACTATGCCTTTCTTATTTAAGCTGTCTGAATCACCCACTGCAGCGAAACCCTCGTTTCTCTTTCTACCAATGGACTGAGACCTGCCCTGTCCAATCAAAATTACACGAATACTATCCTCATTTACATCTATAATATAACTTGGATATCATTTACATAAAATGGACCTAATTGGGAACCTGGGTGGGAGCTTTCACCCTAAGAGATAGCCTCCCCTGTGTCTCTCAGTGGAACACAATTTGGGAACACAGCACTTTTCGTTCAAATAAATGCTTTTTATTCTTTATGACAGTCTAAAATTAATTTTGGTTTATAACACATGCACACACATATGTATTTTTTTAAATGTTTGAATATTGTGTATCCTAGCTTAAGATGTGATACATCATAAATTTTCCCATTAAAATTAATGGAGATTGTTTTTTAATTTAAAGGTTTCACTGAACAGCAGACCTTGTAGAAATGAATTAATATTATTAATCGAAGTATAGGCCAATTGTTTATTTATTTTCTTGTAATCCAATGTGTTTTAATTTGCGTATTTGTAGAAATATTGTTCTGAGGAGGAATTCATAGAATTTAGGCTGCTAAAAGGGGTCTATGGCACAAAAAGAAATAACATGTGGCTCTAGATCCTAGATAAGTGTGTCTAACATATCGGGGATGCCAAAAAAATGTATACAAGTAGACACTTTGGTCAGCGTTGCTCAAGCAGTAGTCCTCCATAATCAGAAGTGTCTGGACGCCAATGGTAACCACTTTGAGCACCTCTTGTAATTGCAGAAGTCCAATATAACTTGTATTCATCTTTTATTATTGGCATATATTATTACAATATTAATACAGTTTTCCTTCCTTAAAATGTGTATATAGTTTTTGGCACCCTCTGTGAATAGGAGCTCAGTAAATATTTCTTGAACACCAAATGATCTTTAACCCATAGCAACAATATTTGTTTTGTTAAACAGACAAAAATTGTTTGGAAAGTGTTATGGTGGTGCCTTTGGCATAAAATACCTTTTTTCCTAGATAAAGAAGACATTTCCAGATAGAGGTAGATATTAGATAGAAAATACATTCTCTTCTAGATAGGAAAGATGCTGAGCTTGTTTCACAGGAAAGGAGGACATAAGGAATCATAAATCTGCATCAAATGTTTGGATAAATGCTTCAAAGGAGAACTGAGGACAAAGAATGCTTTTAATCACATCTCAGATTAAAATTTGCTTAAAGAAGTCCGAAACTACCCAGCATGGTGACTGTTTTGCTCACCAGTATAACCACAGCACTTAACACAGTGCTTTGTAAATAGTGGTATCAATTCATATTTGAGGAGTGAATGACCCTGATTGAGATTCTGTGGCAGTAAGAGGTCTGAGGGAAGATTAAAAACCTCAAATCAATATCAAAATGATATGATTTGGCTAAGTGGTACTTGTCTATGGAATCAAAGATTGATGAGAAATCAATAAATATTGCAGGAGTCTTCAGTTATTGTTAACCATATGCATCCCGAAACACACCGTGGATTAAAAAGTACCAAAAGGGTCAGCAGTAGAATAGTGGTGCTTTAAATGTTCCTTTTTCATGCAGAATATTACATGGAGAAACCAGTCCTGCAAGTCATTCAGAAGAAAGCTAACTGAGAATGTTGAGAGACTACTGAGCTGACTAACTGAAGGGTTGCCCTTTCTGAATATAGAGGCAGATACTGCGACACTCTCCTAGGGGGGTGAGTAAGCGACTTTGCAGAGATTTGGGCTCACTATTCAGAGCAGGACTTGGAGAGTAGGGAGAGCTGAAGATTATGTCCTAGGGACTTCCTCAGCTGGGAGCAGTTAATTGGCTATGCCTTATGAGTCAGGTTTATCACTTCTTCAGATAGCATGCTATTACGAATTTGGAAAGAATGAGGTAGAGCCATTTACCACTGGTTTGGATTTTCTTCCCAGCATTTTAAGCAAAAAACACAAACTGAAAAAGAATAAAATAAAAACAGATCATACTATACAAGTACATGTACCGTGTTTACTTATTTGTGTATGTATATATGTATGTATGTACATATAAACACACACACACACTCACAGGTACTAAAGGATAATATATGCGTGGGAAAAAGTCTAGGTTAACAAAACATCAAATGTGTTCTCTTCTGAGGGTTATGTTTGAAGAGTTGGGAATTTATTTATTTCACATAGTCCTGAATACTGGCTTTCCAGCTGAAAGACAGACTGCTACATCATATAAAAAATAAAATATATGTAGACTACATTGATAAAATTAAAAACAGTAGAAGAAAAGTTTGTCATAGATTCACAGGAGTAGGGATGGGTGAAAAAAATTTCTTAAATAATTCATGAAGCAATCATAAAGGAAAAGGTTACCACCTCTGACAAAAAAAATGTTTCTGTATAAAAAGCATCATAAACAAAGCTGATACAAATGACAGGTTAAAAAAGTGATGACATGTGGCAAACAAGAGATTAATATAAATATTAAATATATAGTAAATAAAAATTAAAATGTAATCAATTAAATTAATATCTTCATACAAAGAAACTCCTAACAGTTGAAAGAAAATGAACAAAAGAAAAATAGGCAAAATATAGGAACAGGCGATTTATTAGAGAAGAAAGGAAAATGAATAATAAATAAAGTAGAAGATATACGACCTTATTAGTAGTCAGGAAAATGCAAACCAAAACAATATGCCATTTTTTCCTTATCAGATTGATGAATATTAAAAAGATTAATGATGTCCAATGTTCATGTGGTTATAGGGAAATAGCAATGCTTATACTTTGCTTATGAAAGTATAATTAGCTACATTCTTTTTGGACAGTAACTGGTAGAATTTACTCATTAAAAATATCCTGACATTTTGAAATCCCATGTTTGACAGTGTGTTATAGACTCCATGTAACACAGAAGGCAACATACTAATCGTGAAATTCTCATTTCTTATAAATGTTGCTCTTTTCCTGAGTTCACCATCAGAGTTGAGTGTAGAGTCATTTGCAGAGAACAGGGCTAAGTCAGAATAAGTTTAAAGCAGAACCGATCACCTATACCCCTATGGATGAAGATAAGTAGGAAGGTCTACAGACTAGATACTTAGGGGTTATCTACACAGCATCTCTATTCAGGGAAAACTCTCAAAGTCTTCCTCGTTTTCTCATTCGCCCACTTTCATCCATGGCTGCTGCAGCCATGACTGGGTGCCTAAGCTTGGCCAGTGAGTCCATTCACTGGGAGTTTGGGACCTGGAAACACTAGAAATCAAGGTGGTCTCACTCTTGTATGTATTGTATTTGTTATGTGTATGTGTTGTATGTATATATGTATGTGTATGTGTATGTACGCGTTGCAAGTAAAATCTTGAAATCATTGACAGCCATTGTTTCTCCAACTATGTAAAGAAAACCATTCTAGAGAGAGAGAGCACCAAGAGAAACAGAGATGAAAGGCATAGGGAACATAGTGGTGACATTTAAGCTCTTTACCTGAGTTGTACCTGAGGGCTCTACTACATTCTGGCCCTTCTCGTGACTTGGTTATTTACTAGGTTCTATGGGAGACCCCAAACGCTTTCCAGTGAGTAAGTTCCTTTTTTTTGCTTAAGCTAGTTTAACTTATTATCCCTTGCAACCAATAGAATCCTAAATAATGAAGACTTATTAAATAATTAACTTCTTGATAAGAATGTGAAATATTATCCCCTACATGTGGACCTTGAGCTAATAATTTCAAGTACTAAGCAAAGGTATATATATATATATATATATATATATATATATATATATATATGTGTCCTCCTGGCTCCACTCAAGCTTGGATACCCTCTGGGGTAGTCCAGAAGCCCCATCCTCCACAACCCTGTCCGGAAATGCATACCTGCCTTGCTTAACTCTACTTAATGGCTTTAAGAGTGACTTTTTCAGGAAACAAAGGGGAAGAGAAAAGGGACCATTCTTCGAGTTTCCTACAGTGTCAAGTGTGCATAGCTGGCGTATGGTAGCGATCAGACAAGCATGTTCCTGACTCTGTTACCTCATTATCATACTGCTAAATACCACTTCACTGGTTTGAGCTATTAGAGCTATTTAAGCTGCTTTCATTTTTACTACTATATTTTTACGTTTATATTCATAATAAATTGTTTTTAAGGCCGAAAGCTCAAGAAACTCTCACGTAGAAATACATACTAATAAAAAACATAACTTTGACTGCATGAAAACTTAAAACTTCACATCACCAAAAACCGTAATGAACAAAATGAAAAAAAAAGATTATTAGTGACAACTAGGCAAAAATATTTTTTGAAGATTAACAGAGTTGATATTCTTAATGGGTTGCCCAGACAGAATGAACAAAGAGCTGACATCTTTTGAGTTTCCCATTCACTAAAAGAGCCAGTGTGAGGGGAAACATATTCTGCGTTGACATTACACTGACATTACAAAATGGCAAGAAGAGGTGACTAATAATAGATGATCACACCTAAATAGATCCCTTTCAGAGTCTGTCCTCTGCCTGAAGGGCGCAAATAGAGAACTAGTGTTATATCCCAACATGATAAACAACATGGAAAAACCAATTTAACATATATACAACACACATGCCCGTCCAGGTACAGCCAAATCGAAAAATAGCCAAAGGATACGAAGAGATAATTCCTAAGTGAAATTGAATTATGAGGGAGGGAGAGAGAGACAGAATGGGAAGAAAAGTAGGGGCGATGGCACTTGATGGAGACCTTGCCTTTGGTCTATGAATAGCCTCTGGGGCTCTCTTTTCTGGCAATTTCCAGAGGCTTTCAGGCTATTTGCATTTTTTTCCCCAGAAGAGTAATTTAGCTTATGATTCTTCCTCAATTACCTGGAAAAGTATTTTTAACCTGCATCTTTGGGGTTCTCTGGCAGGCCAGGTGAGAGGTTATAATTTGAAGCACAGGAAGGAAGAATGCTGAGCTACCTCCGAGGCAAACCCTATTCTCTAGAGGTGCTACTTCCTCTTCCCCACAGATAAAAGTGAACCATTAGAAGGAGATTAAAATAAGCTAAAAATGTAATTAACAAAGTAATGAGCTCATCAGAAGCAGCAGATAGAATAAGAACAGTACAGATCCACCCCAGCCAGGCCTAAATCAGAAATAATTAAAGGCAATCTGACTTGTCCTGAGTAGCAGATACTACGCGGAGGCGAGCACATTTCTTAACCAGGTTACTTGGCAGGGTCTCTAAGGCCTCAAGTCTCAGGCCTGACAACTCTCTCTTTGATGACCCTGAAGCTCTGATTTCCTCAAGGGTCTGAACAAACTCATAAGTTATTTGTAAGTTCTCTGTGCTCTACCTTGACCCTTAAGAAGTCACATGCAGATTTCAGAGCTACAGAGGTCTTGTGTGTGCCCCTAAAAAGTGGGGTTTACATTCCAATGGTACAAATAGCCTTCCTAGTTTGGATTCTGCTCTTGGGGAATAATCATCTCGTCTGTCCCATTTCTCTGTGCCTCCAGATGCCACGTCTATAATGATTTCTTTACGGTGTTAAATGATAACTTGAGGTATATGAAACAATTTAAGAGTTTTACTTGAGCAAAAATCGATTTGAATTGGGCAGCGACAAACCAGAGGTGGTGAGAAGTGTTCACCCAGCTAGGGGAAAGACTTGCAGAGAAAAGGAAGAAACAAAGCAAGAAAATTATTTGATTGGCTCTAAGTTACACATTGTCTGGGAAAAGACTGGATGGCTGTTTGTGACTGGTTGTCCTTAGATTTTGAACTTTTAACCCTGAGGCATGTATTGGCTTCGGTTTTGGTTTGTTTACTAGGCTGCTAACTTATTAGAAACACCTCAGTCTAATGGCCTCTTTGTTTAACTAATTTAGCAATGAACACAGAAGGCAGGTATCATGGAATTTTCAGGCTCTGTTCCATATCTCAGTGACGGCCATCCTGACTGGTAAATCAAAAATTACAGCATGTTCTGTGGATAACTTCTCTTTAGAACATTGTAGAAAACTAGTTGACTACAGTGGGAGGTAATTGTATGAAAGTTATGAGAAATAATAAGTGCTGTCCCAGAAGACAGCTTTCTTTGAAAGTAGGCTCTGACATTTTGCTCACCTGCAATCACCTTTTAAAGCAGCTGCGTGTTAAACTATTTTAGAAATTGCTGATTTCAGATATCGGTGGTAACATATTTCAATTACAGTTATGTTTAGATTAGAAAATGGTGTCAGTTGACATGATAGAATGCTTATAAAAGTGATGCACTAAATAAATTACACATTTGGTGTTCATCTCTCTTCATGATAACTATGGTATCTGAGGAGCTCAGAAAAGCCAACTTTCAGAGAAGAGCTAATCTGAAATCCGTTTCTCCAGGCTTCACTTTATACATTCTAAATCTTGCCAGATTGTAAGCAGATAAGACAATGGAAATGACATTCAAATCAGTTAGTTGTTCCATCTTTGGTTTTCTTCTTTGCCTTTTGGAGGAGAAGGTTAAAATTCAGGTGTAAGTTATTTGTAGACTTTAGCTTTTCCTGCACCATTGTCACAGATCCTGGGGAATCCCTGCTGGACAATTATCAAGGTCATCCTCATTTAGTTCTGTCACAGAATAAAAGGCAAATTTATACTCAGACAGGTGATAGACAAACTAGACCCATAGTATTTGCTTTACTGAAAGACAAAATCAAAAAGTCAAATCAATTAGAAAAGGGGAAGAAAACATTCATCAGACACGACAAGTATTACTTGGGGCTAGCAATGGCTGCTGTGTCCCATTCGGGTGAAAGGACCAGTGTCAGGGAAGCAAGTAAGTGCTGCCTGGCCAGGAGTGGTTTCTCAGTGAGCCTTTGACATTGACTTCTGTGACCAGGATTATAGAACAAAGAAGATGCTCTTTAAATCTGTGGATGTCACTCAACTTGAAGTGACATCATATCTATAAAATCCGTATTTTATAGATATGGGTTGGGAGATGGTGTAGGGTTGCCAGATAAAATACAGGAAGCCCAGTTAAACTAGAATCAGATCAACAACATTTTTTTTTTCCTTTGTATAAGTATATTCCATGCAACATTTGGGATACACTCATACTAAACAAAATACCTTTTGTTTATCTGAAATTCAGATATCCCCCTTCCCAGTGCTCTTACCAGGTTTCTAAAAAATATTGGCATTGTTTTGTAAGAAATTCATGATCCTTATCTGTTTCTTAGGGAAAAGATCAAAGAATCTGGGTAGTGAGAAAATAGCCAAGTTTGGGTGGGACCAGAGGCATTAAACATAGTCACCTAGTCCACAGGAGCTGCGGGATACAAATTACCTACTTGAGATAAAACTACTGCCAGCATAACTTTAAATACACTCTGAGTTTTCCTTGAAATGAGAAAGAATTGAATTGACAAGTAAATCAGAAGGGATCCACCTTGAAAAACAAAATTCAGAGAGGAGCCATTGAAGGACAGCATCTCATATAATGATCTGGCAAGGAAGTGAGGGCCTTTTACGAGTTAAGCTTTGTTCTTCTTTATTTTAATAAAAGTCTTTAAAAAAAAAAAGAGTTAAGCTTTGTAACTGCCCTGTTATTGTTTTGGGAATCCTCCTGCTATTGTTTCCCCATAGTGATTGACAGACAAATCCCTAAAATAAGAAGGATCTGTGAGTCTGTCTGTAGAGTACAGCCGGGAAGAAGACATTCAGAAGCTAGGCTGGCATGGAAGGGGAGAAGTGTATCTGTCACTCCAGTCCCTACCCCATTTTGGCACAAGACAGGGTGAGTCTGAGTCTAAAGATGGTAGGAAAATAGTCTTGGTCCCTAGGAAACGGAGGTAAGAATCTCCTAACAATCCACTGAAAATATTTAGAAATTGTATTTATGTATTCTTTTTATGAGGAGGTCCACATCTCTTGTATTTAAAAGGGATCTTAAAGATAGCTATGACTGAAGTTTGGATAGGTAATACTGGGCTTTGAAGGACAGCTGTGAAAAACTCTGCTTGCTCTTAGAAGCAATAAGATGTCATGGTTGCATTTTTTTTTTTTATTGCAGCCATATTGGTTCCTTATTATTTTCTAATTCTTAAGGTAACAAAACATTAACTTAAGTTTTAAATATAATCATGCTCATTGAACCACTTCGAAAATCTTTGCATTCTAATTGCCTATTCAGACATTGAGTGCATAGAAAAGGGAAGTAAGAGGAAAAAGTTTACCTACTTCACAATTTCATTCAAAGCAGCCCTGTCTGTTTAATGACCTCAGATGAATAATTACTCTTCAGTAGATACCAGGGCTTTCTGAAAGCAAGGGCATCTTCAATATAGCTTCAGAGCTTGGTTCTGGGGTGATGTAGCTTAAGGCAGCACCTGCCAGCAGAAGTAGTTGTAGAAACATAATAGAAGCCTTGTGATACAAGGCTTTCTATCTGAGGACAAAACATCTATCATAGAAAACATAGCACCTACACTTACCAAGAATCTAGGTGGGATTGGAGGATGAAGGCAAACTTCACAAAGTCTGGAGATAACACATTTGTCACATACCAAGTGCTGAAAATAAGCGTTCTTGCACCTCTGAAGTTATTCTCACAAAACGAGGTGCAATGACAAGTCAACATCTAAGTTTCAGTTACCACTTAGCTGTAGGGGAGTATTTTAAACTCTTATATTTATACAAAATTTGATTTAGTTTTTAAAATCCCTTTAAAGTAAACATGACCATAAAGAGAACTTAAATATCACCATGCATCATGGTAATCTGTAATCAATTAAGCAAAGAATTTAGAAACCAGTGACATTTTGATCCGGTGAATTAATAGGCAGAAATATACACATTTTCAAGACACTTTTCCCATTTTAAATAAACATGTTTTTCTCATAGACAAAGACTCAAGGTAAATGCTTTATTTTAAATTAACTGTTATAATCTAGGGTTCTAATGTGTTACACATTGATATTTATTTGCCTGGAATATTAGATGTGATCCTATCTGAAGCAAGTTGGTTGGGCACCCGAGAAAGTTGCCTGGTTCTGTTTAATCCAAAGGGCAAGAATAGTCTGTCTGGTCATTTCTCCCTTCCTCCCATATAACTTCTTTGGCACATGTACTTTGAATACTTAGTGACTTTGAGTACTAAGTACAGTGTACTTACATGTACTTAGTGACAGCTATAGCTTTTATTTCCTTCAGGGAGCCCTCTCCAACCACTTGGGGATAAAACACCGATTTTCTCTTTGTGTTACTATAGTTCCAGAGAACCTCTTTAGTATGCGTCTTTCTCAAAATATTGTGAATTCTTTCCACAAACCACCTTTGTGTCCCAGGATCTGACACACAGTAGGTACTCCCAAAATGTGGGTTGAGTGAATGAGTAGAAATAAAAATAAGGTAAATGGCAAGAAGGAGTTGGAGACATTTGAAAACAACACCCTGTAATGGGGTGACTAGTGTCCTCCCCAAATTCATGCCCACCCAAAACCTCAGCATGTGACTTTATTTGAAAACAGGGTCTTTACAGAGGTAATTAGTTTAGGATCTCCAGATGATATTATCCTGGATTTAGGGTGGACCCTAACTCTAATGAGGGTGTCTTTATAAGAGAAAGGAGACAGAGGTAGAGACAGACATACATAGGAAAGATGGCCATGTGAACACAGAAGCAGAGATTGGAGTTATGTTGCCATAGACCTAGGGACACCAGGAGCCATCAGAAGCGGGAAAAGCCAAGAAATGATTCTCCTCTAATGCCTTCAGCGGGGACATGGTCCTGCTGACACCTTCACTTTGGACCTCTGGACTTCAAAACTGAGAGAGAATACATTTCTGTGGTTTCAAACCATCTAGTTGGTAGTAATTTGATATGTCAGCCCTAGGAAACTAGTATACCACCATTTTGACTGCAGCTTGATCTTTAGATGATTGTGTAAGAACTACCAACTCATTTTCCTTCCTCATTCCCAAAGAAATAAGAAAAAAATGTATTAGATTGAGTGTGTAATGCCATACGTTGGGTCATACACCTAACTTTATATGTATCGTTGCCAGTATCATTTTCCTATTTGACAAATGAGGACCCTGAGGTTGAGTAAGTTTAACAAATTGGTGTCAAAAAGTAAGTAATAATAATTTGAATCAAGCTAACATTTGAATGCTTATTATGTTAGGCACTGCACCAGACTCTTCATAAGAATTATCTTATCTCATCCTTACTGTAAAGGTTTTCGTTATTCAGTTTTCCTTATTTCAGAAATGAAGAAACTGAGGCACAGAGTATAAATTAGGTGCCCAAAGTATCTAGTACTTGGCAAAAACAGGACTCGAACCCAAGTGGTATGATTCTAAAGCGCAGATGCTTAAGAAATTTGCTATGTTGTGTGTGGATATTGTGTGCTCGTCATCGCATCCCTGTCTCTGATTCAAAGGCAATCCCTGCACCTACTAACTACTCATTAGCATCTGAACACATGCTTATATTATCTTGGCTTTTTTTTTACCATCCCATTTCCAGCAGGATATTTTCTTCAACTTTCTCACTTATACTCCTACTACACCAAAATAGCATCAAAGTATGTTCATTTTCTCTGATTTCAGAACAAATTTTTACAAAACACTTTTGATATACACAGCAAGTCTGACAGTCAAAATATAACATGATCTTCCACCATTTATTCCCTTTGGATCTGGGTGAGAAATCAGCAAAACCACCCTATAATTGTCTACTGTGTTCCATCACAGTCAGTCTTCCGTTCTTACACATATAGGCAGTTCTGAAGGGACCTTTTCATTTGTCACAATTATACAACTGTAGCTTGATAAATACTATAGTTTGACAAATGCTCATTATCCTGGTACAAATGATCTTAGTTTGTGTTGCTGTCATTGTTTTCACCCTTTGCCAGAATTGTATGGGTGTTTCCATGCATGTGAGACATAAGCAGAGAGTGGAGGCCCAAACGAGCCTGTGACATGACAGGGACGAGAGGCTTCTGTTGGCCTTAAATGTCAAACCATATCCTTCCTGAATAATCAAAAATGTCAGGGTCTATTACTCTCTACTTTACATATATCTTGTACAAATCTCAAGTTTCATATGATGCATTGTCTAGACGGAAATTTTTTTAAGAGACCTTCACTTTCCCTATATTTACTTATTAGAATGATGGTATATATTAGTTTAGCAATTTGAATATATTACTAATATATATTAGTAATTCAAATCACATAAATGATAGGCCAAAGTGAACAAAATATTGAAACAAATCACAAGTTTAATTGTCTTCTCCAGTCCTCATCATTACTACAACACTGCTATGTCAGTCCACTGATCCAAGCAGGGGCAATCACAGTCTCTTCCATGCATGTTTCCCTCTTGGGTAGAGACGACTTGTTCAGAGGTGTGCCTCTGAACAAAGATCAGCCAATCTGTTAGTTTTGGAAACGTACCTAAAAAGACATTAATTTCCCTCTGTGTGACAGAAACTGAAAGCGGGTACATACGAGCTGTTGGTGTACTCGTTACTGAGGAGCAGACAAAGTGGCTTGGTAATGCGAGAGATGAATGACACAGACACCCAGAGAAAAAGAGAATACAAGGAGCAGAAAACACAACTTTATGCATTCCCCCAGTGCTCCTCCAGTCCATTGCCGACTATATTAGCTATTGATTGTTGTGTAACAAATTAATTCAAAGCTAAATGCTTTTAAACAACAGCATTTATCATCCCACAATTTCCGTGGGTTAGGAATCCAGAAATACCTTAACTGGATGCTCTATCTCGGGGTCTCGCAAGATTACAGTTAAGGTGCCGATCAAGGCTGTGGTTTCATCTGAAGTTTCGACTCAAAAAGGATGTTCTTCATGCTCTCACATGGCTGTTGGAGAATTCAGTTCCTTGTGGACTGTTACAGTAACAGCCTCAATTCTTCTTTAGTTGTTTGCCCCTAGGCTTTTTCACAGAGCAGCTTACAAACATGGCATCTGCTTTCATCAGAGTGGAAAGAGAAAGAACAAGATGGAAGCCACAGTCTTTTATAACTTCATCTTGGAAGAGACATCCCATCATTTTTTCTGTATTCTGTTTGTTAGAAGCCACTATATCCGGTTTACACTCATGGGGAGGTGATTATCCACAGTATAAATACCAGGAATCAGGGATCATTGAGAGACATTTTTGAAATAGCCCAATAATACACTGACATCTCAGCCCTGAAATACTGTGGAATAACCTTAGCACTCCTACAATGAATCATAATTTTTGCTTAAGCTAGTCGAAACTGGTTTTTATTATTTACAGCTAAACTTTTTTTACATGCATCCCATAGTTTAACAAAATCCACATTTAGAATCAAGAGATAACTGTGTCAAGAGAAAATTTATTACCACATTTATAAATTCCCTTCACACACACACACACACACACACACACACACACACACACACACACATCTAACAGACTATTTAATGGTGATGAAGGTTGAAACATGAGAAAACAAAGTAGTGAGGACTCTTACCAATTGGATAATCGATACAAGAAAATAAAAATCTCTGAAATCTTCAGCTAGCCAGTGAATATATGATGATTAGTGGCCTTTCTTACTCTTTTTTTTTTAACCCTTAAATGTTACCATGGACGAAATTTATTTTTCTCTACTTTTGGTTTTTCAACCATCTTAGTTTTTTCTTACCATACTGTAAAGTGGAAAGGCAAACAAACAAACAAACAAATTGTATGACATTATGACTAGTTGAATATTTCTCTCGGCTTCAGATTATGAGATACACTTATATGGTCATTATAAAAACTGAAAAAAACATAGTGAAAACCCCTTATCTTGGGTTACTATTTCAATCTGTAGGAAGTGGAGTAGCTTTTCAAAAAAAAAACCTTTAGTAAAAAGTCCCCTCCCTGGTTTTTCCTGCAAACATTAACCTCAAACATTTACTTCCTTCCATATTATTTATATATTTAACCTCAAAATTTCGTCTAAGAAGTCACAGGCAGATATAAGAGAGAGCAGAAATATCAGCCATCTGTAGACCAGACCTGACAAGCTTCACGGTGGAGATGAAAACCTTTTATTTCACAGAACTGAAAAAGGGCTTTGTGTACACCAGAAGCTGGACTGCCGCTGCTCTGGGTCTCACTGCCCAATCAGGAATTCTATAAATATGCACCCCAGCCACATAAACAATGTCCTTTCCGTTTCTGGATTGCAGTTTATCTTTGCTGTACAGAATCAATTTAGCTTCGGACAGAAAAATTTGCAAGAAATCAAAAAAGTAGGTTTAAAAAGCAAACAAAGAGACATAATGGGCGTATTTTCCCAAACGTGCCAGGACAGGACAATGTGTTGTATTTTATTTAAGAAAACAAAGAAATCCCCACAAGATTACCTCAAGTTGGTTTCTCATTTGGGTAAAGATTTCTCGTGTGTTGATTGGTTCTTTCAATTAAAATAGACCCTGCACGATACAATGATGTTAAAAACCATGTCCAAAAGACCTCCGAATTAGAAAATGAAATTTGGTGCCACCCAAATGGGGTGGGAGGAGCAGGAGAATATAGCAAATATAGATCACCTTTCTCAGGTGCCTCCACTGGATTTTTACAATTAAAAAATGGGGAAAAAAAGAAAAAGAGACTCGGAGAGGTTTTTCTTTTTTTTTCATTGAAAATGACACATTCTTTTCCATTTTTCCTCAGTTCACAAGCTCCCCAAATGATATACGTAAGTAAAAAAATCCTTCTTACCACCAGCCATTTTCTACACTGCTGGTTTCACATATGTTGTAAGTGTTGGTTGGGGTCCAGCTGTCCAATCCTGCTGATTTTTTTCCAACAGTGCACCCACCACCTGATACTGGTCGGCACATCTCATCTTTACATGTGATGCCCAGCCTCACTGGTAACACCAGATGGGCCAGTAAATCTCAGTCTTGACTCTACATTAGAATCATCTGGGAAAGCATTAGGAAAAAAAAAGAAAAAATCCTCATTTCCAGGCTGCCCCCTGGACCAATTGCATCCGAATCCCTAGTGGTGGGATTCAGTCACTGATATACTTTTTAAAGTTCCCCAGTATCTATAACATGTAACCAAAGCTGAAAACCACTGCCGGATGCCATTTTGGTATATTAACTATGATCTTAACTGATGATAGCTGCTGAGCTGCTCGGGCACTTGATTAAGAAATAATATGATATCAATTATGCCTCACTAAAAGAAATTTAAAGTTAAAAAAATAAATAAAAAGGTTAAAAAAAAAGAAATTATCTTTTTCTTTGGGAACACAGTGACCACTTACTAATTTAAGACGGTAACACAGACTTACTGGGTCCTTATTATTCTCCTTAAGGAAGCACATTCCACAAAATTCCACAAATTATGGAAGACACGCTCTTCCCTCTTATGGAATAACATCCCATCAGTTTCATTGGATAAAAAAAAAATGGGGCTGCTTTTGACCAAAGAGAACATCATAAGAAAAGTATTAATTCATAACCAGGGTAAAAATGCTTATAATATACCACAAATCTGAGCAGCCATCTTGTCACTATTGAGTTGGCTCTGACAAAGTAGTAATACGGAATTGCAGTCTGGAAGGAATCCTTTAAGATGTGCAGTCATATCATGCTATGCCTGGAGAAACTCAGGGTCAGAGAAAGTGATCAACTAATGTTCTATGGTTCTTGAGAGGCATTATGAAAAGAACCTTTCTCGTTCCTACTGCAGGGATTGTGTTTTTAATGTATGCAAAAGTGTTTCATTTCATGTCGTGCCAATAGTAAATGCTGAGGAAATTGTAATGATTGGTAGAAGTAATGGTGGTGGTAATGATCGTATTGGTAATAACAATGTCTACAAAGCTTTATTGAGTGTTATGATCGCTGCTGTAAAATACCTCATAAATAAAAACAACTGTTGCTTTTGTTGATGAAAGCAACTTATTTGAAAGCTGAAAATTTCAGAGTAAAATAATAAAAAAGAAATTAAAAAAGGCTCTCATTAGAGCTTCAACAAAAACTTAACATAGCCTTTCACTATTTAATGAACATCAGTTGAACATTTTATGCAATTAATTATAAAATATATATAATTTGATCTGATTTTATCCTTTTTTATCTAGAAAATCCTGGAATATCATTTGTCTGATGAAAATATTTTATATATCTAATATACACATATGCATATATATGAGTTAAAAATACTCTTATATGTTGCTTAATTTAATTCTCACATATAGTCAGGAAATATAGGTATTATTACCCCTTCTTTACAGTTAAAATACACAAGCTTAGAAAATGAGAGGGACCTAACTAAGGTGGCTCAGCTAATAAGTGTCAGGGTTAGTATTTCATTGAAGGTTTTCTACCTTTACGTCCTCTGTTAGGTTACATACTTGGACCCTGTCACTGTAGCCTTTTAAATAATTGACTTTACACAACAACAGTGTAATGCTATGTATTTGGCTTTCATTGTGCAAAATTTGAAATATTTCTATTTGAAAACTTTTGAAAATATAGTACCTTATTATGTTGCTCAGTATTTTAAAGGCTCTGGATACAAATTATTCTTAGAATTCAGAGCCAGGAAAGTATCTATATCACCTGACAAGCTGGGAGCTTCTTTTCCTTGGATTAGGAGAGTTACATGATCCATTGAGTATCTCACTTTGCCTTGGTTTCTAGGAAACTCAGAGCAAAGTTTTATACTTGATCATTTTACCTTTTCTCAGTCCAGGTTTCTATGACATACATTCCCCCTTCCCCACCCCACCAACCCAACTTCCAAGACCACCACCTCCCGTGCATGTGACTTTTACTTTTCAATATTTGTCAATGATTCAATTTTATTATTCTATGATTCTGGTAGACATCTGCAGTGTTCAACTACCTAAAGGATATTTCCCCCTTTTTGTGGTAATAGGACCTCAATACTTTTTGGTTACTTTCTTTTCCCCATTCTTAGTCCACATGGTTTAGAGGAAACTAATCCTAATCTCTTGGAGCCAAGGATTGAAATATAACCCAGGCCAGGACAATCAGTGTGCTCCGTTGCTCTGGCTACAGTAATTCGATAAAGGGTGAGCCCACGACATGATACAAGTCAGTCCTATCAAAGCACATTCAAATGCTTTTACTAGCCAGACTGTGAAGGTGTTAATTTTTCACTAATGGCCAAAAAGATGGGATGATAGAGCAAGAAAGCTTCTGGCTGCCATCTTGCTCCACAGGAGAGAGTGCGAGAGAAGGGAGCCAACCGAAAGAAAAGCAGACCTGAGATTAGAAGATAGGGAGAGTGAGGCCTATTGACCTCATTGAATCCTTGGATCTAGTGCTAGATGCTGGTTTTACCTTGGGACTTTGATAGCATGGGCTTAAATTCCCTTTTGTACATAAACCATTGTAGCTGGGGTTTTCTGGACCGTGCAATCCAATGTGGGTTGACAAATATAGTGATTTATTTCTGTCACCACAAATTCTATTTGAAAGTAGGCAGGACACAAATCAAAATAAATATACACCATATGCAGGCTTTTATCCTTAATATCACAATTAATCAAGATTTTTGATTATCTGGTAGTTATTTTGCTCATCCATCCTTCTTTCACAGGACTGGAATATAACGGCATTACAATACATCTTTTCTTTGTTCTGTTTTCGCTGATTTGGTAGAACATAGCAAAATTTTAAATGAGCTAATTTTCTTCCACTTTCGTATTATTCTGAAACCATTGTCAATAATTTTAAATTTCAAATAAATGAATTCAATGGACATTGTACCCTTTCAAAATGAGGATGTTTCAGCTCGTATAGTTCCATGATGTTTAAGTTAGATTCAAAGGCTTTTCTGGGCTGGTTATATAAGTATTTCACCTTCCTGCTAACTTGGTTTTTATTAAAATATAGCTAACAGACAATATTATATTAGTTTCAGGGGCACACCATAGTTATTCAACATTTATATACCTAAAGAAGTGATCACCGTAAGTCCAGCAACCATCTGACACTGTACCATGCTATCACAATATTATTGACTATATTCCCTATGCTGTACATTACATCCCCATGACTTATTTGTTTTGTACCTGGAAATATGAACCTCTTATTCCCCTTCACATTTTCCCTCATTTTTATTTTTTCAATTAGAGTTGACATTAAATATTATTTTATATTAATTTCAGGTGCTCAACATAGTGGTTCAAAATTTCTGCAATTTAAGAAGTGATCTCCCAGACTAGTCACCTAACACTGTGACTATTACCATAGTTATGGTAATAACTATGCACAGAGTTATTACCATATTATTGACTATATTCCCTTTGTTTTACTTTACATCCTCATGACAATTTTGTAACTACAAATTTGTACTTCTTAATTCCTTCACCTTTTTCATCCTGACCCCAACCCCCTCCCATCTATCACTACAACAAATCTAGTACCCATCTGTCACCATACAAAGTTATTACAGTATTATTGATTATATTCCTTATGTTATGCGCTACAACTCCATAACTACTTTTTAACAACCAATTCGTACTTCTTAATCCCTTCCCCTTTGTTCACCCAACGCCCAACTCCCATCCCATCTGGCAACCATCAAAATATTCTCTGTATCTATGAGTTTGTTTCTGTTTTGTTTGTTTATTTTCTTCTTTAGATTCCACATACAAGCAAAATATGTCGCATCTGTCTTTCTCTGTCTGATACTCCACTCAGCACAATACCCTCCACTTTCTCTGTCTGACCCTCCACTCAGCCTACCCATGCCACCCCTTCCCTGGCCAAGAATATTCCATTGTGCATACAAAAGTCAGACAATTAAGTTCATGAATTTTCCACTGTGCACTTACATGGTGGAAAGTTCGCGAACTTAATTGTCCAAACTTCCATGTACCATCTCCTCTTTATCCGTTCTTCCATCAACAGACACCCAGGCTGCCTCCACATGGGCCATTGTAAACAATGTTGCAACGAACATATGAATGCGCAAATCCCCTCGAAGTAGCATTTGGGTTTCTTTAGATAAATACCCAGAAGTGGGATTACCAGGTCCTTCTTTGTCTCTTGATATACCCTTTGTTTTAAAATCTATTTTGCCTGGTTGTTGTTGTTATTTCCATTTTCATAAAATATCTTTTCCATCCCTTTACTTTCCATCTGTGTGTGTCTTCAATCTGCAGTGATTCTCTTGTAGGCAGCATACGTAAGGTTTTGTTTTCTTACCTGTTCAGCCCTTGTATGTCTTTTGAGTGGAGCATTTAATCCATTTACATTTAAAGTAATTGTTGATATGTGGCTACCGTGTTTCCCTGAAAATAAGACCTAGCTAGACAATCAGCTCTAATGCGTCTTTTGGAGCAAAAATTAATGTAAGACCTTGTCTTATTTTATGATAATATAAGACTGGGTCTTATTAAAATATAATATAATATAATATAATATAATATAATATAATATAATATAATATAATATAATATAATATAATATAATATAATATAATATAATATAATATAATATCGGGTCTTATACTAATGTCTACTCCAAAAGAGGCATTAGAGCTGATTGTCTAGCTAGGTCTTATTTTCAGGGCAAAAGGGTATTGCCATTTTATATTAATAATTTTTATCTTTTCTTTTTTCCATCTTAAAGAAGTCCCTCTAACATTCCTTGTAATACTAATTTGGTGGTGATGAACTCCTTTAGCTTTTTCTTGTCTGGAAAACTCTTACATTCTAAATGATAACTTTGCTGGGTAGAGTAATCTTGGTTGTAGGTTCATGCTTTTCATTATGTTAAATATTTCCTGCCAATCCCTTCTGGCCTGCAAAGTTCCTATTGAAAAATCAGCTGACAGTCTTATGGAAGCTCCCTTATAAGTTACTACTTGTCTTTTTCTTGATGCTTTTAGAATTCTCTCTTTGTCTTTAACCTTTGCTATTCTAATTATAGTGTGTCTTGGTATGGGCCTGTTTGGGTTCATCTTGTTTGGAACTCTCTGCACTTCCTGGACTTGCATGTCTATTTCCTTCACCAGGTTAGGAAAGTTTTCAGTCATTCTTTCTTCAAATAGGTTCTCAATTCCTTGCTTTTTCTCTTCTACTTCTGGTCACCCTAAGATGTGAATGTTGTTATTCTTGATGTTGTCCCCATGGTCTCTTAAACTAACCTCATTTTTTTGGATTCTTTTTTCTCTTCCTATTGGATGTTTTCTGCTACCTTGTCATCCAAATCACTGATTCAATCCTCTGTTTCATCTAGTCTGCTGGTGATTCCTTTTGGTGTATTCTTCATTTCAGTTCCTGTGTTCTTCACTTTTGACTAGTTCATTTTTATGGTTTCTGTGTCCTTTTTAATGCTGGCTATCTCTCTGTTGAAGTTCTCACTGAGTTCCTTGACCATCTTACAACTACTGTTTTGAACTTTGCATCTGGTGGGTTATTTGCCTCCATTTTGTTTAGTTCGTTTTCTGGAGTTTTCTCTTGTTCTCTCATTTGGGATGTGTTTCTTTGTTTCCTTATTTTGGCTGCCTCTTTGTTTCTATGTATTAGATAGATCTTTTACATCCTCGAGTCTTGGTCAGGTGGCCTTATGTAGTAGGTGCCTTGTTGGGCCCTGGCACAGTCTCCCTGGTCACCTGCTCTAGGTTCTCTAGGAGTGTGTCCGTTGTATGAATTGTGTGTGCCCTCCTGTTATAGTTGAGCCTTGATTGCTACTGGCACATCAGTGGGTGGGATTAACCCTCAGGCTGATTGGCTGTGGGGTTTGGTCATATCCACAGCTTATATGCTGCTGTCCAGGGGGCTTAACCCATTGAGTGGTATTTGCCCAGGGGGCTCTGGGGCCTGTTGAGACTGCCCTTTGTGTGTGCCATTTATGGGGATAATTAGGCAGTGCTGTGCTAGGGTCTAGCGCCAACCTCCAAATATGTTGATTCTCAGGCCTCTTTGGAGGTGCTCTGGTGCAGGCCCAGCTCACCCACTGCCTGTGACTGGCTGGGAGCTACCTGGTAAGAGCTACAAAGTGATCTGCAGTTGTTCATTGTCTTTGCTAACCTGGGAGGCATGTGCGAGAGGCCATTCTCTGAACCAAGGACATCTGCCACCAGTACCAGGCCTAGGGTAACTCTGCAAAATGCCAGGGTACCCCAAGACTTGCTGCCACCTGTTGGCTCCCTTAAGGTTCAGCTACTGATAAAGCCTCATGTGGTACACAAGTTGGGTGAGGCAGGGTCTCAGGAAGTCACTAGAGTGGGAAGAGTTGTGGTCACTAGGTTAATGGAAATTCTTTGTTAATGTAAATGCCAGTGCTGACCCTGAAGCTACTCAGCAAAAGTGTCAGAGCACACTGAGGCTAGTCACCACCAGCCTGGGGTCTGTTGGACCATGAAGGTGTACAATTCGAGCAGGGTTGGCTGCTCTTGGAGAAAGTGCCTCTGGTGTTGGGAGAGTTGGGTGGGATGGGTGTCTGGGTGAGTCAGCAGGATGGAGCTGTGGAGCTCAACAGACCAATCAGGTTCAGATTTCACCATGTGGGCGCCTACCCAGGAAAGATGGCGCCTACCTGCCAGCTGCACGGGATGAGGATCTCCTTAGAGGGAAATGGCTACTGTCCTCCAGCTCTCAACCTGAAGCAACACAACTCAGTATGCCCCCCATATGTCTCCAACAACCCCCTGAAGTTACTGTCCCTCTGCTGGAGCCCAAGGTGAGAGTCTGGGAGTGAGAATCTGTGCATAGGCCCTTGTAGAAGATGTCTAGCCTTCCATCCCACCGAGATGGTCAGAATCCCCACCGTTTTCCACAGCCAGATGTTGTGGGGGCTCCTCTTCCCAGCATAAGTACTCTGGGCTGAGGAGGCTGGTGTGGTGTTGGGGACCTTTCTCCTCTGGGGGGACCCTCCATGGCCAAGATATCCCTCACAGGTCTCAGTCTCCACATGGATGTTTGGGGTTAGACTGTTCCACATCTCTGCCCCTCCTACCAGTTTGGGCATGGCTGCTTCTTTATATAAAACTTCTGTTCAGTCAGACTTCAGATGGTTCTCCAGGTTGATTTTTCTGTAATTTAGTTGTAATTTTAATTGGTTCATGGAAGGAAGCAAGCACAGTGTTCATTAATATCTTCTCCACCATTTTGTATTTCCTCAGTCTCTGATTTCTTTACAAATAATGTAAAATGCATGAACCATTTCTGTTTAGCTTTATTTGTTCTTCAGTTGTGGAATGCTACTCTAAATTCTATTATTCAGATTTATTGCCTCAAGATTGGGCAAAACCTCACCCATGATCCTCTTGTCAAATATTCAAAGTGTGGTTTAAAGCACCGTGTGTGTGTGTGTGTGTGTGTCTGTGTGTCTGTGTGTGTGTTTGTGTGATGTAATCAGTTTTATTTCATTTAGTTATACCTCCTGTTATGAACTGAAAGTTTGTGTGCTCCAAAAATTCATATGTTAAAACCCTAACCCCAATGTGATAATATTTGAAGACCTAGCCTTTGGGAGGTAACTGGGATTAGAGTAGATTATGAGGGTAAAACACTTATGATGGGATTAGTGGCTTTATAAGAAGAGGAAGAAAGAGAGAGACAGCTTATGCTCTGCTATGTAAGGACATAGCAAGAAGGTGGCTGGCTGTTTGCAAACCAAGAAGAGAAATCTCAGCAGCTGTACTTCAGTCTTGGACTTCCCAGTCTCTAGAACTATGGGTACTAAATTCCTGTTGTTTAAGCCACCAGACTATGGCACTTGGTCGTGGGAAGCCCAAGGTGACTCACACACCCCCTATGGATGCTTCCAGTCTTGATGGCTTAAAAATATATTGCAAAGTCTGTGTGTGTGTGTGTGTGTGTGTGTGTGTGTGTGTGTGTGTATAAATTATAGTAGTTTAGGGAAAACATCTGCTGAAATTGAGAGTAAATAACCAAATTAGTGAAATTGTATTTTATTTCCATAACAGAATGAAGATTTCTCATTAAAGGGCAATTCTTGCCTTTCAAAAGTTTGAATAGAGAGCCCTTTAAAAAGAATTACATCGGCTTAAATATAGGTTGCTGGACATCCACAAATCTAAGCAAAGTTTTTGGCTATTATCCCACAGCATGTTCATTTGAGAGTGAATTGGATTCCTTTTAATTTATGCACAACTCTGAAGCTTCCTCCTTGTTTGTTTTTCCCCCCTTTACTGACGGGCAAAATAGCACATACAGTCTGGTACTTTCATTAGTATTATTTTCCTCCTTTACGTTACCTATTTTTCTCTGTTTAGTGAAAAAACACTGGTTTCAGAGTCCAGAGACCTGTTTTAGGCCTCTCTTATTAGCTGAGTTTGAGCAAACCATTTAATTTTAATTTTTCCCTGTTTTTCTATCAGTAAAATGAGAACATTAATACCTGACAAATTTAGCTCATGTGATTTTTTTTTTTTGTAAGGGTATCATGAGTAATTCTGGTGACTGTAATTTTACGCAACAAATATAACTAACAAAGATTATTAGGTGTCTACCATGTTCCATGTACTGGACAGGCCTCTGGGAATAGAGTGATAAAAATAGAAGTTTCAAAAAATTATTTTAAATAACATTGCTTTGGTCAAGAATAGACTGATAAAGAAAGGAGACAAACACATAAATGTGAGGCATATAATGTGCTCTGTTAGAGTACTTTGTCCTTCTAGCTTTATCAAGGATTGTAACTTTTATTATCTATGTCCTTCTACCTCTTTTTTTATATCTCTTTTCCTTACAAGGTTATGGACTCCATGAGGGCATTTTCTGTTTTGCTAACCACTCTGTCCACGGGGCTCTCAGCATAATTATTTAGGACCTGGGAGAAAAAAAAAGTCTGGGAAAGCTGCTTAAGATATTCAGTGTGATATTATTTCTAAAGCCATTGAATGGTAAATGACATTTGCAGTTTAATCCTAAAAGGAGAGGAATCCCCCAGCCTTCCATTTAATGCACAAAGGGAGATTTTTCCTTCTTATAATTCTTTGTACATCAGTTAACTACATATAATCCCTATCACTGGACCCAGTTTTTTCTGGGCTCTGATTTTACATGAGTGAAAAATAAAGTGAGGTACCAGTTTTCATCCTCTCAGACTAAATTACATTAAACCACCAAGAACAATGAAAAAGAAAAGCAAAACTGATTGGCTTCATTTCCCAGGTACACAGGATGCTCTGTTGAAGTTAATAGCCTTAAGTATTTCATGGTTAGACTCGCCACACATTCTGGTTTCAAGCTGCAGCTGTGCCCGGGTTGTCCTTGCAGTAAATACATCACCAGGGTGTGTAATCTTGTTCTGTAACCTCCTGCAAATCCCAGGGATGTGCAGAATTCATCAGCTCCAAGGTATGTCAGGCAAGAGTCTGAAGAGAAAAATCCTCTCCCTCTTACAATTTCAAACATATTAAAGAAATGCCTTTAGCGGGGATTTTTACTGATAGGTCCCCTTCACCTTAATGATTTGGTATATGTTTAATTCTTTCACCAAGACGAGCTTATGGAAACTGGGATCCTGAGGAATGCTGCATTTTGACTAGTATCTGCCATTAATTTATTCTGTTTTCTAAAGTCTGATCCCCAGAAAAGAAATGCATTGGAGATTATAATTGAAAACAGTTAATTCTGGTTACGTTGCGATTATATTTTTAAAAGATATGCCTTTATAATTTACATTGTGTCCTACAAATTAGAAAACAAAATCAGAAAGATGTTCATAATTTGGAAAAATTTCAGAGATTCTCCAAGTTTTTTTTTTTTTTTCCTACTTTCTAGACAAAAAGGAGTGTGTTAATATAAACAGACCCCTGGGCTCTGAAAATCAGCTCAGTGGTAAATAGCTGAGATTTTCTAGCCATTCTGACCTTATTTGAAAAGATTGTATTGCTCTCTGAGGTCGGAGCTTGTGTCAGAGAGCTAAGTGTCAACTTTCCACTTAAAGATTAGGCAGGCAAGAGTCAGTACGTCTGGTTCCACAGCACACAATCTCGACCTATAGCATTACACTTGTTCAGTTTTCTAAGAGATCTCAGAATGGCGCTGATATGTAGGAAAGAAGCCTTCATCTCATTATTTCTCCCCAAGCAGCAGATGCCTCTATGATAATAGGAAAATAAGAATATTATTGAATTTTCCTAATGGTGTCATCTTACCACCCTCAAGCCTGGTATTTTTCAAAGCCCATTAAAGGCCAGAATTCATGGCTTTCTTAGAAGGCCTTTCCCTTTCTCCAAAAACACAAAGGAAAAGATTCTATGATTGTGTATAAGGAATAATATGTCGCCAAAAGGTTTAAATAATCATTTATTATTGAAGAATAACCTCGTTTCATCATATTATAAATTTCCTTAAGAGCAATTTATCCTGCCTATGAAAGAAAGCAAGAGAGAGAGAGAGAGAGAGAGAGAGAGAGAGAGAGAGAGAGAGAGAGAGAGAGAAAAGAGTGGGGAAATTACTAAAATCTCTCAAATGTCGACATTTGTTGAGGTAATTTGATCTTTTCCTCTGGGGCACACAGGGAATAGTATTCACTGAGACTAATGCTATCAAGATGGTGAAAATTCACCCTTGATATATATATAGGCTTTGAAATGCTGAAGAAGTAAATGCAAAGAGTTAATACTTACCTTTGTTACTCAGTTACTCAGGAAACATACTACTCGTATACAATCCCTGCCTCCTTTCTTACTAACCCTCCTTTGTCAGTACATACCCTCTGCCACATATAAGTATATTCCAAATTTATAGTCGAATTACAGATAGTTGGAGAACACAGCCACCGAAGCAAACTGTTTTCCACAAATCATTTTTGTGATTTGCAAAGAAATGCTCTAAAAGCAATGCTAAAACTATACTTTTTAATGGTAAATCACCATTGAAAGCATTCAATTTAGGTGCAACGCATCTAACCCCAAACCTTATACCTGGCATATTTGACTTGACTGTTTTGCGAAGATCCATTTTCTTTTAACTCAACTCTTAATTCACATGATGAGAATTGGGATAATTAAAACCTAATTTCAAATGGAAGAATTCTGAAAATGCCTACAAATTGATGTCATCCTTTTGTTCACTTAAAAAAGAAATTGAATAGGCTCAGAAATGTTGGTGAGAATTCAATTCACTGTACTCATATGTCCACTTAATGATAATTTGAAAACAACATGGAATAGACCTCCCACAGACAATTCTATTTATTACTAGATTTCTTCAAAGCATGGGCTCAGAATACAATGTGTTTTGAACTTGAGAACGGGTAAGAAGCTGGCCCTAAGTAGACTAGTAAATAAATTTAAATGGTCCCTTAGATGGTTATCCAGAAAGACCTTTATATAATATGTATAATGAATTTTAATCTTTTATTCCTTTTTATTCAAAGGCATCATCAGTCAATATTAGAAAATGTAGAGTGAAAGAATTATAATGGAGAGTAGAGTGGGGGAAATCTATTACACAAAAGCTGTGCTGTACCAAAGAATCCTGACTCTGGAGAGAAAAGATATGGGTTCAAGTCTGGCGAATTATTCTTTAAGTTTTAGTATCCTTATTTCTAATATAGTGATATAATTACT
The DNA here is from genome assembly GCF_004115265.2 of Rhinolophus ferrumequinum. Classification (NCBI taxonomy): domain Eukaryota; kingdom Metazoa; phylum Chordata; class Mammalia; order Chiroptera; family Rhinolophidae; genus Rhinolophus; species Rhinolophus ferrumequinum. The sequence goes on from NC_046293.1 coordinate 83,616,095, forward strand.
ATTTCTCTTGGTTGTTGTGAGAGTTACAATAGATAATACGTTTAAAAGGTGATTTATAAAGCAAAACAAGTATTATTAGACTTACATGACAGAAAAGGTCTGGGGCATCACTATGTATAGTAAAATAGGTATCATTGATGTAAAGATTATTTTATTGATGAGCCAGAACTTACTTATGCTGATTTGCACTGGCTCTTGAGAATTGCTTGTTAAATGTTCTGGAATTATCTGAGCCAGTTAACATCATGTTAGTAGCTTGAAGTCATCCATGGTGAGGCTATTTATCCCATGGGAAACGCGAAAGTTACTATACTCGGGGTTTGTTCCCTTCCCCCTCCTTCTCTCTCCCAAGACCTACTTTACCAGTGTCTCACTGGAAACTCATTCTGAGGCGTAGGTTTTGTTCTAGCAATATACTGCTATGCAACAAAACCACTCCTATCTGTAGCAGTTAAACACAACAGCTACCATTTGTTATATTGTGCGGTGACTGGTCTCAGCTGGGTGGCTCTTCTACTCCCATGTGGTGTCAGCTAGGGCTGCAGTCATCCAGAGGCTTGACTCAATAGGAATATCCAAGATAGCTTATTCTCAGGGTCGGCAAGTGGGTACAGACTATTGACTGGGAGCTCATCTGGTGCTCTGGAGGAGCACCTAGGGTCTCCCCCATGTGGTCCCTCAGATACCTTGGCCTTCTTACTGTATTAAAGCTGGGTTTCCAAGTGGGAGCATTCCAAATGTGAAGATAACAGCTATAGCTCTCTTATAGCCAGTTTTGGAAGGTACACAGTCTTACTTCCATCACATTCTATTGATCAAAACAAATCACTGGCAAAGAATTTGCCACCATGTTTAATTCATCACAGATATTATGATATTTGAATCCATATAAACCAAGAGTACCCATTAAGTCCTGAGGACAGGACATTGTGGACATGACTGTTTCATAAGGTCACCAGGACTCAATAGCACGGAACACACACACACATTTTATGAAGTTAGAGGCCCATATTTTTGATGATTCCTGCCCCTAACTTCTTCTTTAACTGGAGTTACATTGTACTGCTCTGTGCTACATATTTTGCCAAGCTTAAACTCTCCTTTCGTCTTGATGTGTTACCCATGCAACTGGCCACATATATCAGACTATTGAAGATTTACTGAAAATGGAATTTTTAAAAATTTTCTATCCCCTAAAACACAATAGATTCTTAAAAGAGTATGTCAAGTGTTTTGAAGAAGAAAAGGAAGCTAATTAGAAAACTAATCAGGAATTATTTGAGTGGCTAGGTGATTCAAGTTTGTAGGATCAAAAAGGCAGTCTCACAGGCATCTTGATATTGTAAAGAAAATAGCTGGGTTAGATATAGAGTGGAATGCCATACCACCATCAAATCTAGGGAGGCCCTGGGGGTCAGAAAGCTTCACAGGAAGAGTACAGGACACAGGCTGTGTGTCAGTGATAATACTCCCCGCTTAAAGAAACAGAGGACCTAATTAAATGAGATTACCTCACAAAATAAGAATTTTTGAGTTTGGATGTTGTAGCATTGCTTAATTTAGTAGCTCAAGCACATCAAGGGTTATGGGCCTGCTTCTTGGTTTTTTTCCTCTGGGAATTACCCTCACAGTAGTTGGCAATATATTGTGTTGCCCAGACCCAAGCGCCAAATCCTGACATAGTGAAGTCTAAGAGCAGAAGATCAGGCGAGGGGAGGAGGATTGGTGGCCCTGTTTCCCTGACCTCTCTTTTTATCCAGGAAGAAAGTATTTCCCAGACACCACTTGTAAGATTTCTTCTTCGGTCTCATTGATCAGAACTGGGTTCCATGACCATCCTTCAACTATTCACCAGCAAAAGTGAATGGATTAACCATAGCCCAGCTGAGCCAATTCCGTGGAATTTTGGGGAAGACTCTGTCTTTCTTGAACATGTCCTTATTTGAAATCTGAATAAAATTGGAGTAATACTGGCAAGAAAGAAGGGGGATGTGGTTGTTGGGGAGGCAACCTGGTTCATTCTTAAAATGGCGTCGTGGTTCTGTGTAATTGGTCCCTCTAACGTAATACCTCTTCAGGAGCTGGAAGGGCAAGAACACCATGTTCTTGCCCTTCTAGCTCAGTGTAGGGCCTTAGACAAATAAGCTGGGGTTCAGGACAGTGTCAGCAGAGAACCCAACTGAGTAGCTGAGAGTAACTTGGATTTATTGAGTACTTACGATGTGCCATGTGCCCAGTACCATGTTGGCACTCCCTTTTTCAACATCCCATTTCATATTCAGAAAGGAAGAGAGTGTTTCTGTGTTGTAGGAATGAGGCTCAGAGAGAAAACTGCTAACAGTAAGTGAAGCTAGAAAATAAAACTCACGTCTTTTTAGTTCTGAGGATGGTCTGGCTCAATGCCATGTTGATGAGAGCTATTTCATGTTCCACCTTATGCTAGATACCCGTTTTTCCCCATTTATCTCTCCAATCTCCTCACCCTGTCAACTGCCCTCACACCACTGTTGAAAGGTAGAAAGGTGGTGAGCAATGAGAGCCAAACCTTTCCAACTGTTCTAATATACTCTACAATAATCCACTGTCTCGAAGTTCGGTACTGAGGGAATAATGAAAAAAGCAAAAAGCAGTCATACAAACGATGGCGACAGTACATTGGGGTCTTTGATTTAATGTCACTGACCCCATCAATTTGACCAATTTAAGGAGACCTGATGGTTGAATGCATCAATATCAAGGGTGAATACCCTGAATACTCAGATTAAAACTCAAAATTGGTTTTGAAATTCAGAATTATTTTGATATTGGATATTTTCACGGTTAATGGCACTGAAAGACCTCACTGCATAAATGCTTTGACCTCAGAAATTTCGGGAGATATAGAAGGAGATTACCTGTATGTCCTTATTCTTTTGAGCTGTCTGATGGAGAAACTGAATGGATGATTGACCTCTACCAGAGAAGACATTTCAGCAAGAAAATAGTCATCAGACTCTTCATATAGCTTTCTCAACTAAGCAGCCAAGTTTATCAAAGATTATTATGCTTTTCTCTGAATTTTTAGGAGGCCGCTGTATAAAGACTTCTCTTTGGGAAACATTTCAAGAGGAGCTTATTTTAGGAGGCTTTACTGGAGAGCAAAGGTAGCCAGGGGTCAATTTTGGCAGGATATTTTCAGCCCATAGATGAGGTTTTTTATGGGCCCACAAACACATTCCCTTCTGTTAAATAGAGTGAAACAAACTTACATCACTCCTCATAACATTTTCTAACATATAATGTTTCTTTCTTTGACATACAAGCTATGTTGTAGCATGGCAAACACCCAGAAGGAATTGCAAAATTCACGCAATTACTCAGATCCTCGAATCCACAGATGTTTTAATATTTGTTTTATTAAAATATTTGGCAAATGACCAGAAAATTATCTAGGTTTTGTAGCTTTCATCATGAAAACAATGCCATTTAGATGGTGCTTCAACTAAGTGGTATTATATTTATAACTTCTTTTTTTTTTTTTTTTTTTTGCTGCAATGCCTTGTTTTCAGTAAAAGAGATCAGGAACTTGGTGATAATGGATCCTGAAACAAAGAAACAGCAACAAGAAAAACTACCCAATGGTGCCTTTATCCTAGTTTCTCTCAGCTCAAAACATCTTAAAAGGGGCAAGCATTTCCCTGGGGAGATCATCCAACCAACAGCTTGAAAAAAAATCGTGCTTTTAGGAGCTGCTGGTTGTGAGAATGAATTGAGGTGATTACTAGCGTGCTTGTTTGGTCACAGTCTTTGTTCCATTAATGAAATGGCAGCAGTGAAATATGGAAGAAAATTTTAATAAAAGAAAAGCAACTCAAACAAAACCATGCTGCACTGGCTATCGTGGTCCTTAGGTTCTGGTACATTAGGGCAATTGTCCTCAGTCCCCGTATGTGGGGGTGCTGTGTGTGTGGCACAGGCATGTGTTGAAGAGGGGGAGGGGTGATTCTGCAGCTGGGCATCTGGAGGAGAAAAATCCCTCCAGCTGTTGCTGAACAAGAGTGAGGTCCAATTCATACATAATGCAGGCAGTCAATTATGCATGCCCATGCATATTATCTGACATATATGTCTCAGAGGGAACAAATAGCCATTTTCAACCTCAAGTCCTTCTAGGGAGGGTAGAATGAAAGGGCCTTTTGTCCTTTTGTGTACTTTGAAGGTGGGTCTGCAACTAGGTCTGCAAGTTGGGCCTGGAAAGAAACCCTGGCTCCATTGGGGAGCCCCTCTTTGACCAGTCTGCAGGGGGAAACCTTTTTGAAGCATATGTTAGTAAAGTATATATCTGATTATTAACTCACTTCCACGGGAAACACAAATTCTCTGCTTAATTTCTCTTAGGAGTTCATGCACAATGCCATCAGAAAAATGTATCTTAAGCTTTTTCATCACCTACCGTTTCTATTCAATCTCCTTCAGCCATCATGATCAGGAAGAAATTAATTTCCTGATTTGATGAGGAAATTTTCAGCTTCTAAAATGGATCAGACTTTACTTCCTGCTCTATCTTTTCAACCTTTTTCTTTTGAACTTTACCAAAAAAAAATTTCTGTAATGATAACAGTATAATTTTAGAGCTGCTTTCCAAGCTAAACCTCCCTGTTATCTTTCACTGAATAGCCAAATTGTATGGCGGTGTGTTCCAGAGATAGCTAAAGAAAATAAGAACGCTGCTCAGTGTACAAATTTATCGAGTACGTTGTGAGTACATATGATGAATCTGTATGGTGATATTTATTAGCATCCCTGTCCTTTTTCCTCTTTCTAGAATCTTCACTCTCTCCTTGCTGCTTCTATCCACAGGGTATAGTAAAGACAAACATATTACATTGTAATTCTGATCCCAGGTCAGGGGTGATTGGTTCAGGGTTGGCTAATGAAGTGGGAAATTTTTTTCTTGGGACAAAGAAAATAGGCTGATCTTTTCTATTCAGAGCTGTAAAGTTCCAGAGATGTTGGCTGTAATGTTTTCCACATGTGGCAAAGAGCAAGTGAATCCTAACAGTTTTGTTGTCCTTGGTTGCAATTCTTTTCCGAGATCAAGTAAAATTCTTAGGTTCCATGAAATATCTCAGTACCCTCATTTATAATAAATTCTCTTCTATGTTTGAGCCAGCTTGAATTGAGTCTCTGAGCCTTGCTGTGAAAAGAGTCCCAAGTAATACAGGCGCTGTCTTTCCAAAGAAAGCCAAACTTTGCTCCTTAGTGGGTCTGAGCTTCTCACTGTGAAGCGAGGCAGCGTCCTACGTTGAGAAAAGACAGCAGGATTTAGTGTCAAAGGTTGTTTTAAATTCCTGTTTTGTCTTTTCCTAGCTCTCTGCCCTTGGGTAAGTCACTCTGATAATATTTTCTCCCCTACAGTATTGTTTTTAGGTTTAGAAATAGCACATGTAAAACAGCAAGAGCATGACAGGTATTCCTCCCCCTGCCCCAAACACAAAACAACAACAACAACAAAACGCTAACAGTACTCTAAAAATAACTATTGCCCTCAGCCATAAAAAAAGAATGAAATTTTGCCATTTGTGCCTGGATGGACATGGATGGACCTAGAGAGTATTATGCTAAGTGAAATAAGTCACACTGAGAAAGACCAATGCCATATGATTGCACTTTTATGTGGAATCTAAAGAACAAAATAAATGAACAAACAAAACAGAAATAGAGTCATAGCTGCAGAGAACAAACTGATGGTTGCCAGAGGGAAGGGGGGTTGGGGAACTGGGTGGAAAGGGTGAAGGGATTAAGAAATACAAATTGGTAATTACAAAATAGTGATGGGGATGTAAAGTACAACATAGAGAATTTATAGTCAATAATGTTGCAACAACTATGTACAGTGCCAGGGGTGTGTTAGACCAATGGGGGAGGGACAATCACTGTTATCAATTATATATATGTCTAATCACTATACTAACCACTATACTGAAACTAATATAAAATAATGTTGAATGCCAATTGTAACTGAAAAAAACAAATAAATAATAAATAAATAAAAATAACTATTGCCATTACTTAAAAGTACTCTCAAAAGTGCAAAACTGCAAAGCCACTCAGTTCATACGTCTCACTTTTTTCTTCTTTGTTCTCCTTCCTCTTCCCCACTTTCCTCCTTCTCTCCTTTTCCTCTGTCCTTTCAGTTTAGTTCCCTCTTAGAGAACCAGAGATTGTGCAGGAATTCAAGTATTTACTCATTTGGTTGCTAGGAAGTAGCTAGAGGATTAATGCAGAATGCCTTTTGAACAAACACTCTTGCCAGAACAATTTTCTTAAGTGTTTCGGATCCACTGCTTCTCGGTTCCATATTTCCAATATGACCCTCTGTCTTAGGTTGGGGTCCTCCAGGATTCAGAGGCAGAGATGTGTATATATATATACCAGTGGTCAACTGGGGAATGCTTGTGGGACCAACACCTGTGTGGGTGAGTGAGCAACAGGATGGGGCAGAAGGAAAGCCTGCCCGTGATGCTGGTGTTACGGGGGCTGCAGTCCGTTCCCTACACAGGGAGCGGGAGAGCTGGGATGGTCATTCCCAGTTACCTCAGAGGCAAAGCAGTTGGGCCTTTGTGCCCTACATCCGAGATGAATGAAGAATCGCGGTTGCTGGCTACTCCCAGGAGAGGATGTAACCTGTGGCGAGGCAGTTCCCTTTAAAGGGCAGTCTTGGAGTGGAACTCAACTGTGAGCGGTCAGGAGCTCGCTCTCCTAGCAACCGGAGGACTGAGTCCCTGGGTCCTGCATATCTGTCCGGTGCATCATAGGGTTTGCCACTCTCCAATTCAGGAGTATGTCATTCTATCTGTCCTTGTACCGGTAGTGACTGAATATTGAGCAAAGGGCTCTATGCAGTAGAGGAGTCCGTTGTGAAAACATCTTAAGAATCTATTTTTAAAACATCACTCTTTGCTCACTTCAATCTCAGAGTATCTGCCAACTTCTACGATTTGGGAAGACTGGTCTTCAATCACAATCTACTACAAGAAAAATATTCCTTGTGGCAGAAGGTGATAGTAAGATGTTACCAATTATAGCCTCAGTTCTACTGTCTAAAGGAGATGCTAAATGCCATGTGTGGAGGCCCACCTCTATTTTAGGGTGGTGCATTTTAAATCTGGAGATGGACTGATCCCAGGAAATGTATTCAGTAATCTCTGTAATCCAATAGGGCACTGAGACAAAAGACCTGCATTGTCAGCACAGGCTGAGAAAGGACCTGGTGCACTAAAACTGATGAGGCATGAAATCCAGGACTGGATGTGATGGGTTAGTGAAAATTAGAGAATTAAATAGAGGAGGATTTAAAATTTTGCCTTACCTTATTTTATATCTCCTTCAAGGGAGGATGACAATATATTGGATCATTTAAATCAAGTTGGAAATAGTTCTCTTTTGAGGATAGCTGAATGATTCATTACAGGCTTTGTTTGGTTCCCAAAGCCAGGCATTTACCCATAAACAGCTCTGTTGTGGGATTTACACACTCAGGACTTTGTTGAAGACTTAATCATTCTTTCATTTACTGGGCACTAAAAGTCATTGAGTATTCTATTTATATTTTCCAATATTCTTTCTTGCTATCCCTGTGCCTAACTAAACTTCTAGTCAAATAACTAAGTTCAGAGTGGGAGAAAATATTAAGTTGTTTGGCATTATGCTTTCCAAAAAATGTATTGATAGGAAAATTATGCTTTTAAGCTACTCATGTTGATTTATGTGCCACGGGAGATATTTGTTGGTTTGAATGACCAGAATGTTTTCTTTCTCCTGGAAACTAGTGGCCTTCTAATCCCATCCATATGGCTACATTAAGGAATACAAAGTTTGTACACTACCATGCCCTGCTCCTGCCAGAGTTGATTATTCTAGGAGAGAGCATCTGAGCAATGCAGGGTCAATGTTTTCTCTTACCAGAATTTAAAAATTGGATTGAGGGCAGAGAAGTCAGATTCTCATTGCCAGACTCTCCAAGTGTGAACCTCAGGGACTATAGTTGGCCTTGGTCCTTGCCATGGAGAGCATGCCGTTATGCAGAGAGAAGCCGAGAACACCGAAAATAATGGATGGAGAAGAAAGAGGGTGGGCAATGTGTAAGTATCTATTTCCATTTCTTTCCTAAAGCTTAAATGAATCCCTAACTTTTGCAAAGTTTGACTGGTCAGCTCTTATTTGATTATTTCAAATAACTCAGTTTTCTTCCCGAGGATACCCTTTGCTGCTAGCCCAAATTGTATTTCTATCATCTGTAATTAAATAACAGCTACAACTCAATAGACATGCATATAATAGAAATTAAAGCCTCTCTTTCTCTTAGACCAGTGATGTATTAGTTTCTTAGGGCTGCAACAACAAATAACCACAAATTTGGTGGTTTAAAACCAGAAATTTATTCTCCAATAGTTCTGGAGGCCAGAAATCCAAAAACAAGTCAGTGGCAGAGCCACACTCTCTCCTAAAACTTGAAAAGAGAATCCTTTTTGGCCTCTTACTGCTTACTGGAGGCTGAAGGTTTTCCTTGGCTTATGGCCGCATACACCAATTTCTGCCTCTGTCTCCACCATCTGTCTGAATCTCTGTATCTCCCAAATGTCCTTTGCATCTCTTTTATAAAGACACCAGTTATTGGATTTAGGGTCCATATAAATCCAGGCTTATCTCATCTTGAGATCCTTAATACATCTGTAAAGACCCTTTTTCCAAAAAAGATCACATTTACAGGTCAGTTCCTGGTGAAATTATCTTTTGAGGGTTACTATTCAACCAACTACAATTGGTTCTCAACCAAGGGTGATTTTACCCTCCCGGGTCATTCTGCCTGGAAATATTTTTGATTGTCACTAATTGGGTAGGTGTGCTGACATGTAGGGATCAAGGCCAGGGATGCTGCTCAACATCCTAAAGTGCACAGAACAGTCCCCTACAACAAAGAATGATCTGGTCCCTATTGTCCCTAGTAGTTGAGAAACATTGCTTTAGACAATGACTGTTGTGGTAATATACCAATCTGGTTAATGCTAACTATATAGCTAATGCGAACTATATATAAATGCTAACTAAACACTGACAGTGACCTCATAAAACTGGCTGTCTATCACTGAGGGAGGTCGTTACATAATTTAATAAATAACCAGTTGCAATTAATAGAAGTGATATGAAGCAGAATAGTTACCTAATTATTTCATACATGTAAAGTCAGATAGTTTCCAAAGATCTTACGTTCCTAGTTCCACAAGCTTAAAATGAACAGTTTTCATATTTTGATCTTCCTGAAATCTGACATGGATACATTTAACACGTATATTCAATGTGGCATTGGTTCTTTCTTTGCCTTAAAACTATTATTAAATTGATAGTGCGTCTTAAAATATGTTATCTTAGAATCAAAGACATAATATCCTAATATATATTTTCCTTCTAAAAAGCACTGACATAAGTAGATAGAAAGTGCTCTTGAAGTTGTTGTTGTTTGTTTCTTTTTTTCCGGTACAACCTGCAAGGCCTTATTCAGGACATATCAATGTCAATGACAGTCTCTGGAGACGACACCTCGAAGCAGCATTTTAACACATCTCCCAGGTGATTCACCTTTAGATGATCCAGTAAGTGTTCACTTTCCAGATTTGGAGATCACCAACATGAAGAAAATGCTAGGTTTGGAGAGAGGGTTTTCGTCTTCCACTAATTCTCTGACTTTGGGTAAGCTAAATAATCTCTTTGGACATCAATTTCTTCATCCCAATGTTGGTTCTCAAACTTCAGTGTGCATTAAGATTACTTTGACTGATGCAAATATTGTCTCAGAGAATCCACAAGTTCCTAATGATATAAGCTAATAGATGAATAAATAAATGGAAAAGAAGGGACAGCCTCTTCCTTGCGGTCGAATGCCAACCATACAGAAGGAACGGTAGAGTTAGAAAATCATCAGTAAATGCTAAAACTAGTGGTAAAGAATAGGATGTTTATATACATTCAAAGTAATATAGATTACTTATTAATTACCAAGTGAAGATTAGTAACTCTGCAGTAGGTAAACCTGGCAGACATTACCTTAACTAAGTGACCAAAGCCAGTATCACCAACATCGGGACAAAGTGACAGCATGTGCCTCCTGATATGATACACCAGGAAGAACACAATGCCACTTTAGTGATATTCCTGCCAAAAATGCATAACCTATGTTTAATTATGAGGAAACATCAGACAAACCAAATTGAAGGGCATTCTAGAAAATAACTGGCATGTACTCTTTAAAAATATCAAGGTCAAAAAACAGAAAGGCTGAGGAATGCTTCCAGTTTAAAGGAGATTAAAGAGACATGACAACTAAGTACAATAAATGACCTTAGATAGAAAAATTTATATATTTGAATATATACTGTGGATTAGATAACACTAGTATATTAATATTAAATTTCCTGATTTTGATAACTGGACTGTAGTTATGTAAAAAAATGATCTTATTCTTAAGGAATACATACTGAAGTATTTAGGGGTAAAAGGACATGATTTCTCAAATGGTTTTGAGAAAGAAAAAAATAACTTTCTATCTATACAGAGATATAATAATGAAGCAAATTATATCAAAATGTAAAAGCTGATTAATCTGGGAATAGGGGAGTACTTTATACTATCCATGCAACTTTTCTCTAAGTTTATACCAAATATAAAGTTAAATAATTATCCCATTTCCACTCTTTTCTCACTTTTTGGAGATGAATACTGACTATCTGATGCAAAAAATAAAGACATGAAAGAACTAGTAAGAGTAATTGATTAGAATTCAGTTGAAAGATTTTTTTTTTCCTGGTTAAATATTTGTACTATTGATTTTAAAACTTTTTTGGGAGGCACCCAGCACATTCATTCTCAGAAGCTGAGTTCATACACTTGAAAGGAGGTACAACCAATGCAATTAAAGACATTTTGGGGGAAAGTCCTTTGAAAATGTCTTGCAGTAGGGGGGTCTCATACTTTAATGTGCATAAAAATCACCTGGGACATTGTTAAATGCCGATTCTGATTCAGCAATCTGGCACAGGCCAAGCTACTGCATTTCTAACAAGCTTTCAGCATGCTGCTGTTCTGAACACTACGGTTTGAAAATCCATCCTGAGTCAAGAGCACGTATCCTCAGATCCGAGGCTCTTTATTTGTAAAGTTCTTGTGGAACACCCAGCCACACCCATTTCTTTACATATTGTCTATGGCAGAGCTGAGTAGTTGCAACAGACCATACAGCCAACAATACCTTAAATGATTATGATGTGGCCATTTTACAGAAAAAGTCTAAGGAGGACACAATGATTAAGAATCACAGGATCTGGAATCAGAACGTCTGAGTTTGCATTCTGAGTTTGCCACCTATATACTTTCTGCTGTGGGTTAGTCAGCTTCCCTGAATCACTTTCCTATTTCGGGAGGGGATGACAATAATAATAGTGATGATGATAATAATAATAATAATAATAATAATAATAATAATAATATAGGCTTCATAGAGCTGTTGGAGGTTTAAGCAAAACAATACAGGTAGAAAAACTTAGCGTACAAATGTAAGTGCCTAAGACACCTGGGAAGCATATTAAAAGTCTAAATCCCTAGGCTCCACTTCCAGCGATATGATTCAGGAGGTCTAGAGTGGGGCCTGGGAATCTGTGTTTGAAACATACTTCCAGAGGATTCTGGCACAAGTGACCCACAAGGCCACACTTGGAGGCAAACATTTAGTAAGTTCTTGTGTTCACCACGTGTTCATGCCCACTCCCCCCAGTTCCTCCCTTCTCCTCCTCCCTCTCGGCATTATCTTTATTATCCCCAGGCAAGGGAAGCTCTGTCTTGCTACCCTGCATCCTCTCTGACTCCAAAAGCTCCAAATCAACTCGACCCAAGTTTGCTTTCCAACTTGTCCCCACCATTCCAGCCTTAGACTTTTGTCCCTAACTTACCAATAACTCTCTGGAATGGATCCTTGCATGATTATGACTCCCACCCCCCAACCTTGCATGTCTGTTATTGGCCTCCCTTGACTCCATCTTAAGATGGTGCTCTGCAGTTTCAACTTGGCTTGACCATCATTTAGTTGGAGGAACTGGAGAAGACATTGGGTGTGCGTAAGGTGGTTCCCATTGCCATTGCCTGAGGACAGTTGATGGAGCAGCTGAATGTCTGGTCCACAGGGGACCTAAGAAGGTTATTGTGGTTTCTCAGCATACGACCTCTTGTTTTGAAAGTACTATGCCCTAGAAGTAGCAGCTTCAAAGTGTTTTGAAAATCATTGTTATTCATATCTTACTTTATCATATATATTCACAATATAACAGCAGACTTTGCAAAAGGTTTCTCAACTACTCTTTCACCCCTACCCGCCCACCTACAAACACACAAATAAAAAACCTCACCGATTTGAACAGATTTGGAGATTTCCGAACAAAGAAAGCTGTAAGATGAATATCAAAACGCTGAATGTCACAGTTTCTTAAGAATGTTTTTTACCTGTCAAAAATTCAGTGGTATCTAGTAATTTTTCTTTATGTACCAGTAATTAGTTTAGCAATTTAAAAAATCAGACACTGAGTTTTTCGGAGTAGCCTCAAATTACCCTTTGATGTCCCAATTATTGGAGGAATAAAAAGTGTCATTTCTGAAGACATAGTCAGAGAATGTGAAAGCTCATGTTTGAGCTAGTTGAAAATCACATTTTAGGATATTTTTTACAGTTTAGAATTTCTTTTGCTGAATTACCTTTGGCCCCTGATTAGACTATTCTCAGGGTTGTGATTTTCTTCCCCTTATACAAACTCTTTCGGGTAGAACACAGTACTTAATGAAAGTCTGAGATATTTTGCAAATGCTTTGAGATTTTTTTTCCTGTATAATGTAAAAGAAAATGAAGAGTCTTGTTTATCTCATCTTATCTGCAGTCATAGAGATTGCTATTACTTTAAGGAACTATACATACAATTTTGACTGAAATTCATTTAACCAAACAAAAATGGTTACATTTGGTTATGATTTTTTTAAAAAATATCGTACTAGTTCGTTTTAGCACAGGATGTGGTTGTATACATTTCTTTTTCACTTTTAGCACCATGTTGAATTATAAATTATTCTCATTTTTTTCTCTGTCTATAGTCTCCCCTCTACCTCATTCTATGGGCATAATAGTGTATTGAAGAAAAGATGTAAAGATTAAAAGTTGGAAAAATAGAGACAGTGGTGTTAAGGATGATGAGAACATGGGAAATAAATTAATCTTGTATTTGCACATTTAAAAAAAAATCCTAAAATCCCAAACATGAATAAATAGAAACAAATCAGTATTCTTTTAAATCTAACCAAAAAACTTGCTGTCACAGCAATGCTACTATGTATTGATTACTTTTCACCAGGCTGTGTGCTTAACAATTCATTCACTTGCTCATTCATTCACTTTTTCAGTAATAATAATAGTAATAATAACAATAAATGTTTTTTGAGGCCATGTCCCATCCACTCTCTTAGTACAAAAAGCTGGGAGGAAAAACGAAGTTCCTTCTTCCATGAGAGAAGACATCCTATCTTGGAAGAGAGACACTAAAGCATAGAAACAAATACGTAATTTGTTATGTGCCATATAAAAGGGAATGGAGAAAGAAGAGGTAAGAGTGTCATCTTAGGTAGGCAATTCAACAAAGGCTATTTAAGAAGTTGGAGTTTGAAGGCAGTACAAGAGAGAGCCTTGAGAATATCTAAGGGAAAGAGTACTTTGGGCGGAGGGAGGAGGAAATACAGATATTCCAGGGAAAGTATGGCAGACAGTGTGGCTCTAGTGGAGCAAGCAAGTGGGGAGAATGCTAAGAAATTAATCAAGGAGGTGGGTGGGAAGTAAATCACATAAAGCCTCAATGTCATGATAAGAACTTTGGAATAAATGAGAGATACGGCAAGCCATTGGGAGGCTTTGAACAAAAGAGGGACATGAACTGAATTCAGTTTGAAAAGGACCGTCATGTTGATATGTTGAGAAAAAAATTGTGAGAGCATGAAAGAGAAAATGGGAAAACCAATTAGAAAATGTTTGCAATTATTGTCTAGGTTGAGAGTGATGGAGACTGCATAACTATTTATCAAACCCGTTTCCTCTTCTTCCAAGGCACACAGCTAGACTATATTTCCCAGCCTCCTTTGTTGTCAGGTATGACCATCTAACTGACTTCTGACTAATGTTTTGTGAGTAATGTGACAAATGCCACTTCCAGGCCTGGTCCATAAAATCTCCCATGTGCAACTCTCCATGTTCTTTTGCTTCTGCAGCTTTGATGCCAAGGTTGACTGTTCAGAGCCACAAGGATGAAAGAGGCTACATCCCAGAATTGCTGCTTAGATGACAGCTGCCTATTGACCAGAGTGTAAAACAAACTTTTTTGGTGTTGAAACACTGAGGTATTCTGATGCACCATCTGCTATTACCTAAACTGAGAAGTGATTGTTGTTTTTCCTTGGACCAAGGTGCTAGAGGTGAAGAAGACGAGGAGTGGTCAAATTCTACATATAGTTAGCAGAGTAACGTGATTTTCTGAGGATTTGGATGTGGTATGAAAGGGATAGTGGAGCGAAGGATGATTTGAAAGTTTTTGCCTTGAACATTTGAAATAAGGAATTGCCATTCATTGAGATGGAGAGGTTAGAGGAGGCATAGTTCTATAGGGTAGAAAATTGAGACTATAATTTTGGACATGTTAAGATTGAGATGCCTGATGTATCTTCATAACTGTCTTATCATATAAACATTGTTATCTTTATTTTTAAGATGAGTAAGTAAAGGCTTGCTGAGGCAAATGATTTGCACAAGGGGATGTGTTAGGACAGGAATTTGAATCCAGTTCTCTGTGACTCAGCACTTGAAGTAAGCACTTAACCACTCACACTGTCCTTTCCCCAAATGCATCAAGAGAGCAAATCTACCCAAATACTTTAAATATATTTAGCAAATAAACACATCACAATGAGGTGGTACTCCTGGATCTGGCTAATTTAAAGAAGAAAAGGGAAGAGGAGAGAAAAGAGAGGAGGGAGGAAAGTATTCGTAAAAATGATATAAAAAGTACCCTGTTTTAGAAAAGCAGAATTGCTGTGCATTTCTCTTTTGCCTTCTCTGACATGAAAACTTCCTCTTATCTGAAATGGGATCCATTTGCCTTGAGGAAAATTAGGATTGTTATAGCAGGAATGCAAAGAACAGGTTGGAGTAAATATGATGTCCTTAAGATGTAGAATAGAGTATTTCAGTGTGCTTAGCAAGACAGAGTTTTAAAAGAAGGACTTTGCAATGAGCAAAGGATTTATTTCTAAACTCGCTTATCTACCATTAATATTAAAAGGCAGGTCTCGCCTACTAGATCATGGAATTTCTTCTGGAGCATAGTGAGAATGCCTCTTCTACCATTTAGACTGTGAGGTTTAGCATCCATAGGCAGAAAAGTACTGTGACTTAGGAAAAGTCAATGCTAGAGAAGAATGAGGAGAAAGTCCACTACTTCTACTCTGTATAATGGTATATGGGAGGAGAGTAAAAATCAAAAGAGAGTAAAGAAACCTGATATCTACACCTAAATCCTAGCCTCAATTTCTTCCCTTGGGCTAGAATCTTGACCAAGGGAGAGCATGGTAAATTCATTTTGATGTAAATTCATTTTGATGTGTAAGGCTGTCTTTAAAGCATCTATCTTTGTGGACTACTTCATCAGGATAACCTGAGGGAAATTGGTTATAGATTTTTAGATAGAGCCCAGCTTGAGGCACGGGGCTGTGTCCAGCATGCTGTAATGATAGATGGAGGTGACTCAATAGATGAGCCTGAAATAGTTCCCTTGTTTGCTGGTAGCCTAAGCAGCTGTGCAGGGACTTTAAATTTCCCCACATGCCCTGATGAGGTGAATAGAAGTCCCAAGAGCATGGGGGATCAGCTGAGTCCCGTAGTTGGAACAATGAGAGCGCAGAATGCAGGCGCATTGCTCCTGGATTCTGCACTCAGAACTTAGATATATTCTAAATGATAACCCAGGAGGAACCAGTCTTATCTCAGCTGATAATAATCCAGAAGCCAGACCAGATTAGCAACTTCATGGTAGGAACCTATGAAGACCTTCTGACAACTGCAGATTAGAAGTCCCCCCTAAGTCTATCGAATTGTACTGTCACCACCCTCCCCGCCCATACACAGATGACATCTTGAGGATGAGCAAGGAGAAGCAAAGAAAAATCTGAAAGACTGAGACATTACCTGAAATACAGTGAGTCATTCAAAAGAAGTTATTTGAATGGAAACATATTGGGACACCATTATTTAAAATCTGTCTCATCTCCCAGTGGGGTTAAGGTTCAGGAGAAAGAGTTGAGCAGTTATAGAAAAGCAAAAACGTGTTTTGTTTTTTTTTCTTTGCCCACTTAATTCTCTATGCAAGGTAAATTTATGGCCCATTCCACCTTTGAGTTTTTATTCAAATGGTACTTTTTCTCAGTCTATAAAGACAAGTGTGTAAATAGAGAGAATTGTCTACACCATTGTCCAAGGAAATTTTAATTAATTTTTTTATTGAATGTTTAGTTTTTGTTGTTATTTTGTTTTATTTTAACTTGAATGCATCAGGGAATTAACGAATCCTTAGTTAAACCTCAGAAAGTGTTTCCAACTAACTGTGGTAGCGAGCTAGTGAAATAAAGAAATCCATTCTTGTGAGAAAAATGTACAAAGGAAAGACCATAAATCACCATGCATTTGGTACCTTCTGCCCCTCTCCACTCACTCATCCCTGATTATTGTTGCTCAAACTCTTCTCTTTCTGGATTTTCTTGTTTTTGCTCCTGGAGCCCTGCCAGAGAGTCTAAATTTGCTGTTTGCTAATGGCCCTTGTTTTTTGGATCTGCCATCAACCACTTGATAAGGCTTCAAATTTCACTACTTCCTGTTCTTAGGGGAGAGAGAACTTGAGACTGTCTTTTAGGTCCTCTGGAAGAACAGAGTGAGAAGTAACCTATCTCACACCACTAATATCAAAACCTCTAAAACTGGTCTACAACAATGGTAAGGCCTTTCCAGAACCAGCTCCCATGGGGAAGAGCTCCAAAATTTCATGACAGTAGTGGTTAGACCTTGGGGGTGCCACTTTCACAAGACTATAGCAGAAACAACAATAATAAAATTGTCACGAGAGACAAGCAACAAGTAGACAAAGGAAAATTGACCGGAGTCCAAGGGCTAGCTTTCAAAGTAAAATAAAAATTAAAAGACCTCTCACCTAAGCAAAAGAACAGAAAGGTAGATTTTATATAAGAAAAGTCAAATTCCAGCTATTCCATCTGATTTCATGCAAACTTCAGAAGTAGAAACATTTTTGTAATTAAAAAAATAAATCTGTTGTGGTGCTATTTACATTTTACCCTGACTTAAAAAATATTATAAAAATTGTCAAACATATGCAAAAGTAGAGAGAAAAGTACAGTAAATCCCCAAGTGCCTGTTATATTAAAAAAACAAAATAACACACAAAAATACTCCCACCTTAGAATTGGAAATATGCCTAAGACCCCTGAATTTTCTCATATTTGGGAAGAATCCCAGTTATATGATATCTGAAATGCACAAATGTTTTGTGGTTGTTCCTGTTAATGTTCTTAGAAATCTAACTTTCTTTCTAGTTCTTATCTTCCAATTTTTTAAATTGAAATGTAATTGGCATATAGCTTTATAGTAGTGTCAGGTATATAATATAATGATTTGATATTTGTACATATTGAGAAATGATTACATTAAGTCTAGTGTTAACATCTGTCACCACACATAGGTACAATTTTTTTTTTTCTGGTGATGAGAACTTTTAAGTTTCTCTTAGCAACTTTCAAATACGTAAAACAGTATTATTACCTATAGTCACCATGCTGCGCGTTACATCCCCAGGAATTATTTATTACTGGAAGTTTGTACCTTTTGATCACTTTTACCCATTTTGCCTACCCTCTACCTCTACCATTTTTCACCCCTTTTTCTATATAGCAGGAGGAAAGCACCCAAGTAGGACCCACTAAACTTGGAGACAATGCAGGGTCAGGCTGCCGTCCTGTGTTCACTACATAGCTGTTCATTGTGGCTCCTCCTGTACTTTTATGAGGGCAATTAGCTAGGTCATCCTGGAATTCTAGAAGGATTCGATTCTGTTCCTCCCAACCCTTCTTTAAGGACTAAAATTTTAACCAGGTTCTGAGAATCCATGTGCTGACTCTATTGCATTATAATACATTTTAGGGTATTGAGCCATTCTGTATCTTCCTTTGCTTAAGTAAACTGATCCTTTTTTTTCGTACTAGGCAAATGATAATTACAGCTGATATTTATTGAAAATTGACTGCTTGCTAAGTTCTTTAGGTGGGTTTTGCAATTTAATTCTCACATTAACCCTATGAAGTAGGTAGTATTTTTAGCTCCATTTTACTGATGAGGAAATTGAAACATGGATAGCTGATTACTTTATCCAAGATTTAAAACCTATAGAAAGTGACACAGCTGCATTTTGGACCCAGGCAGGCTGACTCCATAGTGGAAACTCACAGACACAATGTTGCAATGCCTCCTATACAGGGAAGCACTTGGCTCCATACTTAACAAAAAGTCAAAAATAACTAGTAAACAACTGGTTTATTTACCTTTAAAAAATGCATTTCTGATTTTTTATTATTTCTTGTTGTAGGCCGATTCTCAGCTTTCACAAATGGAACACATTAGTTTTTGTTTTTAAAGTTTATAGCACATTCTCATATAATGCATGGTATACTGATAGGCTTCTAATGGATTATGAATTTGTTCTTGAAGTCTTCATTTTTTTAACAACTTTATTGAGATATCTTTGACATATAGTGTTCCTAGAGTCTTAAATATTAAATATTAAAATTAATATTAATAAAATTTAAGTATTCAAATTAATTGGAATCTAGAGAAAACTGAGTTCTTGTTTTCAAACATTCATAAAACTTGAATATAATCCCTAGTGAAAACGGATAATTGACAGCCCTCCTTCAATAGTTGAAGAAGTTGGTTGTCCTTGGAGCATTCATTTTTGTTCATTTGCTATTGTACATGTCAGGTTGCTCCAGCTCCAATTTTGTAAAAATGTTCCTAATTTCCTAGCCTTGATGGTAAAACTATAGACCATTAATTCATCAAATAGTTTTTGAGTGACTACTCAGTGCTGGCTGGTCTCTCACTTGGAAGACAATGATGAATGAGCACAGCCTTTCACGTAAGTTTATAAGACAAGTCAAGGAGTGGGGCCAACTATTAATTAAAGTGCAATGTGTAAAGTGCTATAATAGAGATACATACAAAGCTCTAATGCACTGGAGTAGCATGAAGGAGAGAAGGAAGGGAAGGACATCATTTACTCAAGGACTGGAAAATTAGGAAAGGATTCAGAGAAAAGTTGCCTTCTCTCTCTCTTTTTAGACAACATAGTGATTGGACATTTACACTCTTCACACAGTGATAACCCTAACAAGTCTACTACCTGTCTGACAAGAGGTGCCTTCTCTTAAAGGTAGAAGCTGTTTTTTAATTGAAGGATAGTTGAGTACTGATCAGAAGGAGGTGGATGGTGGTGGGTGTGTGATCAAGGACCATTCCAGGACTATAATGAAAAGGCATGGGAACCAAAGACTTTGTGTGTTCAGGAAATCATAAATAGTTGGGTTGGGCTGGGACATCACACTGAAAGCAGGAGTGTGGTAGGAAAGAAAAATGGAAAGGTAAAGATAGGTCAGTGGGTGTGTGCGAAGGGTGGCATGCTGACAGATATATGCTCTACACTGTTGATGCTAATAAAGGATTTTAAATGACATACTGACATGATCTTTGATTTTTAAAGACAGCTCTGGGAGCAGAATCAGTGGTGATCCTTGAGTGGAGAGAGACCAGTTATGCCAGATGCCAAGTCTAGACTTGACATAATGTTCAGTATTTACAGTGCTAAAGATCATCTTAGCATGCCAGCATTTACAATGTAGGGATTGTCATGCATTAAACGTGTCTGCTCCAGACCCAAAACACTTGCAGTATATATTAACTAACAATACAGATTTCTCTACATGTGAGAAAAAAGAATCGAGCAGTTTCCTTCATGAGAAAAGTTGAAACAAAAGAATAAGACATGCATGAAGAGCTTTGTATCAAACCAAACCTTATTGTTAGTAACTCTAAGAAGGCAACATCTCAGGCTATCAGAGATTATAATTTCAGTTTTGTGGAACATCAAAATAATATATCAGATTAATACATTATTCATCATTTAATTCTGTCTTGACACATTCCATCTGATGATATTAAACTATACACTTTGAAGCATACCTTTTCATTTTTCTCTAAAGTTATTTACTTAGCTAAAGGAATCCACTATTTCCATAGCTAAAAGAAAATAATAAATTGGCTTTCATCTGAGAAAAAGTCCATTCTTATTCTAAATCCTAGCCAAGGATCCCCATAAATAATGCCAAAGACTGCTTGATATTTCATCTTTCACCTGCATACTCAATTTTCATGGATTTAACTATAAACCTTTAACTATTACTTACCACTAGCTTTTTAACAGAAAACTTCATAGTTAAAAGCATTATATAATGATTTCAAAGTACAGTTCCATAGGTAAAAAAAAAAAAAAATGAGTTTTTCACCTTTGGAACAGCTAAAATGTGTTTGTGGAAAAGTACATAGATACAGTCATATATCATACAGCAGTAGGAGATATAGTTAT
Source organism: Rhinolophus ferrumequinum (assembly GCF_004115265.2). Lineage (NCBI taxonomy): Eukaryota > Metazoa > Chordata > Mammalia > Chiroptera > Rhinolophidae > Rhinolophus > Rhinolophus ferrumequinum. The sequence goes on from NC_046293.1 coordinate 83,636,905, forward strand.
GTGCCAAGAATGGGAATTATAAGATCAGGAATTGAAGAGAACAAAAAAGGCTAAGACTACTGCAATAGACAGCAGCTGTGCATTTTACTTTGACATTTCCCATTGTGCCTAGATAATGGACTTTGTTTACAATAGAACATACTTATCCTACCAGGGCAAAGTAAGAAAGGAACAATTAGATGTCCCGTGACGGGTGGAGGCAGGATGAGGAAGGGTAGAGGTCCTGGCTGAACATACAGAGGTGCAAGGCTGAAAGAAGCTGTAAACTGAGAAGAAAGGAGGTAGGTAGAAGAGAAGGAGTAGGAGTGGGTAGGTCTCTTTGGAAAAGGGATTAAACAGGATGAAAATGTAAATACATATCCAAATCCACGATGGTAGATGTGGGCGTGTTTGTGGGCAACGTTCCTCTTCTAGAGGTTCTGCCAAAGGGCAAAGGAAGAACTTTCTGGAAGCTGGCTATCAAAGGGTTTAGATTCAATTCAAATTTAACTATGTTTATTGAAAGTCAGACATCTTGCAATGAGCTTTCAACTAGCTTAATTAACTAATCAAAATTTTACAATAATTCCATCAAGTACAAATTAAATCAAATGGTTTTATAGATCAGGAAACCAAATCTCAGAGAAGTTAAGGGACTCACCTAAGATTAAAGAGATGATAATTAGAGGAGTGTGGATTCCAATCCAGGACACTCTCCTGGTTGGGATGGGCCCCTCTCATGTCCTCCCTCTGAAGGTGCTACTTCTCCCTGTTTTATTCCTTTCCTGTGACTCAATGGAAACAGAAGCTGCAAAATACACATGGTCAGGGTGATTGGCGTGGACGGCTCTTTGTTTACCAAGTCTCAGGAAGCAAGTCAGAGCCGAAGGGCCAACCTGGTAGCACCCGGGTGGATTAAGAGATGAAGTAGAATCCAGAGAGGGTTCAGTTCACTTTGGTACAAATGTGCTTGTTGGCGCTGCTCTTCTCTCACCTCCACTACTCTTGGAATTTAGGTGAGCAACACACATGAGCTCTGAAAGCTCTGTTGGTGCTCTGGAGTCAAGGAAATGAATATTCAGAATGATAGTTTGACAAATACTGCTCATTTAAGAATATTGCTCATTTAAGAGTTAGGTCTGGCCCAGACCAAGCTGAATCAAGAAGCGTTTTGAGAATAGTTGCAAGATTCACTCTAACAACACTAATAGTAATAGCAGGTGTACTAATAGTAGTGATAGTGGTAATAGTAGTACTAGTTGTGGTAGTAGTGGTGGTAGTGTTAATGGTGGCAGTAGTGATAGTTGTGGTAGTAGCAGTAGTGGTGATGGTGGTGGTGGTGGTGCTAGTAGTTATAATAGGAGTCATAGCAGTAATAGTAGTTTAGTAGTAGCAGTACTAGCTCACTGTCGTGCAGGGGACCCTGCTCGCTGCGCCATTTGTCGTGCGGGGCGTCTTGCGGGGTCTCTGGTCCCGCTCCCCACATAAGAACGCAGGACATGGTGAGGCCAAAAAGGAACACTCACGGAGCCATAGGTAGGGGAGTCATACCACTATACTCTCGCTGACGGCTGGGTTGGAGACACAGGAAGCAGGAGCCACACTGTCCACAACCCGCTGTCCACTTGTCTCTGCCAACCCACCTCACTTGCTAACTGCAATCCGCTCTTGCTAGCTCAGCCACCATCTTCTTGCTAGCCCCCATTTCCTGCTGGTGTAGCCACAGCAGTTATATTAGTGGCCAATGGCTCACTGATTACAGCTGACGGCCAACTAGCCACAGCTGATGGCCATACAATCACAGTTGATGGCCGTTTACTACCTGAGCCAGCACCTTTCCACGTGAGGCCGAGAGCCTGGAAACTGCTCTCTGGGGCTCTGTTCCCACACTCACACATATATAGTGCTTACCATAGAGAGGCACTGTTCTAAGAATATTGATGTAACACTCATAACTCCATAATACCTACCTCATAACTCCAGGAGGTAGGTGCTATTATTTTCCGCATTTTTTAGATAGGAATAATAGGGAAAAGAATAATTGAGTAACTGCTAAAGTCACAAAGCTCATACCAAACAGAAAAAGGATTCCTACCCAGGCAGTCTGGTTCTCCAATCTGCACTCTCCACCATTAAGCTATACTGATAATAACAACAATTTAATTATTGATAAATTATGATCATTTAAATAATAACATTTTAAATATTTTAATAATAAGTTAAAATTCTTTATAATAATAATTTTTAAAACAATAACAATAGTAATCATTAAATAATAAAACTATAGCATTGATTAAATTTCAGGAGCATATTTTGTTTAATCCTCATGACAGTCCTTGAAGCTAGACATTATGATGTTCATTTTACAGATGAGGAAACTAAATAAATAAGTCACTTGGTATAGAGGTATAGAGCTCTAAGGAGAAGGGGTGGGATTTGAACCGTATAGAGTAAATCTAGAACCGAGGCCCTTAAATATATCCCTTTTAACAATAAGACTTTGAGATATTAATATTATGCTATGCTATCTGAATAATAATCAACAAGATGTGCTGTCTATCTATGGTATGATTAGCATTACTTCTGTGGAAGACAAGTATAAGACACTATTTTAATGTGATTGGAAACATACGTGAAATAACAGCAAGGGCTGACAATGGGCAATTAGAAGCCCCACTGAGGGACTAAGAGTAAAGCCCATCGGAACTGGGATGAAGAGGTTATGGATGAGGGCCATTTGGATCTATGAAGACATGATGGATTCTCTCTCTACTGGTTCATTCACTTAAGCTGGATTGCCCCCCAAACTGTGTGAATGTCAAAAAGGCAGTGGGACAATCCACGCAGTTCAGTTTTCTCCATGATGGATTCCAATTGCGCTGGCTGACATCTTCAGCCATTGTCAAACTTCAGCGTATGGGCAGCCAGTCCAGGGACAGCGGCTCACCACCTCCTCCCTACCGCTAAATTGGCTCAAACTTCAATGTGTGTGGAAACACCTGGGGAACTCATTATAAATGTAGATTCCTGGACTGAGTGTTTCTCTCAGTCAGTTTGGGATGGCTCAAAAAACCTTCTATTTAAGAAATATGAGCATGTTTCTGAATCAGATCATGCTCAGGACACATTTGAGAAAAAATCCAAATGCTTATTTTCACACACACACACACACACACACACACACACACACACAGAGAGTTATGAAGAAAACTCTTTTGTTAAAGGTTTAGATGTGCAGAAGATGGTGAGTTCCATAGCCAGGAGCTAAAACCCTGCAGGGATGATTTGGGACCTCTAGTGACTTTGTGTAGGAACATTCTCTAACTGTATGCTCTCCGGCTTCCATTTAGTTATCCAAAGCTCCAGCTTCTGAACCTTGAAAGTCTGTTACGAAGACACACTATGTTCGCCCTCACATTGACAGAGTCAAAGGAACAAGGCATTTCCAGTAGAAGATGGAGGGTCAAATCTTGTTTCTGTCCATTATTTCCTGTGGGACTTGGGAAAACGTTATTCATGCATTCATTCAATCGTGAAATATTTTTTGAGCATCACTTCTGTTCTAGGCATTGTGCTAGGAGCTCAAAAAAAATTTTTTTTTTTTTTTTGGGGAGCTCAAAATTTAATGATAAACAAGGGAGACAAGGTCCCTGCTCTTAGAAAGTTCACAGTCCAGGCACAGAGACTAACGTTTTTAATTAATTATGACTGTGGTAAATGCTATAAGGACTTAGAATATTTTTAGGTACTTTGAATAGTTATAAAAGGGGGTATCACCTAGCCTGGAGAACAGCATAACTTGGCATTTCAATTTCTTTATTTAAAATATGGGAATGATATTTCTTGCTTCACATAATTGTTGTGGGGATAAAATGAGTGAATATATCAGAAAATGCTATATAAAAGCAAAAGTACATACTTTTTAAAACTTAGCCTGGTGATTTCTAGGACATGCAAATGTTCCTGATAATCAGCTTCAAATCTGCCTTTACTGCACAGCAGTAATCTATACAGGTTCAGTTACTTTCTAGATATTAAAAATCTTAGTAGATGGCTGGTAATGGCTGTGAGACTGTCTGGTCAGAGGGAAGGCCATGTATAGAAAGGGAGTTAGGATGAAAAGGCAAAAGTGATAGCCTTTTCCTCTCCTACCTGTGTGCATATTGCCTGATAAAAACCCAAACTAATGTTTTATAAACGTCATTATTTTCATGTCATTTAACTATATTTCACAAGTCATGCAAGAGTATACTTACAAGTACATGTCATCCAATAATCTTTTAAATCTTTTAACACCTGATTTGACTTTTAAATTTTATATATTAGGAAAAAAACATTTTCTGATGAAACATTTTTGACTATGTATTTTGAATCCAGGATTTTAACATGTCTGGAAGATAGAAATGTTGCAGAAGGCAAAAAGATTCATGTCCCTCTATTTTATAACTTCATGTTCAAATCCAGAAGCCAACCTAAGTATTTTTTTCTTGATAGTAATTAAATATTACAGTGGACACTTCTGCCTGAAATAATTTATTCAACTTGGAATTCATTACTATGTCCTCAGATAGAGAAACACAGTGTTAAAATTCCTGAAAGGCCAGATTTCCACACGTGTGCTTTATTCTTCTAATGATGAAAGAAAGAAAATCCTTTGTTCCTTTAAACAGAAGGAGTTCAGCTTTTCAAATTGCAGGGTCCTTTTTATTACTACATTAAGTAAGTCATTCTGCCGAAATCTACCTTAGTTATAGGACCTGGTTTACAGTTGGGAATAATAGCCAGCATAGTAGGAGAGAGAGAGAGAGAGAAAGAGAGAGAGAGAGAGACAGAGAGAGAGAGAGAGAGAGAGAGAGACAGAGACAGAGAGATTATACTCACATCTAAATGGTTTATTGCAGCAATCTTCCACTTTGAGTTTATGAAACAAAGTTTTGTACTTAAGCCCCATTGCTTATTTCTATCAATATATATATGTATCTACAACTAGCTGTAGCTATAGTTCAATCAAGGAGATCTTTCTTGAGTTTCTATTGAGGTTTTGTTTTGTTTTGTTTTGTTTTTAACCTGTATATACCTAAAACCACATTTCTGGGTGTGATTTCACAAAGAAAAAGTCTGAGCTTTCAGTTTCTCTTTGAGAAAACCCAGTACCTATATCAGTTCATCTCATCTTTGGATCCCAAACAGCTACTGGGTTCCTTGGATACCAAGAAAGAAAGAGAAGCATTAAAAAATGCCAAGGGTTCTCCCTCACTTGGTTTATTTACTTCTTTCCTTTATTTTCCTACTGGCCCACTGTGATCTTGGTGATGGCTGATTCAGGGAGAGGATGATGCGTGCTGCTGTCAAACCAATTGCGCGGAAAAAGAAGAATTAACATGTTCTTCCTTCAAAACGATTATTCCATGGCTCCACATTCATCATCTGGCTTGTCATGACCAACTCTTCTTAGCCCATTGCAGGGCGACCTTGTTAGCACTGCCTGAGCACTTCCTGCCACAGCAGCTGCCTGCAGGCCCCCTGTGTGATGCAGGCTAATGAGGTCTGAGTCATCATTAGGCTCTCACCTTTCTGCCACCAGGCTCGGAGGTGCTAGAGAAAGGCCAAGAGCCCACCGTCAGACATGTGTCCATTGACTAAAGGGGAATATCCTCATCTTCTCGATGAGATCATCCACCTGACCTGTGCTGAATGATTGTCAGACAGTCAAAAGGCCCCAAGCCTGTGATAAATTCACTTACAATCTGGGGGTAAATTTATCATCCAAGACAGCCTGTGTTGCAGACTGAATGTGCATATCCTTAGCAGAAGAGGTAGCCCTCGGATAACACAGCATGTCCCTGGAGCATCTTTTTTATTATTCCGGGAGATGTAAAACCTTTTATAGAAAAACGAATGGGCTTGCTTGATGTCTATTGCCAAAGTTGGGTAAATCTTCATGGTGAAATAAAGAAACTTCAAAGAAATTTTGCATTTGGGCAAGGCCGTCATGTTCCTTCTCTCAACCTCTTCCCCTAATCCCCCAAAAACTTTCCCTTTCCCCTGCTGCTCCGGATAGTTCAGTGGGAAAGTTTGAACAGAACATCCTAAGACAGTGTTTTCCAAACAGTGGGTCATGACCCATTAGTAGATTATGAAAATAAGCTTACTGGCTCAGAACTAACATTTAAAAAATGAAATAAAGAAAACCTGGGTTGCAATGAAATGCACTGCTTATGGAGGATCATGGAAAAAAAGGTTTCAAAGCTGCTACCCTAAGTGACAAATTTCTATAACTTCTTCCTATATATAAACTATCATTTTAAAAATCCTGAAGATGATGAAAACAAATATTTTCTAATGACTGACATTGGCCACATCTGATGAACAGGGGCAATAAGAATAATATGCTTACCCTAAACTCAGGCTTGCCATCACATTATTTTTTCTTAAAGCAACCTCTACAGTCTCATGGTGGAATTGGTTTGGGGCGTGTGTGTGTGTGTGTGTGTGTGTGTGTGTGTGTGACAGAGACTGTATGTCTGTGTGTTTGTGCATGGGAGTATTTAATATGTTTCCTATGGAGAGGAAAATATATAGCTAGAAAATGAAGTATTTGGACTTTTTTTTAATTATTTCAAGGCTTTTCAGTTGCATGATTTCTTTAAAAACTGACGTATAGCTTGTTTGAATATTGGTATCTAAATCATGTAATTTCTCTTCCAGATGTCTCATTTATTTGCGTATTTCTTTTAAAACCTGTGTGTATCACCCCAACATACAAGAACATTGCTATATGTTAGAATCATCTGTTTCTATGACCTTTGCCTTTATTGATTTGTTTTCTTTTCCCTATTTTTAATGTTGCCTTTGAGATTAAAGTCATTTTTCTTCTACAGTAGTAGGTGAATGGTGACTATGCTGCTGAGAAAGAGAAATTTTAATAAGAAAAAAAAGATGAGTGTCTCCATTGGGTGTTCTTTTTTTTTTTTTAAACCTATTCAGAGAGCGATGAGACATAAACACTGTGCTGTCTACCTTGCTACCTTGCTCATAAAAACAAAGGTTATCTATCAGGAACAAAAAAACGATCTGAATAATTCTGACATTTACTGAGCACTTACTATGTACCTAGCACTATTCTAAGCACTTGAGGGGTATTATCTCATTTAATTCTCACATCAAACTTAAGCGAGATGCATTAATATTATTCCAATTTCTGTGAAGTTGAAACTGAGATTTAGAGGGGTTAAGTAGTTTTCCCAAAGTACCATAAGTAGTGAGCAAGGAATCCCGAGAGGTATAATGACTCCACTGGCCTCTTCCCAACCACTGACTTCTTGCTAAGACTTAATAACTATACTCTACCTCCTCCCATGAAAAAATAAATAATGCAAATCATAGATAATACTTGTCATGTTCAATTCAACAAATATTTATTGACTGCCTACTATGTGCCAGGGTCTATGCCAGGTGCTAGGAATATACTGATTAGTTGAGTCAGAGATAGTAAATCTCTAGTGTGTAGTAAAATACGCAAAGATATATGTTTCCCAGGCCCAGTTTCAAGCATAGTTCTCTAGGAACTATAGCAGTGATTGGGAGGGAGGAACGGGAAGAAGAGAAGCATTCTGTGAAGTCAATTTTAAGAACTTTAATATAGCAGCAACTTATAAGTGCACCACAAATTAATTTTGTAACCAGCATTCAGTTATTCCTAAAACATTATCCCTAAGAATTATATGACTGTGATGGAATTTTACAGCTTACTTGCTTAGCTTCATTACAATATTAAAGTGGGTAATAAGCTAGCTTTTTTTTTTTTTTTTTTTTTAAATATATATAACATCTTGTTCCCTTTTCTAGGGCAGTTTGAATGTAGCAAAGAAAGGGATGCCTGTGATTTTCTTTTATCATCTTGTGCGTGGCATGGGTTTCTTCACTACAAAACACAGGCCCACTTGGTTTCTTCCTCTCTACTCCACCACTAGTCACTGGTGTGTGTGGTCACAGGGAGATTCCCGATCAATCCCTTCATTCCTACATAAACTGTGTTTCCTTCCGAAGGCATTGTCCAGCGGATGCAATGTGTAAGGCAGAGCAGATAGTACGCAGCCTCCAGGGTCAGTAGACTCAGGGTCGACTCTAGCTCTGCCTCCTCTTTAATAGCTGTGTGATTTTCAGCAAGTTGCTGAACCTCTTTTTTACTTTTTAAATCTTTACAAAATATTCCAGCCAAACAAAAAATGTATAAGAAATGATACAATGATTATTACCCATATGCTCACTTCTCAGCTTAAAAATAAAACAGAAACGGAGTGGAAGACCCCCTGTGCACTCTGACCCCATTTTCTTCCACCAGAAAAAGGACCATTTTGAATTTGGTGTTTCTCATTCCCACCCATACCCTTAAACATTTACTATGTATGTATTTATGCCTAAGCAATATGTATTATTGTTTGGCATGTTTTGAAAAAAACGTACAGAAATTTATTCTCCTGTGGACATCCTCTGTACCTTGGTTTTTTCATTCAACTTTCTCTTTGGAAGATTTATTTATAAGATAACCTCTTTGAGTGTTAATTTTTTTCATCTGTAAAATGAGCAGAGTAGCTATGTTACTTAAGGTTGGTGTAAAGAATTCTCATAAAATAACAGGGAGACCACGAGTGGCAGAGTATTTGGCACATCGTAGATACTTACGAGAGTGCCATGCCCTCTCTGTTCCTCATGGAACAGTGTTCAACATCTGATGACTCAGAGGGAGCAGCCACTTGGCTTGTTCAGCTGCAATGTGCACGTCACAGTTTGCCGCTACTAACCATTCCATTGGTATCAAAATGGTGCCATGCAGGACAGGCAGGCTGATGGCAAGCATTAGCCTCTGATGTTTCCTGAGAGGACCCCGTCTAAGTGCGCTGCTTTACATAGACGTAGTCATAATTTCCTTCTGGTTCTTCAAAATCACAGTTAGTTTTCTACTAATAGACTATCATATTAATACAAGTGCGTTTTATAGAGGGAACACTCTGAAAATTCTCTGTTAATCAGCCCTGATGAAAATATTACAGAAACATAAACAGTGTAATTTAACGTACTCCACTTCTATTTTTCTCAGCCTATTCTTCCCACACTCTTGTGTACAATTCTCTATTTTTGTTATTTTATATTCAATTGCTTCTGTTAAAGCAAATGTGTCGCAGAGTTGCCAATTATATTATAAATATTCAAATCATGCATTGCTTTCATTGAGATGGTTTTGGTTTTTCTGGAATCCCAACAAATTTCAATCAATCATTCACACTATAAAAACGAGTTAGTTTAGAGATCTTTGAATAATTTATTGGAGTTTTAGGTTTCTTATAACATTTTGCTTAATGTTGGCTGGAGGGATGTCTACACAATGTCAAAACACATGGTAATTCAATCATTTCAGTAAAAAATGCTGTCATTTTGTGAGAGGGAAAAAGGAGAAAAATCAAGCTGATTTTTGAGTTTTGTATAGAATAAACAACTGATTTATTAATGAAATATTTTGTTTTGCTCCGGATTATTTATTTGTTGTGTAAATGTAGGCACAATCACAGAGAATACAAACATTTACTTGCAGTAAACAACAGTAAAAAAGAGAAATTCCTAAATCTCAGTGTAGTAAAATGTGCTGAATCACATACTAACAGTCAATGTTTGGTGGGACAAATAGAGCTTGTACTCCAAAGGTTTATTATTTTCCAATTGAACTTGACTTCCAAGTAAAAGTCAGCATCGAGCCTTCAATGTGAAATACAGAGGATGGCAATTGGTGTAAATCTAATTAATAACCTGTCTGAAAATCCTACTTACACACTGATTAAAGGGAACTACTAGATCTCTAAATTATGCATATAGGCAGAGGAGGTAATTATTACAAAGATAATGCTTAAATCCCCAATTGGTAGCACTTTTCTTGATACTAGCTCAGCCCAAGGTAGATTAATGGTAATTTACAAAACATCCATAAAGAATTATTGCAAAGCTATTAGTTTTGCTTAATTTTTTTTTCCTTTTTGTAATCATGATATAATGTCCTATTGCTAAGGAGATGATACAAACGTCTATCTTATTTACATCAGACATTATTCTTCACAGGTGGTAAAAACTATCTCAAAATCATTCAACACACTATCAAAATATTGATTTTAACTAAATATTTTTAACTGAAAAATTCAGTGAACGTTGGTTGACTTGCCTCCAAGACTTCACAGACCCGATGAGACAGAATTCTTTTCGATAACTGCACAGCTTTCCTCACACCCTTGCTCTCCCCTGCTCTGGTCCACCAAAATAACTGATTGCCTTAGAGGAGTTCAAATGGGTTTCAAATTAATGTGCAACGTGAATCTCAGATATTGTTTAAATAGGTAATTACATGAAAATGAGACCAGTGACTTTGGATGGATTTTCGGCAATAGGCAACACAAAATTATCCTAGTTTTTGAAAAAACTAACATCTTCTTATCAAATTTATCATTACTGTTGACAGTACAGAAATAACTGTAAATTCACATTTTCTATGGGTTATACAGACACTCTTCCCTATGCATAGTACAGGATGGTAAAAATAACCGTGCAAGCTGAAATGTGACCTTTAATATCTTTTGTAAAATATTAAAATTACTGTTAATGTCACTGTTAATGTAACATTATCTACTGTTGGTTATACATGTATAAGGAAATTTAAAAAGCAGTAAAACTAACATTTATTTAGTATACTGTAATTTAAAGCATTAGAAATATTGAGAAGTAAGGTGTTTTCTTTCATTGTAAAAACAACTTATCAAGAGTAGTTTCAACAGTACTTGTCTTATTCTTGTCGTATACCTTATAATATGGAGCAAGTATCATCACACACCTTTCAACATTTTATCTTTTCTACTTTCGTTGTCATGAAATGTCTCTGATATTGTTTTTATAATGTGAAGATTTTTGCTGCTATTTCATCCCCTGGGACACCTTCATCCTTTTGTCACAATTACTTTCCTCATTTATGTTGACAAGTTGCCTTCACTAAGTTCTTCTGGCTACATTTTTAGAGCCTTTCAACTGCAGCAGTGTCGACCTTCCCATGGTTAGCTAATTTCTGCTATAACTCCATTTACATTAAGGTTAAAATTCACTTCCAGGATTACCACTTTGTCTTTCTTTGCTGCATTTTCATCTTTCTGGGCCAATTCCCTCTTTCAATTATTTGTTTTTTAAATATGCCTACATGGATTTATCACTGGGGAACAAAGAGGCTACACAACCCTTTGCTTTTCTATCTAGACATAAACTGAATAGCAGAAGCGTGCTGACCAATAAAGTGATAAATTTTGGAAAAAGTGGTGTGAAGCGATTTTGTTATTTGTTTTGGGGACTGAATAGTGGGCAGTGAAGTTTTGACTTTATTGTATTCCTCATAGCTAACACACCATGGTAACCAAAATTTGAACCATGTTGGTGGGAGATTGGTATTTTAACTAAACTATGGTAACTGAAATTTGTGCATTTTAGAATCATGAAAAGCAAGGACTGCCTGTATTGGATTCCTAAAACAATTGTTGGGGCAAAGATTAGAACTGCCATGAACTGTGTCACACTAGAAGAACCTAGAAACATTTATTTTTGTGTCTCAATTTTAAATTATAAATAAAAGCAATTGTTTCCAGTGTGGAAAATTAAGAAAAACGCTAATCTAATTGCCAGTCACTCCTTAGAATTAATAAATACAGATGTTGATCAAATTTGCAATTGAAATGTTTGGATTGACATACAAACTAATTTTCTTAGGATCATATTTGAGTAATGCACTATTATGTCTAATAGGATTTATCATTTATTAACATAAATAGATACACACAATCTCTTATTCATCCATTTTGCTTAATGTTGTACATAAAACAATGACATTGAACTCACAGGATTAGCTTTCAGATGTAGGAATGAACACATATATGTGTTCATATATGAAACTATAACATTATACACGCACACACACAGAGTCAGCTATGCTGAAATGCTTGTCTGAGGGTATGAATTTGTTCCAGTAAGGAACGATTTGAGCATAATGCAAATTTTGCATTTGATTATGGATGATTTCATGTGAGAGAAACACTACCTAAATGCAGAAAATGGCACCAGATGAACCAAGCTGCATATGAATACACAAAAGGCACACAGGCACACACCTCAAACATCCACCAGCAGTTATTTTATCATGTATGTCATAAGCTACGATCATCCACACCTAGTGTTACAACTTTCTGTCTCGTCTCAGATAATTCTCTACCATTTCACAGTGACTCACAAGCTGCAGTCCTTCTGATGCTCACTTTCACAAGAGACCTTTACGTTCCTTTTGAGATAAAATGCCATAATACTCGGAGTATTTGCATTTATTACGTTTATTAACCATTTAAGATGGAGAAAACTGGGTTGCTGTTTTTATTAGATTCTTATCTCTCTCTCTTTTTTTTTTTTGGTGAGAACTAAAATTATAGTTGGCATTTTCATTGTAGGCTGCAATAACAAAAACAAACAACAAGAAATGTGAAATAGGCTTGGCAAAAGATGATAATTCATCCTTTCCAGGGAAGCAGGAGGTCGGCCAGCAGCTTCCCTGCCACTTGCACTCTGCTGGGTTTTGATCCTTCTTTGGGTTATAGTCTGGATCATTTCCGTTATCTTCTTCTTCCCCTTCCTCATCTGCTTCTCCACCTTCTCCATCATCATCCTCATCATCAATCTTCAATAGCTTCTCCAGTAAAGTATAACATTGATCTTGGGATTATACCAGTTTCAAAGTCTATAACAAGGACGGTTTCAGCATTGTCACCCAGATCGCCACTCTCAGGAACTTCAGAAGGGGCAAAAACATTAAAGAGTCATTGGCAACTGTTTTAGTCACAGTATGGACCGTCCCGCGTCCCTTGTGTTTCTGCTTCTTTTCAATGGTTTTCAAAGTCGCATTCTTCCCTTTTTTCCAATCTATCTGGCACCCTACACAATCCATAATTTCTGGTCCATCAAAAGAATAGGGATCAGAATCATCTGGTTCTGACCTCATTCTACATGTCTTTGTCAACACTCCATTTGCGAAATATTTATTGGGTTCAAAGTGAACTTCTAAGGCAAACCTCATAGGCTGGCCAGCATCTGATAACTTCACTGTAATATCTTTCAAGTGTTTCAGAATAGGTTCGTCATGTTCCTGAACCGTGTTACTGAACAAGTCAACATTCTTAAAAGCAGTCAACCAAAATTCAGGAATTCTGTTGGGGTCTTCCTTTTCTTCCTCCTTTTTCTCATCTTCAGTTTTGGCCTTTTCTTTCAGCAACTCTGAAATTTCATCTTCCTCATCTGGTTTCCATTGACATTCTTCTTCTGTAGGTTCATAAATTGCATTAATGATCTCAAATCACTTCTCAAATAAAGGCTGATAGAGAACAGCGTACTTTCTTTCAAGATCATGAACTTCCTCATAGAACTTGGCTTCTATCTGTGCACATTTTACTAAGATTTTTGAAAGCATTCACTCATCTTTTAATCATCTTAGGCAAGTTGTCAACGTCTGTCATGTTGTAAGAATGCCAAATACAGGTGGGGTGGCTACATGGAGACCAGGAGCCAGGCAGCCAAATGGCGCAGGCAGTGACTCAGGGAAAGGTGGGAGGACCAGGAGGCGACACAGCGAGCAGATGGCGCTAAAAAAGTGGTGCCTATCTCTCTCTCTCTCTCTCTCTCTCTCTCTCTCTCTCTCTCTCTCTCTCTCTCTCTCTCTCTTTTAAATGCATCAATGACATTGATGTGCCCTAACTTCATAAGGCCTGTGGTTTTTATTGTGTGACTTTGCAGTGATTTTTAAAACACACATATCATTTTATATAGATGTGTGTAGACTGTAACTAGAGTGTATGTAACTTTTTCTCTCTCAAGATAAATTCGCTGGTATATAACAACTTAAAATCTGAGTGGTTGGATCCATTGCATGATGTTGTTTTTCAAGGCTTTAAACATCTTCTATGTGATAAAGCCAAATGTGACAAAGAGTCAAAAGAATGACTACTCGTCCTCACCTCTGAAAACAGACCTGAAACAGAGGACATCATTTGCCTACCTTGTTAGTAAAACCTAAAGTTGATCAGGAGAGTTTTTAGCTTCTACAGAGTAAGGTTCTACTTATCTAGCTTTGAGTTCTCTGTGCCAGTCGTTAGCAGGCTTGAGTGTGGTTCAGCATCACCTGGAGGGCTTGTCTAAACACACGTTGCTGAGTTTCTGGTTAAGTCCAGGGTGGGGCTCAAGAATTTGCATTTCCAAGTTCTCAGGTTATTCTAGGACCAACTTATTTGTTTGGCATAGTAGGCATAGTGCCTATAGCTCACTGTCTTTTTAGTGGCCCATGAAAAGCATTTGATTTTAATCTCCTTTAAAATCAGAAGAAAATACGAGGTCAGATAATAAAGTTCGTGAACTGCCTGCAATGATGTTGCTAACCTGTTTTGGTATCAGGAGGATTATTCATTATGAATTTGTACCAACTGGACAAACAGTTAACTAAGTTTACTATTTGGAAATGCTGAAAAGGCTTTATGAAAAAGTTAGACGACCTGAATTTTTCACCACTAATTGATGGCTTTTGCATCACAACAATGCACCAGCTCACACGACATGTCTGTGAGGGAGTTTTGAGCCAGTAAACAAATAACTGTATTGGAAACCCCCCACTCACCTGACCTGGCCCCCAATGAATTCTTTCTTTACCCAAAGACAAAGGAAATATTGAAAGGAAGACATTTTGATGAAATTCAGGACATCAAGGGTAATACGACGACATCTCTGATGGCCATTCCAAAAAAAAGAGTTCCAAAATTGCTTTGAAGAGTGGACTAGGTGCTGGCGTCAGTGCATAGCTTTCCACCGGGAGTACTTTGAAGGTGACCTTAGTGATATTCAGCAATGAGGTATGTAGCACTTTGTCTAGGATGAGTTCGCGAGCTTTATTGTCAGACCTCATAATTAACATAACAACAGTGAATATATAATAATGACTCCAACCTGGACTATATTCATCTTTACATCAACATAGACTCGAAATATTAATTTTATTTATTTATTTATTTATTTTTAATGACGCAAGGGGCCCATGAAGACAAGTGACTTTGGCCCACGAAAGTCACTCTGTCCCTGAGTTTTGCTGCTGCTGCTGGCAGGAAGTGTACATTGAAAACTACTGCTCTCAACTTACCTATTTTTTAAGATTTATCAGTGTTCTGTGTTTTATTCTAAATTGTTTTGATTTGTGCTGTTTCTACTCAGAAGAAACAGTTTTTAGTTCCTCCCGACAACACAAAGGAAAGTCAATGGAACAACATGCTAATTTAAGTTCAGGAGGAGACGTGGGGCACGAGCAATGGTCAGAAATGTGGATCTGATATGGTTATTCTATTCTTTATTCAGATGTACATTGTGCTTCCATGATTACAAAAGGACCAGTGTAAAAATTCAGCCAGTGAGGAATCTGAAGGATCTGAACTATACGACAATACCTCAGTAACACTGTGTGTTTGTATGGAACTGCAGTGTCCAAAAAGTACTTTCTCACTCGTCTTTATTTGTTCCTCACAAGCACCCGTTCAGTAAGTATTGCAATATTGTTTTATTTGGTAGCAGTAAGAACAAACAAAAACATCCCCATCCCATTAATAAGTCACGGAATAAACAGAGTTGAAACAAAGAGCCCTTTATTGACAAGGGACAACTCTAGTTAACTTCAGTACTCCTCATCCTTCCCAAATCATTGTGGTAAGAACTACAGAAACTCAAAAGATAAAGTCGATGCATTAATATTACACTTGACACCGTAATCATTCTCAGTACTCTTCCCCAATTACTAAATCACCAGTGAAAAGACGGTGTCCATTAAAATAAACAGCACTTTTATTGTAGTTGGAAGGAGACAGGTATTTTTAAGGCCCCTGATGCATATTTTCAAATCATGCTTCAGCTCTAAGACTTCTCCAGTTCACACCAAAAAGAGGTACTACTGTGTTTCCCTGAAAATAACACTGGGTCTTATATTAATTTTTGCTCTAAAAGACGCATTAGGGCTTATGTTCAGGGGATGTCCTCTTGAAAAATCATGCTAGCACTTATTTTCAGGTTAGGGCTTATTTTCAGGGAACCACAGTATGTAGAGAGACTAGTTCCATTACCCCGTATGCAAAGACTGAGTCACTCTAAAGTTACATTAAGCAGTCATTGGGGTCTAGGCAATGCACAGAAAATGCAGTCTTGAGTTAATCCCAGTGTGCTAAGGCAGGCTGTGGGATGGGAGAGAAGAAGCAGAAGAGGAGACAAGAACCTGGGCCATGGCTGCCTCTTCTTGCCCTCTGCTCTATGTCTCTTTCCATATAGTATATCAGCTACTGAAGGGTCTGTGTCTGGCCAGAGAACCCTCTCTCCTATAGCCAGAGAGGTAGTGATACAGGAGAAAAAATTACGAAACCTTTAAAAATTATGAAAATGTTGCCATTGTATTTGGTGCCTTGGAGCAAAGCCCTAATCAGCTCACCCAAGTTATAGCTCTGAGGGACTGCCCCAAGACTAAGGAGACTTACTGTTTCTGTCTTTACCTTGTGGTTCTGGAGATGTGGTACAGCCCAGTCTCAACGTCAGATGACTCTACAAGAGATGCTTCCAAAGCAGGATGGTAAGTTTCACCCTTAATGCCAACAAATGGGAGTGACAACCTGGTGCTGTGTTGAGAAGGATCCTGAAGCTGCAACCAGAATAGGGGAGCAGGGGGGCTGTGATTTGTTGGCAATGTCTGTTAAGGGCACAGGAATAGAGATTGGCACCCCAGATACCCATATTTATCATGCTTTTTCCAAAAGTTCTCTTTTAATTAATGTCTTCCTGTTGGTCACCAGAACAACACCCGACTGAGTTACCTGCAGGCCAGTCGTTGCACAGTGCACTCCTCGCCCTTAATTATAGTGCTAGGAATCCACCTGGGCAAGCCTTTGTATTTCTTTCTTTTGCTTTTTTAAAAACAAGTAAAAAGCATTTTAATTTATTTGCATGTCTACGGTCTTTTCCCAATTTTTGTTTCTTTTCTTTGTAAATAAAGAAGATGAAAGAGTAAAAAGTCAATTAAAACATATTTCAACTTCATGTTATGAACATTTGATATAAATTAGAAAAAGAGACAGTGTCATCACTGCCTTATCTACAGTTTCGCTTTCCGCACTTTCAGTTACCCATGGTCAACTGCAGTCCAAAAATATTAAATTGGAAAATTCCAAAAATAAACAATTCATAAGTTTTACGTTGCACACCATTCTGGGTAGCATGATGAAATCTCCTGTTGTCCCACTGGGTCCCACCCAGTATATGAATCCCGTTTTGTCCAGTGCCTCCACACGGTATACACTCCCTACCCATTAGTCACTTAGTAGCCGTCTCTGTTATCAGATTAACTGTCCAGGTATCACACGGCTGTGTTCAGTAACCCTTATTTCACTTAATAATGGCCCCAAAGTGCAAAAGCGGTGATGCTGATAATTCAGATACGCCAAAGAGAAGCTGTAAAGTGTTTCCTTTAAGTGCAAAGATAAGTACAATAAATAAGATATTTTGAGAGAAAGACCACATTCATGTAACTTTCATTACAGTGTAGTGTTATATTTCTATTTTATTATTAGTTATTTTTATTAATCTCTTACTGTGCCTAATTTATAAATTAAACTATATCATAATAATGCATGTATAGGAGAAAAACCTAGTATATACAGTTGACCCTTGAACAATGAGGGGGTGATGGGTTCCAACACCCATGTAGTTGAAAATCCACGTGTGACTTTTGACTCTTTTGAGTCGATCCTTCACACCCATGGATTCGACGAACTGCAGATCGAAACAATATTGATATTTATTGAAAAAAAATCCACATGTAAGTGGATCTGTGCAGTTCAAACTTGCATTGTTCAAGGGTCAACTGTACAGAGTTTGGTCCTATCCATGCTTTCATACCGCCCCTGCGCATAAGGGGCACTACTAGATATGGGAATAAGGAAAACAGAGGGAGCCAGAAGAGAAACCAAAGGTGAGAAAGATGGAATATGAAGAGAGGAGGGAAATGCACAACTTATGTGACAGAAAAAATGAGGAGATATATATATGAGCTGGGAAGGAAAGAGAAAAAAACAGTGAGGTGGGGAAGGAAAAGAGAGGTCCCATAGTTTTTGCGAGGAATAACTATTCTAGCAAAAGTGAGCAAAGAATGAGACAGAATGAAATCCCAACTTAATCTTATGGAGGTCAGTGGAAGTAAGCTTTGAGATGCCTCAGTGACAACCCAGGAGGCCTTCTGTTCAATGTGCAATTACATGTTGACTGAAGAATCTAACGCATTGTATTAGCCAATTTCTTCCAACAATTGCTTCAGGGCATGCTTATCTTCTATTAAGGCTGGTAGTTTGCTTAATGAATCACAATGGTGGCATCTCATAATACTCTCATATACAAATTTCCGAAATTCAATAGAAGCAAAGGCAAATCTACTGTCAGAGACTGTAGTATCTAGCAGGATGTGTGATGTAAACTATTGGTGTGGAGCTATCATTGTTATAGCAGGCATTTAAAATGAAACTCAGAGCGCCAAGGTAATTTTTATTAATTTTAACACTCAGAATCATCCTGTAATATCAATTCGCAATTTCGACCAGAAATTTCTTGAGTCACTTTCTGTAAAAATATTGGTGCTTTTGGACAGTTATTTTCAATGTCTTGGCATGGACTAGACTTCTTTGTAGTCTTTGTTTTGTGATTCTTCTCTGAAAAAACAAACTAGTTTAAAATGTTAAAAGCCATACCTATCTATTTTGATATTCTAATAATATATCAGTGTATAAAGTTAAAACTGAGTATCTCTTCAAAAAGGACTGTTCCTCATTGTACAGGAGCAACTACTGTTTAGAATTTGGTGGGTATTTTTCTAGACCTTTTAAAATCCACATACAAACATGCATAATTAACTACCTTTTTAAGCTCTTCTCCTACGACTCTACCCCTCACTCACTCTGCTCCAGCCACACTGCTGTCATCACCCCTTTCTACAACACATAAAGCGCACTGCAGCCTCAGGGCCTTTGCAATTCCTACTCCCTCTGCCTGGAATGTGTTTTCCCAGTCACACACATGGCTTACCCTTTAAGCTCCTTAAGGTCTTTACTCAAATATCACTTTCTCAGTGAGGCTTTCCCTGACTTATCTTATCCCACATTGCGCCCCACATCCAACACTCTCTACCCTCCTCTCTGCATATTTAACCTGTTAACATACTGTACATTTTCTCCAGTGGAATGTAAGCTTCATGAGGGCAGAGATTTTTTTGTCTGCTTTGAGTCCTCCTAAATCTCTAGGAGGCAAACAGAAAATATCTAGCCTCAATAATTTCTTTATTAGTTTTGCTTCCTATCTCCACATCAGGTTAGCTTGATGGACATAACCAGAAAGTTCTAACACCACAGTGCTCATAGTAAGAAGCACTGTCTATAGAATTTTCAGTGGCAGATGGCTCAGGGTGCCAGCATACAAGCGCCCACTGAAAAGCTCTAATGGTGCAAACATGACAACATCCTTTACGGTACCCCAACTCGCACTAGTTTTTAAAGCATGGCTTTGGAACCAGATGATCTCAGGATTGAACTCCTACTTTTGGTATTCGTTAGCCCTGTAAACTTGGCCTTAGACCTATGCTGTCCAGTATGGTAGCCACCTAACCACATGTGACCCTTTAAATTTATCTTTACATAAACTTAAAGAAAATGTAAAGAAAATTTAAATAAATAAAATGTCAAATTCGTTCTTTATTTGCCCTTGCCACATTTTAAGAACTCCATAACTAATGTGGCTAGTGGTTACTGAATTGGAGAGCACGGGACATTTGCTTAAGCATGCAGCCCCGTGTTATCAAATAGAACCTTCTACAATGATGGAAATGTTCTATCTTGTCTAATAGACAGATTTTCACTCATCACGCAATGCATACATGACACGTATACAATACACCACAGAGAGTAGTACTTAACTCATGGGCTTGTCTGAGGATTAAATAAGCTAATATACATAAAATTCCCAGTAAGCTGCAGGGCTCAGAGCAGGCACTCAATAAATGGTAGCTATGGTAATGACAGGAGCAACGGCAACAGAAGCAGCAACATAACTGTGTTGTATCACATCCCTGGTAAGTTCTTCTGGTGATATTGTTAGGCGAGGCTCTTTGCCAAAGCTGTTGAGGCTGCCAGGCCTTCACAAGGATCACACAGCTGCTGCTGCTGAGAGCCGTGTGTCATTGAGCTGAGAGCTCCTTGTTATGAGAGATGAGAGATCCTCAGCGTTGCTAGGAACTGCCTATCAGGGGAGGATGCTTTCGTCTGGCAAGTGTGGTCATGCACGTCGTGTGTTGAAAACACAATTCCAAGACTTTTGGTTCTTCGAGTCTTCTGGATATGGTATGATTCCTAATTTTTACTGGTAAGTTGGAATGGCATACTTTGTCAACATACTGTTTTCACAGAATCCGATTTTGTTTTCCTTGTGTTTGCAGACAAGATATAGCTCAGTCTTCTGCAGGCCTTCGACCTATCAGCCTAAGCTTATATCCAGCCATACTGTTGCCTCTCTGTATCCTGTCAAATAACTAGTTTGAGTCATGTTTTAATGGAACTGTTCAGGTATTATGTTGTCTAACCTACAGATTCGTTTTATAATCTCAAGAATGGATGTTCTATTCCTTAAGTGGAATGAGGAAACTATTGATCAGCAATCAAACATAACTCATTTCCTTCCACTTTTCTCCATTTTCACTCCTCCGTGTCCATATTCCAAACCACCATTACCCCTTGTTCTTCTGCAAGTAATTTGCCGTCCTGCTTAAGACCCCTTATGGCTTCCTGATGCACTTAGAAAAGAAGACAAATGCCCATCCATGGTCTTTTATTTTCTTCATAGAATTTAATTGTATTTGTAATTATTTATTTGACCCCCTACTCCCGTTTATTTTCTATCTGGCCCCTCCCCGCCACCTCTCTAGATGTAATTGCAGCTCCGTGGAATACTCATTGCCTGCTCATTGAACATCATCTTCTCAGCACTTGGGGAAGTGCCTGGTACAGATTAGAGGCTTCAGAGGCTTCAAGGCCGTCTTCCGGCAGTGTGGAGAGAGTATGCAGCAAACCAGCAAATGGCAACCCAGCACCATATTTGCTACATCCCAATGTCTCTCTCCAAGATCCTAGTACACTTAACAGGGATTCTTACCTTGCTACATTTATACCATGACCCCTCTGGGGGGTCTGATAAATTCTATGGATTCCTTTTCCAGATAATATTTAAATACACAAAATTATAAAGAAAAGATTTACGAAGGAAGCCAATGATTCTAAGATACAGTTATCAAAACACTTAAAAACTTAAAATGTGTAATAGAGAAATAGATGTGTTTATTACTATGTTGAAGAACAAGATCTAGTGGAGGGTCTAAAATGACTTATTTTAAAGGCAGAGAAATTCATGGCAATATTTTTGAGATGTCTATAATACTTGTAAAGAGATATGAAAATATCTGTCATTTCTGTTGGTGACAAAGTCACAGGTACTGCTAACACTTCTGGAGTGTGTTGTCTATGGTGTTTTTCTTAATTTTAGAAACTGCTCAATTTCAATGAGAGGTTAAGAAAAGTGCAGATGCACGTTTTTTTTTTCCCTTTCAAATTCACAGACCCACTGAATTCTATACACTGCTCTTTGCGCATCTCTGGGCCCCAGGTGAAGGGGCCTGAGCTAGACTATAAGAGGGAGCATGTGTTCAGGTGTGCATGCATGTCACTCCTGGTTGTGCACTGTCAGCCCCAGCGCTCACCTTGGCTGGGATCTGCAGTCTCAAACAAGATGCTAGGCCTTGCCTCAGTCACTGGTGTGATTTCCTCCTCCTCCTCCCTACCCTCCCCCTCCTCCTCTTCTTTCTCTTCCTCCTCCTCCTCCTTCTGCTCCTCTTCCCGCTCTTCCACCTCCTCCTTCTCCTCCTTCTTCTTTTCTGCATTTGAAAATACTGAGAAACACACAGAAAATAAGTTTAACCATTATTCTACCATTTAATATAAATGTATAAAGCAAGAAGTGAGAATCATTCCCTTTCCTTACCAATTCTACCTCCCAACGATAATTACTGTTAAGAATTTGGTGAATATCATGCCTAATTTTTAATGTGTCTCCGTGTGCGTGTGCACATGCCAACCATATATATTCACAGAAATAAAATGATATTGAACAAATTTGTTTGCCCTGGCTTTTTTCACATAGTATTATATTTTAGACATTTTTTTCAGATGACATTTCATTGTTTTAATGATATTCCACCGTATGAATGAACCACATTTATTGAAATTTTCTAGTAAGCTCTTTGTATTGCCACTACAAATAATGCTACAATGAACATCCTGTATACATACTTTTACGTATCCTTGCTAGTATTGTACAAAATAGGCCCTAGGTGTCAAGTCAAAGAGTATGTTTATTTTAGATTTTAATAAATATATATTTACATTTAACTTTTGCCAACGTGATGGGTGAAACTATTAGCTTACTGCTTTAACTTGCTTTACTTTTCCTTGAATACTAGTGAAGTTAGGCATCTCTTCATAGCTTTATTGGCTATTTATATTTTTTCTTCTGAATTCATAATCTGTTTTCATAATCTTATCTCTAAATTCATAATCTTCATTGGTATTTTATACTGGGTATTTATCTTTTACATGTTAATTTGTAGATATTATTTTTATATTAAAGATATAAAGATACTTTTTATCTGTAGTAGGTGCAGCAAATACTTTTTCCCAGTCTTTGCTTATCTATCTATATCTAGATTTATCTATCTATCTATCTATCTATCTATCTATCTATCTATCTATCATCTATCTACTATTTAGGGACAGGTGGTCTCAATTATCCAAAGAGTTGATTCAAGAAGTCTACTTTAAGTGATTCCATTTTTAAGGACCAAAATGTTATAGTAAATATGTTTAAATTAATTTAGTTTTTGTCTTTAAGATACAATGAAATCAAGGAATTAAGTTGACTTTATCTTATATTAAGTTTAATTCCAAAGGTTAGTTAATGCTTAAAACATGCGACCACAATTATTTTATTTTGATAGTGGGTAAGGTGTAAGTCAAATTTGTATTCTAGCACTTTAATCAGCCCTTCACCATATTGGTGCTTTCCCAGGATGATCATAAAGAGGACCTATTTTGCAAAAACGGTAGAGGATTCTTTTTTTTTTTTTTTTGCCTAAGGACCTCGATAGTAGCTGCTAACTGGCCCAACTGTTCTGGATCCTCATGTGTTAGTGACTGCTTATGCATCAAACAATTCTCTAACCAACTTCACAAAATCCTGAAACATTTATAAGATTTGCAACTTCACTTAGCAATCAATTTACATTGAATTTGAATTGTTTATTTATTGACACAATGAGTGGAAATATATATAGTATAAATCATGGAAGCAGTAGACATATTAGTATTTATTAGTGGGTATTTTATGTATTACGATAACTTAGATTTCCGCTGAAACTGAACGCACTTGGAAAAGATGAATACTCTGGGAACTGAGGGTCTAAATCTGTTATTTTATAACTTTTCCCCATATAGTTTCTGGGTTTTCCATCCTGCTCAGTTTTTCCCAGCCTGATAGTAATATTTTCCTATTTATTTTTTCCCGTGGTTTTTTTTTTTGTTCTGCCTTTTACAATTAGAGTTGTACTTAATCAGCAATTTATCTGTGTAATGTCTGTGAAACTTTGTTAGATGATGTTTGTCTTTTCATTCAAAGAATAACTAATCTTCTCAAAACATTTTTGAATAAAATTTTTGATACTAAATTTTAGATTTTATAGACCAGCAAAGTCTAGATAACTGTGGGACTGACATGTAGTTGTCAACCCTCACTTTATTCAAGTATGGACTCAAAAACCAATATATTACCACCAGCTACACCCATCATTTCATAAGAATGACACCAAAAAGTAATTTCAAAATTAAAACAAAATAGCTTTATCAAAACCTTCCTACCGTAATCTTTCACAATGAATGGATAAGAACTTAGTCATAGAGTAGAATCAATGTGGGGCCAATATTTGGGATCAACTGCTTTAAATAATAACTCGACTCCATGATGTAATTTAAATGCACACACACTAATTCTTCGTGAGGGAGGCCATTTGAACCCCTGCATCTCAGACCAGAGAGATCTTCACCCAGAACTGAAACACATTTTTATATATGATAATGGCAGCCCTTCATTTTTCACATTGTAAAGATTCTGAAGCTCTGAACATGACCCCATTCCTGGAAGAATTGAAAAGCTGAAATGGATGGGACTCGCGGGGAATCACGTAGAAGACACTTTCAATAGAAAATACCTAATACTCAGCACAGTTCACAAAACTCAATTATGAACAATTGGCTGTGCTGAATGTGGTTAGTGCCACCATGGTCTGATGCAATGAGGAGGTCATTAGAGATCTCTAGCTGCTCAAATAAAGGGAACAGGTGAAATGGTGCAAGAAGAATCAGGTATTTGTTAGCATTTTTTGTCGAGGATTATGTTGTTGGATGATAAATTGTTGAAAATTTGTATATGGTGATTTATTTTTCTACACTTCTGTACATAGTTATATAAATTATTTTACCCCATACTCAGGAAGATTACATTAATTCAGTAATGAAATTTGAATGGCAGTTAACATGTTCCTTTGTTTATCCATACGTCTGGTTGTATAAGCTACTTATTCACATAATAGTTCTGAATAGCACTTGTAAACCTATCATTTTATTCATCTCAAGTTCTCTGTTTTCCAAATAAAAACAAATCTCCTCAGGCATCAGTTTGGAATTGTTGCCTTCGAAATCTAATAGTAAACTAGCTGCCTCAGCATCTGTGGAGCTCAGCTCATTCCATCACCTTCCAGAATTGTAATTCTCCATTTGGAGTCTTAGAAATGTAGTAATGGGGAAAAATGGCTATAAGACTAGAGACAACTAATGAAAAAATTCTTGGTGGTACAAAATGAATTTTAATATCTTTGTTTCTTTTCTTCTCTCAGTCTGAATAGGTGTTATGTTTTTCAGAATAGCTATGCTTTTTAAAAAGTTGCCTATACAGTGAATTTCTATATAGCAAAGCATAATAATCTATTGACATCTACAAAATTAAAAGTATGTTTTTCGAGGGAAAATATTGATCCCCTCATATTAAAACTTATACATGCATCACAAATGCATTAGAAAAGCAAACCTAAAAAAAAATTAAGTAAAACATGAGGACTAACTCAAAGAATAAATTACAGAATGAAAACGTAAAGGAGCTTGGGTCATTTTTGCATTTAGAATGAGAAGCCTGAAGATTTAAAAGACAAATAACAACAACACTGTACTGAACTGAACATGCCAGGGGCAGAGCTGAACGACTATCTTATGAAAGACATTTTTCATTTTTAACCAGAGTATGCTTGTGTGTACAAGATGACAAAATAATCAAGTAAAGAGTGCATAATTCGGCTCATCAACAGGTTGTTTTGTGTTAAACTGATGCAATGCCAAACAGTTAGTTTGGATGTTTTTGCCCTTGAAGTATTTGTCTAAACAAATACTCTTAAAGGAAGAAAGTAGCCAAACTCCAATAAAATAATCCCTGAACTTAGATTCTAAAAACCAAGATTCTGTGCCTTATTTTGCTTCTCTGGGCAAATTGCTTGAGGTGTCTGAACCCCATTTCCTGCTCTGGAAATGGAGGTCATGATGGTCTCAAAGGGTTGTGAAGGGGAAATTAGAAAACGGACATAAATTTACCTGGCTGATAATATACTCAATATGGCGCCCAAGGATGGCCCATGCGTTTGTCTTCTATGGTACGCGGTGCTGTTTATACAATTTTCCATAGTTTGGCTCTACATTGAGCCAGTCGTTTACATATGATGTACAAGGAGAACCATGATATATACGGAAACTTAGCCTTTCCAGGGAGAGCCAAGGTGTGTTCTGAGACCAAAAGGAAAGCTTACATAGCACTAGTAGAGATTCAACTACCAAATGATTTGTAATCATTTACTGATTCACCCAATAAAGCATTTATTTGTTGTCTACTGTGTGTCACATGCATGCTAGAGCTGACTGGGTAGGCCTCTGTCCTCTATGCCCTTATCATATAGTTGAGAAGACAGATGATATGCAACAAACTATAATAAAATGTCGCAAATGCTATAGCAGAGCTTGGAACAAAGTATGGGAGGAAGAAATTTGTATAATATTGCAAAAGTGTCACATAGAGACTAATTTTTAATAAATGCTTTTGGTAAAGATAAAAAAAATAGATTCGGCTATCACAAATAATCCTGTTATCCCTTTATGTATATCTACATGCATGTATGTATAGATATACGTATGTGTGTGTATATTTTTCCATTTTTCTAATTTGTTTTTTACATTGGGTAATTTAAAAGGCCTCTCTTGAAGCTTGGTGTTCACTGACAACTCCCTTATGAACACTGATGAGAGGTTTTGTATCAAACACAAAAGACAGTAAAGCAGCTAAAGGAATCCTTTCTTTCAAATACTATTTTGATGTGACTAATCTTACTATTTGGTCAAATAATGCAGCTCTGTGCTGATTGCAATAGTTAATTTATACAGTTTAGATGACTGCTTTTCAATGTAAAGGAAAACTATAAAAAGAAAATCAGCCATGGTGTATAATCTATATATGATCTCTATTTCTGTCTTTTTTTATTGCTTGACATTCAGAATAAACTACAACCATCAATTCCCCAGATCCTCAGATTATAATTACCTGGAATTTGATTCTCTGAAGGATGTGAGAATTTCTAAGCTTATCTGGTTTTTGTACAAATTTATTTGCTAAGGAGATTTCATAAAAAACAATTTAACTCTGGGTCTCTTAAGGATATACAACATGAAAGAAAGGCATTAGATTTTCAGTTTTGTTTTCTCCACCAACTTCATTCATCTGGTTTTCCTGTTTATCCATAGAGATTGCAAAGGCAGTGTTCTATAGAAATGATTTGATTGTACCATTGTATTGTTTGCATCTGGGCTAGCCCTGCACCACAGGTGTCAGGTCATGTGTGGTGTGAGGAGGCAGAGGGTAAACAGAAAGGTCAGGGGTGAGTATCAGAACCGTCAGGAAGCTTTCCAAAGTGTCTGTCCTGTTTACCTTCCTCCTCACCGCCATTTGTGGTAGAAGCAGTGGTCAGATGAGCTCAAATGGCCAGTGAGTATGCTGTAAAGGGAACCTAGGGCTTAAACCATTCAGATGTAAACATTACACATCTTGTCAAGGCTAGTGTTTACAGAGGGCAGAAAGAAAGTTCAGAAATATGGAAGAAGAGCTGTGAATTTGTGAGTATAGATTTTTAGCATCAAACAAAGGTTTTAGTTACTATTTACATAAGAACGATTCACAGCCTCTCAGGAAACTTCTGAATCAACTTGAGACATCTTACTTAGCAGTTATTGAAAGTTCCCTAGGAGTGCAAAAAAAAGAAAAAATAAGCTTCATGCAAATATGTTGATAATACATTCCAGAGGGGTATCTGCCTGCATTGTTATAAAATCACTATCTTAGCCAAATCAACTGATTAAGAAATCAAATAAACTTGATTAATCTTTGTTCACAATAGTGCAGACATGCAAGGTGTACAACTATGAGTCACAGATTTAAAAAAATACAGAGTCACTAATTCAAACTCACGGATAGGAAGTTAGCCTGGGTTTCTTCAGAAGCAAAGCCCAAATTAATCTTGTGTGGAGGTAGTTACTTTAGAAATGTGATCCTAGGGAGCAGGAGTGAGGGGCAAGGAAAGTGAAACTAGGAAGGAGGGAACCTGAAACAAACATGGCTTTTCCAGTTGACCATTGCTATGATTAACTGGTGCTTGTTGCTACAGGAACTTTGGAGGAGGTTTAGCAGATGGGTTTGGTAGCTGTCTGCTGGGTGACGTAAGGAGGAACTGGCTCACTGGCTCCCATCCCACATTTGTCAAGTGTGACCTAATGGGCATTAGCTCCCGAGAACTTCTGGCTTGTGCAAGCGTGAATGACATGGTTTCCACAATTGTCCTAAACTGAGTAACAGAGGGTTGAGATGAGGTACTGCCAGCTTGCACCTGCTAAAGCTGGTCAAAGCTTCATGGAACTAGTTATTGCAGCTGTGGTTAGATAATAGGCAAGACTGAAAGAACTTAAGTCTACACAAGAACTGTCAAGTATATTGAAAAATATAACATCTCTTAAAACTAAAATAAAGGTTTTTCACAAAGTATATATTCAGTAGATAGACCAACACTGGGGTGTCCTATGCAGAATCTTTAATAAATAGGAAGCATGGGAAATAGATTTGGAGGAAAAATAACAGGTCCTAAAATCTGATGTGAATTTAGGCAAATTACATTCAATTTTGCTAAGCCTCAGTTTCCTGCTCTCCAAAGACTGGGGATAAATGATATCCTCCTCATGGGATTCTCGAATGCTAAATAAGGTGATGAATATAGTAGCATGATTAGCATTTCAGAAAATGGGCACTCATAATAATCATTATTAGCATTCAATCAAAGTCAGCACACAAGGCAACTTGGTGGGGACAAACCATTGTTAGGGGCTGTAGATTTCAGGACCCCAAGAGAGAGAGAACAAAGGTGGCAACAGCTGGTGGGAACAAATGGAAGAGCTCTTCTGGACCCTGGGGGACTACAGATTGTGCAGAACAATCAAAACCAGTTGGGGGGTGGGAGTTGCGAGTCAGAGATCACACTGAGGCCAGAGGTCAAGTGTGGTGACCTCTGATCCAAAGCTAGGAAATAGAATGCAGGTCAAGTTCTGTCAAGGGTCAAAGGCAGGAAAATGGTTATCCAGCACACATGTTGATCCATTAGAGGCCTTTCTTGTCAGAAAGCTTGCCATTGCATTTCCTGCCATGCTGAAAACGAATAGCTGATTTTCTAGACGTGGTCAGCCAATAGCCTGTGAGATCAAAGACATGCAGTCCTGCAAATGACCAAATCATACAGCAGGTAAGAGGAAAAAGTCTAAATAAAACATCTTCTGTACTTATTCCAAGAATTTATGCCCTATTTCCAAAGATGCCTACTACTTCAGGAGTTCTTGTTTACAAATTATAAAGTATGACTCATGTTTCTGATTTTATTTGAGCTTCCTGCATCTTTCTATCCTGGTCCTGTGTCTTTAAAATGGTATTGTGACCAGAATTCACTTAAAATAAACTCCTTAACCTCATGCTTGTAAATATCTTATGTCTTACATGTTTTACAGTGTTCCACACTTCACTGATTTCAAGCATCTATCCATCCATCTGTCCTCCTTAATCCATTTGGGCCATGATAATAGAATATATAATAGAGTACCATAGACTGGGTGGCTTAAACAACAGACATTTATTTCTCACAGTTCTGGAGGCTAGGAAGTCTGACAGATTGCATATCTGGTGAGGGCCTATTATCTGGTTCAGACAACCTTTCTCACAAGGTGGAAGGCTTGAGGGAGCTCCCTGGGGTCTCTTTCATATGGGCACAAATCCCATTCATGCGGATTCCACCCTCGTGACCTAAGCATCTCCCAAAGGCTTACCTCCAAATACATTGAGGATTAGGTTTCAACATATGGGGGTGTGGGACACAAGCTTTCAATTTATAGCACCATCCATACATTCATGCTTTCATTTCTTCATTCAACCATTCAGTAACCCAATAATTTAATCATTTAACCAGAAAAGATTATGTGTTTCTAAATTACTGCTACAAAGGGTTATGAGAATAAAATAAGATAATGTACATAAAAGAATCTGGTAAATAGTACAGTACTCAGGGATGGCCCATGAACCTGTCTTTTATAGTAGGCTGTTTATTTTATAAATTTCCCATGCTTTGGTTTCTATATTAAGCTAATAATTTACTATGACATGTAAGGAGTTAAGTCTGTAGTGCTATCTCATTGAAGTTTTAATTTTATTTAAAGGCTACTAATGTAGAACATCTTTTCGTGTGCTGAATTGCTATCTGTATACTTTCTCTGTGAAATGTCTCTTCATGTTGTTTGCTTATCTTCTAACTGGATTGTTTATTTTTTATTATTGAGTTTTGAAAGTTCTTTACATATTCTAGATACTAGTCCTTTGGGTAGGTGGTTTATAATAAATATTTTTTGTCAGTCTATAGCTTGTGTTTCCATCCTCTTAGCACATTTTTCACAGAGCAAAAGGTATGATTCTGATTAAGGCTAATTAAGTTTAGTTTACAATTTTTTCTTTTATAGATTTTGCTTTTGATCAAATCTAAGAATTCTTCGCTTAGCTTTAGATACTGAACATTCTCTTATGTGTTTTTCTAAGTTTTTATGCTTTACATTGATGTCTATGATCTAGTTTTGAGTTCATTTTTGTGTAAGACAGCTCGAGGTTCAACTTTTGCCTAGGGATGTCCAGTTGCTCCAACACCATTTATTGAAAATGTTGTCTTCTGTTCATTTAATTGCTCTTGCACTTTTCTCAAAAATCAGTTGGGCATGTTTATGTGGGTTTACTTCTGGGTTTGTTCTCTATTATGTTCGATTATTGTATGTGCCTATCTATCTACCAATACCATACATTCTTGATTATTGAAGCTTGATGGTAAGTCTTGAAATCATGTAGGTGATTCTTCCCACTTTATTCTTCTTTTTGAAAATTGGTCTATCTATATTAGATTCTATTCTGTTCCATATAAAAAGCATTAGAAATAGTCTTGTCTGTATCTACAAAACTTGCTGGGATTTTAATAGGAATTGGTTTAAACCTGTAGATCAATTTGGGGAAAATTGACATCTTTCCTGTATCAAATCTTTCAATGCATAAATATGCATTTAATAAGATAATGTACATAAAAGTATCTGGCAAATAGTATGTGCCCAGGGAGGCCCATGCACTTGTGTTTTATAATATGTCTCTCCATTTAATTAGGTTTTCTTCGATTTCTTTCATCAGTGTTTTGTAGTTTTCAGCACATAAATCCTATACGTGTTTTGTTAGATTTACACCTAAGTAAGTAAATTATTTTTTGGTTGATTGTAAATAGTATTATACTTTTTATTTTGCTGTTCATGTGTTCATTGCTAATATAAAAAAAATACAATTTATTTTTGTATGCTTTTTAAAAATAGTTTTTAAACATAGTTTTAGGTTTTTATTAAATTTGTCTGCTTTTTGTATCCTGCAATCTTGATAAACTCACATAGGAGTTCTAGGAGTTGTTTGTTTTTCTCCATAGAAAATCATGTCATCTGGAAATAGGGGATTTTATTTCTTCCTTTCTGATCTCTACACCCTTTATTACCTGTTTAAAATGTAATTAGTTTAAATATTTCCTCAATATACATTTAGCACCACATGAAACAATATTATAATTTTTGCTTCAACCATCAAACATAATGTAGAAATAAAGTCCACTGTATTTAACATTGTTTTTGCTTATCACGTTGTTCTTTCTTCCTTTCTATCATTACAAGGCCCACTTTTTAATCATTTCGTTTTTGTTTAGAGAACTTCCTCTCGCCATTCTTTTAGGAACATTCTGTTGACCACAAATTTTCTTAGTTTTTCTTGGTTTCCCTTTTATTCCTAAAAGATATTTGCACTGGATATAGGATTCTACACTGATGGGTCTTTTTTTTTTCCCCCTAGCTCTTGAAAAATGCGGTAGTATTTCCTTCTGTTGTGATTTCTGATGAGAAATCCACTGACACTCAAGTTGTTTTCCCCCTATAGGTAAGGTGTTGTTTCTCTCCCACTGCTTTCAAGATATTTTCTTTTTCTTCAATATTGAGTAATTTGAGTATGACGTGTGCTAATGAAGATATCTTTGTTTCTTTGGGTTTATCTTGATTAGGTTAGTCTAGCTTTTTAAATCTATAGACTACGTCTTTTGCCAAATTTTGGAAGTTTTCAGCCATTGTATTTGAACACTTCTTCAGCCCCTTATTCTTTCCTTTCTCCTTCCAGTTCTTAAAGAATACAATATTAGATCTTTTGCTATTCGTCTTACATGTTCTTAAAGCTCTGTTCGTTTTGTTCCCAGTGCATTATGTCTTTGTTCTTTACACATTTATTTTTTTCTCTTTTTTTTTAAAGAAGTATATTCAAAAATCAAAAGGTAAAATATTTCAAATGCTTCCTAATGAATGAGATTAGAAAACACTTTAACCCAGGATGTCTATGAATTTCAGCCCTACCACAGACCAAGCAGTAGAATGGGCTTGGATCCCCTATTTTGTGGAAGCAGTTGGTGCAGTGAAGGGTCAAGAGCCTCAGAGAAAAATAATAATATATTCATTATCTTATTTAATCCACACGGCAGAGGAGGTATCAGTATTACGACCATTCCACAAATGAGTAAGATGAGGCTTTGAGAGAAGCAGATGAGGCTTTGAGAGAGGCAGTACTTTGCTAAAACAACACAGCTAATTAGTGGTGGAGCTAGGATTTGAACCATGGGTCACTTATGATGTCCAATTACAGGATGCATTGTTGACCAAAGTGCCCAGCTGTGGCGCTGAAATCACTGCAGGCGTGCTGTAATAGGTCCCTTCCGGGGCGATGTGGGGTTCTCTGACAGCTCACTCTGCCTTAAGCACTCAGGGTCCTTGCCAAGTCTTAGACTTCACAGCAGTCTAGGACGCCTCCACCCAACACTGCCTCCGTCTCTCCTTCACTTCGAGTTCCACAAGCATCACCCATAGTGGCTCGCCGAGCCGATCCCAGGTCCCTCTCCCATTTTCTCCAGCACAGGCATTTCCCTTAAGAAAATTTTTGCAGGTTTAGTCCCCTTTTGGTATTTCCTAGATGACCCAAACTAACACATTCAGGAAACCTGAGTCAAAAGCCCAAACTACTACACCATACGTGGTAGCAAGAAATGTTTCTGTGGAATCGAGACTTCACTGGGAAGATGAAAATAAAATAATACATGTGGGAAGACTTTGTAATCTCTGAAACCGAATGCAAGTTGTCCTTATTATTTAGAGTTCACACAATGGTTTGCCCTGGGCTCTGCCTGTTCTCAGCCACTGGCCTAGGTGTGGATGATTTCCAATTTATCATTTCATCTAATGATTGTGAGACGTGCCGACTTATCACTTGAATTTTTACAATGCTTAGCACAGCCATGACTTATCAGGCATGTTAGTGACATTTCAACTCTAAGTTGTTTTTTATCCAAATAAACTGGGATTTGACAACAACTTTGTAAAAACTGATATAATTTTCATCAGCAATGATCCCATTCATTATCACCCTAATTTTCTAAATTGTCTTTAAACAAGGGTGTGGTGAGTTCTTGGGGAACTGATAATAAACTATACAACCTGTCCTATCTGTCCCACATCAGAGGTAATTAAAAGCTTACCTATAATTATCTGGCCTCCTCACCTGGGAAACGAGAACCTGAGTGTGAGAAGCTCTTGTTCATTTAGGCCACACAACCTGATATGACTGAATCACTAGCTATTCACAATAACTAATGTACAATCATTCTGTTATTGTTATTAAACGGACTCCTGACATTGAATAGTGTCAGCATAAATTGAAGTTTACCAAAATACCAAGAACATTAACTAGAATATTTCAAAGTGTAATTGGAACAAGATGAAAAACGTGAAAATGATAAGCTGACTACTTGGGGTAGATAGTTCATGGTTAATGTGTGACAAAAACAAGTAAAATTCTCCATTCCTTTGTGCTTTCATCTTTACCACCGAAAAGCAGTAAAGTGGACAATATGGAAAACAGAAATTCAGTTTAAAAGAGAGAAGTAAAGCCCAAGTCCTATGTGTCCAGTATGGGTTGAGAGAGACATGGTTTAGTTGAATTTACAGAAAAAAAAGTAGATTTTACTTAACTTTGTGACCAATTTGAGACAACATATAATGGTCTTCAAAATTCTAGTGGAGTTTTAGGCTGCATGGAAAGATTTTTTTCCCCACTTACAGTTGACATACAGGTGTACAGCATAGTGGTCAGACATTTATATAACTTATGAAGTGATCCCCCTGCTAAATGTAGTACCCAACTGGCACCATACATAGTTATTACAATATCATTGACTATATTCCCTATGAATCAATGATTCTTAAACTTGATTATGCATCAGAATCACTTGAGAAATGAAGCACACACACACACACACACACAAATGTACACACACATAGCTGTACAATTTTCTGGCACCATCCCAGATACATCTCTGAGAGTGGGGCCTGTTTTGTAGGTTAAGATTTCTCCTCAGTTATGAAATCCTCTACTCGGGGATTTGGACAGGCTCCCATGGGATGACTGTCATAGAAAGGCAGTTATTGCTGGGAGTGTGTCATACCCCTTGGCATGATAGGGTGCATAGAAAGTGGAGAATCGATGCATCCCCAAAGTAACCGTCCTTGTGCCCTTACTCAAGACACTAAGATAAGCACTGGTTTTCTTAAGTGCATTGTGACTGACACTTGCAATGCCCACCTCAAAACCATCCCCTATCTTCACTGATAACAGAACCCTGATGTACTCAGGAGGTGACAGAGTTAGCTCAAGATGCTGATCTCCTTTGCCAGCTACTGGCTTCCCTGACTTTTCTTGCAGCTGTAGGTGGCCATAGTGACACAGGTCAGCTTCTGGGAAATCTTATCCTTCATAAAAGGAAGAAAGGTGCTCTGTACACTGTGTGTGAGAAACGATGGCTGGCATTGCTCAGCCATCCTGCAACCATGAGAGTAAGGCCAAAGGTCACAGAGCTGCCAACCTAGAGCCACTGAAAAAATTCAGGAACTACCTGCTCTGGACTCCTTTCTAAGTGAGATAATGAATGTCTCTGCATGTTTGGGTCCAACATATGTTGGACTTTGTTTTTAAGGCAACTTTAGGTTTACAGAAAAATTGAGCAGAAAATTCCAAGGGTTTCCATATGCCCCTGGGCCCCAGGAATATATAGCCTCCCCCATTATCAACGTCACCCACCAGAGTGGGACATTTGTTACGGCTGACGAACCTACACTGACATACTATTATCACCTAATGTCCACAGCTTACATCAGAATTCACTCTTATTCTTGTACATGATATAGGTGTTCATATTGGGATGTCTTAGTGAATCGAAGAAATTTGTTGGAAGAATTAATGATATTTCATGGATGGGGGTGGTCTTAAAATACAAAGAGATAGGAATTCAGTGCAAAATAAAAATTTTCAGTGCCCACTGTGTTTCTATTCTAGAAACTTTGAGGGCAAAGATTTTTAGAAAAAAGGTCTTA
The DNA here is from genome assembly GCF_004115265.2 of Rhinolophus ferrumequinum. NCBI lineage: Eukaryota > Metazoa > Chordata > Mammalia > Chiroptera > Rhinolophidae > Rhinolophus > Rhinolophus ferrumequinum. The sequence goes on from NC_046293.1 coordinate 83,672,301, forward strand.
AAAATCTAGTGAAAAAAATAGACATGGGAAATAATAACAGATATCTATAGAGTCTTATGGGCCATAATAGAGAGGAACAGTACTTGTTCCGTTCTGGGAGTTCACAAGACATTTCCTGGAAGAGATAATGCTTTAGCGAAGTATTAAAAATGAGTCAGACATAATTAGCCTGTGAAGAAGGGTGGGATGGGTGTTCCAGATTGAAGGAATAACTCCTGCAGAGACATGGAGCTGGAAGAAGCACGGTCCATTTGGGGAATTCAAAGGCTATTACAAGAATAGAAAGGAAAGCGGGGAGTTATTTGGAGATAACACGGGAGAAGAGAGTCAAAGAGACCCTGGATACATTGTCTAATGTTTAGTTCTGTGAGCGCTGGGGAGTTTTTAAAGATTTTAAACATTTTTAGGGAGATTATTCAAGCTGTCGTGTACAGTCTTAAGTGAGTTAAGGCAAGAGGCAGAAGGATCAGTTATAAGCAAATCAGGATAACTCTAATCATTTGGATTATGGTAATAGTAGTAGGAATGAAGAGAAAGAGATGCATTGAAGAAAAAGGAAAAACTCTCCAGTATGTAAAATCAGCATAATTTGGTGACAAATAGGATGTGTGTGAAGGGGGGTGGAGATAAAGAAGTAAAATGGACCCAGTTCCAGAGACTGGTAAAGTGTGGTGCAATTAACAGAGCTAGGAAATAAGAGAAGAGCAACTTTGGGGTGAGTTCAGTTTGGGACATGTTGTTTGAGGTGTCCCTTCTACACCCAGTTTGGGAAGTCCAAGCTGAAGCTCAGAAGAGCATTTGGGGCTCAGAAGAGAGATGGATTTGGAGGTCATCGGACTACAGGTGGTAGTTGAATCCATGAGAATGGAGAAGGTTATGCCGGGACAGTGTGGGGAGGCCTGGTGAAATTAGCTCGCCCAAATTTTCCAGATGCTGTCTGGTGCCAACTTAGGGCAAGGTCATGATGGAGTCGAGCTAGTTAGGTCTCGATAGGGAAGATTGTCTTAACACGCTCAAGGACTCAGGAAATTAATTGGCTTAGGGAAATGGCAAGTTGTTCAAACATTAAGGCAGATAAAAGACCTAAGCCAAAAGACGGCAGCTGGTTATTTAAGGAAATCCCTGTGCTCTATTTCTCATGGATACAGTTGATTCACACCCCTACAAGGTATTTATCTTTCATTTGTCCTTGTTTCATTGAAGTTATAATGAGGCAGATGTGAAGGTACAGGATCACGCCTTTTCTCAATGGCGAGCATGTGCCATGGACAGGGTCTGACAACTTGAACACAGACCGGAAGTTGAGAACACCCTCGAGACCCAGATCATCAGAAAGGATTTTCCAGGTGCCAAGTAGTTCCTGCTTCTGTTGCTTGTTTCAAGCCCTTAGAAAAGTGCAAATTATCCCCAAAGCCACTGGACAAATGCCATTTTGCCCACAGGAGTAGCCTAACTCTGGAGAAGCATCACTTAGGACTCATCAAATTCCCTGAGCTTGTCCACACACGACAACTTGTGAGGGAGGACTCCTGAGGAAATAGAGGTTATTGGAGAAAATATCAGCGGTTGGCAGGCAGTTCCGTCCCAACTCCTGTGCCTTTTCCTACTAAGCAGATGGTGCTATGGCACTTGCTAGGAGTCTGGGCCTAATTCAAGAGCATATCTTTGCTTTCACTGAAGCTACTGAATTTGAAGACCTGGGGAGAATTAATATACCTCAATATTCCTCTAACATCTTTTCCCTGTGTGATACATCCATTCTCACCTGCCGTTTTCATATTGTACTCCTCTCATCCCTCTGTCTCATATTGAAAGCCTGCTGTGCTGGAACAGCACCGCTGTCATCCTTACCAGGCTGCACGCTCCGTCAGAGTCTGGCACATGGCAGCGCCCTTCCAGTGGAAATCTTTTCCCAGGGCCTCCTCCCCAAATGCTCCAGGCCAGCAGGGGTTAACTAGAGTCCTGCCAGGGAACCCATCTCTGGGAAGCTGACTTGCTCCTACTTGCCTGGCTTGGAACTTCTATACCCTGTTTCAACACTTTGTGAGTTAGGCAAGGTTGCTATGGGATAACTGTGAGTGTCATTGCTAGTGAGAAAGTCCGAGCAAGAGTAGCAATTAGATAATTAAATTGAAAGGTGTTCTTTAATCAACAATTCACACAGTTCCCAGTCATATTTATGCTATACCTGTCCTCCAAAGTCACTTACAGATCCCCTCTTGACCTGGGAGCAATTTTTCCCCTCAATTCAAGTGTCTAGCGGGAAGCTGAATGGAAAGCAGGACTCCATTCCTGGGTAGAGCTGTTGGATTCTTCAAGTACTGGGCACAACCCTCAAAAATCTTAATAGCCCAAATTCAAAGAATTGTCATTTGGTAGAAACTCAACTTAACACCTTGATCTGTGGGTCACAAATTCTCTGTTCCTTGTTGGTCTAGATTTATAGATAAAGGATAGATAGATAGATAGATAGATAGATAGATAGATAGATAGATAGATAGATAAATGGTTATTTTGACATGTCAACTTGGTTGGGCCGCAGTGTCTGGATATCTGATCAAACATTATTCTGGATGTTTCTCCTAAGGTGTTTTTCTGTGGATGAGAATAACATTTCCATCGGTAGACTGAGTAAAATCAGATTACCCTCCATAATGTGGATGGGCCTCAGCCAATCAGTTGAGGGCCTTAATAAAACAAAGACTGACCTACCCTGAGCAAGAAGGAGTTCTTTCAGCAGACTGCCTTTGAATCTGAACTGCAACTCTTCCTTGATTCTCCAGTCTGCTGGCCTCCCCCATCAGATTTTGGACTCTCCAAGCCTCCACAGTCAAGTGAGCCAATTTCTTAAAACAAATCTCTTTCTCTTGCTCTCTCTTTTTACACTTTCTGTTGGTTCCGTTTCTTTGGAGAACCCTGACTAAGATAGACAGCTATCTGGATAGATACCTAAATGATAATTAACCTACCTTATAAATATTCTCATTACAAGATTGCCCCAGTTAGGTAGATAGAAAGCTGAATACAGGGGTACAAGTGTGGGATGGAAGGGTTTGTGGTGAGCTATTTTTTGTGTATAGACTCAAGGAAATCCTTTCTTCTTCTTCAGCAGATGAAGCTAGGGTGCAATGGGCCTAGACATTTGTTTGATGATTTAAATGAATCATTGTTTTCTGGCCAGTTCTTACAAGAACACACAGAGTTCCTAAGACAAGCTGTGCCAGCCCAGCACCGCAGGACGGGCCCTGACTGAGGAACATGACCTCCCCAACCCCACCCCACCACCTTCACAAGAAATTACCTCCCTTGCTTTTCTGGGACACAATAGCCTCACTTTAACCACTTGCTGTTTCTGGCCTCCACATATCTGTTTGAATAATTATTATTCATCTGCGGGGCCTTTCACAGAATTCCAGCTGTAAATAGCACTCATCATCACCCCCATCACCGCAGCTGGTAATGAAGAGAAATGTGTTGGGTAATGAGGAGAGCGACCACCATTATAGTAATGAAGAAAAATGGACAGAAATGCCGCAGGAACGGCACCTCCACTATTTCCCAGTGTAATTGGCATGAGGTAATTGCTTTTTTATCCTCCCTGCCTTCACCTTCGCAAACTACTTCCAAACCCCTTATATTCATCACAAAATAGAAAATGGAAGTAGTGCAATAAATTAAAAAGGCAAAAGAGCTCAGCTTTGTGGTGCCAGTCTTAAAAGAAGGAAATAAGAACATTTACAGGTTTAATAAAAAGGGTAATAGTGGGGTGTGGGAGGATCATTCCTTTTTGTTGTTATTTTTGTCATTACAGACTAAAGCTTCTTTCAACTACATACAAAGACAGACTCCAACAGGAATAACTCTGAATGTGCTCTAAACACATATGCTGCAGCCACTACTGCCACTGAAATGGCACCCACTCCGATGCAGTAGAATGAGACAGGAGGCAGCCTACTTTCATTCTTCCTACTGGTAAACCCAAGGCGACAAGCAGCACAGAAATTAGGTTTATATCTATAATGTCTCATGTACCAAAAGAAGCCTTCTTAGGGAAATATTTATAAGACATATCATTTTTCTAGTTTGTCCATTTCCAACACTATGTTCTGGTTGGGGATACTCTGGGTGTCGTACCTAGAAAGAGCCTTAAACTCCAGAGTTAATAAAACCATCAGGAGGATTAAGGACAATGACCAAGCTCCATGGAAAAAATTGTGTGCAATTAGTAACATTAACTTAAGTGCCTTTTATTCTTTTAGAAATACATCCACAAATCCTTTGACATTTCTCTCCTCCCCCTGTCCTTGCGTGTGGGCTTGATGTAGACACCTGTTTCCAGTGAATAGATTGCAGCAGAAGGGGTGGTGTGTCACTGCCTAATTAGGTTATCAAAAGACTACAGGGAAGGTGGAAACAACTCAACTGCCTATTGACAGATGAATGGATAAACTATAAATATATATATATATATATATATATATATATATATATATATATATACACACATATATATAACTATAACTATAAAACATATATAATATGTATATATATATATAAAACATATATAATATAAACTATAAAACATATATAATATGGAATATTATTCAGCCATAAAAAGGAACGAAATTTTGATACATGCTATAATATGAATGAATCTTGAACATGTCATACTAGTGAAATAAACTAGACACAAAAGACAAATATTGTATGATTCCACTTAGATGAGGTACCTAGGATAGGCATACTCACGGAGACAGAAAGGAGAACAGAACTTAGTAGAGGTTAGGAGTAGGTGGATAAAGAGTTCTTGTTCAGTGGGTACAGAGCTTCGGTTTGGGGTGATGAAAAGGTCTGGAAATAGATAGTGGCAATGGTGGCACAACAGTGTGACTGTACTTAATGCCACTGAATTGTACACTTAAGAATGGTTAAAATGATAAATATGTGTCATATACATTTTACCATAATAAAAAAAATTGCCCCCTCCGCCACAAAAGAGACTGCAGCTTCTGTGTTGAGTGTTCTCTCTCTCTGTCTGTCTGTCTTTTGGACCATTCACTCTGGGAGAAGCCAGTTGCCATGTCTTGAGGCTGCCCAGGCTGCTCTCTGAAGACGCCCATGTAGTAAAGAACTGAGGTTTCTAGACACTAGTGAGGAGCTGATGATTCCAGCGAGTGAGCCATCTTGGAAGCGGGTCCCCAGGCCCATCCACGTCTTCAGATGATGCAGCCCTGGCTGATACTTTGACTGTAATCTCATGAGAAACCCTGAGCTAGTCACCCTGCTAAGCCACTCAGGGATTTCTAACTTTCAGAAATGGTGAAATAATATGTTTGTTGTCTTAAGCCACCAAATCTAGGAGCTATTTGTTACACACAAATAGATATTAACTGCAGTATAAGTATATAAACACAAATTCACAATAATATTAAATAACATAAGTTCACAATATTATTAGATGGTAATGTTCATCTAAAGCAAACTTCTTTCTACAAAGCAATTAGGGTGTGCTAGCTACTTGAGGTTAAGGAAAATATCTATCGTGATCCTATTTGTATCCTTTTCTCACATTTATGTGGTTCTCTAAAATATGACCATCTCCTCTCAGGTTCCATATGGCTCCTTTTCCCATATTTGTCTGTGTGGGAATGGGTATTTTTACATCAACTGAAGAACATTCTTGGTTTCTGTCTGCAGTAATTCAAAATTCATAGTTCAAATGCGCAATCTGTATTTCAACTTTATGTCTAGAACTTCATATAATACTTCTTTACTGCAAAGACAGACACTAAATGTCCACAAACTGACTCTACCATCTGTTTTTTTTCTTTCTTTGCTCTCTCACTCTTTCTAAACCCTGTCTTTATTATAGTGATGACAAAAGCAATTTGTATATAGCTCTGAAGTTTGTAATTACAATAACTATCACCAGAAAAAAAATTCACCACTCACCAATGTCTGGTATACACTGGGTGGGGGCCATCTAAAGCAGCATGTTGAAGATGAGGCCTGGAGACCTGGTTGGCCCAGGAATAGTGTTACCTATATGACCTTTTGAGGAATCACTCAGCTATTGAAGAATGACCCAAGCAATAGCAGAAAGTCAAGTTGAGGTGAAAAGTCATGAGGCAAATGGAGTAGAGTAGGAGGAGACTTTAACAGAAGACCAATATCAACTAAAGATGACAAAACTGGAGTAAGAAACAACATGCTATTCTATGAAGTCATGAATCTAAGCCATTAACCCATAAATACTGACTATGTTGCAGGGTATTACTTCAGTTAAGTTTGGGTCAGATTCTGAAACAAGCCAAATTAAGCTAGATATCAGAAGGGACGGATATTACAGGACTTCTTGTTGTTGCATTATGAAGTATTCCATTCTTTTTCTCTACCTTGCAAATACCATGTGTACACAAGTCATTATGTATTGGCATCATACATTCCTTTGAATATTTGTATAGAAGCATAAAGCAGATAAAGTCCCAAGGCCTCCCTACCTCCTAGCCTTAGAAGGTAATCAGATAAACTTAGATAAGGCCATTAGAGTCTCTGGGCCTCCATTGTGTCATCTATAAAATGGGACCACTTCACCCAAGATATGTGGACTCGATTAAATGATCTGCTGAAATTCCTTCTAACTTTGAAATCTGCAATTCTATGGGTTGTATATTCCTAGGGAACCATCCTAGCATGGGGAGTTCAAACAGTTTCTCTATCTCCACATTACATGTCCACCAACTCAGAACAGAAGCATAGTTTGTACTCTGAAAACTCATGAAACATGAGTGGTTTAAGAGTAAACAGTGGGATTGTGAGCACCTATCACCAGTGCATTATTTCCAGGAAAGCTATTACCTTAGTGTGAAGATGGCACTTCATAGGGTGAAAACCTGATGGAACGTCCCGTCCCATTCAATCAAGACAGCAGTCCTGGAAACTCCGCCTAGGGCAACGAGGGCATTTACATGAAACTTGATCTAGGATATATCCTTGATCTAGGATATAAAGGATGGTGTAATGCTAAGAAGAAAGAATCCCAGAGGTTACACTATGTCAATGTCACTGTTTTGACTGACTCTAGTGGCAAACGAATTTAACTTGGTGCTCAGAACATGTTATGGGGAAGTGAAACAGCAAGCAATTGCTTTTTTGTTTTTCTTAAGAGATTTTCCATTTCTCATCAAATAAAGAATCCTTGTACGTGAGTTCTCAACCTGTTGCCCCTGCTGACAGCTTTGGAAGCCCCGTCTGATCTGATAGTGTTCAACTCAGTAGCCTGTGGTTTGACAGCTTCTCCCAGGAAGAATGAAACATGGGCTGGAAACTCCCCACGTCCATCCTTTGACCTTAATGCTTCAGGGGAAATGAAAAGCAGCTTCTCTTGACAAAAAGATTGGCAATCTCTGCTGCAATGTATTTCTTTTTCTTTAAGGCCTCCATGAAATGAAAGATGTTTGCAAGCAAAGCTAGGTCAAATCTATTAAGGGAGTGGGTGAGGTATTTCCCTCCTGAAAAACCAGAGAACAACAGAGAAGAACCTTTTCTGACAACACAAGAGTATGTTTTTGTTTGGTTTATTTTGTTTGTTTCACATTTATTTACTGAACAGTAGGAATAAATAATTTAATTGGGGTATGAAAATGGCTAATTATTAGAAGAAAAGAGGAAAGGATTTCAAAGATGGAGTCCTGTAGTCTATGTATTGTGGCAAGTTGCTGCTCCTTCCCTTAGCCTTTCCCATCTCCCTTCCTTCAGCAATTCTGTTTCCATCTTTCCAGCTTCCAGACAATCATCAAGAAGCTGAGTTTCAGTAGCACTGGCCTAAAAGACATTTTATTCTTCTCTCCAGCCCCAAATGGACCATCTTACCAGAATTTGTTCCATCATTAGGCGGGAAGAGATGAGTTGAGCAAGACTTTCTCCAAACTAAAGCCACATTTTTTAATTTATTTTTTTATTACTCTAACACCTGCCGTCTGCTTTATATCCAGAGAGGTTGTTCTTAGCAGGAAGTTTGCACTGCAAGGGGTAAAAACCTGGCTGGATGTCTATGAGGATTCATTAAATAATATTCAAAAAGCCCTACAGAGGGCTTTGCAAAATACAACTCAAGACAGTGCAGTGATTTCCTAAATCCAAGATTTCAGGTTCATCTTTGATGTTCCCTGGACAATGGCACTGTCTGGTTACACAGAGAAGGAGAAATATTAAACCATTTTTACTTCAGCTGACCATTTTACAGAGACAAGAAGTTAATTTTGTTTGAATTCTCTATTATAGAACGGGACAATAACAGCTGGACAGGGATTTTGCCCAACACTTTGTGAGGTTTATAGTCAGCTGTCTTTGTCAGACTGGCGTTTTATATCAAATCAGTAGAGCACTGTTATTAAAACACCAGACTCCTACAACTTTAGGAAGATTCTAAAGCAAAACACATTCTCTGGACCACTAGAGTCTCCATGACTGTAAGTCTGATGTACTTGAAAGATCCATTCCAGTCCAGTAGGCATCACAGTGGAATGATATGGAATCAGACTGTCTGGATTTGAAGATTAACTCTACTATTTGCTTACAAATGCTGTGGCTTTGAGAAATGGTAGATCACAGTGGTTAACAAACAGGCTTTGGAGACAGACTGCTTGTGTTGAAACCAAATAAATGGTGATTTATTTGCTGGTTGATATTAGGGAAGTTCTTCAGACTTCTGGACTTCAGTTTTCTCATCTGTGAAATGGGGACATGAATGGCATTGAATATTCAATTGTTGGAGGGAGGATCAAACAAGCTGATGCATGTACAATGCTTCAAACAGTGTCTGGCACACAGTAAGTGCACAATAAATGTTAGGTAGAGTGATTGCTATTATTCTTTCCAAATTTTCAGCGAATGCCAGGCAAAAATCAAAAAAAAATGGAGCTAACAAAGGAGAACTCTGGCAAAAATAATGAATTCAGCAAAACTCAGAATCAGGCAAAACTTACCTGTTGACACCCTCTTTCCATTTTCTCTTTTCTGTTAGTGTCCAGGTTCCTCCTATAACACTGTCTCCAAGCTCTTGATGTTTTTCTCTGCTCCACTCCATACTACCTTTCATCAATCAACTTGGCCCACACCAGTTCCATGCCTTCAGGACTTTGCTCTGAGCCAGGTGATGATGACGATGATGCTACATATAAAATCTAGGTTAAGATGTTAATGAATACTGATAAGTGAATGTTACCCTTTTGGGATATCACATTTGCATTTCACAAAATGAAGACTGCCCAAACTAAGAACTTCAGGTAAGGTGAGAGGTGAGTAATAATATTTTGGGGCAGGTAGAACATCAGTTGTCCCTGAATCACAGGTAAGCTGCTATGTGGGTAGCTCACGGAACTCATCCTTAAGTTAACTGTTTAATATAAAGCATCACAGGTAGACTTTGAAGCTAGAGCAGAACGCACTGTGCTTAAACACACCATTATTAGATTGACAGGTGTGGCTTCAAGGTTCCAGTATTACTGGTCCCACAGCTCCTAGGGCTGCTGTCAACAAGTCCTGACAAATTGGACTAGCCAAATCTTTCAGTCACGTCTAATTTTCCTGAAGACATAGAGATACCTGCTTAAGATGTTCCAGAAAAAAAGCCAAGGCTGCAGAACTGAGCTAGCAAATGGAGAAAAATGGCAGAGGCCCAGCACTGCCTTCCATCATCCGTTATTATAACCCTGGCATAGGCGGCATTCTGAATTAGAGAAAGAGGTCAAGGGAAGGGGATTTGAGTTCTAGATCCATCTCCGCTATTAAAGGATCATGTCTTTAAGCAAGTCAATTCTCATTATCTTGGAGGGTCCTATTTAGAAAAGTGGGGGAGAGCCTCTCTAGAGCAGTATCCCTCCATCCTCCCTAGTCAGGGAATCCTTAGAGTCCCGCAGAGCCACTTAACTGTCTCTGCAGACAGGCAGTGGAAGGCAATGGACTTTCCTGATCAAAGCCAGTCATGAAGAAGTTAAGATGCTGAGAGTAATCTGGGTGAGAGGAAAGTAATACGGAATAAGGTAGAACGAGCAACACTGGATACAAGATCATGAGCTAGAAGGCTTTTATAGTAAACAATATAGTCAAGTAAAATCAGGTAGGCAAGTGACTCTCAGCTCTGGCTGCACTCAAAGGAGATTATAAAAAATGCAGATGCCCAGGCTGTATCCCAGAACAGGTGTATGGAACTTTCTAGGTTTGGGTCTGAGCATCAATATAAGGTTAAAATGCTCCCAGTGTAATCTTAATCTTCAGCCAGTGGTGAAAACCACCAGTGGGGACAATGCTGGTTTTTAACAATGAAAAGGAAGAGTTGTATACAAGAGGCTTCTGTAAGTGACCTGAGAGGATGGCCAACAGATTATACAGGAGAGATAAAGGTCAGGAAAAACTCCAAGAAAACGTAGACCTCAAGCAACTGTGCCTAAGAGAATGGGGAGGTCATGACATTATGGTGGGAGGGACATAATTTTGTGGGGAAGATGAGTTTGAACTCAAGTGAATAGCAGGATATCTGAGTGATTCCATCTCTTCATAATATCCAAAGTAATGGGCAGCACCATGGCTACTCTGACCAGAAAATTTAGCCTTGAATAGACTATTCATTCGCTTTTATCTAAAAACTGAGCTGAAATAAAATGGCACTGTAAGAAAATGGACTAAGAAGTTGCCATATATTTCTTCAGTGTTAATTGTTGTTAGCTTAACTCCTGTTGGAGGCTTATACATTCTTTTGGACAACTATGGACTTAATTCCCAGAAAAAAAAATCTCATCCCATACATACATATAAAATTTTGTATGGAACCCAGGTTAAGAATCTCTTTTTTTAGATAGGGACTAAAGGGGGCACCAAGCCAAACAAAATTTTTGGTGCTGTTGTTATTACTATTAGTGTGTTTTTATTTTAAGATGGAGACCTACAGACAGAAAAGAAATATAAGTAGGGAAGAAAAGATAGTCAGGAAAGAGATGTGTTAAACAGACAGCCTCTTTTCTAACAACGATGTCACCGCTGAGTCTTGAAAGAAAGCACTCTCTTTCCTAAATGCTTTGGAGCATTTCATGTCTCCTCTCTGTTCTTTATTCTTCAATTAAAATGTTGATGTATTATGTGCACCTGTCCTAGCTTTGTCGTTAAAACATTCTGGGAACTACAAGAAAACATGCCAGCTCACGATAACTATCTGCTTTTTTAATAATCTCTAGCATTTCCTGCAAATAGGATTTCAGTATCTAGAACTTTTGATTTGGAAGATGAAACAGCTCTTGTCAGTTTTAATAGAAAAAGGCAGCTTGATTTCCAATGCTCTGTTTTAATTTGGGTTTTACTAGCCAGTGATTTTATTGAAAGTGAAATCTATATTCTTTAGCATCTCGGCTCTAAAATGAGAAAAATCACAGCTTCGGTAACAGAATTGAGACTGAGGTCCTGATAGCTTTCTTAAAAGGAATTTGGATAAGACTTCCAAGTAAATGCTCACAATTATTCATGTCTAAACATACACAAACAGGTTTAGAAACACTTGTTGAATTCAATGAAGTAATTAGGTACGAAGAAAATAACCTGTACTTCTTTGCCAGATTCTTATCAACATGGTCTATACTTGTTCCAAGGCAATAAAAGGGGTGCGGTCAAGGTCATGACCAAGAAGGAATTCATGTGCCCAAGCTCTCTTTATTTCTATGGAGAAGTGTTGTGCTTTCCTGAGCTACCCAGGGCGGGGTCCAGACGGTGTTGTTCTGGGTTCTTGTCCTAATTTAAAGGGAAACTTTCACAATACCCGAAGCCCTTGATATCCTAGAAATGAAAGAAGAAGATGTTCTCAAATGCCTTGCAGCAAGAACACACTTAGGTGGCACCGACTTTGCCTTCCAAATGGAAATGTACATCTACATAGGAAAAGGGATGGTATCTACATCATAAATGTGAAGAGAACCTGGAAGAAGCTTTGGCTGGCAGCCCGTGCCATTGTTACAATTAAAAACCCAGCCGATGTCAGTGTCATATCCTCCAGGAAAACCGGCCAGGAAGCTGTGCTGAGGTTTGCTGTTGTCACTGGAACCAATCCCGTTGCTGGCCGCGTCACTCCTGGAGCCTTCACTAACCGGATCCAGGCAGCCTTCCCAGAACTTGCACTTCCAGTGGCTACTGAGCCCAGGGCTGAGCACCAGCCTCTCACAGAGATGTCTTATGTTGGCCTGCCTGCCGCTGCTCTGTGTAACGGACTGTCCTCTGCACTACGTGGACACTGCCTTGCGTGCAACAACAGGGAACTCACCCGGTGGGTCTGATGCTCACCCGGTGGGTCTGATGCCACCAAGGAGTGCGGTGAAATTCTGCGCATGGGCGTCACTGGCGCCTGGGAGCACCCGAGGGTGGGGACGCCTGACCTCTACTTCTACAGAGAGTGGGAAGAGATGGCGAGGAAGAGTGGCCTGCAGCTGAAAAGGCTGTGACCAGGGAGACAGATGGTTCTGACTTTAGCAGTGAAAGAAAATTACTTTTCAAAAGTTTCCCTTCTCCTTGATGCCTAAAATTGCAAGTTTCACAACAAAGACCTGCCCCTCCCCCCCCAATGAGTCTACTGCATGTGAACAGGGGTAGAAATGGTTTAGAAAAGAAAAGAGAGAGAGAGAGAGAGAGAGAGAGAGCTTTTTGCTAATAACGTGCATATAGTCATATAGTCATTGAGCATCTGGAGTCTAGGTTCGATGCACATCTGGAGTCTAGGTTCTGGTAGCCCCTCAGAACCCCTTCCTACCTGGGACCGTTCTAAGAAGGTGATGTAGAAAGGAGACAAAAGAAGGGGTCTTGGCATCAAAAGGACATGGGTTTAAATCCCAGCCACCCTACGACTGGCTGAATAGACTGAAATGTCACTTCATTTCCCTAAGCCTTGTTGTCTTTGATTGTAAAATGTAGGCAATAACTTCCAACTAATGGATTCAATGCAATGAAAATGCAGGCCTTAGACAAGGTCTTCAATACACTTTAGTTCCTCTTTCCCTATGATGCCCTCCTCCCTTCCTTTCTTTTTTGAGTCTCAGCCAAGGATAGCATGCCTTTTCCTGGTTAAGTAATGAGAATTTTGTTTGTCTTGTGCAAACCCAAGGCAGAGAGTACCTTACTTACAGGAGGCTGAAAATCCACAGTAGCTGGAAGACTAAGTTTTAGACATTTCATTTATTCTCTTTTTCTCTTTTACTTTCTCTTTCCTTTTATAATACAGGCACTATTCCCTTAGCATTTTCAAATTTACTTTTTTATTTCTACAGGTATATGTGCATTGATTCAAGAAGAGAAATGGTAGCACAAAACAGAAGATTTTTCTCAATGTAGAATTCATTTCAGAAAGGGAGAGTGTTTTTCATGATTAGCTAGCATTTAAATGTTTGCTAAGTGCCAGACACTACTATTCTATATATCTCACACATGTCAATCCATTTCATCCTCACAGCACCAGGAACTGAGTATGTATGTTAGTAGATGAGGAAATTGAGGCACAGAGAGATTTAGTAAATTATGCAAGGTCACACAGCTAATACATGTCAGTACTAAGAATGAAACCCAAGCAAATCTAGTTTCAGAATGCTACTACACTTCAGCAACATATTCATCTCCTTTCCCCAGGAGCTCACTGTATAGAAAATTGAGGGAAGATAAGTGGGAAAACACAGATTAGAAGAAAATGAATCATGAAGGACATTTGAAATAGGTATTGAGTTTATATAATTGAAATTTGATGCTGTTTTTGAATATTTATAATAGACACACTAATGTTTTTATATATGGGCAGGTAACTCAGTCTGACGAGCCTTGATGCTCCGAGTAATGATGTCAGAAAGCCAACAGAGACTCCTGATAAAGTGTATGGGATTTGCTTTATTTCCCTGTGCTAATATTCCTTGACCAAAAACAATCTCAAAGTTTCCAAGGATGGCCAGACTATCCAGTCTGCTTTCTTTGAAGGAGGGAATATTTCCATTATGAGAAAGATGAAGTGGACATTTTCTTGGCTGCATTTTGATAACGTTCCTTTACTGAAAATACCTAATTTCTTCTCCCTGAACCAGACTTCTTGAATATATACTTTTAATGTAAAAGAGACTATTGTTACCATTTACTTCCTCTCCTTTCTATGGTAATGAAGAAGGAAAAGTCAAATACATTTCAATTCTCTCAATTGTCTAGAAGCCAATCTAGGATTCAAACCTAGTTCTCCTGACTCCCCATCCAGTCCTGCCACTCAACCACATGTGTTTCTGTCTCTTACACACAGGCTCTTTTTGGCCACCAGTAAACACACTGACCTTTGAAATATGGAAAGAAAAGCGCTTTGAAATAAAACTGGCACAAACAGCAGTTAGACAGCCGTCATCTGGAAGCCGAAACAAAGAAGGGCATAGTTTTCAAGCTGTCTTCGTAATTACACGAAGCAGTTATCACTCAGGCCCCAGTCTGAGCCGTACCCCCCAAATAAACAGCCGAGGTTCGAGAAAGCACATAGGCCACTTTGTTGCTCTAGCATACTGGGGGGTGGGAAGCCCCACCCGCTAAAATTCACATGTGGCTGGGACTGTTTTCCAGAGCTCCAGGCTCCTTCCTTTCTTCCTCGCCCATTAAACCCCTCTGCTCTTCTTGGCAAAAGCCTTCAGGTGAGGTAAGTGCCAATTAACAACAAAGAGCTTGATGTATTTCAAGTTTATGACTTAGAGCTGGGTTCTCATGAAATATATTCTTCTTCTCGGGTCCAGAAGCCTCCATGTGCAGAGAGCAAGGATTCTAAGGGTGGTTGAAATTTGGTTCATTTTTGTGACTGCCCTAAAAGGGATTTCTCTTTTTAGGGATTGCTCAAATAGAAAACCAGACAAACAAACCCCAGAAAAGGGCACAACCAATTCTGAATACTTCAGCTGCAAAGATAACTAGAGCAGAAGGCTCAGCAAATTGGGGTTTTGGAAAATGTGATCTCAAATTCCTCATGGATTCTTTCAATAGAAATGTGACCAGATTTCAGAATGAGGAGAGATGAGAATATATAATCCAAAGGATCTCTCAAATCTTTCCCAGTTTTCAAATATGGATTTGATTTTTATATCCCATGAATGATTTTAGTCATGTTCCAATTATTTGAGCATTAGCATGTCAGTTTATGAAAAATATTTAGGTCACAGAGATCTGAAGTCTGACCAATAAAATGGTCTGATTTGGCATCACAAATTCCTTGAAGTTCAAGAGGTTTGGCAATAGAAACATAAATAGGTTGAAATATATTTCAAAACAATTATTCTAATTATGAACTGTACTCAGTTGTTTAATATTTTCAGAGCCTACTGACTTTCACAAAGGGAATGACAGATGCATATTAAAATGCATGCAAATACGTCTACACACAAGCCACATTTTAATGTTTTGCATTCATAATTTTAGTCTTGTGATTTGTATTTTCATTTGCTTGGGAACAATGACTTTCTTCTTTTCCCACTTGGGAAACAAGGCAAGACTTGTTTCTGCCTGCATCCTAATAGTATTCCTGAAAAAGCAGCAAACTTAATGGTTCAGGAACTGCTCTCCACCACCTGCTTACAGACTCTGTAAATAGGGGCTGCATTTACAACACATTGAAAAGGTGAAAATATGCTATCAATCAGTTGCTTTGTCACATAGTGACAAGGAATCATGTTTTGGTTGTTGTATTAAAGCTGAACAGACTGCTTTTTAAAAAAATTAAGCTGTAAATGTACAATCTCCTTTCAGATAGAGGGTGTGGCAGAGTGCCTGCTATACACTCGCTAAATCCCATTCATTCCCTTTTAATCCAGGGTCACAGATAGAACGCATTTCCCAGCCTCCTCGGCAATTAGGTGATTTTTGGTTAGTGGAATGTGGCCAAAGTAGTGTACACAGTGTCCTAGTCTGGCCACTAGAATCTATGGGCCAACTCTACCGTCATGTTCTTCCCTTGCTCCTGACCTGGCAAGACACAGAGGATCAAGTGGAGAGCGCCAAGGGCATAAGGAGGAGCCTCTGACTGGAAGGACTTTGGGTCCTGGACTAAAACTGTGTGGAACAGACTCTGCCCCGATCCACCTCCCCTGACCAATGTGACAAAGAAACTATGACACATATTCATTGTGTGGTAACCAGCTTCCAATGGTTGCATCTCCTTGTGTGCTCACCTCTTACATGGTACCAGGTTGGTCTGTGGGAACAATAGCATATGGCACAAGTGAGGGTATGTCACTTCTGAGATTATCTTACAAAAGACTGTGGCTTCTGTCTTGGGTGCTCTCTGTGTCCCTCATTTTCTCTTTCTACATCTCTCTCTCTCTCTCTCTCTCTCTCTCTCTCCTTTTTTTTCTGGGGAAAGCCAGCTGCCATGTCTTGAGGTCACTTAGGCAGCTGTGGAGATGCCCACATGGTAAGGAGTGGAGACCTCCCTCCAACAGTCAGCAAAGGGTTGAGGCCTGCCGATAACCAGGTGGGTGAGCTTGGAAAAGAATTCCCCAGCCCCAGCTGAGCCTTCAAATGCCTGCAACTCCAGCAGATCGTTTGAATACACCTTTGTGAGAGACACTGAGCTAGAATCACCCAACTAAGATACTCCTGGATTCTTGACTCTCAGAAACTGTGTGAGATAATAAATGTTTGTTGATTTAAACTGCGAAGTTTTGGGGTCATTTACTACAAAGCAATAGATAACTAATACAATGTGAATAAGAAGTAGACCTTTATTTACACACTGAGACATTGGGACTGTTTGTTACAGTACTTAAACACTGACTAATACAGAGTAAAAGGGGACGATGTTTCCAACAACCATGTCCATACCATAAGCAGAACTCTAAGGTTTCTACGGGTAAAGTTTTTGGTTCGTTCCTTTTTAAAATATCACTTCCTAACCCAGTGCCTGAACCAGAGTAGGCACTGAACAAATGATAAATAATGGGTGTTGCTTTCAGTAAGGTGCACAGCGTGGTCCTGTGCATGGTATGTGCAAAGTCAACCCTGTCAGAAAAGCTACCGCTCGAAGGCTAGATGGGATCAACTGCACTTGACTTAGGGTCAGGAAAATTCTGGGATTGTATTCCTATCAAATGCATAGATTGTAGTTTGCCAAACATTCATTGTTGTTTGCCAAAACTTCATTAAGTTACGTTTGTGTTTCCAGATTATCGTGCTTATTATGTCTGTATGGACCAGGTACTGTGAAAAGGGGTACAAGTGTTAATTTATCTCATCCTTATAACAACCTGATAAAGAGCACACTGTTGCTCTTCTGATTTTTGCTGATGAGGAAACAGGCTCAGTGAAGTCCAGCACCCTGTCCCAGGTCGCAGAGCAATTCCGTAGCAAAGCCTGTGCTTCATCTCTGGACTCGCAAACTCCAAGGACCATGAGGTTATCTATTATACTCTATTGCTCCCTCCATTGAATTCTCAAAAGAGAAAGGACAGAGCTACAGAGTCCAGGAAAGGACCACTAAATTGATGGAGCAGCTTGTGAGATATCCCTGTTAGGATAGACTGGAATAATCAAGACTTTCAGGTCTTGAGAGATTTCACGTTAAGAGGAGCTAAGCTCCAAGTTCACAAAATCCAGAAGGACGAGAATTTATACACCCACACTGAGACACACCACAGGGTTGGGGCCTCCCTTGAAGCCTGCCAGGGATAGCTGAGGAGAACTTACATGGATGCTGCTCGTAGCTGTCTGAATGCATTCCCCCTCTGTCTCCACATCAGCCGCACGGAGATGAGGACTATCACCCCAGAAGCTGGGATGGAGAGAGAAAGCATGTCAAGAGCCACCGGGCAACCAGCTCTATGGGGAACAGCCAAGGGGGGAGGGGGAGGCTTGTCCTCCTTGGTAATTGACAGAAACCTTGGTAACAAATTTCTTCCAATGCTTGTAAATCAGCACAAGCCTCCAAGAAATCAGGAATGGGCCAAAGAAGCACTGGGATTGGGTAGACGTGGCTCCGTTGGCCTTTCTGGCCAGCTCCATTTTTGCTTCTTTTTCATGGGAACGTGTGTAATGCGTACGCAGGATATATATGTGCTGCAGGCAGCTCCCCGAGTTCTCTCTGCCCAGTGATGTGGGAAGGAGTGGAAGTTGCTGTTTACGAGGAACACTGCCAATGGGCTAATGAGAATTTTTCATGACTCTTGGATGTTTGTAGAACTAAAGGCTTTTGAAACTCGAGTCCAAGGCTGACCTGGAGTCTTGGAGACAAGGATAATGACCTATGGAAAGAAGCTGTGGCTAACGCAGAAAACCCTCACTTATTCTGACTTTTATGAATTTTGGTTGCCAAAATAGGCTCCTCTCAATCTTAGCGAGACAAATTTTTAATTTGTAACAGTTGATGCTAGGGCAGAGTTTTAAATTTCTCTTTCACTTCATGGGGCAATAGGTTTTCTGAAGACATGAATGATGCATTAACCTTTTGAAAGGAGAATATTAAAATGGTGTCGAATAATATATCATTTAAAAAATGCAGGGCTGTTTGCATGAAAAGAAATTAATATGTTCATTATAAATCACTTCAAATAATTTATTTATGCAGGGCCTCAAGGATATAATTGCAACAGGAACGAAGTTTGAATCCTTACACTTGAAAACAAGATTGAATGTTTTGTAATTGTCCACAACTCAGAATATTCATATATTTATGCTAGTAATTGTGTTCTCCCAATCATTCGGAATTGATGAAGTTTTCTTAGAGAAATAAGGAACTACATTTATGCATCTTCATACTCTTTTCCAGCTGAGGCTCACAAAATCAATTACTTGGCATTAATTCAACACTTTTAGACTTTTCCATTAGAAAATCAAATAATTAAAAAAAAAAAACAAACAGCCAATGGCTGTCATTGTATAAATAAATTCAGGTTTCACTAAGAAATGGATCACTAATGTGCTTTGTTCAAGGTTACCCGCAGCCTTGGTGAGATTCCTTCTCCACTTACCCCATTATGTCACATGCATTCAATCTGCATCTTTTCCTTTAAATATCCCTAACAGAGTAAAAAAAAATATTATTATTATTATTTTATTTATTTATTTTTTTTTTTAAGGAGGGCACAGCTCACAGTGGCCCATGTGGGTATCAAACCAGCAATGTTGGTGTTGTTAGTAACACCACACTCTAACCAACTGAGCTAACTGGCCACCCCCCACCCACCCCCCCCACCCCCCACCCCCCACCCCCCCAACCCCCCACCCCCCCCCCCCCGTAAGTAAAAATTTTGAGTCTGAAAAAGGTGTGAGGAAGATACAAGAGACAGCAGGATCCAGGCAATGGAGAGGGAGGTGAGAAGCAGGTGCAAGGAGCGTGCCTACTCAATGCTAAGTGGAGCTCCCAGGTGCTGGGCTCTTCTGGGCTTCCTGCTCTTCCTGTGGCTGGTGATTCAGCCTTCTTTACATATCTTTACAACAAAGGACTACTTTGCATATATAACCTGACAACAAACCTGTTATTTTTACACTATTATTTGACACTAATAGACAACCCCCTAACTGTTCCTTTCCTATATTGTTTGTTTCCAATCCTGCACCACACTGCCACCTGAATAATCTGTCTAAAATGCAAATTTGATCCCATTATTCCTCTGCTACAAACTGGTTTCTCACCAACAGTTTCTCAGATCTACGTTGGCTTCCAAGATCCTAGATGACCTGCTTCCGGCCTACCTTTCCAATCTAGTGTTGTCACTCTCCCTCTCAGTTCTGTACTCACAGGGCACCAAACAGGTATGCTCTCCACCTTGGTGTCCTTTACCTGCTATTCTCTCTGCCTGGAAGTCTCTCTCCTCCTGGACCGTTCCACCAGTGGTATTATCTGCCTAAGGAAACCCTACATTATTCTGTAAATTCTGCATCTTCGTCTTGGAAACCTTCTCTGGCATCCTGAACAGAGATGAGCTCTCCCACCTTTGAGCCTCCACTATAAAAGGTGCAGCACATATTCTGTTATTTTAGCAGCTGTTTGTTTATATCACTTCTACTTTTATCAGCATGTCTCAAATTATGGTCCAAAGAACCATCGCCTCAAAAATACCTGCCTTTGAAAAGCGCTGATGCTTGTTCCCATTGTAAATAGGTGTCCCTGGGGCTCTGTAGGTGAGGAAGTCTGAGAACTGCTGGACTAGACTTTAAACTCCTCGACGGCAGGCATTGTCCATTAGTTCATGGCACACAATGTATGAGTAAAAATAGCTAATGATTCTGAGCCACAGGTTGGGCTTCTATAGCTCCTACTACGTGTAACATTTATAAAGGCAGCTCTGGATCCGTTTAGTCTTGTTCACCATGGTATGTATTTCAGACCTTAGCCCAGGGCCTTGGGGCCTATTAGGCACTAAATAAATGTTTTTCACTGACTGAAAGACACTGTGGCCTGCAGAACCTCTGCGTGCCATGCAGCAGGGCAGAAATGCAGCCAAAGTATCAACCAGATCAGCACAAGGCCTGCTCAGTTACTCAGGAGGAGGCCCTAAGTACATAAGAGACGAGCATGGCTGGCAACACTCTGATGTTCCTTTGTAGAAATCCTTGATGTGGGCTGTGAAATGTCAAATCCAGATTTGATTAAGCCCAACTCCAAATCCCCAAGGCAAGCGTGTAGCCACGGTCTTAATGTAATTACTGGAGCCACCTCTGTCTGTTACTTTCAAAAGGGCTGAGATAGCACCCCATCCGTTGATACCAACACCTACAAATTGATTCAGCACATCCCTGGCGGATAATACCTAAAAAGCTTGATCTGGCCACTTCCTGAAAACTGAAATATTAGATTAAAAAAAAAAAAATGTCCTTCTAATCTGCTGTAAAGCCAAGAGAAAGGGTGGGTCCCAAAAGTAGAAATCAAAGTTTTGTTTCTTTTGCTCAGGGCTAGACTGTTCTCTCTTTGGAACTTTCCACTTCCTCCTCCAAATGATAACCTATCAATTTTCAGTTAACCCATACTTTGAATTTTTTAAAACAGAAGCCAATAAACAGCATGAGCTGTTGTAAGGGCAATGGATTTCTAGGGGAATGATTCAGTACATACAAGTGGAAACTTGGCTTCCCCTGGTTATACACACTTGAGGGATGGGCAAAGAAAGTCAGGCCAGCACCAAGTCCCAAACCAAAGTAGGCATGTTGAGATCTAGCAAATTAAAGCCAAATGCCACAGTTTCACTGGAGCAGACCAGATTTCACCACTGCATTCTCAGAGGGCAGAGCCGTGGGGGGCCTCTACTCCCCAGCTGAACCACAAGCCAGAGCTCCACTTTGTTCTTTGAAATTCAGAACACATTTGTTCTCCTTTTTTTTTTTTTTTTTTTTTCCCTTCAAAATTTACTCCTGCCCTTACTTCGGGTCTGGCTAGAACTAAAATCTTAAGAGCCAAAGACAGCAGGGGCAAGTCTGCTTTATTGTGAAATACAATTTGAGTAAAAGTAAGACGGATCAGCAACCCATTGACCTTACCCAGTGGCGAAGTCTAACTGACCCACGTGGTTTAGAGAATTTGAAAAAGATCTGATGTCAAACCACTGAGAATTCAGTTTTGCTTTTCACCCTGTCTAAAAATGATTCTGAAGTTTCTCAAATCCAAGAAGCTTCCGAAAGCAGGACTGACAAGTCTGAGGGGATACACGTCTCTGGATGTCCCTAGAACCAACCTCCCTGATTCTGGGACTCTTGAGATCATCAGCCCAGGCCAGATACCTAGAGGCTCTAATGGATTCTGTTGGCACAGTCATCACCAGACTCATGCTAAGAGATAGATCACTTGCAAACCAACATCTAGTACAGGAGGGTGAGGGAGGCAAATGGCTTTTCATCATTTTTTGGTTCCCACAAGAGCTAATCCCAGATAAGGTAGTGATATGAAGGCTGGAGTCCTGGCAGCAGCTGCCACTGGGAGTCCCAAACCAAAGTAGGCACATTGGTTTAAATAACAAGCACTCTTTTATGAACAAATTATATTAAACATAGTTACTGTCTTTCAGGAACTTCCTTGCCTAAAAACAACCATGGTTTCACTTTCTCTTGGCTTCAAATGACATCCAAACATCTAAATTTCTTCCAGCTTGCCTTCACGTACTCTTCCATCTTCTCATCATCTCCCCCACGCATTCCACCTTCTAGACCAGAGGTTTCTAAACTTTCTGTAAAGAGCCATATAGTAAATATTTTAGGCTTGCAGGCCATGTGGTCTCTGTCACAACTATTCAACTCTGCTGCTGCAGAATGAAAGTAGTCATAAATGATAATGTAAATAAATGAGCATGGCTATATTTCAATCAAACTTTACTAACAAAGACAAATGGTGGGATAGATTTAATCCCCAGGCTGTAGTTGGACAAACCCTGTTTTTGATGGACCAATTTCATTGCTTTGTAGATGCTGCTTTCTTCTGCCTAGGAGCCTTTGTCCTTTTCTCCCAGCTCAAGTAAATGAATTCATTACAATTCATTATTTGTCGGAAGACTTTTGTGTGCCAGATACTGTCCTAGGATCCTGAGAGGCAACAGTGAAAAAACGATGACATTTTCCACTGTAATAGTATTTAGATCCTAGTGGAAGCAAATGGAGAATAAACAAGTAGCATGCCTGGTGGAACTAGGATGAAGAAAAATAAGGCAGGGTAAGGGCATGAAGATGTTATTTTAAATGTAGTGGTCAAGGAAGGCCACTCTGATGAAGGCATGGGAGCAGAGATGAAAATAAAGCAGGCATTCAATCCATGTGGAAATGGGGGAGAGGGAAAGCCTTCCACATAGAGGAAATGGCAAGTGCAAAGTGCCCGAGGCAGAGCATTATGGGAATATTGGAGGAAGTAAAAGGAGGCCAGTGTGGATGGAGTGAAATGAATGAATGAGGGATGAGGTCAGAGAGGCAACTGTGTGCGAGATTTTGTAGGGCCTCGTAGGCCATGGAAAGGACTTCGATTTTTATTCAGAGTAAGATAGAAACCACTGGAGGGTAGAGAGCAGAAGAGTGATATGATTTGCCTTACATTTTAATAAGATTACTCTGACAGCTGTGTGTAGGATAAAGTGTAGGGAGGCAAGAATAAAAGCAGAGAGACCTGATAAGAGGCTATTACAATAATCCAGGTAACAAATGTTGTCCAGAGTGATGAGTGGAGGTGTTAAGAGTTGTTGAATTCTGAATATATTTTGAAGGCAAAGCTAAAAAGTAGCATATAAAGGAAATAGTCAAAGATAATGACTAGAAGTTTGATCTGAGCAACTGGAAGGATGAAGTTCCCATTTATTGAGATGTTGAGGACTGTAGGAAGAACAGATTAGATGGGAATAATCAAGATTTTAAAAATTATGTTATATGCGAGATGCCTGTTGAAACTAAGTGGAAATGCTAAGTAGTTGGATAAATACTTTGGAGTTCCGTGGGACTATCATGGATAGAGGTCGGGGTTTGGGAGTTCTGTGCAATAAATGATATTTAAGGCCCTGAAATGAGGAAGGATCACTGAGAGAGAGGTGAGAAGAGAATCAAGGTCAGGGACTGAATTCTGGAGCCACCTCCATGTTTAGAGGTTGGGAAGATGAAGAAGAGCCAACACAATACCAGAAGTGACCAGTGAGACAGGAAGTGAAGTAAGAGTGACCTCTCAGGAGCCAAGTGAAGAAAGTCTTTCAAGAAAGAGGAAATGAACAACTGTATGAAATATTGCTAAC
The DNA here is from genome assembly GCF_004115265.2 of Rhinolophus ferrumequinum. Lineage (NCBI taxonomy): Eukaryota > Metazoa > Chordata > Mammalia > Chiroptera > Rhinolophidae > Rhinolophus > Rhinolophus ferrumequinum. Next base: position 83,696,024 of record NC_046293.1, read on the forward strand.
ATATTGAGCAAGACGAGGACTAAGACGTGACCCAGATTTAGCAACATGAGAGCCATTGTTGACAAGAACAGTTGAGGTGGGGTAAAGACGAAAGCCTGCGCTCAGTGTCCATAACAGAATGGAAGAGGCCCAAATAGTACACGCCTCCCCCTAGGATCCCTTAACGCTTTATACTCTTATAACATCTTTCACAACGATAATTATCGGTTTATATTTCTATCTCCTCAACTAACTTATGAACAATTTGAATGCTGAACCTTGTTCATCATCCTCTGTACAGCACAACAGTACACACACATTATGTACTCACTAAATGTTTGTTAAGTAAATATGAAATTGTAATCTAAGAAAGAAAGTTTTCATACAAAGTAAGATGAGTACCGTTTAGACTAGAAAGAGGAATACTACTAAGCAGGATTTAAAAAGGGTAGAGGGTGAGTGCTGCATATTATTTTATGGTGTTGTGACACTGTAGATACGGGGGTTTATACCCTGAACTTTTACAAACTCTTTTCGTGTTTAAATTATACCTAAATTATTCTCCACATCATCTGGTGAGATCACTTGCTAGGACAATTTTAATTTTGCCTGAGACGATAGTGAAGCTTTGGAGGAGTAGAGAATTTCCCTTCGTCCTGTAGACTTCGTGTGCGTGGTATAAGATTTTTAAAGATGTGTCTCTCTACTTCCAAAGTTACCAGCTCACCGTCATTGTAAGAAGCTTCCAAAAATTCCTATTTCCCTGTTCATTTTTTAAGATAACATTTTGTATAAGTTAGAGTCACAACAGTCACTTTGGTATCTGAATAACATTGGGTTGATTTATTCTCTCTTGTTGGAATGGTTATTGGAGCATTCGGTTCTTAGAGTCATGATTATTAAGGTCCAGAAGCACAAATTATTACATGATGAGTCAAGTGATTTTCTGATTATGGTGCTTAATAAAATAAACACTGAAGTCTGCAACATTGTGCCCAGAAGTCAAATAGTGATTTTCCCAGGGGTCAGTTAAAAAAAAAAAAAAAAAAAAAAAAAAAAAAGAGTAGCTTCATTTCAGACAATAAAACTTTCAATCCTTCTATCTCCAAGTGAGTAAGGGTTAGTTAGTGCAGTTAGTTAGAGCAAATTAGTGATTCAGTTATATTATATTTATCCAATACGGTGAGAAGTTTTTATAAGTGTTAGGTGAGTCATTTTACAAGACCAAAGCCAAGCAAAATTAGAGTAGGCCCCAGTCGAAGATATTTTTATTGCACCAAGAAGATCTCTTTCTGAGTATTAGATACACAGGTGTGGTTAAACGTTGGCATGGAAAGTAAGAAGTCATGAATTCTAAGAAAATGACTCCTAATGTCTTGAATATGCAATGGCACAGGCACATCCAGATACGTTTTCTATGAGAAGCCAAAAACATATGACAGAGAAAATTAGATAGAAGCAGTTGATTTTTTACCCCCTTATATTCCACTTATCAATGATCCCAAAGACCCAAATACCTGCTCTTTTCATAAAGGGCATATATGTTTTCTCTATTTTATAGAGAAATGACCTTATAGAAAACTATTCTTGTGAATTACTCTTTTGTGCCTATTTAGTGGATCATGTGTTTAATAAGCTATAATGCTATTTAAACAGTATAGATACTTAACGTACCATGAAACCCCCTAAGCTATGGGAAATTACAAAAACGCCTCAGTGTCGTGGTCACAAAAGTGAATGATGATCTTGACACGAACTTCAAAGGTAAAATGGAATTAATTACATTTCCAATAGGTTTCTGAGTATCTGTTGACCAGTGACCATGGTCTCCTGTGACTTCACTCATGACTCTCTTAAGGATTCTGTTCCAGCCATCCAACCAGCTGTCCGATGTAGAGGCTCTGGAAAATATCAGGAGCTTCATCAATGATACGGCCAAGAAGTTATAACCATAGTTATGTTTTGGACAAAAGAATCGCCTTCCTTGTGCAGGTCCCTGCTGCCTTTGGTGTCAGTACAGCGGCCATTCAGTCAGGAGTCTGTGGTCCAAAGGTAGGTTTTTCAGTAAAGCAATCAGATCACAAGCAAACTGTCATCAATTTTCATAAACTAATACAAAGCAATGGAGATTTTTAAATTGGTACTTAATGATGATAATTGTATAGACATTCATTTTAGAATGTGAAAAATAACGCAGAAGGGAAAAATATGTCATGGTCTTAGCACAAAGTAGGCATGTGCAAGCATGACAAATAGATTTCTGTCTTTATACAGATTTCTTCTAATTTTTACATGTATTAAAAGGCCAAGAGAAAGTTTATGAAATTGTATAGTTGGAAACCAGAATTTTATGCTTTGTTTACAAAAAGGGAGAAGTTAGTATCTCTCCAAGTCAATAATGATCACTAATTTATAAAAGGGATTGTATGTCAGCTCAGTGACGTCTTGGTGATTAGAGATAAGCTGTTTGCATCAAATTCAACAACGGATTTTTCAACATGGCATTGCCTATAATGATTCTTGGAAACAGGGCAACCAGATAACATGCTTTCCTTTATGAAATCAGCTCTCTGCAAAACAGGTGTTCTCTGACCTGCCTTGCCCTAGGTTTAAACCCTTCTGAACAGCTGCCATCCCATTGTCCCCACCGTCACCCGGCGTGCCATGCACAGACAGGACATTTTTGATTCCTTTTTCTTTCTTTCCTTGTTCTTTGAAAACACTGTCTCCGTCTTTCTCTCCCTCCTCGACAATTTTCAAGGTGGCAGTGCATGTTTCTGAAAGGCAGAGCTAAAGAGCCCTGGGTTTGAATCTCAGGTCTGACACTCACTCTTTGTGCCCCCTTGGGCAAGTTATCATACTTAACTCCACGCTTCAGATTTTTCATCTGTACAATGGAGTGTCAGTAACTAATTTCAGGTTTATTGTGGCTACTAATTGAGATAATATCATTAAAATGCCTAACAGAGTAAAGCATGCATGAGTCATAGTTAGTATTATTTTTAAAAAGGACAATTTGACTTGTAGAAAACATAGGTGACATTATAATTCTTTCACATAATAATATTTGTAAGGATCTAATGGACTTGCTACCACACTGCACAATTCACTTAGGATATAACATTAATAGGAATGAAATGCAGACCTGTGTCACCCATCTCTAGGCAAGCTTCGTTTAGTACAGACACACAGAAAAGACAGATGGAAAAACAGAAAGCTGCTAACTTGATACTTAGAAATTGTGTGTTTCTGTTCTTCACTCAGTCCAAGAAAGAATATTAGAAAGTGTATCTGGCCTAAGAAGCCAAAAATGTGTGACATGGGTCCATCAAGGTTATAAAATAACACAGGCCCTTATTAGACTGTGGTGATACTTTACAATAGATGAAAAAGCAAAGAGAGATTTAATCAGCTTTCATGGGCCTGGGTTTCTCTTCCTTAATCTTAGAAAAAAGGAATCTTGCTTTATTCCGGCTATTTCCTGAGGAGAGCCCTCCTCCCTCCCTCAAGTATTCAGGCTAATTACAACTGGTGAGGTAGTTTCCAGACTGAGTAAGAAATCAAAAGGAAAAGGAGGGGAGGTGGTGTGGATTTCAGACAAAAAATAACTTAAGAAAAAGTATGCTCTCAGAGGGGGAAAAGTTACAGAATCAGGTCACTGAGTTGGAGCCAGGAAAAATCCACATGAGTGGAAATTGGAGCAATGGAAGTATTTCATATTAACACATCCAAAGGCTGAATGTGTCTGGCCTAGAAGATGTTCTTCCCCCTCCTGGAAAGTGGCTGGGGCTGAAAGACCTCTAGGCTTTTCTGTGTCATATTCATTCACTCACTAATCAGTGCTATTCAACCAATAGCACACGTGGTCTTATATGAGGTGCCCTGGAAAACGCAAGGACCACATAGCAACGATTATAATCAAAACCACTAGAGACTCTTATTTTAGCTTCTGAAATAGGAAGCTTCAAAGGCAGACATGCCTCCAATGAAAACCAGCTTGCTTTCTTTCCTTTCTTGACTTCTTTCTTCCCTTTCTTTCTTTCTTCCTTGCTTTTCTTCCTTCCTTCCTTCCTTCCTTCCTTCCTTCCTTCCTTCCTTCCTTCCTTCCTTCCTTCCTTCCTTCCTTCCTTCCTTCCTTTTCTTCCTCTCTCTCTGTCTCGCTCTCTCTCCATTTTTGGTTCTGCTAAGCCTATAGTTTTAGATTCAAGTACTTGACAATTATATATCAATAGAGACTGAATGCATTTTGCCTAAAGCAAAGATATAAATGGTTTAAAGGGCAGGAAAAGTGTCATGTGTCAGTAGACATTAGTTGAGGCTAAACTCTGCTGATGTGACTTGCATATTGACACCTCGGTTAGAGTCAATATCTCGAAATCCGTAGTGTGGCTTGGCATACATATTTCCTTAATGACTTTCCAGTGTAATGAAAAAATATTTAATAGCACTCTAACACATCTGAGGGTATTAAACTCCTTTCTCTCATGGTTTCACCCCAAAAATTGTCAAACCATTTTGTTATCCAAATTTCAGTTGAAAATGGGAGATGAGGCACAAAATACAGTCCTGAAAACCTTGGCAGAAAAATCCATTTTTTTTTTTTAATTGCAGGGCTAATTATGTTACACTGAGGTAATACTGGGCCTGGATTTGGGGATTAAGACCTAATGGGCCCACCAATACCTAGCAAGCTTAGCTAAAGACATAACTAGGAATGAAATGCAGACCTTTGTCACTTAACTCCAGGCAAGCTTCATTTAGTGCAGACACACAGAAAAGACTGAGATAGAAAAGAACAAAACAAAACAAAAACAAATGAAGCAACACATTATAGTGTTCAGAAAAAAACGAAAGGATCATTCTTTCATTTGCTAGTTTACTTATACGGTTTTGCTGTATTCTTCTTTATTTGCCCTTTTGCAGCTTGCCTGACCTAATGAGACATGTTGTAGATGACTAAGGAGTTTTTGTTTTGTTTCATTTTATTTATCTGGCAAATCCCAGATACTAATAACTTGCTAAAGTTTTCTGCGTTGGTTTCAGCTCAGTTTGAGATTCTAAGTCAGTGCATAGTATTTATGATTTCAGCTAGACCAGTGGTTCTGAACCTTAGTTCTATGTGAGAGTCCAAAAGAGAGCTTTTAAAATACAGTCGCTATGGAAGGCAGTGTGGAGGCTCCTCAAAAAATTAAGAATAGAATTACCATATGACCCAACAACCCCTCTCCTGAGTATCAACCCAAAAAATCTGGAAACATTTATCCATAAAGATATATATGCTTCGATGTTCATTGCAGCTTTATTTACAGTGGCCAAGACATGGAAACAACCAAAGTGTCCTTTAATAGATGATTGGATAAAGAAGATGTGGTGTATATACACAATGGAATACTACCCTGCCATAAGAAAAGTTGAAATAGTGCCATTTGCAACAACATGGGTGGATCTTGAGATTATTGTGCTGAGCGAAATACATCAGACAGAAAAAGTTGAGAACCATATGATTTCACTGATATCTGGGATATAAAACTGAAAACAACAAAAGAACAAGAGAAACAAATGAAGAAACAACAACTCATAGACACAGACAATAGTTTAGTGGTTACCAGAGGGTAAGGGGGGAGAGGGATGGTAGAAGAGGGTAAAGGGGGTTAAATATATGATGATGGAAGGAGAACTGACTCTGGGTGATGAACACGCAGTGTGATATGTACTCATAGATGATGTATTACAGAATCTTACACTTGAAACCTGTGTAACTTTACTAACAATTGTCACCCAATATACTTTAATTAATATATGTGTATATATTAATGTACCTGTATATTAATATACATATGTATGTATATTAATATACCAACCTCTTACCAATTAAATCACATCACCTGGAATGTAGGCCTGGGAGCTAACCAGTATCCTTTAATTTAGAAATGGCAAAACTCTGTCCCAACTACCATGTTTTAGTTATCTGTTGCTGTGTAACAAACCATTCCAATACCTAATGGCTTAAAACAACAATGAGTTGCCATTTTTGATGATTCTGTGGGCCAGGAATTTGAGCAGGCTCAGCTGGCTGGCTCTTCAGCTCCACATAATGTCACCGAGAGTCATTCAGTTGCATTCAGTGGGCCTGAAGGTCCAATAAGGCTTCATTCACATGAATGTCACCTCAGTGATTTTCACATGGCCCCTCTCTCTCCACAAAGCTTGCTTGGGCTTCCTTGCAGCATGGTGGTCTCACGTTAGTCAGATTTCCTAGATGGCATCTAATGTCTAAAAGAGAGGAAACAAACACTACTAGTGTCTTTCAAGGCTTAGCTTCAGAAGTCTTAAATCATTTCCAAATTCTATTTGTCAAAACAAATTACAAGGCCTGCCCAGAATCAGGAGGAGGAAAAATGCACATACAAGGGCTGAGATAATACTGGCAGCCATATTTTGGAACTATAGATCACATAGCACCAGATACTTCCTGATGCGAAAGTCATGCCCCAACACTTCTAGTCCCTCATGGCAGCTTGTCTCATTGGTCCTGGACAGAGTCTCAGAATTGTTCTCAACACAGCATCTTAGACGTCAAAGGTCAATAGATTGGAGTTATCATGCAGGTTGAAATGTATTGTCAAATCGCTCTGTTGGGAAGTGATGAAGTTCTAAACTCTCCCTGCTGTGGCCTAGGAAATAGAGGTAGGTATTAGTGTTCTCCAGGAAGACTAGGAAAGTGCCAATGGCCTCATGGCCCTGCCTAGGGGGAAACATCAGGATCATGAGTTCTCACAATAATCCTGTAAATTGGAAATTGCACGTTTTGTTATTCTTCTCTAGATTATAAGTGGGAAACAGCGTAACTCAACATAAGACCTTATTTTAGGTGCTTCAGAGGACATAAAACATCCTTAGACATTCCTGAGACATTGTTGTAGTTCTTAGTATCGTGTTTTGTTTTGTTTTGTTTTGTTTTGTTTGGCACAGGAAAGACATTTAAACAACTAATTCTAATACCCAACAGAACAAAATGAAGATTGTCAGAGAAGTAGCAACAAAATGATCCTGGAAGTCATAGGCAGAAAAGATTAACTGAAGGGATTTGGCTGGACTTCATCAGTAACAAGGATGATAATAGGATAATTTCTTCAGAGGAGAATGGTGTGAACATCAGAGACTAAGACAAATTTATATATATATGTGTGTGTATATATATATATATATATATATATATATATATATATATATACACACACACATATATATGGGGTTTTTTTTGTTTGTTTTTTTTGTAAAAACATCCTCTTTAAGATCATACTATAAAGAAAAGATGCCATCTCAGGACATCGTGCATTTTGGCTTCAAAAATCATAACAAAACAAATCTAAGTGAGTTTTTCCTTATTCATTCCAAGAATTCCCATATAAATATGCTACCATAAATAAATTTTTAAATGTATATTTTAATAAAATTAGTTTCATAATTTCAGTTTTCGTTTTCAAAATTAACATCCAGTCAAACTGTTTTTTTTTTTTTTCCCCCACTACTTACTGTGAAATTTAAGGCTCTATTTTGGTGGATTCATTAAAAGTTGTATTTTTCTGGAACAAATTACTTTTGGGTTTTAAAGTTATAATATGGGAAAAAATGCCTATCATATAATGAGTACTTCATAAATGTTAAGCATTTATTATTTTTTTAGTATTTTTTTTGTTTTATAACAGTTTTAGATTCACAGAAAAAATGTGAATATAGTGCAGAGTTTCTATATACCCAACATTCAGTTTCCCTTATTGGTATCTTACATGTGTATGCTACATTTGTTACAGTTAATATTGAAACATGATTATTATCTAAGATCCATATGTCACTTACATTTTCTTACTTTTTACCTAATGGCCTTTTTCTGTTCCTGGATCTCATTCAGGCTAACACATTAAATTTAATCATCATGTTTCCTTAAGCTACTCTTGGCTGTGACAGTTTCTCAGACTTTTCTTGATTTTGATGAGCTGGCCAGTTTTGGAGAGTATTGGCCAGATATTTTGAGTTCATACTAATGCCTCCAACTCTAGTCCATTACCACATAGATCATTCCAGCCTCCTCTTGCTCATCTGTACATTCCTACTCCAACATTGAGAAACCTGACTCCACACACCTGCCATCCATTTATTTAATTGTTCCATTCATGTGTACATATATAATGTTATTAGTATTTCTAACCAATATCTAACTCTGTTATCTAGAGTACAGAACTTACATAGAGTTTTCTGGAGTTTCTTGTGCTTTATAGATTCCACTCATTTCCAAAGTTACTTAGGTTGATTTCTTTCCCCATCCCTCCCCTTTCAGTGAGCTTGTTTTACACTTTGTTCACACAGCTAGATTGTTTTCTCATATTCTATTTTCCATCCAACCTCCTAAATAATCTAAAAGTTTGCATACATTAAGGTTCACTCTGTGTGCTGCAAATTCCCATGTGTTTTGACAAAGGCAGTGTTATCTATCTGCTATGCAATTATTATTTTTATTTGTTTAACAAAGATTTATAGGGTACTTACTGTGATAGACACGAACTCATTTAATCCTTTTAGCAGCCTTGTTAGACAGATACCATTAGCACATCATCTCTTGTATAGGTAAGAAAATTAAGACATAGAGAGATTAAGTAATTTTCTTCAAATCACACAGCTAACATGGGTAGATCTAGGTTGAAAATCTAGAACATCTACGCTCCTAACCATATACTGACCTACCTCCCTGGTGTTATAATTATTTTTTGTACTTTGCTTTTATGACTTTCTTCCATTACTCCTCTTCATCTTGAAATTACATGCTGAATTTAACTCTTACCTGCTACAATTCTTTACCAGCCCTCTCCATTGTTTTTGTTTTTCATTTCAATATGTATATTCTTCATACAAAATCTAACTATCATTCTAATAAAAGTTTTTAAAGTAAGCACATTAATATGTAATTTATTCTATAAGTTGAATAGAAACCAGAGCATGATATAGGGTAGAATAAAAAATACATTATCAATTGCTTTTATTGATGTATAATTGACACATAACATTATATTACTTGCAGGTATACTACATAATGATTTATATTTATATACATCATGAAATGATTACTATAAGTTTAATTAGCATCTAATCCATTGTTATTGATTTCAGGAATTTGAGATGTACAGACACATAGGAGCACCTGCTGAAATCATCCCCCCAAAGCTAACCATGACTCTGACGTCACTAGCATGCTGTCCAGGTGAGCCAGAGCAGCTCAGCTCACTGACCCTTTCCTGCTTCAGAACCAGAGGTGCTTAAGGATCAAATGTGAGATTTTTAAAGGAAAGGCAATCTGAAAAGTTAATACAACCTTTCAGTTACTTTAAATGGTCTCCCTGTCCCTGTTATTCTTCAAAACAAAACAGAATGTAAGCAATCTCTCTATTACTTTCAGAATTCTAGGAGCTGCTGAAGAAATGGATAATATTTTGGACAAGTGGATTCCAATCATTCCTTTGTCTCCTTTTTGGGAAAAGAGGGTGTACATCTTGGAGATTTTCATAAAAGCTTTTAAGGAGGCATAAGATTTGGACCAGGATGCTTTCACTTTTCTCTTCTCAATGGATTTAGAGTAAAAATATTAGTGAAAAAAGTAGGCAAATTTATTCAAGCAACTATCACATGGGTGTTAAGAAACAAGGTCATTCAATTAACTAATTACTTCCTATATATCCTTGGTGTAACAATTAAAATCAGTTGCTGTCAGAGAAATCTGAGCTCAGAGAGAGCAGACAATCCAAATTTGATACTCACTCAGCTTTTAAAATCTCAAAAGGCAATATTTCTTGTAATTCAAAGGCATCTTAGTTTTCACTGTGCTGCGAGCAAGGCCAAAATTCAGGCTAATGGCAGTGGAAATTATGCCACCAATCTCTGGATAGTTTCCTAAAGTTTGCCAATGGATAACAAGGAGAAGATAATTAATGTCTAGTGAGTGCCTAGAAGGTTCTAGACACTTTTACTATATGTTTCATTTAAACCTCACAACAACCCCATGTGGATCTTGTAGACCAAGTAAGAAATATGTTCTTCTTGTTTTTAATGGAGAGGGAGTTATTGAATGTGAGGAAACTGAGACTGTGGGAGACTTGCCGTCTCTTTCTCACACAAGCAAATGGTGGATTAGAACCAAAACTCAGGTTTTGAATTTCTACGCTCCGTATCCCTTTGTTCCACAACATCTGCCGTTAGCTTCTGAGATCCAGACCTGGGGTGTAGGCTGGTGCAGATGGGTACAAGTAGTGAGAAAACAGCTACATAGAGGAATGGGAGTGGCGTGGGAGAGGAGTGCACGAGGGGGTGCAGTGTAACATAAGCAGGGCCCTGACAGGCCAGGGAAGACTTGAAGTGGAGTCTCTGCCTGGATGGGTTCCCATAAAGTCCCTTGTTTGATTCCAGTTTCTCTTCACCTATGAGATCTGGTTCATGGGCAGTTTCCAAAAGCCCATTAGGAGATACCCGCCCCCCATACACCTGTACCTATCAGTGGCCTAATGCTAACCGGAAAGCGGAGGTGTTGCTGGTCGTCTTCAACGTGGTAGTATTTCCTGTCATTAGATGATTTTCATCAGGGCCTACCTCCTAAGAGGTCATAGCTTCTCAGCCAAAGGGACCTAGGATAGTTAGGTAGTAATTCTCCAATTTGCAGCCCCTGTTCTACATTCCTGACCTATGAGCATTTGCAGACAGAGGGACCAGCTTTCCAAAGCCCAGCATAAACTGCTTTAATTTTGTCGTTGTCCTATAATTTCATGGAAATGGCTGCTGTGAAGCCAACAAATGACTAATAAAATCCTTCTGCCCACTCACTTTTAATGCCATTTTGGAACTCCAGAACAGGGACCATCTGGTTACAGTGCTTACTTTAATATAAAAGAGTGGCTGAGTTGAAAATCATATTTCTGAGAGAAGGCTGGAATGAATGCTCTGTTTATGAACCCAAAGCAAAACAATCCAGCGTTTCATTTGGGCAGTGGTGAGATATGCTGAGAGCCGCATATTCGGCTCTGTCTGTGGAGAAGTTAAGTTTTTACACACACATCTGTGACATACAGATATCAGTCAATACTACAAATAGCTGTCCTACGTGTTGAGCACTGTCCATGTATCAGTGGCGATGGGCAAAGTACTCTGGACTACTTTGTAAGGGGTAAGCACTATTAGTGTACTCACTTTAGAGGTGAAATAGAGATTTACAGGAGTTAAGGAAACTTGCTCCAAGTCACACAGCTAGTAAATAACAGAGCCAGGCTTGGAACCAAGGTCCATCAGTTTCTATATATGAGCACTGAGTTATTGAGTTATTTGGCTTATTATTACAGTAAGGATTTTTGAAGAAAAGCCATCCTAAGCAATGACTAATCTTTCATCTAGGTAAATTATAGAACAACGCTATGTGGAGATTTTTTTATTTTATTTTAGCTGTTTTACTCTGAAATAATTGCACATTTTAGAGAGCAGTTGCAAAGATAGTACAGAGTCCCCATCTACCTTCCTTCAGCTTCTTCTAATGTTAACATCTTATATTACCATGCTACATTTGTCAAAACTAAGAAATTAATCTTTGGTACAAATACTACTAACCAAACTACAGATTTTATTCGGATTGTGGTGCAATTCTTATTCGCAAATTTTTTCTTGTAACTCGTGATTTAATTACCCTGCCTAGGATCTATTTTTTGTTTGTTTTAGTAAACTTGACTTTATTTTTCACTTATTGACTTTGTTTTCTTAGAGCAATTTTAGGCTCACAGAAAAATTGAGGGAAAGGTACAGAGATTTTGGCCCCACATATTTATAGCCTCCTCCATTATCAACTTCCCCCACCAGAGCGGGACATTTGTTACACTTGATGAATGCGTGTGGACACATGTTAATCACTCAAAGTCCATAGTTTACATTACGGTTCACTCTTGGTGTTGTACATTCCATGGATTTGGAAAATGTATAATGACATGCGTCCACCAAAGCATTACACGGAGTATTTTCACTGCCCTAAAATTTCTCTGTGCTCAGCCTTTTTGTCCCCCCACCCTCCCTGCCAAACCTTGGCAACCATTGATCCTTTTTAACTGTGTCCATAGTTTTGACTTTTCCAGAATGCCATATAGTTGGTGTGGGGACGGAGCCCCAGAGAGCAGTTTCCAGGCTCTCGGCCTCACGTGGAAAGGTGCTGGCTCGGGTAGTAGATGGCCGTCAGCTGTGGCTGGTTGGCCGTCAGCTGTAACCATTGAGCCATTGGCCACTGATATAACTGCCGCGGCTACGGAGGGAAGGCAAGGAGAGAGGAGGAGACTGAAGGAGAGTGGGGGAGAGTCGGTTGGTTGGCAGCAAAGCGGACAGCAGGTCGCACATCTTGTAAACCCAGCCTCCAGTGAGACCATAGTGGTATGACTCCCCCACCTATGGCTCCGTGGGTGTTCCTTTTTGGCCTCACCATATCCTGCGTTCTTGTGCGGGGAGTGGGACCAGAGACCCCGCAGGCCGCCCCGCACGACACATGGCGTAGTCGGCAGGATATGGTGTCGGCCGAAACTCTCCGGAATATACTGGAGCAGTTTACACGTATAAAAGCTCAGTTTCGTAAGCAGCGTGTGGTGCCGGCCAAAACCTACGGAAGCATGGTGGCGCGGTTTGTGTGTGTGAGAGCCCGGCTTCGGGAGGCCCACGAGGAGCCACACCCGGAACGGGAGGCGCGGTCTGCCTGGGAGACTCAAGCCTCCAGCTGGCACACCACCTTCTTGGCCATGGACGGCGTTGCCTTCATTTTGGTGATCTGCTGTGGCCTTAGGATCCGATGGTTGTGGACATCTTATAAGGAGGCCTCCACCCACTCAGGCACCTGGCACGGTGAGCAAGATTCCGACAAGGTAGGAATGGAGTCTGACTCTGCACAGGAGGACATGTGGCCCCCACACAGTGTGTGGTGTCCGGTGGCCACTGTTCTCAGGAGTTGGACCCCCAAGGAGGCGTGGGAGGACATGGATGGCTCTCCAGCCAGCGTGGAGAGGGCCCTGCAGGCTCTGGCTGAGCGGTTGCCGGAGGAGGAGAAGGCTACAGCCAGCTGGGTGGGCTGGATGTTCCTCACGGCCTTGAGCCTCAACACAGAAAGTGCGCTTCATAAAATGGCCCATGTGCCGCACCAGGTGTTTCAGTTGGAAGCACTGGAAGCTGGGGTCCGCCTGTTAGAAGAGGGGCCCCACAGTGGAGACTCTGAGGTAGAGGCGGAGGAAAGGAGTGGAGACAATGTAGCTCCCAACCCCCAAGCCTGGCCAATCTTGAAGCAAAGGGTAAAACGTGAGCAACCTTTGGACCCCGGGGGCGTTGCTGCCAGCAACCCAGCTGTGACTGAGTTCACAACCTACACCGCTTATACTCCCACTGAGTTGCAGGAGCTGGGGAGGCGGTACAGACAGAGCCCTGGAGAGCCAGTCTCGGCTTGGCTACTACGTTTATGGGATGAGGGAGCAGACAACATTCTCTGCTCCCCAGGCGAGATGGAAAAGCTAGCCTTTGTGACAGTGCATCCGTCCCTGCGACAAAGGTTACAGAACTGCCATAGGTTGGCCCACGACCAGGGCAACCGTTCTCTAATGGAATGGCTCACTGCTGCGGTACGCACAGTATGGGGACAGGCTGGCGAGCTGCCAGACACTGTGAGTCAGTGGCAGTCATATACGGAACTTACGCAAATCATCCGTGAAATGGGTATGAGACATGCTATTTTTAACCTTACCATGCAGGGGCCGGATGACGAGCTTTTTACAGCCAGCATGGGAGATCTGGTTTTGGATACTGCACCTGCAAGTGCTTTTGGATCCTTGGTTGCTATTCTTACACTTTATGTAGGGCGACGGATCCATGAAGTTACAACTGCCATGGCCACCTTAGGGGATGTTGAAAGCCGGAGGCGAAGGAAATTAATACAGGAGGTTCGCACAGTTGAGACCTGGAAGCCCAAACCAAAGATAAAGGGGCGAAGTCGCGGGCCTCAGAGAGTAACACGTGCACAGATGTGGTGTGATCTTGTGGCAGCAGGGGTCGATCGGGAGAAAATAGACCGAAAACCCAATGCACTCCTGCTGGAACTTTGGAAACAGTTGCGTCCGGAACAACAATTCTGGAGAAGCATAAAGGAGAAGTCTGGGAAAGCGCGACCTGTGTCCCTCCAGGATTTCATGCAGCCACTTGAGGACGACTCCTTTCAGCTTGATTAGAGGTGGGGCCAAGGTACCCAGTCAGAGGGGACGAGAAGGGACCGGAGGTCCCACATGGAACTATCCATACATTGGTCCCCTTCTAATGTGCAGAGGGTTTTGGCCCTAGTGGACACTGGCGCAGACTGCAGTCTTGTTTATGGGAACCCAGAACTGTTCCCCGGACCAGAAATCTGCATTGATGGCTACGGGGGAAAGACTGTGACTGTGAAAGCTGTTTCCTTACCACTGGGTATAGGAAGGCTTCCCCCTCGTACCTACAAGGTTTATGTCTCCCCCGTTCCGGAGTATATTCTAGGGATGGATGTGCTACATGGCCTCAGCTTACAGACGTCGGTAGGAGAGTTCCGTCTCCGGATCCGGGTGGTGAAAGCGGTGACACACGGGCATGCTCACCACCCTCCTCAAGTGTTGCCACAGCCCCGGCGCGTGGTTACAGTGCGACAGTACCACCTGCCAGGAGGGCAGGAGGAGATTGGTTGTACAATATTGGAATTGGAGAAGGCACATATTGTGAGGCCAACGCACAGTCCCTTTAACTCCCCAGTATGGCCTGTCAAGAAGCCAGATGGGACCTGGCGAATGACTGTGGACTATAGTTACCACCAGTGAGACTCTGTTAAAACCAGGCTACGGCAGAAATGGAAACATTTTGCTGCCAGCCCCCACATGCTTGAAAGCAGGGGAACGGCAGCAATGGACTTGGCCCTGACAGGTCAAAAGCCCCCACTGTCGATGGTTGGGCCTGATAGCCCCATGGGGGGCCGGTTTGACTCATGATTTACAAGTGACGCCAGGGGTGGTGGCTGAGTGGCCACCGCAAGTGACTGTAGTATACGAAGGTCCTGATACCGGGATGATTTTGCGGGGAGACTATGTGCTCTCACTATGGCCTATTATGGGGTCCCCTGTTCTGTTACATGTTGAAACTATGCAAGGGACCCCAAGCACTGCCATAAAGGTCTGGTACCACAAACCGGGAAAGGTGCCAGTGGCAGCGACCCTCCTTTCCCAGGACAAAAAGCTAGCGTGTATCCTCCCAAATGGAAGGGATTTGCTACTGTTGGTTCCTAAGACTACCGTTTCTTTTCGTCCGTAGGTGTCAATAGGCTAATATGGCACAGGGACCCTCGCGAAAGACGCTTGTCGCGTAGATTATGAGGCGAGAACCTGTAGGGGTGGAGTGTGGGGACAGAGCCCCAGAGAGCAGTTTCCAGGCTCTCGGCCTCACGTGGAAAGGTGCTGGCTCAGATAGTAGATGGCCATCAGCTGTGGCTGGTTGGCCGTCAGCTGTAACCATTGAACCATTGGCCACTAATATAACTGCCGCGGCTACGGAGGGAAGGCGAGGAGAGAGGAGGAGACTGAAGGAGAGTGGGGGAGAGTCGGTCAGTTGGCAGCAAAGCGGACAGCAGGTCGCACGTCGTGTAAACCCAGCCTCCAGCGAGACCATAGTGGTATGACTTCCCTACCTATGGCTCCGTGGGTGTTCCTTTTTGGCCTAGCCATATCCTGCGTTCTTGTGTGGGGAGTGGGACCAGAGACCCCGCAGGCCTCCCCGCACGACAGTTGGGATCATACAGAATGTAACATTTTCAGATTGACCTCCTTCACTTTTAAGTAAATATGCATTTAAGTTTCTTCCATGTCTTTTCATGGCTAGATAGCTCATTTCTTTTTAGCACTGAATAATATTCCATTGCCTGCATGTACCACAGTTTATTTATCCATTCTCCTATGGAGGGACATCTTCGTTGCTTCTAAGTTTTGGCCATTATGAATAAAGCTGCTATAAATATTTATGTGTAGGTTTTTCTAAGAACATAAGTATTCAATACTTTTGGGTAAACACCAAGGATCACGATTCCTGGATTGTATGGTAAGAGTATGTTTAGTGTTGTAAGAAACTGTCAAATTGTCTTCCAATGTGGCTATATCATTTTACATTCCCACCAGAAACGGGTGAGAGTCCCTGTTGCCAACATTTTGTGTTGTCAGTGTTCGGGTTTTGGCCATTCTAATAGGGGTGTGCTATAGGGAATTTTCTTTTAACATTTTTATTAAAAATATAGCTAACATACAATATTAGTTTCAGGGGTACGTTATAGTTATTCAACATTTATGTACCTAAAGAAGTGATCACCATAAGTCTAGCAACCATTTGACACCGTACCATGCTATCACATTATTATAGGCTATTCTCCCTGTGCTGTACATTACCTCCCCATGCTTATTAGTTTTATACCTGGAAATATAAACCTCTTATTCCCCTTCACCTTCCCCCGCCCTTGTAAATTTTTCAATGACAGTCGACATTCTGTATTATTTTATATTAATTTCAGGTGTACAGCATAGTGGTCAGATATTTACATAATATAAGAAGTGATCCCCCCGACTAGTTTAGTACCCACCTGGCACTATGCATAGTTATTACCTTATTATTGACTGCATTCCCTATGCTGTACTTTACATCCCAATGACTACTTTGTAACTACTAATTTGTACTTCTCAATCCCTTCACCTTTTTCACCCTGTCCCCAAACCCTTGCCATCTATCACGCCAACAAATCTTGTACCCATCTGACATCATACATAGTTATTATAATATTATTGACTATATTCCTTATTGAATACCTACATCACCATAACTACTTTTTAACAACCAGTTTGTGCTTCTTAATCCCTTCCCCTTTGTTCACCCAACCTCCAACCCCCCTCCTGTCTGGAAACCATCAAAATTTTTTCTGTATCTATGAGTTTGCTTCTGTTTCTTTGTTTATTTTGTTCTTTATATTCTATATATAAGATTCCATATATCACATTGCGTCTGTCTTTCTCTGTCCGACACTCCACTTAGCACAATACCTTCCAGGTCCATCCACGCTGCTGCAGATGGCATGAACCCATTCCCTTCCATGGCAGAGCAATACTCCATTGTATATAAGTACCACTTCCTCTTTATCCATTCACCAATCGATGGACACCCAGGCCACCTCCACATCTTTGTCATCGTAAACAATGCTTCAATGAACATATGGATGCACATGTCCCTTTAAAAGTAGCCTTTTGTGTTTCTTCAAATAAATACCCAGAAGTGGGATTACTGGGTCCTTCTTTGTCTCTTTTTATAACCTTTGTTTTAAAGTCTATTTTGTCTGGTATAAGTATTGCTACCCCAGTTTTTGGTTTTTTTTTTTTTTGCTTTTTTTTAATTTCTATTTTCATGAAATATCTTTTCCATCAATTTACTGTCCTTCTGTGTGTATCTTTCAATCTGAAGTCAGTCTCTTGTAGGCAGTCTATATAAGGGTCTTGTTTTCTTATCCATTCACCCATACTATGTCCTTTGAGTGGGGCATTTAATCCATTTACATTTAAAGTAATTGTTGATAGATATGTAGTATTGCCATTTTATTATTCATGATTTTGATCTTTTTATTTTATTTTCCTATCTTAAAGTAGTCCCTCTAACATTCCTTGTAATACTGATTTGGAGGTAATGAATTCCTTTAGCCTTGTCTTGCCTGGGGAACTCTTTATCTGCCCTTCAATTTTAAATGATAGCCGTGCTAGGTAGAGTACCCTTGTTGTAGGTCCTTGCTTTTCATCAAGTTGAATATTTTGTGCCAATTTTTCCAGGCCTGCAAAGTTTTTGTTGAGAAATCAGCTGACAATCTTATGTGAGCTCCCTTATAAATTACTAGTTGCCTTTCTCTTGATGCTTTTAGGATTCTTTCTTTGTCTTTAACGTTTGCCATTTTAATTATAATGTGTCTTGTGTGGGCCTGTTTGGACTCTCCATGCTGTCTAGGCTTGTATGTCTATTTCCTTCAGGTTAGGAAACTTTTTAGTCATTATTTTTTTAAATAGGTTCTCAGTTCCTTACTCTCTCTCTTCTCCTTCTGGTAACCCTATAATGCAAATGTCATTCTGCTTGATGCTGTCCCAGAGGTCTCTTAAACTATCCTCATAATTTTGGATTTTTCTTTTTGCTGTTCTGATTGGGTGTTTTCTGCTACCTTGTCATTCAAAATGCTGATTCAATCCTGTGCTTCATCTAGTCTGCTGGAGATTCCTTCTAGTGCATTCTTCATTTCAGTTATTGTATTTTTCACTTCTGACTGGTTCTTTTTTATGGCTTCCATGTTCATTTTTATGCTTGTTATCTCTTTGTTGAAGTTCTCACTAAGTTACTTGAGCATCCTTATAACCAGCATTTTGAAGTCTGTCTCTGGTAGGTTGCTTGCTTTCACTTTGTTTAGTTCTTTTTCTGGAGTTTTCTCCTATTCTTTCATTTGGGATGTGTTTCTTTGTCTCCTCATTTTGGCTGCCTCTCTGTGTTTGTTTCTGTGTCTTAGGTAGGGCTGCTAAGTCTCCTAGTCTTGACCAGTTGCCCTTATATAGTAGATGCCCTGTGGGGCCGTGGCACAGTCTCTCTGGTCACATGCTCTTGGTGCTCCAGAAGTGTCCCTTGGGTGGGTTGTATGTGGTCTCCTGTTTTAGTTGAGCCTTGACTGCTATTGACATGTCAGTAGGTGGGATTGACCCTCAGGCTGATTGGGTGTGGGGTGTTTGTGGTGCAGTGTTCTGCTGTGGTCTAAAGCCAACCTCCAAGTATGTTGCTTCTGGGGCCACTTAGGAGAGGCTCTGGTGCAGGCACAGGTAACCTACTGCCTGTGACCTGCCACGGGCTACCTGGCAGAAGCTACAAAGTGATCTGAGGTTGTTGGCTGCCTGTGCTAAAGTTGGAGGCATGTGGGAGAGGCCATGCTGCAAACTGAGGATGCCTACCACAATGCCTGGGGTAGCTCTGCAAAAAGCTAGGATACCTCAAGGCCTGCTGCCATCTACTGCTCCCTTAAAGTCCAGCCATTGATAAAGATTCGTGTGGTATGCAAGTTGCATGAGGCAGGGTTTCAGGGAGTCATAGAATGGGAAGAACTGTGGTCACTAGGTTAGTGTAGATTCTGATTTGGTGACAGTGCTGAGCCTGGAGCTACTGAGCAAAAGTCTCAGAGCACACCAAGGCCAGTCACCACCCACTGGGGTCTGTTGGACTTTGATAGTTTTCCAAGAAAGAGTACAATGTGGGTGGGGCTGGCTGCTCCTGTGAAAGTAACCCTGGCATTGAGTGAGTTGTGTGGGGCAGCATCTCAGTGGAGCTCATCAGACCAATCAGATTCAGATTTGGCTACAGTGGGGGAAATATCGACACAGGAAATAGTGCCTGCCTGCCAGCTGCATGAGAGGAGGACTCCACACAGGGAAAATGGTGACTGTACTCCAGCTCTCACCTTGAAGCCACACAACTCAGTCTGACCCTCATATGCCTACTATGGCCCCCAAGTCACTGTCCCTGTGCCGGATGCCAGGGTGGGTGCCTGCAAGTGAGAGTCTATGCATAAGCCCCTTAACAGGATGTCTGGCTTTCCCACAGCATTCCATTCCACAGTTGGAATCCCCACTGTTTTTCACAATCAGATGTTGTGGGGGCTCCTCTTCTCAGTACCAGTACTCTGGCCTGGGGAGACCAGTCTGGGGCTAGGGTCTCTCGCTCCTCTGGGGGGAACCGAGATATCCCTCCCAATTTTCATCTGCCTCATGGAGGTTTGGGGCCAGTCTGTTTTGTGTCCCTAGCTCTCCTATGATTCTCAATGTGGCTTCTTCTTTGTATCTCAGTTATAAAACTTCTGTTCAGCCAGACTTTAGATTGTTCTCCAAGTTGATTGTTCTATAATTTAGCTGTAATTTTAATTTTTCACGGAAAGAAGCAGACACATTGTTTATCTACTCCGCCATCTTGGATCTCTCAGAGTATATTTTTCTATTGTAAACTGTGTACTAAATGAGATTTGCCCTTGCCTGACATTAGGAGCTCCAAATATTGCTGGGCTTGGGGTGAGTATACAATTCCTGGTCGAGCATATATAGTTAAGACCCAGGCATTCTCCCTTCTGCTGATGTTCTGCACCTTCAACCTCATCAGGTTTCTGTATGTGAATGTCAGTCATATGACTTGACTTAGTCATTCTGACTGTGCTCTCAGGTGTTTCGTACCAGGATTTGGCAACCTGACTCAGAACTTGAAAGTTTTGGACTTCATTTCTATGTGCCACATCAATTTTCCTTCAGGACACATCCTATGATTAGAATTCAATTTCCATTGTCTTTCTAGCTTGACATATCAGTTTTTTGTGTTCTTATCATTGGACTGTACCTTGACTCTGCTTATCTCAGTTATCACAGTTCATAAGAAAGGACACGAATTCCCTGACAATGTCAAACAGTGACATTAATGTAACTTTGTGGAGGAAATGCGAACCTAAAATGATTGATTCAAAATTACATAGCATGTGACTGGAAAATTAAAAGACACAGGGAAAGAGAGGGAACTTCCTAAGTGTTCTTAGTTGTTAGGACAAGTGGAGCTTAAAATAAAAATTAAACATATCAAACATCACAAAAAGGTATATTTTGGAAGAAAACTTAAAAGTCTTTCCCTGCCAAATGGCAGAAAGACTTTAATCCAGTTTTGGAAAGGAATGCTGATATAAGGCACAGTATTTAAACTTGGGCTTTGACCAGGCCAAACAAGTATTAAAAGGAGACTTACCATATCTGAAACACAGCCATCATCTTTTTCGGAAGCCAGGCCTCCTCTGCCTGTCTTGGTTTTATTACTGAGTCTGCCACGATCCCAGACATCAGGCTAGAAAAGGCAGTATCATCTTTCATTCTGTCCATGCTGACATGCAATCAATTGCAAATTCCCACTGATTTTGCCTCTGTCACTCCCACATTTACCCATGTATTTCCACTTTGACTGTCGCTATTTCCTTGCTTAGGTTATTTTCAAACCTCTTGATCTATGTGCCTCTAGTTTATGTGTGGCAGATTAATTTGTAGTGTACAGTCACTTCAGGTCATCAATGTGCTCAAAAACTTCAATGGGATTCCCATACCTACTGGGTTTAGAATAAATTCCTACTGTAGCTGTTGAGGGCCTCCATCCTCTTGTCCCACTTTTCCAGATATATCTATTATTACTCCCTTGTTTTGTGCACCATAAACCAGCCCTACTGGTTTGTCTTTTTTCCTGAACTTGTACTGCCACAGGGCATTTTTGCATTCTGTTCTTCTGCTTGGAAGGCCTTATCTATTCCTACTCGTATTCTCAGTTTGTTGGCATACAATGCACCGGGGATTCTTAAACTACAGCTTGGGGGCCAAACCCGGCCTGCCAGCCTGGTTTTGTATATAAAGTCTTATTGGAACACAGTCACATCCATTCATTTGAGTATGTTCTCTGTGGCTGCTTTTGCACTGAAACAGCAGAAGTAATTGCAACAGAGACTGTATGTCCTGCAAAACTTAAAATATTTACTTTCTGGTTCTTTGCAGAAAACGTTGACTGAGTCCTGCTATATGTCCCTAGCAAATCCGAATTTCCCTAACTAGATATCCAATTCAATGTAGTTTAACAAAAATTTGTTGATGCCTTACCATGAACTAAATATACAAAAACAGAAAAGATATAGACCGTTCCTTGAGGAGCTTACTGTCTATAAGTGATGACAAAATTATAAATGAATTAATCCTCTACATGATATGTAAAGTAATAGCACATATAGAAGATACCTGGTAACATAGAATAGGGAGTTATTAATCTTTGGAGGGGTGAAGTGGTGGGGAAAAGATGTTAATAGCTAAGGTGGGTTTAAATTTATGTACGCGTATAGGAGTTTATCAGGGACACAAGGGATTAAATCCATTCTAGGTAGAGGAACAGCATATACAAAGGTGTGGAGGAACATAACAGGATGGTTTCTTTGGGGAACCTCAGGTAGGCCCTTATGGAAACAAATGGTAGAAGAATGCACTTTGGAGTCCGATTAACCTGAGCTCGAATCCTGACTCGGATATTCATTAACAGCATGACCATGAGCAAGTTCTTAGCTTCTATTAGTCCACATTCTGATCCTAGCAGTATTTACATGAATTAACTGATGTGACATAGGTGAAAGTTTTTTGAACAATGTTTGACACAGTGTAATGTCCAAAAAAATTGTAGTTTTTGTTATCTATTATCAGCATGTGGCAAAACAAAAAAGTTTATGTAGGTTAGCATGGGACATGAGGCATAAAGAAAAAGACACATCAACTCACAATTCAAAGATCGCTGCTCTTTTCTCTGTATTTTAGTCTCTGTCAGTGTCAATGGCACTTACAGTATTCTTTCCTGTATTAAACATGGTGGGCATGTTGACCTAATCCTTCCTGCCAGATTGTGACCTCCTTGAGGGCAGGGATATGTGTTTTTTTTTTTTCATTTTTATGTCTCCCAAAGCATCTAGCACTGTGTTGTAAATCATGAATGCCTGTTAAATTTTTAAACCTTGGATTGTGTAGATATTTTCACAATAATCAACCCATTATTTTGCATGAAGTTTGCAACCAATGGGTTGCAAAATGTTTGACTTGCTCCAGCTTGCCCAGTTTGATGATCACAAGTCTAGTTTGCAGCTTCCAAGAAGGTGGGGATTGTTTTTATGCTTCCTTCTCCCCTTCCCTCATGCTCTCATTCTAGTGCATTGTTTCCTTTCAGAAATGTCCTCCACCCCACCTTTCAGATGTCCACTGCTTATGTAAATATGCCTGTTATTTTTTGTTACATTCATGATGAAATTCTCCAGATTTCTTTCATAACCTTTTCTGGGAAGGCCTGTGGGAAGGACAAATAGAGTAATCAGGAGTGGATTGCTGGTGGAACTTCAGACATCAGGACAAAATCAGTATATCTTCAAATCCTTTCACAAAAGTAAACCCTAATTTGCCATATATATGAGTAATCCTATGGGTCCTAGAAATAACAGGACCCTTAGTTACAATCGTATTAATAGCTATCATATATTGAGAGCCTGCTATGTGGTAGACACTCTGCATGAGTTATGCAGTCCCTCACAACACCATGCATGTTACTATTCCACTTTCACAGATGGGGAAACTGATCTCAGAAAGGTCAGACAACTTTTACAAGGCCATAGAGCTAAGGAGCAGAGCCCAGACTGACCTAGCTCATCAGCATTCCTGACAATGCCTTTTGATTGCCCTGTAACTGGGAAACAAATTAGCTAATCTTTTAGGCCCCAGTACCCTGCTGTACGTTCCTCCTTTTCAGCATTTTCCAAGGTGATGCTCCTTGGAACACTTGCCTGCGAGCAAGGCTAGCTATATGATATGTGGGGTCCAATGCAAAATAAAAGGTCATAGCTCCTTGTTGAAAAAGCAGGGGGGGAAAATGCCATTAAAGGTATTAAAAGATAAACTTTTTCCTTTCTTCTGTGGCTTCTCTCTTGATTTGTCACGGTATTTTAAAATTTTATTATTTAATGTCATTTTAAGTATAAAAATATAAAAATTTTGAATTATTAGCATGAACTATACTGTTCATTTTTATGGTGTACAATCTTGGTTTTAAATGCAAATGTAAGAGTATATGCAAAATCACCAAAATGGCACAAATCATATTTTGTAGCTCGTACATGCATATGTATTTGTTCTTACCAAAAAAGTGAAAATACTGCCCTATTTTTATTTTATATCTTGATATACATGCATTCTACCAACACTCTCTACCTTCAACTTACTGGTGAATAAGGAAGAATTAAAAGAAGGAACTATGGCTTGTCCTATCTCTCCCTTTCCTTTTTATGTCATCATTTTCAGTGAAAGTGTGTGGCTAATAATACAGGGAAATACCATGTGAAAATGACAGGACTCCTACATCGCTCATGTTCCTTAGACACCCATTGCCTTCTGTCTCTGTTCAAAGCACATTCCGGTTCAGACAGAAAGTGTAGACTCTTGGGGCTGTCATTACTCAGCGTTAAATGTTACCTTGTACTCACTTTCCATCTTGCTGAACTTGCTCAATCCAGAGGTCCACCAGAATTCTGTGCTCACGAGGCATCACAAATGCTATATGCTAATGGATGGTAAGGAGTAACAGACATGGACATTGCACATCTCCTCTTGCTCATGTGCATGCCTCATTGCCCCGTGGAAACTCACTTACAAAATACAAGTGCTAAAACTCCGAAGAATTTCAAGATGGTGACAGCAGAGGAATAAACCAAGAATGGTGTGCCTCTGACTGCACAGGTTGTGTGCCCATGAACCTGGCCTGGTCTGGGAGATGTTAATAGGTGTGATGAAGGAGGAAGGTTCTACAAACAAAACTGTGAAAACTTGTTCTAGTCTCTTAAGACCCTCAACTACTTACCAACTTTCTTTGGCCAAGTGTTCAAATCCTACTGGAAAATTTTCAACTCAACCAGTCCTTAAGACGCTGAGGAAGAGAAGCCATAGGCCATTATCTCAGTTGTTGAGAATCAAATCAGTTTATGTCTGGTCTCAACAACTTACTTGTCTTCTTAGTAGTCAAACTCCCACCCCAGTTTCAGGCCCCAGTCTTGCCCATATTTTCCTCTCATTCTCCCTCTGAGACTATAGTATAGGAAATTTTAGTGTAAGTCTATACTTGCGTGTAATACTCAAAGAAAAACTTTAATGATAGAAAGAAACCCAAGGACTTAAAACTCTCTAGTTTTTGCCTTGTGTAAGTTTTCCTTTTGTTTTTATTTAACATTCAATCAGCATGGAGCAAGTAGTTTTATGAGCAGGAGCTCTTTTAGGAGTGGGAGTCTGCAAAGGGAAAGATGCCATAATCACTGATTTCCAGACAATTGCGCTCTAGTGTCTTCTAAGCCTGGAACATTGTTAGTAAATGTAGCATTTAAATTAAGAAATGTTTGTGGTGCCTCTTTTTTGTTCCTTTCTATACCAGAAATGTGGTAAGAGCAGGGGTACTGGGGTCATTTTCCATGAGATCAGTCCCCCACGCTCTCTCTTTAAAGGGTGATTTTTTTTAAACACAAACTGCATCCTGTGTTCAAGTAAATAAGTGTAACGCAGGGACTCTGGTCCCGCTCCCCACATAAGAACGCAGGATATGGTGAGGCCAAAAAAGAACACCCACAGAGCCATAGATAGGGGAGTCATACCACTACATTCTCGCTGGTGGCTGCGTTGGAGACACAGGAAGCAGGAGCCACATGATCCACAATCTGCTGTACTCTTCTCTGCCAACCAACCAACCCCACTTGCTAGCATAGTCACAGCGGTTATATCAGTGGCCAATGGCTAATTGGTTACAGCTCATGGTCAACTAGTTACAGCTGATGGCCACCTACTACCTGAGCCAGCACCTTTCCCTGTGAGGTCGAGAGCCTGGAAACTGCTCTCCTGGCTCTGTCCCCACAATAAGGTACCCCCTTTTCCTGAATGCTTGCCCAAATTTTTCAAAACCTTCTAACTATAGCTTTCTAACCAATTTCCAGACTTAACCTCAAAGAATTATAAAAGGTTTCTAGTTTCTGTGGCTTCTTCCATTTCCCTTAACTCTTAATCAACCACTTCACTACGTTGAACTTCTCTTATCCAGCATTCTTAATTCCTCTTAGGAGTATTCTTGATCTCAATGTCAAGGGTACAAAACCCTTTCAGTTGTAAATATGAATTAGTAAAAGATTTGACTTGAATGGTTTAGAGCTGTAGACATACTATAACATCATCACTGAGGTGACAGTTCCATTTTAAAGTTGGTAGATTGGAGAGTTATAGCTAAAGGACACTCTTCCCTGGAGTGGTGGTGACATGAGTCGTGGAAGTGGGAAGTTAATACTCTTTATTTAAAATCACTTTTGTCTGTAACTTGGGAAATTGGATTATCGTCAACAGTTCAGTTTCATCATGGTGAAGGTTCTATGTTACACTCATTAGTCATTAGTTTATTCAATAAATAATTTCTTACAGGTTTACCACGTGTCAGTTATTGTGTTAAGCTCTGAGAACACAACAGAGAACCAGACACAGCCTCTGTCCTCTAGGCCGTAATTACAAGGTAAGAGTGATGCAGTGAAGAAGAATATGGGAAAGGCTAGCAAATCTAGTTTTGAGGAGGATCAAAGAAGACTTTCTGAAACAAGAAATAGTTAACCATCTCCATCATTGCATGTCAAATCTGAGAGGACGCTCTGATTCCCGAGGTCTGAGACTAGTCAAGAGTTTGCACTGATAACAAGTACCACAGGTAATTCTAATGCAGAGGTTTTTGGAGTACTCTTCAAAAACTATTGATCTAAGCCATGTTATAGTTCCATTTCCGTTTCCTTTTGTGTTATTTCTGGAAAAAATGCAGTGTTTTGTTTTTTCACAAGAGGCACAATTGGATAGCACATGGCAGACAGGGCCATCACTTTCAGTTTCCTCTTGTAAAGAGTTGTGAGGTTCTGTCATAATGGTCAATAGTCGTTTGTTAAAAGAGAGCGATAGCTATCATGGAGTTTGTCTCAAGACCCACTATTGTTATAAAGATTCAAACCATGCTAGGTGAGCAATTTTTTTTTTTAAATTAAAGTTTATTGGGGTGACAATTGTTGGTAAAATTACGTGTAGATTATGTATGACAGAATTGTACACCTGAAATCTATGTAATTTTACTAGCAAATATTTTGTAGAAAAGAATCATGCATTTTCTTGAGATTTTGGAA